>NC_138765.1:75713543-76313543 GCF_965113315.1 Podarcis vaucheri
ACATTTTCCCCTATTCTGTACCTAGACTTAACCAAATGACATCTCTAACCCCACCCGCTAACCCCAATGGCCTTCTAAAAATGGTATATAGTTGTACTAAGGCACTTTGTTGATTTAAAGTCTTTATTCTCTTTATTTCAATTAGAAAAACAAACAAACAAACACTATGTGATTTCTGTAAAAAACAAACAAAAAACAAACAAACATCAAAATGGCAGGTGGCTAAGTGATAAGAGGCACACACACCCCAAAATATTTGAGCACTCCAACCCACAAAAAAGCATCAGTTGCTCCAGGACTTATTTCATTGCTTTGTTTATTTTGTTTGACCCTAGCAATGCGTTGGCGAAGAGTTCTGGTTCCCCACCGCCTGCATTTGAAATACAGAATGGTGAACCTTTTAAATTTCCCCATTGCAGGCGATTTGTGCCTCTGTTCTTTGGTTTTGTTTCCTGCTTCATCATTGGCCAGTTTGAAAGTAGCTGTATTTTGAAGGCAGGGCAGGCACCAAAACCATCTCCATCCCAACAGTGGGAAGGAGCCACTTGCTCGCCTCTTTGGGAATTTGGTGCCTCTTTGTAGGGGGCATTCAGGGTTCCCAAGGAAACCATTGTCCGGTGGCTCTTTTTGAATAATAAAAATAAAAGCTTTCATTGCTAGGCTAGGCACCCTTGGATATATAAATTCAAATCAGTATGGAAAAGGGAAAAGCAGAGATCGCCTGGAGTAGAGAAAGTGTGTCTCTCTCTCTGTGTGTGAGTGTGCATGCTGGCATGACATTTATTGATATGACATGAAAGCAAGGACAGATGACAGCCGGGCATTTGGCAGGAGATTCTGACTGTGTGTTTTCTGGATGGCGGCCTGCTTCCTTTAAGCCTCAGCTTTGCAATATTGAATCTTTGGTCCTTCTCCACATCAAAGATTTCAGCTTGGACCTCCACTTTCAGCAACTTTCTCCAGTCACTACTGATCATCCCCACCACCACCACTCTCTCCCTCTCCCAGCGTTGGCTGTCTGCCATACTTTCGCAATCAGCTTCAAGCATCTAGTCCTTACCGTCTCTGCTCCGATCTCCTCCTCTGTGTGTTTCCCCCATTGCATTATTTCTCAACCCCTACCGCACCTCTCCAGCATTGCAAGCACTGAGCTGCCAGCAAGCCTGCCCCTCTCTGTCTGACATGTTTGACGCTTGCTTCTTCCTAATGAGGTTGTTACCAAAGAGCATTCAGTTGGGTGGTCCCTCACCTACAGTCCAAGAACAGTTTATACTGCGTGATGAGTTGTTTTAAGTTGGCTGGCACCCAGTGTGAAGGAAGTGAGCAGGGAGATGTTTTCCTCCCTCTCTCATAACACTAGAATTTGGGAGGCATCCATTGAAATGATGGCCACCGACTAGGATGGCATTGAATGGATTTTAGCCAGGTTCATGGCTATCAGTGGCTACCAGCCACAGGGAACATGCATTGCCTCTCTGTTTCAGGCAGTAGCACCTATGGAATACCAGTTACTGGCAATCAAAAGTGGTGTTCTGGGCTCCCCAAAGACATCAAGAGCCCGGATAGCTTAGTTGGTTAGAGTGTGATGCTGATAACGCCAAGGTTGCAGGTTAGATCCCCAAATGGGGCAGCTGCATATATTCCTGCATTGCAGGGGGTTGAACGAGATGCCCCTCAGGGTCCCTTCCAACTAGACAATTCTGTGATTGTTATTAATTGGTCACCTTTTTCTCCAGCAAGTGTTCTAGCCTCCATGATTCTATCTGCTTGGCCACTGTGACAACAGAGGCTGGGCTGGATGGGCCTTTAGCCTGATCCAGCAGGGCTCTTATATTCTTACAAGTCCTCACTTGCCTTGCTACAGCAGAGGGTGATGCCCATCCCTTCCTCCTCTGCTCAAAAGCCTCTAATGAACGAGAGTCTAACAACATCCAAGACAATCTGTTCCACTTTCGGCAGTCTTTGCTTAAAAAGGCATTTATAGGTATTGCTGTTGACCTGGTTGAAATGTTCGTAGAGCTACAATGGAGGTTTTAACTTGCACAATTTTACGGAAATTTTGTTCTGTGGTATTGTATGGAATCTGCCTTGAGATGACTTGGAAGATCAGCCTCAAAATATTTAGGGGTCTGGTCCGAAGGACTGTAAGCCTGGTCTGGGTTTGGGAGGATGTAAACGTAAGATTTTAAATAAAGAACAAGTGTCATAATTTGAGCCACATTAATTGCCTATTAATTTGCATGGATTAATGGCGGCTTTCCCAAAGGATTCTGAGTACTGCAGTTTTGACACGCGTGCAGACAATCCTGTCAGAAGAAACCCAAAAACTATAGTTCCCTGCAGAGAGGGAAGTGCTTTTGAACTAGTTTAATTTGCAGTGCAGAACAGAAACATGCTTTGCGTCTGGGGTCAAACTCGCACCAAACATTTAAAGCATATGGTCCCGTCCCCCGTTCCCCGTCCCCCACAAAAAATCCTGGAAACTGTAGCTTGTTAAGGGTGCCAGGGATGGATTCAAACTCTGTGAGGGGTGAACTAAAGTTCCCAGGATATAGCACTGTGCCTTAAATGTAAGGTGTGAATGTCACCAGATAATAAAGACTAACAATTTGAGGCTGGGTCTTCGCAGTACCAATTATCCCTCACCCCATTGTTCGCTCTTGAATTGGAGGGTGTGTTATATCCCCACAACACTACTTAATATTTTTTTTAAGGCCCAGCACCACAGAGCAGTGACAAATTTCAAGGCAACGGCAACCATTAACTTAAGTGCCTTTTTGCCCGCTCGGCGCATTATAGGCCCCAGCGAAGCCTGGTTGCTAGGCAACATGCACTTCACTCTCATTAGGATGAGTTATTTCCATGCTGGGGGATGCTGGCTCACCAGGAAGGTGTCATAATAAAGGGAAGAAGGCGGACAGGAGATGAAGGGATGCAGTGGGATGAGTCATGGCCTCAGAAAGACAGCCTGGCGCTCAATTAGAGCCAGGGAGCTTCCAATTAAACAGAAGCTGGCCTGGCCTATAAGTCTCCCCCACCGTGCTCCTCCTCCCGTCATCTATGGTGGCATTTGTTTCGCAGATAAGGGAGGCTGTGGTGGAATATCTAACACCAAAACTTTGAATAAAACTCCAAGTTCAAAATACTTCTTCAGCGGCTGGCTTCTCAAACGAGAGATGGATAGGCCCAAAGCCTGACCACCCGTCCTCTCCTGCTCACAGGGATGGAGGAAGTGGCCTTATCCCAAGTCAGGCTACCTAGCTCAGTATCGTTTACACTATAGAGTTACCTCAGGTTACAGACGCTTCAGGTCACAGACGCTTCAGGTTACAGACGCTTCAGTTTACAGACTCCGCAAACCCAGAAATAGTACCTCGGGTTAAGAACTTTGCTTCAGGATGAGAACAGAAATTGTGTGGCGGTGGGAGGCCCCATTAGCTAAAGTGGTACCTCAGCTTAATAACAGTTTTAGGTTAAGAATGGACCTCCAGAACAAATTAAGTTCTTCACCTGAGGTGCCACTGTAGTGTTCTTCAAACTTGAGTCCCTATGTACGGGCAGACTACAGATCCCATCATCCCTAGCTAAGCTGGCTATGGATGATGGAAGTTGTAGTCCAGTAACATATGAATGAATAAATGAATAAATGAATGAATTTTATTAATATGGTCACAGACCAGCGTCAGAACATATGAGAAACCGAGGTTGAAGAACACTGACTGGCAGTGACTCTTCAGGGTTTCAGGCAGGAACCTCTCCCAGCCCCACCTGGAGATGCCGAGGAGTGAATCTGGGACTTTCCAATGCACCCTGAGACCTGTGGATTTAGGGTGGTATAGAAATTTTAACAGCAACAACATACAGCAACTGCACTGGCGCTGATCTGGAACCCTTCCCTTAAAATATAGGAGGGCCACATGTAGAGTTTGGGAAGAAGTGAACCATAATCCTTCAAGAATCACACTTCTCCAACCTCTGCAGTGCAGGTCTCAAGCCAAGTCGTATGTACACATGAGGTGTAAAGAGTGCAGGCAGCCCATAAAAATGCAGTATTATTAGGGGAAATTGCTTTGGGCAAATTAAGCAGAATCGCATGCAAAGATGCATCTCGTAGGAGAAATATGAGGTAAGAGGCTGCTGAATTTTCATGAGGACTTGTCTTTCAAAAAGCAAGTCACAATCTGATGTGTATATATGGCAAGCTGAAGAATGGAAAAAAAGGAGGAACGGAGAGAAATGAAAACTGACAGATTCACTCATCCCTGTTGATGGCACATCTCTGCTTGCCTTGGGCTTATAGGACTTTTCCTACGATGACTCCAAAGTGGAATTCAACGTCGATGCCCCCAATGGGGTGGTGATGGAAGGGTACCTCTTCAAGAGAGCGAGCAACGCGTTCAAGACCTGGAACCGGTACGTTGGGATCTGTGTGTTTCCATAAAAGCCATGACCGCGAGAGACTTTTGTGGTGGCGTAGTGCTTAGAGTGTCGAACTAGGATCTGAGGAACCAGGGTTCGAATCCCCACTCACTGCAGCTCACTGGGTGGCCTTGGGCCAGTCAGTCTTTCAGCTTAACCTACTTCATAGGGTTGTTGGGAGGATAAAATGGGGAGGGGAAGGAACTGTGCACTGCCACCTTGAGCTCTCCAGGGGAAAAGTAGGATAGGAATGTTGGGAGGAAGATTTAATTGTATTTCTATCCCACCTTTCTCCCATGAAAATAATTTTTATTTTTATTTTAATTATTTTAATTTTAATTATTTTAATTTTAATTTCTACAGCTTACAATTTATGGTGCAGAATATTCTGTTCCATTGAATTCCAACTTTGAACTCCCTGGAGGAAAAGCTGGAATATATCAATGTAACAAACAAACAAACAAACAAACAAATAAAATTTATCCTCACCCCCTTTCTCAATTCTCTCTCTCTTTCTCTCTTCCTCAGGAGATGGTTCTCCATACAGAACAGCCAGCTGGTCTACCAGAAGAAGCTAAAGGTCAGCCAGGTTGCCTCTGATGACATTAGTGGATTAGCTGGCTTCTCTTGATGTCTTACTGTTCAGGGGATTGTCGAGCCATCCTATGCGGACTAGGACGAGAGATCAGACAGATTGAATGACTCCACACTACATGTGTTCAGAGCCAGTGGCAGAATCCATTTTAATTTTTGGTTCTGCAATCGACACTGTACATGCACAGAGAAGAGTCGGGTGGGTGAGATTCCCCCCAGAGGGGTGCTTCTGGCTTCTTCACTATCAGGTTTTGGCAATTGTTGAAGATGCCCCACTTCACCCTGGCCTTTGATGCCTGGCGTGTGTGTTTTGAGGGACCTGCCTTATTTTTGTGACTGTGATTTGTCTTAACTGCTTTTCATACTGAATTTTAGTTGTAACCTGCCCTAGGACCTGCTGATGAAGGGTGGGTAATATATCTAATAATAACAATCGCAATAATAATTCAGTATTGGTGTCTTCCAAATTTTCCAGAGTAGAATCTAATGGTTCTGCTGTACCCCTATGCATGCCACGTAAATTAGGGCCAAAATGAAAATAATATTTTTAAGGCAAATCTTCCAACAGCCTTACTATAACTGTTCACATTTGTGGCTACCCCTTTCTGAGAAGCCCCGGGCAACATACACTTTTAAAAAACCATATCTTATTTATTGGGGGAGTGTATCCCTTGTCTTTTGTGGAAGCCTCAGGCCAGGTAATGAAAATGGTAGCAGCAACAGTTCCCCCCCAAAGCAAAGAGCATGTGTTTTGAACCCCAGCTCATTCTTTTCAGAAAAATGGAAAACCCAGCTTTTATTGTCTCCTTTGCTGACAGAGTCCTTATCTGTATTTCCGTCAACATGTGGGGTATGCTACAGTTGGTAGCCACCAGCCATGCATGCTCATTTAATCGGGTGTGCAACCATGAGCCCTTGGGCTAGTAGCAGCCCATGGGGGCTCCCTATCCAGCACCCAGTGACCCCACCTCACTCTTCTTCCCCTACCAGCGCAGCATTAAGGCTTTAGACCAGGGAAGGGGAGCCTCAGGCCTGGGGCCTGAATCTGGCCCTCCCAACCTCTCTGCCTGGCCCTTGTAAATCTCCCTAGGCCACAGCCCTCACTGTCCTTGTTTTCCCCTACCTGGAATGTGTCCTTGAACTCCGATCATTTCTCCTGCTTGCCTGGGCAGAAGATAGGGATGTGCGTTTGTGTGTGTGTTTAGAAACTCGCCACCTGTACAAAGGTAAGGTTTCTATTCATTGCTCCACCCACTTTTGCCTCTGGCCCCGCCCACCCCTGGCATGTAGCCCCCCCCCTCCAGAAGAGAATAAGGCCCTCTGTCTGGAAAGGATTCCCTGCCTCTGATCTGGAAGCTCAAGGAAAACCAAGACAGCTTATAAAACACGCAACCATTTCCACACACTTGTGTATCTGCAACCGCAAGTGGGACATTGCAATGCCACTGACTCGCCTGCTCTGTTTTTGCCTGTTCAGGATGTCCTCACGGTGGTGGTGGAGGACCTCCGGCTTTGCACCGTCAAGCCCTGCGAAGACATCGAGAGGAGGTTTTGCTTTGAAGTCGTCTCCCCCACTAAGTACGTTGTGCAAGTCTCCTCTTTCTTTCTTTTCCAGTGCATTATAATTACAATCTTACCTTGGTTTTCAAACAGCTTAGTTCTTGAACGTTCTGGCTCCCAAACGCCGCAAACCCGGAAGTGACTGTTCCGGTTTGCGAACTATTTTTGGAAGCCGAACATCCGACGGGGCTTCCATGGCTTCCAATTGGCTGCAGGAGCTTCTTGCAGCCAATCAGAAGCTGCACTTTGGTTTCCGAACGTTTTGGAAGTCGAATGGACTTCTGGAATGGATTCTGTTCAACTTCCAAAGTACAACTGTATTATTTCTATTCTATTTCTATAGCGCCATCACACAGGAAGTGCCTTAGGCCAGGTGAGAACATTGGCCCACAAAGGTCAGAGTCCTCTACACTGAATGGCTCTCTGGGATTTTAGACAGGGTTCTCTCCCAGGCCTGTCGGCAGATGCCGAGGATTGAACCTGCGACCTTCTGTATGCGAAGCCTAGAGCAAGATCAGAAGAGCCTGCAGGATCAGGCCAAGGGCCCCATCTTGTCCAGCTTCCTGTTCTCACAGTGGCCAACCAGATTCCCCAAAGGGAAGTCTGTAACAGCACTCCTTTAATTGTGGCTAGTAGCCATTGATAGTCTTCTCCTCCATGAATTTTTCTCATCCTCTTTTAAAGCCATATAAGCTGATGATGATGATGATGATGATGATGATGATAATAATAATAATAATAGTAATAATAATTATTTTATTATTTATACCCCCCCCCCAAAATCTGGTGGCCATCACTACATCTTTCAGTAGCAGATTCCATTGTTTACTTAGGTGCTGTGTGGCCCATTTTAAGAGATCTGCATGTTTATAAAGTTTAGGGGAGCTTTTGTAAAAGGCCCAAAGCAAAGGCCAATCTGGTCCCATATCCTGTTCTCACAGTGGCCAACCAGATGCCTGCAGGAAGCTCACAAGCAAGACACAATGTCTCCTCGGGTTCCAAAGTGGACTCTCCTGATCCAGCGGATCATGACCCAGATTGGATAAATGGTCCAATTAAGGACAGTCCACACACCAGATTCCATTACCAAGCACTGTCTCTGTTCCATTCCCATATAAATGTTTTGGGTAGTCAGTGTTTTAATTCTTTGGCTTGATGTTCCGACACACAGTGGGAAAGTTGATCTTTCCAAGGCATGCTTTTCTGATGCCTGCTGCTTTTCTGATGCCGCCCTCATGGTGTGTTAACAACAGCCCTTTTTTGGTTGTTTAGTTATGTGTGGCATTTATTTGCCACCTGTCCTCCGAGGAAGTTTGAACCCTGTTCTCCCAGGGCCCACACTGGTTCTCATCTCCGCAATAGCCCTTCAGGTATTTGAAGAGGGCTTGTTCATGTCCCCTCTCAGTCTCCTCCTGGCTTAAGCACACCCTGCTCTTTCATCTAGAATCATAGAATGGTAGCATGGGAAGGGACCACGAGGGTCATCTAGTCCAACCCCAACTTCCCTTTCAGGAGCTGCATGCTGCAGGCCGATTCAGAGAAACTGCGCCAGGCGTGGATCCAAGCAGTTCAAGCTAGCATCGCCTCTGCCTATCGAGAGAGTCCCGACAGCTGCTACATTGAAGTAAGGACATGCGATTTTCGTTTCTGTCACTTTCTCATCCCCCCCCCTTTCCAATCTTATGTTCCGTTCTCCACATTCCTACATCAGTTTGTGATTTTTTAAATAAAAAAAGTCTTGTGAAAATTCAACGTTTTAAATATTTTTATTTATTTTATTTTTATTTATTTATTGAATTTACATACCGCCCTATACCCAGAGGTCTCAGGGTGGTTCACAGAAAAGATCACAATATATAAAAAGAAAACAATAACAATAACCCTATAACACCCCCAAATTTCTTCTAAATTTGTGTGCAATTTTGCCCCATGTTTGCAAAGCAATTTTACCAATGCAATGTATGTTTAAATGCTGTTTTCACTAATATGGGCCATGTTATGCACGCTTCACTTGACTGTATGCATTTTGGGGGGAGCAAATTCCTTGGCAGGAGAACTGCGTTGCAAAATCTGGAAAAGTGTAAATGCCAAAGGATGGCTGTGTTTCGGTTTACACATTGTTTTGCAAAACATGAATTAGGTAGGTTTGCTTATCAATCCGAACTGAATTGAATCTCTCCCCCCTCCCCCACCATCCCTACATTGAAGTGAGATCAGGGTATGGGGAGAGAAAGAGGTGCCGGTTATGGGGTCTACCCCACCCAGTAAGTGCAGTTGCCATTTCCGAGTTCAGTAATGTTTATCTGATATGAAAACATCCTAAGAGGGGTGACCAGGTGGACAAAATTCACAGTAAAGGTTTAAAGACACCTTTAGGGTAAGTTTATTTACTTTAAATATTTATTTGCAATTTGTCAGACCAGATCACACACACCTCGCGAAGACCAGCATTTTGCTTTTGACGCCTGTTCGGCTCTCATGTTGTTGTTGTTTAGTCGTGTCCAACTCTTCGTGACCCCATGGCCCAGAGCACAGCAGGCACTCCTGTCTTCCACTGCCTCCTGCAATTTGGTCAAACTCAAGCTGGTAGCTTTGAGAACACTGTCCAACCATCTCGTCCTCTGTCTTCCCCTTCTCCTTGTGCCCTCCATCTTTCCCAACATCAGGGTCTTTTCCAGGGAGTCTTCTCTTCTCATGAGGTGGCCAAAGTATTGGAGCCTCAGCTTCAGGATCTGTCCTTCCAGTGAGCACTCGGGGCTGATTTCCTTCAGAATGGATAGGTTTGATCTTTTTGAGTCATGGGACTCTCAAGAATCTCCTCCAGCACCATAATTCAAAAGTATCAATTCTTCGGCGATCAGCTTTCTTTGTGGTCCAGCTCTCACTTCCATACATCACTACTGGGAAAACCATAGCTTTAACTATACAGACCTTTGTTGGCAAGGTCATGTCTCTGCTTTTTAAGATGCTGTCTAGGTTTGTCATAGACTCTTTCATTTTGCATCATGGTGGATGCAAACGGCAAAAGGGCCTCATTTCCTTGGAGCAAATGGAAAAAGAGCTTCATTTCATTGGGGCAAAGGGGACACTGCCCCACCAAGCTCAGCCTGCCCTCACTCATCCCCTGTCTACCTGCGTTCTGACTTACAACCAACCTGAGGGTAGCCCCTCTTGCCAATGGCTCTGTCTCTGCCTGTCATTGGCTCTGGCGCCACCTACTGTTGGACTCCCTGCCTTCTGCCCTACCAGTCTCAATGGGAACCAGCCACTACTGGAATAATAATAATTTATTATTTATACCCCACCCATCTGGCTGGGCTTCCAACAAAATATTAAAATACAGTATTGCATCAAACATTAAAAGCTTCCCTAAACAGGGCTGCCTTCAGATGTCTTCTAAAGGTCTGGTAGTTGTTGTTCTCTTTGACATCTGGTGGGAGGGCGTTCCACAGGGCGGGTGCCACTACCAAGAAGGCCCTCTGCCTGGTTCCCTGTAACTTGGCTTCTCGCAGTGAGGGAACCGCCAGAAGGCCCTCAGCACTGGACCTCAGTTTCCGGGTAGGACAATGGGGGCGGAGACACTCCTTCAGATATACTGGGCCAAGGCCGCAAGAAACACCAGCAGGCAATTTTTTCATTGTTAAATCCCCCTCTGTGCCTCTTTCCAGAGACTGGACCGAACAGCTTCTCCTTCCACCAGCAGCATCGACTCGGCTACTGACTCGCGGGACCGCAGTGCCAAAGGCGAAACCATCCTGCAGAGGGTGCAGAGCATCCCAGGCAATGACCAGTGCTGCGACTGTGGGCAAGCCGACCCCCGCTGGGCCAGCATCAACTTGGGCATCTTACTATGCATTGAATGTTCAGGGATTCACAGGTAAGCTTGCTGAGTCGATCCTAGCAAATGGGGCACAAGGGCAACGGAATCGCCCTGCTCTGTTGGACTCGAAGGTCCATCAGTTCAAGCACCCTGTTCCAATAAGCCAGCCATAAGCCCTCTGAGAAACTCACAAAAAGGGCAATGGCATGCCTGTCCTGTCCACACCACTGGTCCATCTAGCTTGGTATTGACTACACTGACTGACTGGGGTCCTCTTAATTATTGGTATTTTTATTGATACTTGATATACAAATGTTCAAACCAAATACAAAGTATATTTTTATAATACAGTGGATGCTCAGGTTGCGAATGTGATCCGTGCGGCATGCATGTTTGCAACCCGCAGCATCCGCAACCCACAGCGGCGCGTCTGTGCACACACGGGTTGCGATTCGGCGCTTCTGCGCATGCACAGCCGCCGAAACCCAGAAGTAACCTGTTCCAGTACTTCCGGGTTTCGGTGGTCCGTAACCCGAAAAAACGCAACCTGAAGCGTCTGTAACCCGAGGTATGACTGTACACCAGAATAGAAGATATATTTTAAAAAATCTAATCTAAAAGGAACAGAGCAAAAAGAAGAAAAATGGGGGGAAAGAAAAGAAAGGGGGTGGGGAGAAAAAAAAGAGAGAAAGAAAATAAAGTGGGGAAAATATAAAAAGACTTCTGGTTCTCTTGTCTGTCATCTAAATATAGTATTCGCTCATTAACACCCAACTATTGTATTTTCTATAAGCCTTTACTTTTTCACTCTTCAAATCCAGGTGTTACAAGTTCAGTTTCTCTTCCACGCAAAAAGCCCCAAACCAGTTTCCAATACTTAATAAATGTCTGGCATGTTTTTCTCCAATTAAACATGTTGACTTTGCCATCTCAGCTAAGTCCAGTAATTTTAGATTCAGGTAGGTAGCCGGGCTGGTCTGACGCAGTTGAAATAAATAAAAAATTGTCCAGTAGCACCTTAGAGACCAACAAAGATTGTTCTGGGTATAAGCTTTCGCGTGCGTGTGTATCTGAAGAAGTGTGCATGCACACGGAAACTTATACCCAGAACAAACTTAGCTGGTCTCTAAGGTGCTACTGGAATTTTTTTCATTTATTTCCAGTAATTGTACCAGCCATTCCTCTGTAGTATGTATCTTTCTATCCTGGCAGGGGTTCTCCAGGATTTCAGACAAGGGACATTCCTAGCTCTACCTAGAGATAAGAACATAAGACAGGCCTGCTGGATCAGGCCAAAGCTGGTCCATCTACTCCTGGACATGAGCACGAGAGTAGCCCTCTCCACCTGCAATTCCCAGCAGTTGATATTCAGAGGCATAATGCCTCTGCCAGAAGAAGCAGAACATAGCCATCACGACTAGTAGCCACCAATACTCTTGTCCTCCATAGCACCAGGGATAGAACCTGCACCCAGAACAAGTGTTCTAACCACTGACCCTGTACTAGACTGGCTGCGTGTGCAGAAATCCTGTGGACGTGCTGATTAATACGTGCCATCTTGTGTGTGTATGTACCAAACAGCAGTTGAACTGTACAACCACTCTCCTCTCTTGTCTGTTTCCCCCTTCCCTACAGGAGCTTAGGGGTCCACTGCTCCAAAGTGCGGTCGCTCACACTGGATTCCTGGGAGCCAGAGCTACTGAAGGTAGAGGCCAAAACTCCAAATGACAAATAGGTAGTAGGCAGGAAGGGTTAGTGGGTGGGAGGGGGGCACCTCTGGAGGGGGTGGGGTGGGAGCTCTCTGGCGCACTTTGTTGGACTACTGTTTCCATCGTCCCTGTCCATTGGCCATGCTAGCTGGGAATGATGGGAATTGTAGACCCGTAACATCTGAAGGGGCCCATGTTGGCTATCCTTGATCTAGCTCAGGGGTAGTCAACATTTTTATACCTACCACCCACAAATGCATCTTGATGGTAAAATTTCCTTACTGCCCACCAGTGCTTGATGGAAGGAGGATTCAGCTTGTGCTGTAGAACCCCCTACTGCCCACCAGGAATCCTGAAATACCCACTAGTGGGCGGTAGGGCTGATAACCCCTGATCTAGCTGATAGGGATGGGATTTCAGTTTCTCATTTTCCTGGTCGTAAGTTCGGTTCTCCAAATTTCCACATCAGTTTGTAATCATATATATATATATATATATATATATATATATGCAGGTTTTGGTGTCTTCGGGTGTCTTCCCGTGTAAGAGTCGGGGTGTCTGGGCGACGTTTCGACGAGGTCTCACTCGTCATCTTCAGGCTGGTGCTTTCGGCTTCTTGTTACTGGAACAGAGCAGAATCTGGTGTTTGAGTTCCTATAAATACTGTTGAGGGGTGTGGTGTATAGCCTCCAACGTTCTGGGCAGAGAGGAAGTTCCTAGATTAGTGTGCCTTTTCTTCTTTTGTTCCTTAATTACTTGAGGGATATCTTGAGTGATTTCATGAGTGATATTCTGAATACCACTGGGTGGGTCATTAAGTGTAGATTAGTTACTAAAGCTTTCGTGTCTTGACCTCTTGAGCTTGTGAAGAGTTTTTCTGAGAAGAAAATACACGAAGCCAAGCCAGAGCACAACTAAATGCAGCACAGCCATCTTCTCAGAAAAACTCTTCACAAGCTCAAGAGGTCAAGACACGAAAGCTTTAGTAACTAATCTACACTTAATGACCCACCCAGTGGTATTCAGAATATCACTCATGAAATCACTCAAGATATCCCTCAAGTAATTAAGGAACAAAAGAAGAAAAGGCACACTAATCTAGGAACTTCCTCTCTGCCCAGAACGTTGGAGGCTATACACCACACCCCTCAACAGTATTTATAGGAACTCAAACACCAGATTCTGCTCTGTTCCAGTAACAAGAAGCCGAAAGCACCAGCCTGAAGATGACGAGTGAGACCTCGTCGAAACGTCGCCCAGACACCCCGACTCTTACACGGGAAGACACCCGAAGACACCAAAACCTGCATTCCTGTACCCGTGAAAATCTACGAAAGCATATATATATATATATATATATATGCAGGTTTTGGTGTCTTCGGGTGTCTTCCCGTGTAAGAGTCGGGGTGTCTGAATACAATATATATATATATGCTTTCGTAGATTTTCACGGGTACAGGAATGCAGGTTTTGGTGTCTTCGGGTGTCTTCCCGTGTAAGAGTCGGGGTGTCTGTGCGACGTTTCGACGAGGTCTCACTCGTCATCTTCAGGCTGGTGCTTTCGGCTTCTTGTTACTGGAACAGAGCAGAATCTGGTGTTTGAGTTCCTATAAATACACCACACCCCTCAACAGTATTTATAGGAACTCAAACACCAGATTCTGCTCTGTTCCAGTAACAAGAAGCCGAAAGCACCAGCCTGAAGATGACGAGTGAGACCTCGTCGAAACGTCGCACAGACACCCCGACTCTTACACGGGAAGACACCCGAAGACACCAAAACCTGCATATATATATATATATATATATATATATATATATATATATATATATAGTCTTCATGAAAATTCATCAACATGCTATGCTCATTTCTGCCACTGTACACAGTTTGCAGTTTCCCTAAATTGACACAATTTTTGCAAAACCCAATTTTTCCTGAAATAATGATTTTTAAAACGTTGTTTTCATGAATGTATGCATTTGAATGCAAATTGTATTCATATATATGCCTTCTTTTGTACACATTTCATTTGTTGAGGACTGTGTTGAAAAATTTGGATAAATGCAAATTTCAGAGGTTGGTTGTGTTTCTGCTTAATAATAATAATAATAATAATAATATATTTATTCATTTATTCATTCATTCATTCATTCATTCTCCGCCCATCAGGCTGGGTTTCCCCAGCCACTCTGGGTGGCTCCCAACAGAATATTAAAAACACAATAAAACATCAAACATTAAAAACTTCCCTAAACATATTCTTCCATATGGTTTGACAATATGTGAATTTGGTGACTTCGCCTTTAAATGCAAACTGGATCAAATTTATTTGCCATTGGGGAAAATGAGAAACTGGATCAAATTTCTTCACCGTTGGGGAAAATGAGAAACTGACAGAAACTGAAATTGACAGAGTCAGCCATCCCTAATTGTGGGTAAATGCGGTTGGCTGCGGACGGGGGGAGGAGAACATCTCTTCCCCCTAACATACTGTGTTTCTGCTTGCTTTCCTAAAAGCTGATGTGTGAGCTGGGGAATGCCACCATGAACCAGATCTACGAGGCGCAGTGCGAGGAGATGGGACTCAAGAAGCCCACCGCGGGCAGCTCAAGGTATGGCTGCCTCCTCTTCGCTCTGCAGTGTGTAGGACAGGAAGGCCCTCTTGAAGGGCAATACCCTCTAGACCAGAAATGGAGAGCCTATGGCCCTCCAGGAGTTATTGAATACTACCAAACCTTATGAGGAATGGTTGAGGGAGCTGGGTATGTTTAGCTTGGTAAAGAGGAGACTGAGAGGAGGGATGATCGCCATCTTCAGATATCTATAGGGCTGTCACATGGAGGATGGAGTAAGCTTGTTTGCTCCTGGGACATGAAGCAATAGCTTCAAGTTACGAGGAAAGAGATTCCGACTAAGCGTCGGGAAGATCTTTCTGACGGTAAGAGCTGTTCGACAGTGGAACAGACTCCCTTTCTCATTGCTGACCTTGTTAACCCAGGTAAACTCTTTCCGATCCACTGATATTCAACCCTGAGATCAGCCGGTAGATCCCAATGCACCCTCTTATCTATTTGTGGCCTAGCCCCATAAACAAGTCAGAGCAAAGGCTCAGCCTAACCTCTGCATCAGCTTTGTGCAAGCAAATCAAAGATGGACGCTGAACTAAACAGGTGCTCTGAAGGAGCTCTTCATGAAACTGAGTTCCCTCTCAGGCAGGACAAAGAAGCATGGATCAAAGTCAAATATGTGGAGAAGAAGTTCCTGAAGCAGCTGTCGACTGGGGAGGCCCTGGCGGAGAATGAGAGGAAACCCCGGCGCTGGAGCGTGAAAAAGTGCCAGAGGCGCAACAGCTCCACAAAAGCGCCCACAGCACGGAGGAAGTACCGGCACGAAGCAGGAAACGCATCACCGGCAGCACACTCTTCAGGTGAGGAGCTGCTGTTTGCCACGCCATCCCTTATTTTCTGCATGTGCCGTCTCTTAGAAGGGGTGGTTCATCCGTGGCTCAGTTCAGTAACACAATGTATTATTATTTTTACTTCACATTAGGCATTTTCAGAAGTCACATTCAGAGTTTTAGAAGGGTCCTGCTGGGTTGGACCAATGGCCTATAAAGATTAAAGCACCTCACCATTCTAAAGGGTGTCAAAGTGCAGGCAGGATTTATCCACTTTCTCATCTTAGCGCTGTGGGGCAACAGTGCTAAGATCTGAGGTGAGCCTCTGTCTGCTCTTTAAAAAGCAGCAGGCAGAGGCATATCTCCAATCTTAGCACTGTCAGGAGATTGACGGGTGGACAGCTCTGTCCACTCTGAAAATGGCCCTACTGAGATAATAACTTTCCAGAGATTTAGCTTGGTAATAATATATTTTGCAAATCATATAGGAACATTTACTATATAGTTTTCGAAAGTTGTTCATTTGCTGTGCGTTCCACACACCTCTTAAGTTAGCGTAACTAAACTCTGCATGGCAGTTCCTGAGACATCAAGATCCCAAGAGCAGGTTTTTTGCAAGTGGATTCCATTTTGCCTCAGGATGGCAGACAGAACCTTTCAAAACCTCACTAATCTTAACCACTGATTTTCAAACTGCACACTTGTTTGGATTGTTAGAAGAGCAGCACTGGTGTACAAGACGGGTCGTGGATGATATAGGGTGGTATTGCTGTCCTACTCAGAATACTCCCATTGAAATTAATGGATATAGCTAACTTTGGTTCATTAATTGCAGTGAACCTCCTCTGAGTAGCGCTTAGCTGAATACCTCCCAAAGCACTTACTCTGCAGATAATGCTATTCATTACGCATTCTGTAATCCTACCACATTTAAGGACCTGAGAAGAGCCTGCTGGGTGTAGTTCTGCCTCCTCTTCTTACAGTGGCCAACCAGATGCCTATGAAGACTGAAAGCAGGACCTCAGCATAACAATATTCTCCCTCCTTGCAGTTTTCAGCAGCTGGTATTCAGACGCATGGCTGTCTCCAACTGTGGAGGCAGAACCGAGCCATCATGACTCATTGTTGCTGAGAGCCCTGTCCTCAATGAATTTGTCTCAAAGCCACCCAAGTTGGTGGTCATCAGTGCCTCCTGTAGCAGCGAGTTCCATAGTTTAACCATATCCTGCATTATACAGTGGTACCTCGGGTTGCATACGCTTCAGGTTACATACGCTTCAGGTTACAGACTCCGCTAACCCAGAAATAGTGCTTCAGGTTAAGAACTTTGCTTCAGGATGAGAACAGAAATCGTGCTCTGGCGGCGCGGCGGCAGCAGGAGGCCCCATTAGCTAAAGTGGTGCTTCAGGTTAAGAACTGTTTCAGGTTAAGTACGGACCTCCGGAACGAATTAAATACTTAACCCGAGGTACCACTGTATTGTGGCTGAGTGTGTATGTGTGCACAAGTTGTGTGCGTGAGAACACAAACAACAAACACAGGGACCATATAAGGGTTGCTCTTTCCACACAGCTGCCACCCTTGAGAGGAAGTTCCGACGGGATTCCCTCTTCTGCCCCGACGAGCTGGATTCGCTTTTCTCGTACTTCGACACGGGAGCCGGGGCTGGGCCACGCAGTAAGTACACTTAAGCTGCTGGCATCTTTGCTGGCAACTTTGCCCTTCCATTCTGCCGCATCTGGGGTGTGCATCTTGAGTCGCAACAGCAGCAAAAACACTGAGAAAGGGTGGGGTTGGAAGGAAAAAATACACAATGGGTTGTATCTAAGTAAGTTCTACTCTTGAGTAGGACTGCACTGGCTAGAACCCAAGTATTTTTCAAGAACCGCAACCTATTGTCCCCCCCCTCCCAATTTCACCTTTATCATTTCCTACCCCCTTAGTCTTTTTATGCTTTATGGGACTGGTTTCTTCCTTCTTTTTCGCCCCTGCTTAAAAGGACAGTTAATATAAACTCTTTATATATACAGAACATTGAACAGTATGAAATATATGCAATATGCACTCTCTGCAAAACTAAATAAACAGAAATCTTATAAATCTCTGAAAATCACAAAATATGCACTCTTGATGGATTCTCTTGAAAATATAGAACCAAATAAACATAAGTTTTATGAGTCTCTGAAAGTCTTTGTCGACTATGCAAGTCTCTGAAAGAAGCAATGGGTCAGATTCTTAACTGGTGACAACAAGCCATAAATCTGTGCATATTTTGTGATTTTCAGATATTTATAAGATTTCTGTTTGTTTGGTTTTACAGAGAGTGCATATTTCATATATTTCATGCTGTTCAATGTTCTGTATAGATTATATAAAGAGTTTATATTGACATCGCATTGGCATTGTTGTACTTGGTCATCGTGTTGCCTTGGCTATTACTGATGATTGTTTGCAACACAGGGGTTTAATTGTTTGGTTACTAAAAGGACAGTTAGCCAGCTTTCTTTCCTGTCCCCCTCTCCCATTGATCCTTTAAGGAGAGCAAGATCCATTTCTTTAAATAAATAATAAAAAAGCAGAAAAACCACCAGTGCCTATGACCATGACTGCCCCCTAAACTTCCTTCCACCTTCCACTTAGGTGGCAACCACATCTCTGTGCCGCACCCCCTGGCAGCCAGCCCATGGAGCGACAGTGGTAACGGTCCCACTGGGAGCGGGTCGCCATTCCTCCTGGATGGAGGTAAGGGGGAATGGCTTGGCAGCATAGCCCTACGGGAGGCGCGAAGTGGAATTTCCACGTTCAGAGGCAGTATACCTCTGGGTACCAGATGCTTGTGTGTGTGTGTGTGCCTCCCCGCATATTAAAATGCCCTTGGATTGTGTCTTGTTGGCCCCGCAGGTCTGAGCAGTGACAGTGGGCTGGGCGGCAGCACCGACGGCAGCACCGACGTCCTAGTGTTTGGCTCGGTGGTGGACAGCGTCACGGAGGAAGGTAAGTGCTTCTTGATAAAGGTAAAGGGACCCGTGACCGTTAGGTCCAGTCGCGGACGACTCTGGGGTTGCGGCGCTCATCTCGCTTTATTGGCCGAGGGAGCCGGCATACAGCTTCCGGGTCATGTGGCCAGCATGACGAAGCCGCTTCTGGCGAACCAGAGCAGCGCATGGAAACGCCGTCTACCTTCCCGCTTTATTTACCTACTTGCACTTTGATGTGCTTTCAAACTGCTAGGTTGGCAGGAGCAGGGACCGAGCAACGGGAGCTCACCCCGTCGCAGGGATTCGAACCGCCGAACTTCTGATCAGCAAGCCCTGGGCTCTGTGGTTTAACCCACAGCACCACCCGCGTCCTTGATAGCTGACTTCAATTATCTGATAAATTTGAGCTCCTGACATGAGAGCCTTTTGCGGTCCAAGGGCCATATTCCTTACCTGGCAACCTTCTAGGGGTCTCATGGCACAGATGGGCAGGGCCAGGGACAAAAGTGGGCAGGCAGAGCCAGGGATGTCTGTTTTAACTTTTGTGCAGTGGGACAATTTCTACTCTTTCTTTCTTCCTCTCCTTCTCATGCACCCACACACCCCTCTCTTATCTTCCATTCATCAAGTCTCAAGGACACATTCCAGTGAAGCAGAAATACTCAAGGAGGATGTGAAGCCAGGCTGGTTGAGGGGTGTGGCCTGGGGAGAATTCTGAGGGCCAATCAGAAAGGCCCATAGGGCCACATCTGCTACTTAGCCCAGCCTGAGGTTCTGTATGCCTGCTCCAGTGCAAAGCAAGGAAATAAATCAGGAGGCGGGGCTATGCAAATGATAGGGTGGTCCTAGGCAAACAAGAGGGTGGAGCTGTTCAGGACATAGCTGCAGGCTTGGTTCCCATTGAGGCCAGAGAACAGGTCTGAGCATCACATATGGTCTATGTCTGTGCCTCATGCTGGCTTTTTCTTCTCTGCCTCTCGTCCTACGCCTTGTTAGAGTGCGAAGTTTCAGAAGAATCCAGCGGAGAAGCTGAAATAGAGCAAGAGGCCTCCGATTTGGAGGACCTGCGGGAGCTGCACCCGGGTTTGCTGGTTTACAAGGCTTCGCGGGCCAGGAATTTGCCTGTGATGGCGGAGGCCCTGGCGCACGGGGCGGACGTCAACTGGGTGAACGACGAGGATGAGAACAAAACCCCGTTGATCCAAGCCGTAATGGGGGTAAGGCTAACAAGCCTCAGCTATTTCAATGGCGGCAGCGGCGGTATTTATTTAATTCGTAAAAATTTATACACCGCCTGATTTTTTAAAAAATAAATAAATAAAACCTCAAAGAGGGTTATGAAGAAAGATAAATCAGAGACATTCATCACTAAGAGAAATTAAATGGATTAAAACTTGCATCAACTTTCTAGACATCTGGGTTGGCAAGAATGTTTTTAGCAGGCTCTGAAAGGAGTACAGTGAGGGTCCCGACCTGATATCAAGAGGCAGGGAGTTCCAAAGGGTAGACACTGCCACACTGAACAATCGAGTTCTTACAAATACAGAATGGGCATTATGTCCCACAGGCGACAGTGCCAGTCCCGCCAATTGACGTGGTAGAGTGGGTGCAAATGGAGGTAAGACCAGGCCCCCCTGCAGAGGGTGGGGAGCTGCCTGGTACACTTGCCCTGGGTCTCGGAGGCCTAAGTCGGTTGTGGGGGGCCTTCGGGGACTGACTGGTTTTTTTGTTTGAGTTTATAACTTTATTCTAACAAGATTCCCGCCCTGGGCCTCAGACAATCTTTGCATGTGCCTGGTTAAGGTGATCTTAAAGGTAAATGGATCCCAAGTTGTTAAGGGATTTTTTCTCACATTTCTCCTCCTCAGAGCAGACCCACTGAAGTTAATGGACCGTGATTAACCTGTCTGTCAAGGGGGTTTACAACATTAAAATACAATACAATAATATCTATTGTATAAATAAAATACAATAATATCTATCGATACACACGCACACACATATGTACAACATAGTTAAGAACAGCAGCAAAACAAGAATAGATAGTAGTTGATTAAAAAGAGAGATTGTGAAGACCTGCTAAAAACTTAACTTTTGTGGTGTCTCCCAAGGAACTCTTGCAATTGTAGCTCTGATAAAGGTGCCAAGAGTTCTGTAGGGGGGCAGCAGTCTCCTCAGAAAACTACAACTCCCACGGCTCTCTAGCAAGAAGGGATGCAGATTACACTTGCCGAAGTCTGTTTGGTGCTCCTGTAGTTTCTTTCTCCCATCTGATCTCTCTCCCAATTGTCTCCATCAGGGCTCCTTGATAGCCTGCGAATTCTTGCTCCAGAATGGAGCAGACGTTAACCAAAGAGATATTCGAGGGCGCGCACCTCTGCATCACGCTACGTATTTGGGCCACACTGGGTGAGTCATTCGGCGCTTGAAGCTACCAGGAAGGGGTGCCTTAGCTTAAGCTGGTATATGTCAGACCTGGCTATCCACGTACTAATTGTGTCCTAGCTTGACTACTGCTATGCATTCTACGCGGGGCTGCCTTTGAAGATAGTTCAGCATCATCCATTGGTGCAAAATGCAGCTGTGTGGATGCTGAGGGGTTCAAAGAGGTCCAATCACACTTGGTTGTCTCCAAATAAACATGAACCCATCTAATTTGTACTTTCCAAAACAATCCTCGAGCCGAACCATAGCCATCCGCCGAAATTTGCACCTCTCCAAATCTTGCAGTGTAGTTCTCCTCTCGAGTAATGTGTTCAGAAGTGTACCTGTTGAGGAAGGCTCATTTTGTCTCCCTGACTGGCTGCCTTTGACAGCTCAGGAGTTTGGAGGAGGAGTTTGGATTTGATATCCCGCTTTATCACTACCCAAAGGAGTCTCAAAGCGGCTAACATTCTCCTTTCCCTTCCTCCCCCCACAACAAACACTCTGTGAGGTGAGTGGGGCTGAGAGACTTCAAAGAAGTGTGACTGGCCCAAGGTCACCCAGCAGCTGCATGTGGAGGAGTGGAGACGCGAACCCGGTTCACCAGATTACGAGTCTACTGCTCTTAACCACTACACCACACTGAGATCGGTTGTTTACTTAAAAACCTGACAACAGGCAAAGCCATGCGCTTCCTGCCTGAAATATTTAAATTCAACCAGTCTTGGCAGGCTCCAATTTTGACTAAATTGTTCTCTGACATTAACCAGGCAGGGGTTATTCCTGTTGGGTGGTGTTCCAGAATTATTGTTCCTCTGTAGAATAAATGGGGAGAGATCTGAGCCTAAAAATTATAGGCCATTTGGTGTTCTGGATACAAGTCCACATAAAGTTTTGTTGACTAAGCTTCAAATCTAGGCAGAGGAAAATGGCATTTTTGCAGACTGGTTTTGGGCATAGAAAAAGCACAACCGATCAATGCTTAGTGCCTCACCCATTCAATTCCTAAAAGTCTGAGTCAGGTGGGGGGAAGTTCGTATGTGACTTTTATGGGTTTTACTTAAGTATTTGATTTAAAGACAGAGGTGGTTTGTGTGGAAAATGATCACATACTAATATAAATATTATTTATGTATTTATTTTATTGCATTCACAGCCCACCCTTTTCTCCTAGGTGGCATACATAGTTCTCCACCTCCTCATTCACTCCCTACAACAACCACCTTGTGGGGTGGGTTAGGCTGAGAGGGAGCGACTGGCCCCAAGGCTATGTGGGGATTTGAACCCTGGTCTCCCAGGTCACAGTCCAACACACTAACCATTAAACTACGTTGCCGCTTCTAATTCAGAAACTTTACTCACACACTGCATATACGGGGTTCAAATGTGCATAGAAATATTGGTGAACATAATGTAAAGTAAAGGTAAATGGACCCCTGACCATTAAGTTCAGTCGCGGATGACTCTGGGGTTGCAGCGCTCATCTCGCTTTATTGGCCTAGGGAGCCGGCGTACAGTCATGTGGCCAGCATGACTAAGCCGCTTCTGGCGAACCAGAGCAGCGCACAGAGATGCCATTTACCTTCCCGCTGGAGCGATACCTATTTATCTACTTGCACTTTGACATGCTTTCGAACTGCTAGGTGGGCAGGAGGCTGAGCAAGGGGAGCTCACCCTGTCGCAGGGATTTGAACCGCCGACTTTCTGATCGGCAAGTCCTAGGCTCTGTGGTTTAACCCACAGCGCCACCCGCGTCCCAACATAATGTATAGAAAGGCATTATTTTAAGGAGAAACCACATTGCAAAAATGAGGAGAAATAGGCACTAAAATGCTAGTGAGTTTTCACGAGGACTTTAAACAATAATAGTAATCGCAAACCGATGTGGAAATGTGGAGAACCCAACTTAACATTGGAAGAATGAGAAACTGAGATAGATGGAAACTGACCCGTTTGTCCACCCTTAATAGGATTGCAGCCTCAGCCTACTATGGTTGGCTGTGATTTTTCTCCGACATCTCTGTGTCTCTTGCTCACTCTCTCTCTTTCTCTCTCTTTTTACGTTTGACAGCCAGGTCTGCTTGTTCCTAAAAAGAGGAGCCAACCAGCACGCGGTGGACGAGGATGGGCAGGACCCTCTGAGCATCGCGGTCCAGGCTGCTAATGCGGACATTGTTACCTTGTAAGTGGGGCCCCTCTGCCATGTCAGAGCCTTCCCCCTGGATCTGATCATAGAATTGTTGAGTTGGAAGGGACCATGAGGGTCATCTAGCCCAGCCCCCCTGCAATGCACTGGCTTGCTGCGAGTCTCGACCCTTTCAAAGCCTAAGCAGTCTAGGCCAGGGTTGCAGAAACAGTGAACAAGAGAAGTAAAGAAGAAGAAGAAGAAGAAATGACACCCATATACTATCCCCCAAAAAGAGCCCAGAACTTGCAAACATTACAAGGTCGTTATTGTAATTAACCTGCATTTAACCTAATACAGTGCTTATAAAAATGAATTCAAAATATTGTTAAATTTGTCCGTGGCCAGTCTACCTTTATGAACGATTTGTTCTAGTTACAGGTAGATAGCCTTGTTGGTCTGCTGTAGTCGAAACAAAACGAAACAAAATGAAAAAAAATTTAAAAATTCCTTCCAGTAGCTCCTTCGAGACCAACTAAGTTAGTTATTGGTATGAGCTTTTGTGTACATGCACACTTCTTCAGATACACATGTGTTGTTTTATATGGCTAAGCAGACCTTCCCTCCTCCTCCAGGCTGCGTCTGGCTCGAATGAACGAAGAGATGCGAGAAGCCGAGGGCCCGTTTGGTCATCCAGGTCAATATCCGAACAACAGCCCCACAGAGCTCCAGTACAGGAAGTGTATACAGGAGTTCATCAGCCTTAACATAGATGAGTGTTAGTGACGACTCCCGCAACCCTGATGCCTCCTCTTCCTCCTCCTCCTCCTCCTCCTCCTCCTCCTCCTCCTCTTTTGGGTCGAAATTTAATGATGCTGACTGAGCCCAGGAAAGAAGGAAACAAAACAAAACTGTAGACGTGTCTTGTGGTGGGGGGAGGGGGGATGTTTGGCAACTGGGGGGCGGGGGGCTCGCTGATGGAAGTTTTCCATTCCAAAAGCCCATGGGTGGGTTTGCCCCGATGGCCACGCAGAAGGAGGAAGAGAGATAAAGAGAGAGACTGAGAGAGGGGATACAGGCAAAGAACCCTTAACATGAAATATATGTGTAAAATGTTCACCTCTGGTCCCAGAATTGGGGAGGGTTCTGGTTTTTAAGGTACACAAACTTTGGAAGCAGGTGGATCAGGGCCAGAACACCTGTTCTGCCTTGCGGGCTTTGCAGGATCACGTCCACACCACAGAGCACCTTTTAATGCACATTAAAAGCACGCAGCTTTTCCCTGAATAACCCTGGGAACTGGAGCTTGTTTAAGGGTGCTAGGGAGTGTAGCTCTTTGAGGGGTCAACTACAGTTCCCAAGATTTTTTGGGGAGTAGCCCTGTGCTTGGTGTGGGTCAGCCCTAAGAGCGTAAGAAGCGCCTCTCACCCACTTTTCCAAGAGTTTGATTGCTGTTTTTAAACCCGCGTTGCCAGGAATTAAAAGCAAGGTTCGGAGGAGAGAGACTTTTGCAGAGAGAAGAGGGAATTGTACATATAGGTGAAAAGGGAGCCGAGATTTGGGACTTGAAAGAGGCATATTCCTCTCTCTCTCTCTCTCTCTCTCTCTCTCTCTCTTCCCAGTGGCATTAGCCATCAACCTGTGATGTGTCTTTCAGATGGTTTGGAGTGTCGATCACACACACACATATGAAAAGCTCAGTCAGTTGGTTTGGGCTGGAAACGCAAATTCCTGGCCCACTTAATGTACAGAGCAGGTGTTGACAGGGGTTTGGTGGGGCGATCGGCAGGTCTGTTTGCTGTGCCCTTTTTGCATGTGCTACAGTTCTTTGGATTGAGAGGCATGGCTGCCCACCTTACATGCTCTCAGGTTAATGCCGGCAAAGGCTTCCTCTGGTTTTTGCTTTGTTTTGTTTTGAGGTGGTTTTTCTTTTCCTGTGTGTGTATGGAATATTTAACAGGGAGGTAAGCTTAGCTGGTCAAAGCCATAACTCAGCCGCTTCCAAGATGAGGACGCGATCCTTGAAGGGCGAAGGCAAATGTAACATACATGAGAAGAGCGTGGAAGCATCGTCGCCGTGGGTTGTGTCCACTGTTAGCCTTACTCAGAGTAGATCTATTGGATTGAACAGGCACAACTAATTTGGGTCTATTAATTCCAGTAGGCCCACTCTGGCTAGGATTTAGTTGGATGCAACCTGTGTTTGATGCAAATTGTACCCTCATCTCTTTTTCAGGGTCAAACTCAGGGGGTGAGGCAGGGAGAATGCTGCCCCTTTATGGCCAATAAAATAAAATAAAAATCAGTTGTGGGTGGCCTCAGTTGGCTACTATCTGCGTCGTGAATGAGACGCCTCCAGTCCTGGTCCCATAGGCAGTTTTGTAACTGTTGTTGTTTTTTAAATGCCTCTTTATGGAGGATTGGCGGTGTGAATGAATAAATTAAGGGTGGCCAGTTGTTAGTCATACTGCAAAATGACTTTGGCCCAGTTCTCACTGCGGTTGTTAACTTGTGTCTGGGCTGTACCACTCCTGATGGTAGGTGGGGGCTCATGTAATGGAATTTTTCTCCATATCAAAACAAATGCCCTGCACAAGGAAGACTAGCATGTCAGTGTGGTTTCTAGCCCAACCTTCTTCCTGATGTGCTAACTCTCTGTGTACAGGGTGACTATTGTTATTATTATTTTGTAAAGTGTGCCTCAATTTATTTATTTTAAATGGCCCACAAGGGGTGCAACCTTCCTGACGGTCATGGAGTAGAGAAAAAACAGACAGCTAACTTTGCACCCACTGTTGCGAATAGAGGAGTAACAACCCCCACCACGATTTCTCTTGAAATAGTACATCTGTCTTCACCTTTCAGATATTACATCTGTCCTCACCTGTAGACTTGCCAAAAGTGGCAAGGCTTGGAAGAAGATGCTCATCGCCGGCGATGAGTTTTTGATTTTTGATTTTTTTAAGGAAGACAAACACACACACACACACACACCCAGGGAGAATTGTAAAGTCACTCCTAGCTAGCCTTCTGAGGCAACAATTAACTGGAGCACATAAGGGGGTGGGTGGGTTTATATTCCTAAATCATGATGGATTTCCTACTTAACAATTCCAGAGAAAGAGGATTTCTCCTTTGCATGCTCGCCCTTACAAAGACTGTGATCCTTCCTCTCCCTGATGCATGTCCGCAGAGGGCTCAGCAATTCCAGATTTCTTGGATTCTGGGATACGGGGTGTTCGGGATGGGGTGGGGCAGGGTGTGGTGTGGTGGGGAGGGTTAGGTTATTTATTATGCTTTTTTCTGGAGCAGGACCTGTTCTTACTCTCCCGAGTAACTCTTGGGGTTGTTTTTTTTTTAAGGCCTCTGTCAGGAGACAGACCGGGATTTTACTTTAGACTTAGGAGTAGGATAACTTCTCTTGACGATCATGTGTAAAATATGAAGCAGCGGCTGGCCCAGGCACTGCCTCGGGGCGGTAGGGGGAGTTGTCCTCCCCAAAGCGAAAGAATCTACAATGTTCCCAGTGTCATTACCTCCTGTTCAAGGGTTAGGTGGCTTGCGGATGAGTGAGCAAATTTTGCTGGTCGTCTCTCTCTCCACCCTCTCCACTGGTGCATCAGATACGTCTCCCATCCCATCTCCTGCCTCGATTGCCCTCCTCCCTGCCAGTCTCATATACACCTGCTTAAGGAGCTGAGGCAGATGATTTTAGCATCTGCTAACACTTCCCCTATGATCTCTACTAAGGTACCAGTCTCTTGGGGTGGTGCAAAAGGCTACAGATGCATGCAATTCTCACTCGAGAATTTTGGGGAAGGTTTGGGGCAGGGGAGGCGAAAGTGTGAGCTTTAAGCCTGGAGTGAGGGGAGAGAAATTCCAATGGATTTTGTGCTGAAAGGCGACTCTTACCTAAATTTGAACCGAAACACAGCCGTGCTTTGAAATTTGCACTTCTACAAATTTGGCATGGCAGTTTCCCACAGTGCATACATGAGGTGGAACTGCATGCAAGGAGAAAATCACTCTTAAAGGCTGGCAATTTTTCATTGGGGCTTTAAAAAAACAGGGAGGGTAAATACGTGTTCCCAGTTTTTCCACCAGGCCTGGCCATTCCGGAGATATTCTGTTGCCTTCCAGTCACAAGGGCTGATGTTCAAACACCAAGCTTGCACCCAAATCCTCTCACACAAGCCCTAAAGCCACATGGGTTCCTGGTTGCCAATTGCTCTCTGCGGTTCTGTCCCCTACCGCCTAACCTAGGAAGCTGCTTTGTACTGCATCAGACTGGCAAAGACTCTCTGGGGTTTCAGAAAGGGCTCCCTTTCACCTTAAATAATAATAAAAATAATTTATTTATGCCCTGCCCATCTGAATGGGTTTCCCCAGCCGCTCTGGGCGGCCTTCACCATAATAAAAACACAGCGTAACGTCAAATATTAACAATTTCCCAGTACAGGACTGCCTTCAGATTTCTTTGGAAAGTTGTGCAGTTGTTTGACATCTGATGGGAGGGCGTTCCACAGGGCAGGCACCACTATCGAGAAGGCCCTCTGCCTGGTTCCCTGTAACTTCACTTCTCGCCCTTCACTCCTCCTTTACCTGCAGATGGCAGGGATTGAACCTGGGGCCTCATGCACACAAAGCAGATTCTGTGCGACTGAGCCACAGCCCTTCCCCTAGGACAGGGGAACATAGGAATAACATAGCCAGATGCATTGACGCTGAGCTGCAGCCCTTCCTCTCTGACAGCCATGTGACTCTCCCCGAAGCCCCACCCTCTTCCTCATGCCCCAGACCTCAGCACAACATTCCTGCTCAGATCAGCCCCACGGTTCTCCTGCCTTTTGCCTCACCTTCTGTGACCTCAGGTCAGCCTGGGGGATGCAGTTAATCTGCTTAGCTGCCTCTCTCTGCCGTGACGCAACCCCTGGTGACTGATGTGATGAAGAACACATCAAATACTCTCTCTTTTTCTCTTTCCTTCTTTCTTCCCCCCATCCTCCTCCTCTTCAAGCCAGCTCCCTCTGCTGAATCACGCATCTCACAATATTGACTCAGATGCTGTGCTTGCAATGCACTTCTCTGAGCAACCTCTGAGTAAAACCTATAGTAATGGGCACATGGGAATTAGGGAGCCCATTCTTCTCATTTTCATACCCGTTCCTCCCCCAGTAGAAATGAGTCGTTCTCATTTCTGGCAGAAAGAGCTGTTCAACAGTGGAATTGGCTCCCTCGGAAGGTGGCAGACTCTCATTCCTTGGAGGTTTGCAAACAGGAGTTGAGTGACCATCCGTCAGGGATTCTTTCAATATGATTCCTACATTGCAGGGGCTGGACTCGTTGGGTCCCTTCCAGCTCTATAGTTCTGTGATTCCCTCACGCCTCTTAAAGGAATACAGTGGTGCCTCGCAAGACAAAATTAATTCGTTCTGCGAGTTTTTTCGTCTAGCGAATTTTCCGTCTTGCGAAGCACGGTGTGGGAAAAGTTTTGGAAAAGCTTCAAAAATCACCAAAAACCTCAAAAAAGGCTACCACACTGCGTTCTATGAGTTGCTCCTCGAAGTCAAGTCGCAACTGTATTAACGGTGTTAAGAAAAAGGAAACAAACTTGCAAAAAACGCAAGACGTTTTCGTCTTGCGAAGCAAGCCCATAGGGAAATTCGTCTTGCGAAGCAGCTCAAAAACCACAAAACCCTTTCGTCTAGCGAGTTTTTCGTCTTGCGAGGCATTCGTCTTGCGGGGCACCACTGTAGTGAATTCCACCCTTCTCTTCTGCATCTTGGTAGAAGCAGGGAAGCCAACATGCCCTGAACCTTATCAGCCAATCATTTTTAGATCCCATCTTTGCACTCAGAAATTCACGTCTGCATACCTTGGGATTGAAAAATAATAATAAATTTTATTTATACCCCGCCCTCCCTGGCAGGAGCCGGGCTCAGGGTGGCTAACACCAGTAAAATTACAGTAAAAACATAATGGGGGGGGGACCCAATTTAAAATACAGGTTAAAATGCAATTTAAAATGCACCCTCATTTTAAAAGTAGCCCATAGATCAAAACCATAAGGGGAGGGAAACATAAGGGTCAGACTGAGTCCAAACCAAAGGCCAGGTAGAACAGCTCTTGAGTGAGTCATCCTGTTCTTATCACCACAACTACCCTGAGAAGGAGGTTAAGCCAAGATAACATACAGTCAGTCACAAAAAAATTGCCCCTGAGCTTCACGGCTGGAGCAGGGGGTCAAACCCCAAATTCACATTATACCACCCGACGGTGGTTACCACCAACTTGGATGACTGTCAAAGACAGATTTGTGGAGGGTACGGCTATCACCGGCTACTAGCTATAATGGCTATGTTGAACCTCCATTGTTGAAGACAATATACCTGCGCATAACGCCAGTTGCTGGAATCTTAGGTGCGGAAAGTGTTGTTGCACTCAGATCCTGCTTGGCATCTGGTTGGCCACTGTGAGAACAGGATACTGGATTAGATGGGCCCCTGGCCTTCTTAGGTCTTTATCTACAACACTACCACACTGCCGCCCCCAACTATTAGATCAGAAACGAAAAGAACTCTGTGGACATTACAGTAGTTCAAAAGAATTTGTCTAAGTCATCCAGGCTGGTGGCCATCACTGCTTCTTGTGGGAGCGAACCACATTGAAAGTCCCCCAGAAACATCTGTCCGTGTCAATTAATTTCATGATTGCATGAGCTGCCCCAGGAAAGGTGTGTGTCAGCTATCGTCAGACCTTTTCAGACCTGCATTTACGCCAAACATGCATTCGGGGAATGGTTTCTCATATAACCATATATTTGTATGGAGGTGGTACTTGTTGCGACAACTTGGGACGGGAGGGAAATTCTATTTTGCTCGTGTTTGAAGCCAGTCCTACCTGATTCCCCCACTTTCCAAAACAATATGCAAACTGAAACGCAGCCATTGAAATCTGTGCTTTTGCAATGCAGTTCCCCAACCATGTAATGTGTACTCCCCCCATCCCAAAAATGCATATACAGTACTTAAGGGTGCTTAATAATGCACATGTTAGTGATAACTTACCCCCCAAAAATGCATTCTATTTGGGAAAATTGCTTTGCAAAAATGTGCATATTAGGCGAGGTGGTGTTTTATCTCTTTGGAATGTATTAGTATACCTACAATTTTTCACCCTAAAAAATTGCACACTGAAATAATGATAGATTTTCACGAGGACCGTTTTCTTTCATTGCAAACTGATGTGGAAATGCGGAGAACGTGGCTGAAAGCTTGGGAAATAGAGAGAAACTGAAAGTGACAAATTCACCCCTCTTTAGCTGCAGAACACCGTGACCCATGGAGGCTCCCCAACCCACCCATTGAAGATCAGTGGAGTACAGTTCCCCCCCTCCCCTCTCCCTGCCACCAGCGCTCTAGGCCACTGTCATGTTTTTAAAATGTGGAAAGTGTACAGGGATGGTGCAGACAAGGAAGCCACGGTTTAAATCCTGAGGTAGTGGCGGTCGTAGGGGCTTGCAAAGGGGGTTGCATGTCTGACAAGGTGTTTTATCTATTTATGATACATTAGTACCTACATTTAAGATTCAATGTATAAAATCAGCTATGTGCACTTTTCCTACTTAGCAGTATTGGGTTCTTTTTTTTTAAAAAAAAGATGTTATTGTTCTTTTTGTTATGGAATACTGTGCTGTCTTTTTAAAATGGGTGACATTGTTTAAGTATTTAATTTATTACTGAGGAAGCCCCCAAGGGCGTGTGCAATTACTTTCTCTCCCCCCCCACCTTCATTCAATACAGTTCGGCTGTATTTCAACGTCAGATTTTTCGTTTCTTTTGTACAGTTGCTAGGGAGTTGTTGTTTTTTTTAAAAAAAGAAAATCCAGCAAATTTGCCTCTCCACACCCCCTGCTCAGATCGCTTTCTATCGACCCTTTTTGCTTTGTTTTTGGAAGATAGCTCACAAAGTATCAGAAGCCTGATAGTTTTCAAACACATCTAAAGCAAGTTTCTGGGCTGGATCTGGACAAAGGTTGCAATTCTAGACTCGCTTGCCTGGGAGTAAGCTCCATTTAACATAGTGGGCCTTACTTCTGCGTAAGCATGCATAGGATTGCAGTTGTAAGTTAGTTGAACTTTGTTCTCATTGAAAGCAATGGGGCTTGAGCCATTACAGCTAAGTTGCCCCATTTGATTTCAGTGGCATCTGAGCTCAACTCGTTTAGTCTGAATCCGGCACTCTTATATGCTTACATTGAACTTTCACAAATTTCTTCCATTGGTTGATGGGGATTCTGGAACAGCATGGACGGGACGTGTGTGTTTGGAACTGTGTTTGGAACTGGAAGAGAGGGACGTTAGGGGGAAATGTACATAATTCCAGGTTACTTTGCAACAAAGAACTACGGTAGGTATAACATTGCAAGGTTTGGCTTGTATGGCCTTTCCCTTCCAATATGGAAATATTTTTATTGTATTCTCTATAACCCTATTTGAAATGCGTCAGATCTCCTTCTCTCTCCACTCTTTTAAAGTGTTGAATTGCACACTGGATTACAAAATCCAGTTGCAGCTGCAAAGTTGCCTTTGTGAAGAAAGTAGCACCTTTTCCCACTCAAAGCAAAACTCTCCTTCAGAGCCACATTCCCTCCCCAGCTGACTATTGTTCCCTGGGAGAGGGTGGAAATAAGGCAGAGAGTGCATCAGCACTGTAATATTGCATCAATTTAATTCCTCTTTAATGGTCCTGGCCTCCTGCAAAGACTCCTGGGAAGTGAGTAGAGATGAGGGAGAAATTATGTTCAGCTCATGCTTGAATAAGAAACCCCCCAATTCACACATCCCAAAACAATGGGCCAACCTAAATGCAGCTATCCTTTGCGATTCACACTTCTCTGAATCTTGTGGTGCTGTTCTCCGACGAAAAAATGTGAATATTAGGAGAAAGTGTGCTAAAAATGCATCAACGAAAATAAAATACAAAAATGCATTATATATTAGGAAAAATCACATACAAAAAGTGTGTCTGTCAGGAGAAATTTGCCCTAAAATGCTGGCAAATTTTCGTGAGGGTTATTTTTTCAAAAAATAATAATGCAAACCGATGAGCAAACTGAATTTAAGATGGGGGAAATGAGAAATAGAGAGAAGCCATCCATCCCTAGAAGCGAGCTTTAGGAAAGGATGCTAAGGTTTCTCCATTAGAGGCCTTCTTCCTTTCCTTAGAGAACTACGACTCCCAGGATTCTTTGCAGTCTGTCACGTGACTGTTATGGCATGCTGCACATTTCTCTATGTTGTTTCCCCGGTGTCGGCATTTGCCACCTGGGTTCACTATTAGAGGGGCTGACTTATTGGGCAAATGAGACCAGTGGTTGATATTAAGGTGGAAGACAATAATTCCAAACGAGGAGTAGGCAGGGGAAAGAGACCAAAATGGAGTGTCGTTGCTGCCATCCAAAGGCAAATTGGATTTCTGGTTAGTAGTTGCTTAGCTTGGCAGCTGCCAATGTACCCTCCAGATGTGGACTACAACTCCCATCCTTGACCCCTACCCATGATCAGTGGGGGCTGGTGAGAGTGGTAGCCCACCACATCTAGATAAGTCCTTGCTGGCAAACACTCATGACAAGCGTGTGTGGCTTGGCGTTCAGTGGATGGCGTGTAGAGGTGTTTGGAGTAGCTGGGGAAAAGGTATGTACTGTGAGCTGGGGAAAAGATTTGTGGAGCGTTGCGGGGAAAGGAGAAGCACAAATATTGGAAGAGAACGTAAAATACTGAGTGCTGCTTCCTTAGGAATGTGATGTACTGATGGGCCGGGAGAGCCCTTTTAGGGTATAAGAGGTCCCCCGCAGCTCCCAGTGGAGTAACTCCAACTACTGTAACGTTCTGGCGAACGTTATTTTCCACTTGAAATATGTGTGTTTACCACATGGGGGTGCTCTTTGACAACCACTAGCAATGGAAGAACTAGAAGGTTAGAAAGCTCAGAGCCACTGGCAAGGAAAGAACATCAATTCCCCCTAGCATAGCCCAGAATATTCACCTTCACAATACAAACTGCCAGTCATTGGAAGCTGCAAAGCTATAGGCATATCGCATATGCCCACAAGAATCCTGGGAACTGTAGTTTGTTAAGGATGCTGAGAGTTGTTAGGAGACACACACTCCTCCAGTGCAGACCCCCCCATCTGTTGACCTTATATGACCCTGGTCTTTCTAGGACTCCATATACACCCAGAAAGCACACAGGGTGCTTCTGTGCAATGCTGGACCCCTCCTTCCTCCAGAAGAAACTTTTGCATTATAAAATTAGGACCCATATTCAAATCAAGACATCAGGGGCTTTGATCACTCTCTATTTAAACAGCATTGGAGAAGGTTGACGTCGCTGTTGCTTTGCTGTGCCAGGTCTGAGCCGTGTGATCAGCAAAATCATGTGATGGCATCCATCCTGGATCTCACCATTTCAGAGATGCGGGTGGGGGAGGTGAGATCTGCAAAACCTTTCACTCTGTATTGCATTTGGAGAACTATGGCATGCGGGCTGGGGGAGGCCACACTTTATCCTGTTTATTTATCTGTTCTTTGTGCATGGGAGAGGCTATATGGGGAACATTCAAAATGTTGTTCCCGCCCCACCCGCCCAGTCTTAAAGTGGTATAGTCCAGGAGGAACACTACCACATGGTTTTGCTGAGAACAGCTTGAAGTTGCTGGTTGAGGCTCTAATATCAACAGGAAATGATGGGGGTAGGGGGAGAGGAAATAGTCATCTAGGACATGAAACACTCTGTAAATAACGTTCCAGCACATTAACCATTCCTCTTACACTTCAGCTTGCTTTTCAGTACAATCTTTGTAACACTGGCTTGTTTGTTTGTTTTTTAATTAAAAGAAAATTACCTCTTCCTGTTTTTTCTCACTTTTGCCTGCTCGGCCTCGACTGAGTCTACCTATGGAAAAATCCAAACACTTCTGTATGTTATTTATCTTTGTATGGTTTTAACCAGGAAAGGGGAGAAAAAAACATCAACACACACACGCACACACAACTGAGAATACCCCACAGAAATTCGGCTGCTCTGGTGTCTTATTGACCCCCTCTCCCCCCCTTCCTTCTCCCGTCTCTTGAAACACTGTTAATAAAAATCTAGAGTAAAATCTTTTACCTCTTCTTCCTTTGCCTCTTGTTATTTATGTTGTCTTGCTTCTGTTTTCTATATTAACTCTATGAGCTTTGGGACCCCCACCCCCTAAAAAATCTAGGGCAATATATTCACACACAAACACAACCCCTTGCTACCCTTTAAAGGGACCCCTGACCATTAGGTCCAGTTGTGGCCGACTCTGGGGTTGTGGCGTTCCTCTCGCTTTATTGGCTGAGGGAGCTGGCGTACAGCTTCCAGGTCATGTGGCCAGCATGACTAAGCCGCTTCTGGTGAACCAGAGCAGCACACGGAAACGCCGTTTACCTTCCCGCCAGAGCAGTACCTATTTATCTACTTGCACTTTGAAGTACTTTCGAACTGCTAGGTTGGCAGGGGCAGGGACCGAACAATGGAAGCTCATCCCATCGCGGGGATTCGAACCGCCAACCTTCTGATCGGCAAGTCCTAGACTCTATGGTTTAACCCACAGCGCCACTCGTGTCCCACTCTTTAAGTGGGTGCTACTCTTTAAGTGGGTGGTAAAGATTACCCCCTTGAATTAGCCCCATTAGTGTTGAGTTCACATCACCTGCCTCCCTCTCCTTGTTAATTTAGGATGGTACATGGGGTCAACATAACAATCATAAGAACACAGAAAGCTGTCTTATACTGAATCAGATCATTGGTCTGCCTACACTGACTAGCAATGGCTCCTCAGGGTTTCAGGCAAGGAACAGTCCTGGCCCTGAATGAAGATGCCATTGGGAGTTGAACCTGGGTTCTTCTGCATGCGAAGCAAGATGCTGTACCACTGAGCTACAGATTATCCCGACAGGATGGAGAACTGAGCTAAAACATAACGAAATGAGTTTCATTATGGATAAATGGGTTAAGTTCTGCATTTAAAAAGGTAAAGGGACCCCTGACCATTAGGTCTAGTCGTGACTGACTCTGGGGTTGTGGCGCTCATCTCGCTTTATTGGCCGAGGGAGCCAGCGTACAGCTTCCAGGTCATGTGGTCAGCATGACTAAGCCGCTTCTGGCGAACCAGAGCAGCACACGGAAATGCCGTTTACCTTCCCGCCAGAGCGGTACCTATTTATCTACTTGCACTTTGACGTGCTTTCGAACTGCTAGGTTGGCAGGAAGTTCTGCATTTAGGGAGGGGTGAAATCAGATGCACAAATATAGGATGAACGATGCCTGGCTTAGCAGCAGCTCATGTGAAAATTAATTAAGCCAGGGACGGAGAACCAGTAGCCCTGCAAACATTGCTGGATTTGCCCCAGCCAGCATAGCCAAGAGTCAAGGGTGATGGGTGTTGCATTTCCACAACACCCAGAGGGCAATAGTTCCCCATCTGCTCTCTATATATTTTGGACTACAGCTCCCATCAACCCAGGTAGCATAGCCAATGGTTAGCGGGGCTAGGAGAACACGTGGAAGGCCACAGGTTCCTCATCCCTGATCTAGTGGTTTTTAGTAGACCACACATTAGACTTCAGTCACAATATTTGACACTACTCCGAATCAACCAAAGTATAGAGCAGGCATAGGCAAACTCGGCCCTCCAGATGTTTTGGGACTACAACCCCCATCATCCCTGACCACTGGTCCTGTTATCTAGGGATGATGGGAGTTGTAGTCCGAAAACATCTGGAGGGCCGAGTTTGCCTATGTCTGGTATAGAGTTATAGCCAACTAAGTCCTATTCAGAGAAGATTAATGTCCATTCAAATTAATGGACTGAAGTCATGGACACTCATTTCTCTGAGGTGGGTAGCAACTAAGTCTTACTCAGAGTAGATCCACAGAAAATAATGAAGAAGACAACTAAATTACGTCAATTAATTTCAATGGCTCTTCTGTGTGTAAAACTTAGTTGACTATCGCCCACCATGTCCATATCATAAGAAGTAATTAAATCATCCTGTTTAGTCAGAATAAGATGTCCACTGCTGGTCTTTTCAGTTTAAGGAGGCTATTGACAAGCTAAGAATGTGAGCAGGGCAACAAATAGTGACTGGGGCTGATGGGGTTTGTAGTCCCCAACATCGGCATTGGCTGCCCCTATTCTACACTTGATCAGCAGCAGTTTATTGGAGTTTCAGGCAGAGGGCATTCCCAGCCCTACCAGGAGATGTCAGGGATTGAACCTGAGACTTCATGCAAAGCAGATGTGCTACCAATGAACTACTGCCCATCCCTTGAGACTTGGGGTCATAGGAAGCTGCCTCATACTGTGAGTCGGACCACCTTGTTGAATCCTGTTGGACCATCTTGGTCCATCTTGTTGAATGGCAGCAGCTCACCAGGGTTTCAGACACACAACATTCACAGCCCTACCTGGAGATACAAGGAATCAAACTTGGGACTTTCTGCATGCAAAGCTGAACTTCTGCACCTTCTGCCACTGAGTTACAGCTCCTTCTTATGTCATGTTGGCTCCCAATGTTCAGATTTAGGAACCCAAATCATGTGTTCAGGGGCTTAGATCAGAGACTAGATATGTTAGCTTGTGTCAACCTAGTGGCATAACAACTGCAGTTCACTCCTCCTTCAGCAGTTCCATTAATTCTAACTTGCTATGGAGTACAAGGGCTGTCCAAAATGTAATTATTTTTTTTTAAAAAAATGTTTTTCTCTGCATTTTTCGTCCAAACCAAAGGACTGCAGGGTTGGCATTATTCTGTTGCTTTTGGAAGGGGGATACATAATCAAAACTTGGTTGTAACTGTTTGATGGGGATGGGGAACCTGATTCATTTTGCATCTGAAGGTCAGCACACTGGATTTGCACTTTCGCAAACAATACGTGAACCAGAACACAACCAACCTTCAAAATTTGCTTGTCTCTGAATTTTGCAATGTAGTTCTTCAGCCAAGTACTGTGTACACAAAGGCATACACTAAGGTAAAGTGTGCATTGAAAGAAACCATATATAGTAGTAAAAACAATTGATGAAACTGCATCACATTAGAGGAAGCTGTTCTGCAAAAATGTGTATGTTTTGCAAAATTGCACACAAAAATATGTGTATTATGAGATGTTCGCACAAAAATGCTTACAAATTTCCATGAAGACATTTTGTAACGAAACACCAATGACACACCAATGTAGAAATATGAATAACTGAACTTGGAAACATGAAACGCAGAGAGAAACCCAAAAGGATAGATTTGCCAATTCCTGCCAGTTGCTCTTGTTGGGCTGATACCCGCTATCCACCAGAATTTTTGCACAGGTGTGCTTGAACGTGGCAAGGGGAAATTATTGGCTACAGATAGCCATGTGTGCATGTATTATTTATTATCCAGTTGATGTCTTTGTAGAGTACGATCAGGATACAAAGTGCTTTGCAGGGTAACAAGGCAGACTCTTGCATCACAGAGCTTACAGTTCTAGTTTTGGCAGAAGCAGAGTAATGATGCTATAGGTACTCGTAATTACCAGGTTCAGAGCAAAACTTCAGTGCATTCGTAATGCTTACTAGTATGCTGAATCTGGCACAATTCTTCTCTGGCTCAGTTTGCATTCCTGAGAAATAGCATTTCAGGAGCCACGGGCCCTGGGAAACATAATGTTCCCACGGCACCTGAGCCCATAGAAACTCAGATATTCAAGGGGGGAAACCACATGCCTCAGATTCTCTGGCAGCTGGGATATGAATATTGCAGTGATACCAACATCAGGGAGGGAGGGAGAGAAGCCTAATGACTGGCTTTGTAGAGGGTTACACATCTGACACAATTCTTCTCCAGCTTGGATTGCGTTCCTGGGAAACAGCATTTCTGGAGCCAGGCGCCCTCGGAAATGTAATGGTCCCAAGACACCCGAGCCTATAGGAATTCAGATGTCTTGGGTCCTTGGGCATTTGGGATGTGAATATTCCAGAGCTTCCAGCTCCAGGGAGGAAGAGAGAGAAATCTAAAGGCTGACACTTTAAACTTGGGTTATAAACCCACAGCACAGAAAATTGACCAGTTGGTAAATGTTGGCCTATAGTTTGGAGAGGAGCCTGGATGTGATCTGCTTCAACCAGGAGCTTCCAGTTCTCTGCACATTTGGGCTGGCTTTTTGACATCAATTTCTGTCGCCAGAAGATCTCCCTCCCTGTGTTCTTCCAAGCAGTTTCCTAGAAAAAAGGAGAGTGGGTCAAAGGCTGGCAGCTTGCTGAAAATAACACCCTGGAAGAATCTTTGAAAAGTACATACCAAGTTTATCCACTGGGTGATCAGTTGTGTGCTCAGTAGCCCTGAGAGAATCAGAACGTGAGGAAACACAACAAAACAAAACCCTCCATCATTTCCCAAGCTAAAGCCTCCATTTTCTCCTGCTGCTTATTGAACAGCAGGAAGTTTTGGGAGGAAGGCAACTTTTGGCCGGAGAACAACACTGATAGGCTTGCCATACGTCCAGGAAAACCTGGCCATGGAGGCCAACATGCCCATCTGGGCAGATTTTTACATTTTAAAGGAAATGTCTGGGTTTGGGGGCGGGCTTGGGCTCAGGCTGCTCTCCACACCATGGCTGCTGCCAGCCCGAGCTGGGAAAAGAGGCGCCTCTTTTCCCAGCTTGAGCTAGCTGCTTTTCAGGCTGCCCCCAAAGGGTACCCTAGCCTAGGCCCGAATCTCAGAAGATGCCCCAGAAGATGCTCTAAATCAGTGCACAGCTGGATCACATGTAGGATAACCATGCACAGTTTCTAATGCAGGTAGAGACTGCAGGGATCAGCTTTGGTTCAATTCAGATTTCAGGGCAAACCTACCTAACTCATACCACCCAACACGCAAGCCAGGACACAGCTGTCCTTTGATATCTGCACTCTCCCCGAATTTTATACTCTAATTTTATTGGCTTCTTTTATCCCATTTATATCCCACACTTCTACCCCACTCCTTGGTTTATCCTCACAACAGCCCTGTGAAGTAGGTCGGCCAAGATATAGTGATTGCTCCAAGGTCACTTGGTGGGACTTCATGAAGATTTGAACCCTGGTCTCCAGGGTTTTAGTCTGACACTCTAACCACTACACCACACAAGCAGAGGCCCCTGTCTGTCCACTAATGGAAATACTGGTATAGATGACCTTGGAGCTGATCCAGTGGTGTGTGGTCCGTGTACCTTACCGCACATGTGATGTGACAGCTCAAGCATATACACCATCAAGGAGACCAAGGGGTGATCTGATCATCTGACCCAATTTACACTTTGCAGAGCAGAGCACAGCTATCCTTTGACGTTCCCAGATTCCCCTGGATTTTCTGCTGCAGTTTGGCAACCAAATGATGTGAACAAAAATGTGTATATTTGGCAGGTGGAGGTGGGAATGTGCATGAAAATGCACACATTTGTGAAGATGAGATATGAAAACGAATCGTATTCGGGAAATCGGCTTGCAAAAATGCGTGTGTCAGGCAAAATTGCAAAAAAAAGGGAATAAAAGAAAAGAAGTCCTGGCCACAAGGGGAGCATAAAGCCATCAGGGCTCCAGATGAATCCCAAATGAATATATGATTTGTACCAAATTGACAGAGAGAGAGAGAGAGAGGAGGAAAAAAACTTGTCCTCTTAAGTGGTAGTAAAAAGAAAGGCACAGGGTCATATTCGTTTCCATTTCCCCCCTTTCATTCTAGAGCAAATGCACACCCATAATTACCATTTAAATGTTCACTAAGCTTCTGGCCAGAAATACAGGAATGTCCTTAAGGGTGTACGTGCAGCATGACAGATCCTGAAACAGATTTCTTTTTTTCTTTTTTTCTTTGTCTGCATCCTGGTATATTCCATGCATTTCTTTTTGCATTTATATAAGTATCATGTATGCACCCCCCCCAGACAATGTACTGTCCTTTCCCCCCTTTGTACCAGTAGTATCCTTTGTTTTTAATACAGGTGGCCACCATCTTGCACATGTCCAACTGATGTGTGACTGCCCATGTGTGGGTTCTTTTGGACCTGGAAGGGGGCAGAATGGGACAGGGCAGAACAGGGTATAACGGGGCAGGGCAGGGTGAGCTTATGCATGCTCCACCGATGCAGATGGGGGCCAGGAATGGAGCCCCCCTGCAAAAGCGCCACCTTGTAATTATTTGGAAATCTGCAGCCATCATATTTTCATTGTATCACTTCCTCTATTTCCGATGTTCAGCGCTGAGTGACGTTGCTTACGTACCACCCACATACAAGGGTAAAGTATCAGTGCAATTGCAGGGACCCCTAAGTCAGGGGTGGGGGGCTGCTTTCCGCCTGTATAGGGAAGTTTTTTAACGTTCGATGTTTTAGAATATGATGGAGGCCGCCCAGAATGGCGGGGTACAAATAATGAAATTATTATTATTAGCCACATTCCCCTCTGGGCAATCTTTGGAGGGCCACATGCCAGGGGTGGGAGGGGTCAGAGACAAAAATGGGTGGAGCAGCACAGCTAAAGGTTACCTCTGTACTTCAGACTTGTTGCTACACACACGGACATAACACTTTTTATTCTCCATCCAGGCATGCAAGAGGCATTGTCTACACACACCAGCTGGACATAAATACAGATGTACTGTGCCTCGGAAGTCGAACGGAATCCGTTCCGGAAGTCTGTTCGACTTCCAAAACGTTCAAGAACCAAGGCACAACTTCCGATTGGCTGCAGGAAGCTCCTGCAGCCAATCGGAAGCCACGGAAATCACGTTGGACATTCGGGTTCCAAAGAATGTTCAAAAACTGGAGCAATCGCTTCTGGTTCTTGGGAGCCAAAACGTTCGACTCCCAAGGCGTTTGAAAAGCAAGGTACGACTGTATTTGCAGTGTGAAGCAGGAACAGTGAGGGGTGTGGCCTCTGAGGAGTGTCCCAAGGGCCAGGCAGAGATGCCTGAGGGGCTGCATTTGCTCTCTGTGCTGGAGGTTCTCCAACCCAGCCCTAAGGAAAAGGTTGTTAACCTGTGGCCCTCCTGATGCTGCTGAAACTACAATGCCCGTTGACCGCAGACAGCAAGTTCAAGGAAGAGGGGAGTTTTAGTTCAACAACATCTGGAGGGCCACAGGTTAGCTGCTCCCGCCCCAAATACCTCAGTGAGTACCGAGCAAGCTAGAGGAAAAGCTGAAAAGGGGATGGAACGGAGTATCCTGAAATGGGGATGGAATGGAGTATCCTGAAAGGGGCGTGGCTGGTGGTCTTGAGCCCTGAACAGAAGCATTCTAATGTGCCGCAAAACTTTGTTGCGATTCCCATTTGTCGTGTAAAATGCTTGCCATTTTCTTTTCAAAAATGTAATGGAAGAAATGTTTAGGAAATTGTTGGGCCAATAAGCCTTTAGAGAAAGCACATCAAAGACACACGGCTTCCCTCAAAGGTTATTGGGAGCTGTAGTTTGAGGGAGCTGGGAATGGCATTTTTCTAGAAAAAGAGGTGCCAGAACTCACCACGAACGCCTCCCTCGTTGTATTAGAATAGCAATGGCGCCCACCTGAGAGGAGCCAGAACTGAGTACCAGTCAGTTCCACCTGGATAAAACAAGCCCTGGTTCGCAGGATTCTTTGGAGGAAGCCATGTGTCTTAAATATATGGAAGTCAGCGCTGTCAGCATCTTTCCTTGTTCCCTATTAACGCTGATTTCGCTGAAGAGAAAGGGCGGTCAGCTCATCCTCGGTATCTATATCTGTCTTCTACAGGAGACGCCACCTATCTCGACATCTTCCGCGAGTTTTCACACATGGCATCCAACAACCCAGAAAAGCTCAACCGCCGCAGCCTATACTTCAGCCACTCCTACAGATAGCCCTCAAAGCCACACAGACATCATCTGAGAACGCTGGTTCCTTCCAACTCCAGAGGGAGAGTCGAGATTATGTGCCGCGAAAGAAGCCGGAGGGACAGAGGCGGCCAGTGGCTGAATCGGGTCCATCCAGAATGGGAGCAGTTTGACCCAATGTCTCTGGTCACCCCACACAGCTTTGCGTTGATCGCTACATCTCCCCATGGTCACCATCCCACAACCAAATGGCTTTCCCCCTACATCCCCTTCCCTCCAAAAAAACTTCCAAAGAGGATATACACAGACCTACGAGTAACCAGCCCATGTTTACAGCCTGAAATGGAGAGAGAAACCTATTTCTTTTTAAAGCAGGGATCGAGAACTTGTAGATATTTCGGACCTTGCTGGACTCCAGCTCCCATCAGCCAATAAATAGTCCAGGATGATGTGAACAATGTCTGAAAGGCCACAGCTTCCTTATCCGTGTTCTAAAATGGAAGTGGTGAATTTGCGGCCTTCATGTTATTGGTGGGTTGCAACTCCCGTCATCCCTGATCAACTGCTTGTGCTGAGGCTGATGGGAGTTGTAGTCCATCAACATCAGGCAGGCCACTGGTTGCTCTCCTATGCCCTGCTTCTGCCCCACTGTTGCCCTGGAGGTTTGATCTCACTAGCCTCAGGTGACTTGGCAAACTGGTTTTTACAGCCTTGGAGCAGGATGGAAAGTATCAATTTTGTTCAATGGGAAGATTAGATCGCTCCATAGCATCATTCAGGAGCATGGCGGAGAACTAAAAATGATGAGCAGGCTTCCTGGCTCACTACCAACTGCAGTCAATCCACCACAGTCCCCCCCCCTCAATATATTTCATAAAATCACAGAATTATAGTGCTGGAAAGGACCCCATTCCCACTCCTGCCATTACTTGCCATTTTCCTTACCCTTTCTGTGATTTCCCTTGCCTTAAGGCCTAAAACAAGTTCCCTGCTCCTGATTTTAAAGCATGGCTTCTTCTTGTTGTTATTTCAAAAATCATGTTCTGTTCTTTTCATAGATAACGGACTTGTCAGAGAGCCTGTACTGGTACAGCCTCTGCCGCCCAAACTGCCTCTTGTTGAGCGTGTATAGAAATTTGTGTTTATATGCTGGAAATGTAATATATCTCTGGGCAAAAAAGAAACATATTTTTTTTAAATGCTTGTGGCGGGAGCGAAGGGGTATGAATTGCAAGGGAGGGAAGAGGGAAGTCCAGACAGGAGGGATGGACGGACCTTATTTACAAGATTATAAATAAAGACAGGTGACATTTTTATCCCGGGACATTAGGCATGACTTCCTTGTCAGTTTCTCGGATCTAGACCTCTTTGAACCAGGTGAGAAAATTATGTCATGGACCTTGCTATAAAGTGATATTTATTGGGTACACGTTTATAGCTTTGGGGCCAGCTGCCAAATCAGATATAGTAGTTGGTTCCTGAGAAATGACAAAGTAGAGCCAAGGTATTTATATGCATAGAAAGAAATATGCACACAGTCTGCAGTAGGATCAGGCGGTGACTTATTGGACCTCCAGTTAGCTGTGTCATTGCGGCTTTCTGGGAGGTAAAGAGGGATGCATGAGGTCAGCATGGTGCAAACGCAACACCAACTGACCCTATCAGGTCCTCCCACTAGCGCAACTGCACCTCCGCAACATCGCACTCCAACATTGCAGTTACGACTGCACCGCTCCCCCCAAATAATCAGCCATGACTCTGCTGCTCAGAGGTCAGGGGAACGTTGCTGCCCCACCGTGCTGTCTGTGCGGAACGCCCCAAGTTCGATCCCTGACATCTCCTGGTAGGGTTGGGAATGCAAAACCCTTCAAAAACAAAAACCCACCATACTCCACCACAATTGTTCGCTCCAAACCTCAGCTCTCCACAGGCCTCCAATGTCATTGCAAAAGCTTCCGTGACTGTACTTGCAAAGGCTCGTGGGATTTCTAGACGCTATTTTTGCACCATTTTCGCCATTTGCGTACTCTTTTAGGGCAGTTTCCCTCCCTTTTTGTGCCTCATCCGGGTTCACTGTGATGCGCGTGCGCACAGTTGCGAGTCCCTCGGAGCTGCCTGCACTCTGCTCCCAATTTCACACAGGCAAACAACATGGAGATACCGATAATATTTTATTTGACTCAAATGCATATTATTACTATTGCCATTTTGAAAGGGTTTGATGACATCCAATCAGCAAAATGGTCCGCGTTTCCACTTGGTAGGTAAATTCTTGGGGGGAAAGCAGGGATGCAATTCTTGTGCAAGAAGAAGAGCGCCCTAAGATATGAGGCACACTATCCGTCAGGATTAAGCACCCAGGCTATGAGACAAGTCAAGCAAAACAGAAAACAAAAGCAGCCTGAGGGGTAGCCTCTTCAATGGAGTACAGGGGGAGATACTGTGTCCAGTGCTGGTCCTACTCAGAGCAGACCTATTGAAAACAATGTAGATGGCTAATTTACATTTGCTCATTTCAGTGGGTCTACTCCAAATACAAGCCAATGGGTTTACCCTGGGTTGTACCCAATGTCTGTCCTACTCAGAATAGACCCATTGAAGTTTACTGGGCATGACTATCCTAGATCCATTAATTTCAGTGGGTCTGCTCTGAGTAGGTCTTAGATACAACCCACGAACCTTCGCTTCAAATAAAATAGAGGGAACATAAATGGCAACTTAATTTCTAAATGCTTCTCTTGCTTTCAGTTAACCTAACACAACACTAAGAACCCCAAAATAATAATATATGCTGAGCCCCCCCCCCCTTGTAATAATCAGGCAGGCTGGACTCCCCCCTGAATCAGCCACCCTACATGGGATATCCTCTGGTTCTGCTTCCCGTTAAAATGCAGCTCAACAAAATGGCCGCTGTGCCCTGCAGTTGTTTGCTGGGTGATTCTTGAACTGGAGGTTATAGGCAAAGAGATGCTTCCGGAAGCAGCTGGCCGCTTTTTGGTCACATTCGCACACAAGCTTCTCGCACCGGTCCCGCGACTTGACTGCAGAGAGAGGAGAAAGGTGGTAACCTCAGCATCAGTTTCCGCAAAGAGGGGTGCTTTGAAACGGGGGAACGGAAATAGAAAAGATTTGAACCAGCTCTCTGGCTCGACGCCAGACCAACTCACCGCATTTAATTTTATTCCTCTGGGCGTAGAACCTGTACGAGAGAGTGCTTGGGCTGCAACCGAACATCTCAGCCTTGTTGTAGCAGCAGTCATGGCTGTGGCAGCACCTGTGTGTGAGGTGAAAACGAGAGAGCAAGGAATTGCTATGAATCAGGCCCATTCTGGTGCCATCTTAGTTTTTTCAGAACTCAACATTCTGGAGCACTGTGGGTTGTTGTTGTTAAAGTGCATCTGATATTTTAAAATGGGGACTGCTGTGTAATTTTCTCTTGCCCACAATGGGCTTAGTTTGGAAAAACTAAGATGGCGGCCACAACCGTGGTCTCCGGCGGCCCATGAGATTTCCCCAGTACCGCACAACATGTTTCTGATGACAGCATATTCAAGCAGAAGTCTCCCTCAGCCCTACCTGAAGATGCCAGGGATCAATCCTGGTACCTTCTGTGTGCAAAGCAGATGCTCTACCACTGAAAGTGTCTGTGGTATAACCCTACTGGGACCTGGTTCATATCATAATGCAGGTGGAGGCGGTTTATTTGAATTATCCTCCGCATGAAACAAGCTCCTTGTCTGTAGAAAGCAAGCATCTCAGAGAGGCTAGGCAAGACACTTCCTCCCAGATATGCTAGTTTGGTGCATGCAGGGATTCCATGTGCCGTATTTTTCGCTCTATAACACGCACCCGACCATAACACGCACATAGTTTTTAGAGGAGGAAAATCCGTAGGCATGCCACCCGTAGGCATTCCCTCCATAACACGCGCAGACATTTCCCCTTACTTTTTAGGAGGAAAAAAGTGAGTGTTATGGTGCAAAAAATACGGTATTTCTTTGTATGGGAGAGGCACGCAAATATGGAGGGCCCCCATCCCTGTTCTTGAGACTCCCATTGTTGGACATTTTCCATATCTGCTATTGGGTCCCTGGAGCACAGAGTCACATGACGTGGCAACCAACCTTGCAGGATTTAACAGGATTTCTTTGAAATGCATATGCAGGACAAAGGTACAGAGCGATAAATTCGCAATCTGCACACCCCAGTCAGGGTGCGCCCACTTTTTATACCCCTTAGAATGCATAGACACGTGTTCACATGTAAAACATGTGATTTACACTACTAGTAATAAGATATAGCTTTGTTTCTTGTGTTACCCTCCTCCTTTTCAGTTCGCCTCCTTTTCAGCCCCCCCCCCCAAATCTGGGGTTACAATAACACTCATTCAATCTTGCTTATTATCTCTACCTGCCTAAGCCAGACATTCCAGAGAGAGAGGCCCATTTTCACTGTAACATCTAAGCAAGAAGAAAAAGCCTTGTTCTCCTGGCTGGTGTAAAAACCTCCCTCCCCCCTTTAAGGAAGGGGTTTGGGCATAACATATGAGGGAGGAGAAAATGCCTCAAACAGTTTTTGGGATCATATAGAGAACAATACTCTAATGGCCCTTCACCATGACTTGTAAAACCCCTGAACTGTAAGAGAATGATGATAGCCCAAGAGGTGAGCAATGCCTGGTAATCTCAGGTGAGCCTCACCTGTCGATGGCATCCACGGGGAAGCCTTGAGTCCCTGCCCCACAGTGACACCCATAGTTGGTGAAGTTGGCCAGGGTGAAGGTGACGGTACCCATCTGGATCATCTCATTAAACTGGGAGGCAAGGCCGGTCACCAGAGCGGCTCCTGAAAGAGCAACAGAGTCTTGTTTGGAGGAAAGAGCAAAGAGACAGGGAGCAGGGGGTACGGATTGAAAAAGCAAGGGAGTTGAGGTGGAAAAGCACTGTTTGTGGTGGGAATAGCAGTTGAGGTCTCAAGCCTTCCTGAGGGGTGGGGAATACCTTTTCCCCTGCTGCCTCATTCCCTCAGAGGTAAACCGTTCTCAGCCACTTGCTGGCAGTAAAGGTAAAGGGACCCCTGGCTGTTAAGTCCAGTCACAGACGACTCTGGGGTTGCGGTGCTCATCTTGCTTTACTGGCTGAGGGAGCCGGCTTACAGCTTCCGGGTCATGTGGCCAGCATGACTAAGCCGCTTCTGGCGAACCAGAGCAGCACACGGAAACGCCGTTTACCTTCCCGCCGGAGTGGTACCTATTTATCTACTTGCACTTTGACGTACTTTTGAACTGCTAGGTTGGCAGGAGCAGGGACCGAGCAACGGGAGCTCACCCTGTTGCGGGGATTCGAACCGCCGACCTTCTGATCTGCAAGCCCTAGGCTCTGTGGTTTAGAGGTAAACCGTTCTCAGCCACTTGCTGGCAGTAGGTAGGGCCACAGCCACCTCCTTTTCCTTCTTCCCTCTGCCATCCCCTTCCTTTCCCTCCCTCTCTCTCTCCCTCCCCCCCATCTTTCTCTCTGCTACCCCATTTCATTCTTTTTCATGGCGTCCTTCTATCTCTCTTTCTGCCACCCCTTTCTCTCCTTTCTTTCCACCTCTCTTTCTACCATTCTGACACCTCCTTTCTCTCTCCCCCCACTGATTTAAATTAGGCTGAGGATCACAGGTAGTCAGTCTTAAGGCTGCTGGTTGCCTAGTCCTGGATTGAGAGGTTGAGCCTGTGAAAGTACTGGGAATTAGATCAAGCGCACCGTGGCATGAGCAGTCAAGGCGTTTGGAGTGGTGAGCCTGCCTGGAGGGCAGAAGTAACCTGGTGGCAAAAGAAGATGACTTTAAACCCCTGCCTAGGGGTATTAGCCATGACTGTGAAAGGAACACAAAGATTCAGTGGCAGTATATCCCTGAATACCAATTGCCAGATTTTCCTTTTCTTCCTCTTCCCACATTTGGCTGCAAAATGCACTGCCCTCAGGCTGGTTTCTTGATGGCAATGCCATGAAGCCAAATCAGAGTGAGGGCAGTCTGAGGGCTCGTGGGGGAGGGGAGGTGCTTGCCATGACTTGCCACCATTGCAGGGACCACGGTGGAAGCAAAGAGACCCCGTCCCAGAGACCCCTCTTCCGGACAGCAACAACTGTTCTGGAAAGAACTCTCAGCTCTACTGAACTATAGCAGAAAAGTAGACTTACCACAAGCCAGAACCAGTAGGAAGATTGTAACGTTCTTCATGGGTGCAGCTGAACGGAAGCAAGCCAAAGAGAGCCTTGTTTCGCTGTCAAAAGAAGGGCTCTGTGCAATCGCTTGGGTGTCTGTGTCAGTTTATATAAGCAAGACCAACCAGATATTTTGGGACAAATGATGTCCCCATCACCTCCGCCCCCAGTCCTGGCTCATAATAATTATACTCGAGGACCAGAGCAAAACAAGGTTAGGGACCATAATTATCTAAGAAGTGGGATTAACAACATCAGGATATATATATAAGCGGTGGCAATCTGAGGCTACATCCATACTATACATTTAAATCGCTATGATACCCCTTTAAGCACCCATAGCTTCCCACAAAGAATCATGGCACCTATAGCTTGTTAAGAGCGCTGAGAACTGTTAGGAGGCACCTCTTGCTATGCCCCTTGCAGAGCTACTATTTCCAGAGTTTCTGTGTGTGAAGATAGATTGGTTGTTAAACCACTCTGGAAACTGTGCATAAGAACACCAGAAGAGCCATACTGGATCAAGCCAAAGGCCCACCTAAAATTTATTTATACATTAATCACATTTATATCTCACCTTTCCCCCCACCCCCAAGGACCTCAAGGCTCTCCCCTTCCTCATTTAAATTCCACAACACCCCTGCAAGGTAGGTTAGACTGGGAGGGACAATGACAGGCCAAAGGCCACCCAGTGGAGAGCTTCAAGACCGAGTGGAGGATTTGAACCCTGGTCTCCCAGACCTTAGTCTGACACTCGAACCACGGCACCACACCAGCTTTCGGTCCAGTATTCTTTTCTCACAGTGATAGCACCATGTTGCACTTACAGAAATAAATAAATGATGGATGCATGGCCCAGTACATCACAAGTGCAATACAGTGGTACCTCAGGTTAAGTACTTAATTCGTTCTGGAGGGCCGTACTGTTCTTAACCTGAAGCACCACTTTAGCTAATGGGGCCTCCTGCTGCTGCCGTGCTGCCAAAGCATGATTTCTGTTCCCATCCTGAAGCAAAGTTCTTAACCTGAAGCACTATTTCTGGGCTAGCAGAGTCTGTAACCTGAAGCATATGTAACCTGAAGCATATGTAACCTGAGGTACCACAGTACAGTCATACCTTGCGCTTCGAGTGCATTCGAGTTGCGCTCCGCGGCAACCTGGAAGTAATGGAGCACGTTACTTCCGGGTTTCGCCGCTCGCACATGCGCAGATGCTTAAAATGACGTCACGCGCATGCGTGTTAGTGGCAAAACGCGACCCGCGCATGCACAGACGCACCGCTGTGTCTTGCGTTTCGTTCGGGATGCGAAAGGGGCTCCGGAACAGATCCCGTTCGCATCCCGAGGTACCACTGTATTCCTTCGTCGCTGACATGTGGCAGAATACATCCTCAAGATACCCCAGTCTCAAGCAGCCCTGAGCCCAGTTTAGAGATGAAGTATCATGAGAGGTTTTGATGCTGCCCATCGATAGGACCTGGGCAACAGATTGAACAAGTACACAGAAGAAATGATCCATAATGAATTGAAAAAAATGTTTAAAAGTACCTTCCCCCAAAAAACCCAGAGTCCTTTTTGTTGGGGATAATTCAGACGGAAATTCTCAGGTGTCAAAAAAGGCTATTTATGTATGCCACTGCTGCGACCCATGTTTTGTTAGTCCAAAAATAGAAAATGAGCGAGGTCCCAACTAAAGAAGAATGGCAACTTAAGCTGACGGAATATGCACAGCTTGCAGACTTAACATATAGAATAAGAGAACAAGAAGAACATACATTTAGAGAAGATTGGAAAACGTTTATTGAACATATGGGGGGGAATTGTGTACGCTTGAAAACGCTGGCAGCATTAAGATGAATTCAACAGTGTAAATAAGTTTTGATGGATGTAAAAATGGAATACTGAATGGTTTAGTTTACGTATAATATGCAGGGATTTATGGTATGCAAAATGAACCATGGAAAGAGAAGAAGGGAAGTCATTGATGTTGTAAGGATGTTTAAATGAGCATTCAAAATTATAAAACAGAAAATCTAATAAAAATTATATATAATGAGCAAGTTAATTTCAGGTTCCGAATACCGCATGGAAAAGGGTAAGTTGATAATAGGTTGCCTTCCTTTTCTATTTCAATCCACTGATGATGGCCGGGGTAAACAAATGAGGAGGCCATTGTGTATTTATCAGCTGAGATCATTACTTTGTTTGCGGAAACATCTCTGAAAAGATGGCAGTTTTGGAAATGGGAAGGAAGCATTTAGCTGGAAGGAGGAATCTGAATCCTGTAGAAAAGGAGAACCAGGAGGTGCAGGGAGTCAGCAATGTATCCCAGTGGTAAATTAGGAACTCAAGAGGAGCTTTGCTGCCTCAGGCTGATGGTTCATCCATGGAGTTCCTGCTTCTGGGCTTCCCATTGAAACATCTGGTTTGGCCACTGTGAGAACAGGATGCGGGAGTAGTTGGGCCAATGGCTTGATCCTGCGGTAGCCAGGCTCTCCTTATGTGATGCTTGGGACCTGTTTTAGGGAGAAAGGAAAGACATCTGTCCACATGTCTGCAATTTTTCTATTGGGTGAACCATATATATTTAGAACCGTGAAGGTGGCACATTGTTCTTCCCGCAGGAACTGATGGGGGGGGGGGGTTGTGTGGAATGCTTAAGTAAGAACAGTATGCCAGGTCAAGGAGGTTTGTCATTTCAAGTTCGTTTTATTTTATTTTTTCATAAGATTTTTATTAAGATTTTTACATTACAAAAAAGGGATAAAACAAACAAAAAAAAAGAAAAAAGAAAAAATACAGCCATTATTTTTCATTTACTTGTTTCTTGGACCCCCTCATACCTCTCTTTTTTGTATTCCAATTCAGTTTATTAGCTCAGCAATTTGTTTCCCTCTTTATCCTACCCAAATCTTTATTCTTAAATTTTTATGATCTTGAAATTTTACTTCTATAAACCCATTTTTTCATATTCTTTTAACCCATTACAGCTAGAAATCTCTTAAATTTAATCCAACATTATTCTAAAGTTCATTAATTTTACAATGTCTCTGTAAATAATCTTTAAATTTCTTCCAATCTTCTTCCACTGACTCTTCCCCCTGATCTCGAATCCTGCCGGTCATTTCCGCCAATTCCATATAGTCCATCACCGTCATCTGCCATTCTTCCAGAGTGGGTAGATCTTGTGTTTTCCAATATTTTGCGATAAGTATTCTTGCTGCTGTTGTGGCAGATTTCAAGTTCGTTTTAGGCTTTTTAGTCATTTAGCTTGCATATCAGTTTATTCAGATTTTTGTAACATTTATTTAAATGTTTCCATTTAATATTTATTTTTTAAGAGGAACCATATATACAGTGTGTGTGTGTGTGTGTGTGTGTGTGTGTGTGTGAGAGAGAGAGAGAGAGAGAGAGAGAGAGAGAGAGAGAGAGAGAGAGAGATGTTGTTATCTTATGTGCAGGGAAAATTCATCATTTTAAGTTTATGTCGCAAACAGTTTTATTTGGGTCTGAGTTAACGTCCATTGATGCAATCCTTTGTTAATTGCCTACAATTAAACTTTTGTTTTGTGATGGTCTGATGACCAGATACAAATAAACCCAATCTGATGTCATCTCTTTCACCCTGTAATAAGTGGCTGCACTTTATCTTTCCCCTATTCCACTGATGCAATTTTTTGTGTGTGTGTGTGCTAATTTTAGCAACTGCGGTCACAGAGGTCACAGAAGTCGAGGTCAAACGCCAGAGGAGCAGTCACAGAGTCAGAGGAGAAGATGTTGCAATGTTGTGGACGATGCTCAGGAGCTAGAGCAATGGGGTTGCAACACACACACACACACACACACAGGTTCTATATCGCTGTTATGTCGGCCAGCTGTTTCAAAGACTTAGCAATGTTACAGGAAAATATTAGCCAACGTTATTTGTTTCTTCACAGCACCCCCACCCCTTTTCATTAGAAAACCTCTCAGAGAGGCTTTGCGAAAATCCCTTTCCTAACCTTTGCCCTCAGGTGCACAATTTCAAAAAGTCATGACGCATGAGGAAAGAAGGAAGAGGAGGGAAGAGGGAAAAGGAAAGTTCCTAAAGTTACAGCCAATGTCAGTAGCGATTCTGGTGGCTTTGTCCTTGATAAAGAGGACATCCTTTTCGCTCCCTCTTTATGCTAACTCCTTCCTTCCTTCCTTCCTTCCTTCCTTCCTTCCTTCCTTCCTTCCTTCCTTCCTTCCTTCCTTCCTTCCTTCCTTCCTTCCTCCCCCCCCTCTCTCTCTCCAACCCTCTTTATCCAGATTCCCCACTATGTGCCAACCACATGCAAATAAGGCATAGGCTGCCTGAAATTAAGCTGAGGGCCATATGTAGGCTTAGGGCTGCAGCGTCTAGCCTGGGTACATCTGTCCCCAACTTGAGAGGTTTAGCTTCTCAGGGTCGAGTGGAAGGGAATGCCAACAACACATGTTTGCGACATTTCTGGAAGGTGTCCTTCGAACCCTTCCAAAAGGCAAACGAGGAACAGCGATTCGGTCTGTTCCGGAAAACTGGGCCTGTCTCTGGTTCACAGGCGTTGGGTGGTTGTTGTTTTCTGATGCTGTTGTTGCCTCATTGATTGTCTTCCCAAGAAGGCTGTGCTTTCGACTCTGCTGTGTCATGATGTACGTGCAAGATCCAGTTTGGGCTCGCTCGATGGTGATTTATGCAGGCTCGAAATCGGTCATGTGTTTAAGCCAAAATGCAGGATAGGCTGATGGGGATCGGCCGGGGATCCTAACCGTAGCTCCACCAACAACACCTAGCCCTTCAGGAATCTGGTTGCTTCCCAAATGCCCAACTCCTTCCTGGTTATATAACATTCCTGAACTCTGCTGAGCAGATGGGTCAAGGGTAGGGAATGGAGGAGAAGTTTGATTGGGTTGGGGCTATGCTCAGTGGTAGAACTTTCTTGCACACACAAGGTCCCAGGTGCGATCCCTGTCATCTCCAGGTTGAACGAGAGAGACCTCCTGCAAGTCAGTGACCAATTGGTCTTGGCCAGTTGGTCTTGACTCCCAGTATAAGGCAGCTGCTTATATTCCTATGTCTTTAGCGATTGCCCATAACTCAGTGGCCAGAGAATCTGGTTTGTATTGTTATAGATCGGGGGGGGGGGGAATCCCCCTGAACCCTAGAAATTAATAAATACCAGGGTTTTGATTAATTGGGATATGGATTAAAGTGCAGACCGGTGCCAGATGGGGAATTCTGGGAATCCCTGGGCTGGGTTATGCAAACCAGCCTGGCTGGCTGAGTGAAGAGCAAGCCTGTTAACATGAGAAAACGTGTTGATGGGCCATTGGGCAGGGAGACTGAAATATACTCGGAGTCGAGAGTGGATTTCATGCTCTTTATTCAGCTCATGGTGGTGAGGAGGAATGGAAGTTCCCCCAGAATGTCTGCTTTATATACATTATTTACACAATGGGCCCCACGTGATCGGCTAATTCCAGGATTCTCCTGTAGGCCAATCAGGTTGCGGATTCACTTCCACCTGGAGCTGGATTGGGTGGCTCTTGTGGACCAATCAGACTGCTGCATTTTGGATCCTATTCAACTCAGTACATAACAGAGATGTTACCAAGGTGTACGTTTGAGGGGATGGGAAAAGGGTTTATTGGAAGAAGAAGGAAGAGGAAGAGCTGAGATCCATCTTGGGCAGGCAGGGAGAAGGGTGCCTGCGCTGGTGCCTTTTGAAATGACCATGCCGTAAAATCTGGACTCACTCCATGCAGGCCAAAGGTGTAAAAAGGTGAAGAAACCATATTTCTTAAAGCACGGCAGTCTCCGCCAAATCTTCCGTTGTCCAAAGGGACACAGACCCTGTGGGCTCTTGCCACCACTTGGCAGAGGGAGGGGCAGACACCAGACTTTTATAACAGTATGCAGGCCCCGGGTTCAATCCCCAGGCAGGGCTGAAAGAGTCTCCTGTGTGATACCTTGGAGAGCTGCTGCCAGTCAGTGTAGACAATACTGAAGTAGGTGGGACAAAGGTCTGACTTGGTGTAAAATAGTTTCCTACCACCCTTGTCCCTTAACCATAGGTAAAGGTAAGGGGACCCCTGACAGTTAGGTCCAGTCGTGAACGACTCTGGGGTTGCGACGCTCATCTCACTTTACTGATTGAGGGAGCCGGTGTACAGCTTCTGGGTCATGTGGCCAGCATGACTAAGCCACTTCTGCCGAACCAGAGCAGCGCATGGAAACACCGTTTAACTTCCCACCAGAGCGGTACCTATTTATCTACTTGCACTTTGATGTGCTTTCGAACTCACCCCGTCGCGGGGATTCGAACCGCCGACCTTCTGATCAGCAAGCCCTAGGCTCTGTGGTTTAGACCACAGCCCCACCTGCATCCCACCCTTAACCATAGCCCAGTGGCAAACCGGCTTCCTGTGTTCCTATGTAAGGCAACTGATTCCGTTGGCGTTGTCTAGCCACTCTACAAGATTTCTCGTAAGTTCCTATACAGCTCAGGGCGACAGGCCTTCCCTTTTGACCTGCAGCTGCTCCCTTTTGCCAATCCCTTTTCAATTTCTCCACCACCCTTCCCCAAGTATTGGCAAGGCAGCTCATCGTCAGCTCGTCCCAAACCTGCTCTTCCCGGCTCCTGCAAGACTCGGCGGTTCTGCAACGCTAGAAACTCATGGAACGCTTTGCTGACTCCTCTTGCAGCCAGCTCATATCTACGGGTGCCTTCGGCTCCCTAACAGGGACAGTAAATTACAGCCTTGCACAATGTGTGGTTGTGCAAGCTTTGGGAAAAAATAAATAAAAGAACAAAGTGACCCATATTTAGCTTCTCTTGTGGCCTAATCCAGAGATCTTTGAAAGCTGAACCTCCGCAGAAACAGGTGCATGAAAGGGGTGAGCCAATTGGTCCATTGCAGTCTCTGTCCATTTCTCCTTTTTCCACAATTTTTAACTTCACTACGCCACATTGCCACATCAGTTCTCAATCACGACTCAGAAAGAGTTTGCTGTTAGCATAGCTAGGGGAAGGGCAGGTTTCAGTTTTTCATTTTTTTCCAAATTTAAGTATAGTTCTCCAGATGTCCACGTCAGCTTGTGATGTTTCCTCCCAGTCTTCATGAAAATTAATCAGGTTACCTCCTTAATGCGCACATTTTTGTAATGCAATTTCCCCTAAAATGCAGGGGTTTTTTTTGCCAAGCGATTCACCTTATTATAATGCATCTGAGTGCATTATTTTCACTAATGTTGTATGTGCGTTTATAATGGAGAAATTACCACAGTATATGCATTGTTGTATGCATTACTCTGCTGGACACAGAGAAGTGCAAATTCCAAAGGACCATTGGGGTGTATGGGGGTGGCTAAACCAGGTGAAGGTCTCCAACAAAGGATCTCAAACCCTTGGTGAGTTAGGGACTTCCCCTGCATGCGAAGACAGGCTCTGACAGATTGAGCAGATGAGACTAATGGTCAAAAAGGTGGTTTCTGCATGTGCTGGAGAGGAAAGTGAGGGGCAGATGGGGCTTGTCAACCTGGGAAGGGAGCCCATCTAGGAGGAGGAAAACTCTCATCCTGAACCTCTGCTGCCTTGCAGGATATCTTTGGTAGAAGAAAAGGCTAAGGAGGAAACCCTACACAAATCTGGAGTGGGTCCCTAAGCTGGTTGGTGTCTTGCATGCCTTCTTCCAGCAACTCCTGCAGCCAAGCTGGTACCAAATGTATTGCTCTGCTTTCCTTTGGACCACAACAGCAAGACGGAGAGGGTGGCCTTGTCATCTGGGCAGCCCAGGACCTCCACACATACTGCCCAGGCTTGTGTCCTAGGAAGGTCAACTTGGTGCTGCAAACTTTGACTTCACCCACCAAGGCTCACTCCACTGTCTCTCAAGACAGGTGGATAAGAAAAGCATCAGCAGCAGTGTTCGTCTGTGCACTGCTTTGGGAAGAAAGAATTGATAGCTCAAGGTGATGGTTCTTCTCTTTACAGCGGCAGCTCCTTTTTTTCAAATCCAGTTTCAACCTCTCCACCACCCGCCTTTCCAAAGCACTGTAAATGCAGCTCTTTGTTGGCTTGGACCAAACCAGCTTTTCTAAGCTCCAACGATACCTGATGCTTCTGTGGTGTTTGAACTCAGGCAATATGAGGTTCTAAAGACAAACTGAATCGCATTTCTTCCTCTAGCCTTAGGTGGTATCCAACAATAGTGATATTCAGAGTAAAGGTAAAGGGACCCCTGCCCATTAGGTCCAGTCGTGACTGACTCTGGGGTTGCGGCGCTCATCTCACTTTATTGGCCGAGGGAGCCGGCGTACAGCTTCCGGGTCATGTGGCCAGCATGACTAAGCCGCTTCTGGCAAACTAGAGCCGTGCACGGAAATGCCATTTACCTTCCCGCAGGAGCGGTACCTATTTATCTACTTGCACTTGATGTGCTTTCGAACTGCTAGGTTGGCAGGAGCTGGACCAAGCAACGGGAACTCACCCTGTTGTGGGGATTTGAATCACTGACCTTCTGATTGGCAAGTCCTAGGCTCTTTGGTTTAACCCACAGCACCACCCGCGTCCCTTCAATATTCAGAGTAGACCCACTGAAATGACTAACTTGGTTCCAATGCATCTCCTCTGAGTAGGAAGTTGAATGCAGCCTTAGAATGCTGCAATGCAGCTCCCATCAATTCTGATTCCACTGGCCATGATGGCTGAGGATGATGGGAAATGGAGTCCAACAACATCTGGAAGGCCATAGGTTTCCTATTCATGATGTAGGCAATGCTCACTTAGGTGGACACATAGTCTGGCCTGTCATTGGATTCTTCTCAATATTGATCAGGATTCCAGTGTATAGCTAGCAGAGCAACAACTTAAACACGTTGCAGGATTCCCCCAAAATAGACCAGAGACAATTAATATTTCATCCAGCAAAGCTTTACTGCTACTGAAGGCAAATGAGCATAATGGTCACAAATCCAATACATTCAGGATTGGCACTGTCCATAACAAATCCAGTTGCAGCAGACTTAACTTAAACTTACAATAACTTATAATAAATCTAAATCTTAACACTATATACAGAACACCACATCAGAAGGAAGAGCTATAGGAAGAGAAAGTGGAACCCAGGCTCCTTCTGGCCTGACTACTATAGTCAGCATGACCTTGACAGAAAGAGATCAGAGAACCAGTTTAAGACAGCTGAACTCAGCTTCTCTGAAGGAACAACCCAAACATCATGAACCTTCTGTTTCTTTCTTTCACACAGAGAAGCTTCCAGAAGCTTCCAGAACCCTCTTGAATTAAGTAGACTAGGAAAGATCTCTACACATCAGATCAATATTTTCTGTACTAAGAAATGCAAACTAACATGGCCTGGTCCCATATGGACTGAGGTGGTGAGAAATGTCTCTTTAACTCTCTACCCCCTATGTTAATCACATGCAAAAGAAGAGTCTTGGTGGATGAGGTCAAAAAGCCCATATTCATTTCAATGGGTCTACTCTAACTTAGTTGACACAGCCCTAAGAAATGTTCTCCTGGCATGAGGGATGGGGGTGGGTTTGGTTTTCCCACTTTTTCTACTTGATTTGTGCTTCCCATAACAATATGCAAACTGAAACAGTGCCCTAAAGGTAAAGGTACCCCTGACCGTTACGTCCAGTCGCAAACAACTCTGGGGTTGCTGTGCTCATCTCGCTCTATAGGCCGAGGTAGCTGGCGTTTGTCCGCAGACAGCTTCTGGGTCATGTGGCCAGCATGACTAAGCCGCTTCTGGCGAACCAGAGCAGCACACGGAAACGCCATTTACCTTCCTGCCGGAGCGGTACCTATTTATCTACTTGCACTTTGACGTACTTTCGAACTGCTAGGTGGGCAGGAGCAGGGACCGAGCAACAGGAGCTCACCCCGTTGCGGGGATTCAAACTGCCAACATTTTGGCAAACATTTTGCAGTTCTCCAACCAATGTACAAAAGACTGTTACTGAGATGCATGTGTTAGTGAAAATAACATGCAAATGTGTGTTATCCTCAGAAAAAAATGCATGCAGAAATTTGTGCACCTGGCAAAATTACTGGTATGTACAAAAACATGTGTATGAGTTGAAATCCTTACTAGAATCCTAACTGATTTTCAAGATTATTATTATTTAAAAAAATAAATAAATCACAAACTGATGCATGAAGGAGAACTGAATTGAAGGTTGACTGAAGGAGAAATGGAGAGAAACCAAAACTGACAGGATGACAGGAACTGGGGCAGTGAACATCAGTTGCTGTGGTTTCCCATTTGTGTCTGACGTATTCTGATGTATTTTGCTAGTTTATGATCAAAGTAGTAGTATTTGGTTAGCTTGCTTTTTTAGAGGAAGGGGGAATCTGAAGCTTTTGCAACCATCCCAGTAACATCGATAGCAAGCCTTGAGCAGCAAGAATTCCACTCCTACCCAGTGATGTGAAAGAAATTTTGCTTAGCGTACACTCCCAGGAATGCTGTGTCACCTTCCTGAATGGATAAATAAAACAAGCTCAGTTGATTCCAGCCAATAGAGGGCAGTAGAGGCCATCTGGCTCAGATCATCAGCTCCTTATAGCAAAATTCAAGCTTAAACTGAAGAAAGTAGGAAAAACCACTGGACAGGTAAGATACAATCTAAACCAAATCCCTTATGAATACACAGTGGAAGTGAGGAACAGGTTTAAGGATTTAGATTTGCTGGACAGAGTGCCTGAAGAACTATGGATGGAGGCTCGCAACATTATACAGGAGGCAGCAACTAAAACCATCCCAATGAAAAAGAAATGCAAGAAAGCAAAGTGGCTGTCCAACGAGGCCTTACAAATAGCGGGGGAGAGAAGGCAAGCAAAATGCGAGGGAGATAGTGAAAGATACAGGAAATTGAATGCAGATTTCCAAAGAACAGCAAGGAGAGACAAGAAGGCCTTCTTAAACGAGCAATGCAAAGAAATAGAGGAAAGCAACAGAACGGGAAGAACCAGAGATCTGTTCAAGAAAATCGGAAATATGAAAGGAACATTTCGTACAAAGATTACCATAATAAAGGACAAAAGTGGTAAAGATCTAACTGAAGCAGAAGACATCAAGAAGAGGTGGCAAGAATACACAGAGGAATTATACCAGAAAGATATGGATGTCTCGTACACCCCAGGTAGTGTGGTTGCTGACCTTGAGCCAGACATCCTGGAGAGTGAAGTCAAATGGGCCTTAGAAAGCACTGCAAATAACAAGGCCAGTGGAAGTGATGGTATTCCAGCTGAACTGTTTAAAATTTTAAAAGATGATGCTGTTAAGGTGCTACACTCAATATGCCAGCAAGTTTGAAAAACTCAGCAGTGGCCAGAGGATTGGAGAAGATCAGTCTACATTCCAATCCCAAAGAAAGGCAGTGCCAAAGAATGCTCCAACTACTGCACAATTTCACTCATTTCACATGCTAGCAAGGTTATGCTTAAAATTCTACAAGGAAGGCTCAAGCAGTATGTGGACCGAGAACTCCCAGAAGTGCAAGCTGGATTTAGAAGAGGCAGAGGAACCAGAGACCAAATTGCAAACATGCGCTGGATTATGGAGAAAGCTAGAGAGTTCCAGAAAGACATCTACTTCTGCTTCATTGACTATGCAAAAGCCTTTGACTGTGTCGACCACAGCAAACTATGGCAAGTTCTTAAAGAAATGGGAGTGCCTGATCACCTCATCTGTCTCCTGCGAAATCTCTATGTGGGACAAGAAGCTACAGTTAGAACTGGATATGGAACAACTGATTGGTTCCAAATTGGGAAAGGAGTACGGCAAGGCTGTATATTGTCTCCCTGCTTATTTAACTTATATGCAGAATTCATCATGCGAAAGGCTGGGCTGGATGAATCCCAAGCCGGAATTAAGATTGCCGGAAGAAATATCAACAACCTCAGATATGCAGATGACACAACCTTGATGGCAGAAAGTGAAGAGGAATTAAAGAACCTTTTAATGAGGGTGAAAGAGGAGAGCGCAAAATATGGTCTGAAGCTCAACATCAAAAAAACGAAGATCATGGCCACTGGGCCCATCACCTCCTGGCAAATAGATGGGGAAGAAATGGAGGCAGTGAGAGATTTTACTTTCTTGGGCTCCATGATCAGTGCAGATGGTGACAGCAGTCACGAAATTAAAAGACGCCTGCTCCTTGGGAGAAAGGCGATGGCAAACCTAGACAACATCTTAAAAAGCAGAGACATCACCTTGCCAACAAAGGTCCGTATAGTAAAAGCCATGGTTTTCCCAGTAGTGATGTATGGAAGTGAGAGCTGGACCATAAAGAAGGCTGATCGCCGAAGAATTGATGCTTTTGAATTATGGTGCTGGAGGAGACTCTTGAGAGTCCCATGGACTGCAAGAAGATCAAACCTCTCCATTCTGAAGGAAATCAGCCCTGAGTGCTCACTGGAAGGACAGATCGTGAAGCTGAGGCTCCAATACTTTGGCCACCTCATGAGAAGAGAGGACTCCCTGGAAAAGACCCTGATGTTGGGAAAGATGGAGGGCACAAGGAGAAGGGGACGACAGAGAATGAGATGGTTGGATGGTGTTCTTGAAGCTACTAGCATGAGTTTGATCAAACTGCGGGAGGCAGTGGAGGACAGAAGTGCCTGGCGTGCTCTGGTCCATGGGGTCACGAAGAGTCGGACACGACTAAACGACTAAACAACAACAGAGGCCATCTGGAGCCCATCTTCATGTAGGCTGTGACTATTGACATACCAGCGTATGATTTGCTCCTATGGAGCTGCCTTAGGCTGAGTCAGGCTACTTGTCTCTCTCACCCAGCATTGCTTATCCTCTGAGGTTATTCCCAAAGCTGCACTCCTCGCACCCACCTCATTTCAGCCAGAGAAAGCAAGGATTGGATTTTGCCAAGCCTGTGCTCTGTCATTGAGTTACGGTCATTCTCCACCAACACACCCATGAGCTGGGGGCAATTCCTCTGTGCTCAAACCACAGGCGAGTCACACGACTTGTCAGCCTGGCTGGGTGAGCTGATTTTGATCAGCATGGCTGTGCTGAATTTCTTCCCACTTGGGTGGGGCTGAGCCCTCATCCACACTATCTTCCCTATATACATAAAAATGTAAGGCGGTCATCACGCAGCCCCCATTGGAGGATTTGTAGCGCCTCATCTGAATGCCTCCACTTGAGGAGAGTCCATCCCTTCCCAAGGCAGACTGTTCTACTGTGTAAAAACAGCCTGTACTGTTAGGAAGTGTCTCTCCTGAGTTTGAGCCTGATTCTGCTTCCGTCTCATGGAGAGGAGGCTACCACTGCTTACCAGCTGAGTGCTGATGTGCTCAGCTCCGGCTTGAAGGTTTCCCAGTGGTTGGCTATGGTGAGAACAGGGTGTTGGACTAGACAGGCCACTGGCCTGTTCATAAATCTAAGCAACAGCATGTTGTTGTTGTTTAGTCGTTTAGCCGTGTCCGACTCTTCGTGACCCCATGTACCAGAGCATGCCAGGCACTTCTGTCTTCCACTGCCTCCCGCAGTTTGGTCAGACTCATGTTTGTAGCTTTGAGAACACTGTCCAAACATCTTGTCCTCTGTTGTCCCCTTCTCCTTGTGCCCTCCATCTTGCCCAACATCAGGGTCTTTTCCAGGGAGTCTTCTCTTCTCATGAGGTGGCCAAAGTATTGGAGTTTCAGCTTCAGGATCTGTCCTTCCAGTGAGCACTCAGGGCTAATTTCCTTAAGAATGGATGTATTTGATCTTCTTCCAGTCCATGGGACTCTCAAGAGTCTCCTCCAGCACCATAATTCAAAAGCATCAATTCTTTGGCGATCAGCCTTCTTTATGGTCCAGCTCTCACTTCCATACATCACTCCTGGGAAAACCATAGCTTTAACTATACGGACCTTTGTTGGCAAGGTGATGTCTCTGCTTCTTAAGACGCTGTCTAGGTTTGCCATCGCCTTTCTCCCAAGGAGCAGGCGTCTTTTAATTTCGTGACTGCTGTCACCATCTGCACTGATCATGGAGCCCAAGAAAGTAAAATCTCTCACTGCCTCCATTTCTTCCCCTTCTATTTGCCAGGAGGTGATGGGACCAGGGGCCATGATCTTCGTTTTTTTGATGTTGAGCTTCAGACCATATTCTGCGCTCTCCTCTGTCACCCTCATTAAAAGTTTCTTTAATTCCTCCTCACTTTCTGCCATCAAGGTTGTGTCATCTGCATATCTGAGGTTGTTGATATTTCTTCCGGCGATCTTAATTCCGGCTTGGGATTCATCCAGCCCAGCCTTTCGCATGATGAATTCTGCATATAAGTTAAATAAGCAGGGAGACAATATACAACCTTGTCGTACTCCTTTCCCAATTTTGAACCAATCAGTTGTTCCATATCCAGTTCTAACTGTAGCTTCTTGTCCCACATACAGATTTCGCAGGAGACAGATGAGGTGATCAGGCACTCCCATTTCTTTAAGAACTTGCCATAGTTTGCTGTGGTCGACACAGTCAAAGGCTTTTGCATAGTCAATGAAGCAGAAGTAGATGTCTTTCTGGAACTCTGTAGCTATCTCCATAATCCAGCACATGTTTGCAATTTGGTCTCTGGTCCCTCTGCCTCTTCTAAATCCAGCTTGCACTTCTGGGAGTTCTTGGTCCACATACTGCTTGAGCCTTCCTTGTAGAATTTTAAGCATAACCTTGCTAGCGTGTGAAATGAGTGCAATTGTACGGTAGTTGGAGCATTCTTTGGCACTGCCCTTCTTTGGGATTGGGATGTAGACTGATCTTCTCCAATCCTCTGGCCACTGGTGAGTTTTCCAAACTTGCTGGCATATTGAGTGTAGCACCTTAACAGCATCATCTTTTAAAATTTTAAATAGCTCAGCTAGAATATCATCACTTCTACTGGCCTTGTTATTTGCAGTGCTTTCTAAGGCCCATTTGACTTCACTCTCCAGGATGTCTGGCTCAAGGTCAGCAACCACACTACCTGGGGTGTACATATCTTTCTGGTATAATTCCTCTGTGTATTCTTGCCACCTCTTCTTGATGTCTTCTGCTTCTGTTAGGTCCTTACCACTTTTGTCCTTTATTATGGTAATCTTTGTACTAAATGTTCCTTTCATATCTCCAATTTTCTTGAACAGCTCTCTGGTTCTTCCCATTCTGTTGTTTTCCTCTATTTCTTTGCATTGCTCGTTTAAGAAGGCCTTCTTGTCTCTCCTTGCTATTTTTTGGAAATCTGCATTCAATTTCCTGTATCTTTCACTATCTCCCTCACATTTTGCTTGCCTTCTCTCCCCCGCTATTTGTAAGGCCTCGTTGGACAGCCACTTTGCTTTCTTGCAAAGTGGGATGGTTTTAGTTGCTGCCTCCTGTATAATGTTGCGAGCCTCCATCCAGTTCTTCAGGCACTCTGTCCACCAAATCTAAATTCTTAAATCTGTTCCTCACTTCCACTGTGTATTCATAAGGGATTTGACTTAGATTGTACCTTACTGACCCAGTGGTTTTTTCTACTTTCTTCAGTTTAAGCTTGAATTTTGCTATATGAAGCTGATGATCTGAGCCACAGTCAGCTCCAGGTCTTGTTTTTGCTGACTGTATAGAGCTTCTCCATCTTTGGCTGCAGAGAATATAATCAATCTGATTTCGATGTTGCCCGTCTGGGGATGTCCATGTGTAGAGTCGTCTCTTGTGTTGTTGGAAAAGCGTGTTTGTGATGACCAGCTTGTTCTCTTGACAGAACTCTATTAGCCTTTGCCCTGCTTCGTTTTGATCTCCAAGGCCGAACTTGCCAGTTGTTCCTTTTATCTCTTGACTCCCTACTTTAGCATTCCAATCCCCTATAATGAGAAGAACATCCTAAGCAACAGCATAGGTGTTGGTAAACCCTTCTAGCCTGGGTTTCACTGACAATTACCTGGAATTAGCAGCTGTCAGCAGTGTCTGATGAACAATTAAGTCCAATTCACTGTTATCTGAAGTATGGGATGAATGCAATGCAGTTGATCAGTTAATCTCCTAACTCGTTGCCACCCATTTATAATATCATTTATTCTCCACCCACTTCCATCTGACAGATGTCCCACCTACTTACTAGTCTTTCCCTGTGACTTTCAGCTTCCCTTTCCAGTTAACTTAACAACCAAGAAGTTTCCTTCCCTCCTCCAAACACAACCACTCAACCTTGGCTCAAGCTGGTATTTTGAGCTTTGAATGAGGGGAACCTGCGGAACCTAAGAAGTGCTCTGCTGGGTCTGGCCAATGGCTTGTCTAGTCCAGCATCCGGTTCTGACAGTGGCCAATCAGATGCCTCCAGGAAACCGGTGGCCAGGTGTCAGGTGGCAGAGGAAGCAACTCCCACAGCCAGTTTCCAGGGACATATAAGACAAGGAAAAGTTCTTACCATCTATAATAATATATATAATAATAATAATCTGCTTTTTATTCAATATTTACAGAATGTAGCCTATTGGAATAATGACATTGTCCCGAGTGAAAACTGCCCTCTGCCTTTGAGCTCTTTTGTGCTGGTCCTGGGGGGAAGGTTACCGTTGGCATAGTCAAAGTCCAGTCCTGGGTCACTAGCCTGGAAACAGTTCACAAGGAGCGGGGCGAGGTCCGAAGCAGGAAGCCGGGTGGGGACAGGAACACTGGAGGGTCAGGTCTGGGTCCGGGCAGGAACAGGTACTCAACAATGACGTTGCTCCCACAACCTGGGACCGGGCTGACTGGCCTTTATCTTCTCTGAGGCCAGGGGTGATCCCGCCCCCCAGGAGACCCGCCTCTCCTGGCCTTAAGGCGAGCACTCCTCCTGGGAGAAACCAGTTCCCTTCACCTCTCTGCCCTGAGCCTCTGCAGTTCAGGAGAGGCTGAAGGGTTACTGGGCCCAGGGGGAGACTCACCTGTAGGCACTGAGTCCTCAACCACCTCTGGAGCCAGAGTGGATTCACCTGGTGCCTGCTCCTGAGGATCCGGCACAGGTGCAGGTGCAGGAGCCTCAGAATCAAGGCCCTGCCCCAGTTCAGCCAGCCCTGGAGGCAGGGACTCCTGTGCAGGCTGGGATTCCTCCGGTTCACCCTCTGAATCGGATTCCCAGGCCATCACATCTTTGCTCTCCTACTTTCAAGGCTCGCCGGGTTCTGGGAGAGAAGGGGGTGGGTCTGGAATGATTTCTAAAGACACTGCGTCTGTCAGCTGTCACCCCCTGGTGAGTCCTCCTCCTCCTCCTCTCCCATTATTTCCCAGCTTTCCACCTCATCCGCCTCTGAGCTGAGACCTCCCTCAATCCCCTGTTGTAGTTCTGAACTGTCTTCTTCTTCTTCTCTGGAAGGGTCACGCTTGGGGAGGCAGTCTCCATCATTCCTCCTCTGCCCAGTCCCTGACAGCAGGGCATGAAGGCAACAGGCCTCCCTCTCTGTTACTCACAAGAACCCAAGAAGGCTTGGGTAGTCCAGTTCAGTGTTCTCTCATTCCTCTGGGAAGCCACCAGAATCACAACTCCTCTTTAGTGTCCTTCCCAGGTGCCTTCTCCAGAGTGACCCTAGGAACCGATCCTCGGTGGCTGACTCACCTGATTGGTTCCAATCAGCAGAAAGGTGAGAAGGCCTCTTCTCAGTGGATAGAAAACTCCCCTTTCCTGCTGATTGGCTGGCTCTAGGAAACTGGAAACAGGGACCAGGCCACAGAAATCACAATGGGTCCTCAGCCCCTAGACTACTGCACCTCTGCCTTCCATTCTCAGTGGGCACCAGCCACCTACTGGATACCTCTGTACCTTCAGTGGTGAGAAGAAACTGGATTTCCACCATGACTGTTTAACCTACTGTGAGTCATCTGCTCACAGGATGACTGCCATTGCCATAACCTTGGCTGCATCAAGCCTGTCAATCGGCAGGTTGGGGGTATGTCATAATTTGGGGAAGCCCAATATTCTCCCCTTTCATTGAGGTGTTCCTTAGACAACATTCCTGCAGGCTTTCACACTTACTTATATAAGCCTGGTAATTGGAATGGCTTTGGTTTGTGGGGGTGGCCAAGGGATGAGTGAATTCAGTCGCCTGTTAAATGCTTGCTGCAATTTGTGCTGTTGTTTTTCAACCAACAGGCTAAGAACAACAACCACAAAATAACTCAGCAAGGATTTGCAGGGCTTGGCATCACTGGGGAGGACAGTGGCATGCTTCCTACTGGCCTTTTTTGATCCTGCTCTGGCTGACTTCTTGGCTGAGGGAGTTGCCTAAATTGGCAAGATGAGTAAGGCAGTCAACGCCCCATGGCAATGGAAGAAAACAACCATCCAGTTGAACGACATGGAAACTTGGGAAGCAGCCGTATTCCGAGTTAGACCATTGGTCCATCTAGCTCAGTATTGTGCACACTGACTGGCAGAATCTCTGCAGTGTTTCAGACAGGCTTCTGAAGATGCTGAGGGTTAAATTGAGGACCTTCCCCATGAATGGAGAACTTCAGACCTCCAGATGTTGTTGAGCTACAACTCTTCTTACCCATGACCATGCTTCTTGGGGCTGATGGGAATGAGGAACATCTGGAGGGCCAAGGGTACCCCATGCCTAACCATCTTTGGACCACAATTCCCATAATCTCTAACAATGGACTAAGCTGTCTAAGGATAAAAGGAATTGTAGTTCAACTACAACCTACAGTTGAAGAACACTGGTCTACACTGACCGTGGGCCTCCAGAATTTCAGCGTGGTCCTGCTAGCTTTTTTACTGGGAATTTTAGAGATCCAATCTGAGATTTTAAGCATGCAAAGCATGTGATTTCCAAGGCTTAGAATGAAGTTCCCTGAACTAGTTACTGTATAAAACAAACACACCTTAAATTAGACCCCAAAGTGGTTTTCATAATTCCCTGCTGAAGTAAATGCGAATTAAGTTTATTTTGGGGTAGAACTTAAAACAATTTCTAGTTCATATTCATCTCTCCTCACTCCCACCTGCAATGCAGGAAGCCCAGAATATTTGCTTGCTTGCTTTTTTTAAAGGAAAAACTTGGTATTTATAAAGAAAGTAAGAAAGCAAAAGGTGAAGGCAATGTTCTACGGCTTCTTAGGCAGATACAATGGCATTGCTGCTGCTAAGGATACTTAGTCACTTAACCGCTTTTGCCAAGTAACTAAAAGGAAGGAATGTGAGGCATTTCCTGTGTTTTCTTTCTCCTTTCCAACAGGAGCATCTTGCAGCGAGAAGCACAAAAACAAAGTGACAGATGCCTTGGATGGTATAAATTCAGCCGGGTAAGGCTTTTCTTGTATGGAAATACAATTATGGGGAAAATATCAGTGGATGACTTTCTGTCAGCCATCTTATTACTTATATGTGGGTCCAATTTTGGACCGTCTACTGAAGTGCAGCAGCTCATAATATTCTGAATTATCTTCTTCTACTTCTTCTTCCTCTTTCATTTGGATGAGTTTGGATGGAACCCGTTTGTTTTGTGAAAGAATGAAGGTGAACTGGAGCCAGTGGCTTTTCGGACAGGGGGAAGTTGAACTAGTTGCTTTTAAATCTGAATGACCCAAGCTCTGGTGATTTCCATTTGAGCGATAATTAGATATCCAAGCCATCATGGCTCTTCCAGGCTGTAGGGGCAGGTCCATTAAGGCAAATGGGCCACTGCCCCATCAAACTCAACTGGATTCCTCCAACTCCACCTGACTTATTTACATCCAGTTCACGGTGAGGCCCTGACTGTCACCTTCCTCCACCTGAGTCTCAGGTGTTGTCCCTTGTAGAACTCGGCAGGAAGGAGGATGGGGACAAAAGTACAACGACTTGGTGCTGCCTGCTATTGGCTCTTACTCAGCCAATCGTTGGCTCTGGCTCCACCTACTTTTTGGGCTCCCACCCCACTAGGGAATAATCAGCAGTGGGGACAAATTGCGCCGTGCTCCCCTTAGCATGATGAGCTTCATCTCAGTTTACCCCAAGAAATTTCAAACCCCAAATAAAAGATGCTAGTCAGTATGAAAAGACACCTGCAGCATTTTATTACAGAAAGATTACAAAACAACCAGTGCAGATTGCATAGTTTTGCTCTTTTTAACCTTCAAGAAGGCAAAGGGGTAGGGGGTGAGGACAAAATAGGAGCACAATAAATTATTAAGTTACAGCCACAAAAAGAGGTCACTTTCCATAATTCTGCCCCCTTTCCCTCTCATACATGCACACACTCGAAATAAATTAACAGTCAAATATTCTCCTTCAAAATGCATCTGCATCCAACCATCATAGAATTCAACAGCAAGGCAAATGGATATACAGTACATATTTCATTCATAGAAAATAATAGATATATAGATATTTACAGGATTCTATCCAACAGCGGGTGGCACTGTGGGTAAAAGCCTCAGTGCCTAGGGCTTGCCGATCGAAAAGTCGGCGGTTCGAATCCCCGCGGCGGGGTGCGCTCCCGCTGCTCGGTCCCAGCGCCTGCCAACCTAGCAGTTCGAAAGCACCCCCGGGTGCAAGTAGATAAATAGGTACCGCTTACCAGCGGGAAGGTAAACGGCGTTCCGTGTGCTGCGCTGGCTCGCCAGATGCAGCTTTGTCACGCTGGCCACGTGACCCGGAAGTGTCTCCGGACAGCGCTGGCCCCCGGCCTATAGATGTGAGATGGGCGCACAAACCCCAGAGTCTGTCAAGACTGGCCCGCTCGGGCAGGGGTACCTTTACCTTTACCTTTATCCAACACTAGCCATACTACTGAGGTTAATGGACACGACTAATTTAGATTCATAAAATTCAATGGGTCTTCTCTGCATGGGGCTTAGTCGGACCCATAGTGATCCCAACAGTGTGGGGATAGATTCCAACTCCCCCTTGCTTAAACAATGCTACTTGGACTTATTCAGAGAGACATGTTTATCATTTGAGGACTAACACAGCATAGCGGTGCCCCCCAGCTCAGATTGCTCTGTGGGCATGCAATCTCAGAAAGGCTCAGGCAGGTAATTTGCCACTTGGCATGGCAAACTTCAAGTGATGAACAGGGATGACTGAATGACCCCTGAATGCATAAAGTGTGGTACAGCCCTGAGCTCTGGTGATCATCAATAAAGCTTTCTGGTACATCCAGACATCTATTTGCTATATAAAACTAAATATTTTATAGTTCAGGATTTCAGGATGTCCATTATGACAAAGCAATCTTCTGAATACAGTTGGAACATTTCTCTTTTTTTTAAATCCAGAAACCATTATGCAAAGGAGAAATCTGGCACATTTTGTGTAAAGCAAAAGTTCAATGTGCTTGCAAGTATATATCCGTTTACTTTAAAAAGAACAGCAGCCATTATGGACATGGTTGGATTTTGAGGTCTGAAGAGGGGCAATAGGTAAAGAAATCCATTTGAAAAGTTGATATTGGCTTCCAAATTCGCCAATAAAATGTAATATTTAAAAGTGCCCTGTAACTAATTTCCTGAGTGAAGAACGGCCAATCAGAAGCTGTCGCACTGCCAGCCACTCAAAAAAGCTGACTTTGCATAGTGTTGTTCCTTTGCCACCCGAAGGGGGAGGCTGTAACCTGAGTACAGGCAGTTGCTAGGCTAGACACTGGGGGTTCTTGGGCACCTATCCTGCTCCATGCAAGCTACTGTTTTTCTTCTTCTCGTTCGAGAACTCAGCTTATAAACCCTGAACTTCACATTTTAACAGAGGCAGCACGCAATCATAATTAAAAACACGTTCCTTGCCACGGATTTCAGAGCTCAAACAGGAAAAAACTACCTGTCAAACAGAAGAGATACCGTGGGCATTACAATCAGCACGGTCAAGTATTCATTGCATCCCTCTGGGATGCCAGAGGCACTGTTAACACAGACGGAAGAGAACATAGCCTCATAAATGTTCGCTAGACACATTTTTTAATGTGTGGGCTGTTTAACATTTAACTCGAAGACACCTGTGAAATGTTGACGGTCCAGCCTCTTTGCCCAGGGATGCCCAGTTGAATCTGGTTCCCTCAGGAGAGCTTCAGCGGGAAGCTATGGTTGTGGCTTTTTATAGGGAACTGGATAACCGCCAGTCACTCTCTAGCTTTCCTCTTCCCTCAGATGAAAACACGAAAATAAAAAAAATAGGCTTCTCTTATAAGGAGGCCACAGGTCAGTCATCTCTGAAAAGAATACCGAGGAACAAATAACATGAGGGGGGGGGGAAAGGGGTCTTCAAGTCAATCAAGGAACCAGTCAGAAAGTAATCGTCAGTGTTTGCCTGAGCTTCGTTCGGACACCTCCCTCATTAACGGAACGCATTGCAAATCTGATCCCAAGTCCCGGAGTGGAAAACCTCGCTTCCCTGGGCTCCATCTTGTTTGCCACAGAACTGTCCGAGGAGGTTCAGAAGAGAAAAGTCACAGGCTCAGTCTCCTTTTGGAGGCTGGGCCCCATCAGTCCAGCACTTCTGAGCCAGCATTTCTGGGTCAGCAGTCACAACTGTACTGGCCACAATTCTCCACAAAAGCAAGTCTTCTTCAAAGGTATGAAGGTAGGTTTGGAGTTCTCCAAGATCCATTCTCTTTGGACGCCATTAGCTGTTGAGGCGCATATCTACGCTATGCTCTTTCCGGTGCTTGAATCCATTCAGCACCACACTTGGGTAGAGCTCAGGCATCTGGTATGTGCTATATTTTGTGTCTTGGCATGGGGTGCCAGTGCCATCACTGGCGTAAGGTTTTGTCACATCCTGGGTGCTGGCCAGGCCTTCCTCCACATAGCGGTACTTCTCCAAAGTCAAGCTTATGCTCGGGATGTTGGGGGGTCGAGACACCTTATGCGTCCTCTTGGCCGTGAACTGACGGTAGAGGAAGATGAGAGACAAGATGGCGGCATCCACGAGGAACTCCAGCAGCTCCACCACTGACAGCACCGATGACCCAAACCAGAGACTCCAGTTGCTTCCCATGTTGGACATCATCTGGGATTCCTAGGGAAAACATAGATCATCTGATTAGACCACAGTCCTTTGCAGAGTGAGGGCCACATAGCCTTCTGGGGAGCCGCATGCCAGTGGTAGGAGGACCAGAGGCATAAATGGGTGTAGCAACAAATGTCAATTTTACCTTTTGTACCAGTAGACTACTTTCTACACACACACACCAGAACCTCTCTCAATCCTCTATCCAGGAAAGCAAGAGACGTGATCAGAGTTAAAGGACACATTCCAGCCAGGCCAAAGCACTCAGGGAGGGTGTGAAGTAGGGCTGGGGAAGGGAGTGGCCTGGGAAAGGTTCCTAGGGCCAGATGGAGAGGCCTGGGGGGCCACACTTGGCCCCTGGACTTTAGCTGCCCCAGCCCCAGGTTAAACACTGCTGTGACCCTATATGTTGCAGCCAACATTAATATCCCACATGGAGTCAACCCATCAACGTTTATGGATCTAACTTAGTCATGGCCATTAATTTTTGTGCATCTACTCTGAGTATGACTTAGATGGATAGAATGTGTTTCTCTTCCGCAAATATCTTCGTTTACCTGCCGAGTTCTCCTTCCTTTCTGTTCCTAGTTTTATTTCATTTGTAATTGCTGCTTGTCTTCCTTACGGATTTGTTTGCGGAAGGGCAACTTTATGTGGCCTCTGCTATCAGTTTCAAAGAACTTATAAAGGCTAAGAACATTATGTATGTTTTTTCTCTCCTCCCTCCTAATCTCATTTCCCCTTCTGTTATAATTTTTAGATTCTAAGACAAGGGAGTGGCGTCTGATTCCTGATCATTCTAAGCTGCTCCGGGAGAATTTGTTTAGCCGAAGAACAAGATGCAAATAGAAATGAATTTCTTTCTTTGGTAATAGTTGTTTCTAACTGCTGTTTAAGTTGGGTTGGATCCAAGTTGACAGCATAATTCTCTGCATGCTTGCTCACTAGCACAGTAATTGGGTTCAATGGGACTTACTTCCAGGTAAGCATGAATACTATGGGTGCCTATTGTTAGCTGCAGCTGGTTGCCATGGAAACCAGTGGTCATTAACTCATGATAAAGGTGGTGATCCGAACCCCACTTACCCAATGAATTTGGGGAGTATGCCCCAATGAATTTAAATGGACTTACTTCTGAGTAGATACTTGGTAGCAGTCACTTAGCTATACTCAGAGTAAACCCATTTCAAGTGAATGAACATGACTAACTAAAGTTAATGTAGGCCGAATAAACACACAACTTCAACTTACTGTATATTCAGGAGATTCATCCCAAGAATTGTAGTTTAGTCGCTCGTAGTAAATGTTCACCTTGGCAATATCTTTTCTGAAACTGAGGAAAGAGAGCGTCGAGATCGAGTTAGTCCAGTGTAAATTTGTCCACCCCCCCAATACATTTTATTACAGTTTAAAAGAAAATACATGAAGGTTAATATCAAATATACAGTATCGTTTTATCAAAGTTTTTTTTTTTTTAAAAAACCCACTAATCTAAATAAAAACAAACCGAAATGAAGAAAAGAAATAAGAAAAGGGGGAAGAAAAAAGCAAGAGGAGGAAAAAAGAGAACTTCAAATTCTCCATCTGTCAGCTATGTATAAAAACTATCCAAAACATCCACTCCAAGATAACTGTCCAGTGTAAATTTGATTGCGGGAACTTTTGAGAAAATTGTGGAGAGACACTGCCAGTCAGTGTAGGCAACACTGAGTTAGGTGGACCAAACAACCTCACTCTGTGTGCTCCTTTGCTCCAGATGGTTGAGGACCTTTAGTTAAAATGCAAACTGAACTGGTACAGTCAGAAGCAAGGACCAGTGAATGCCACGGTGCACCCTCCCCAGCTAACTACGGACAGGACTGATCAAAATAAATTTGGTATAGTGCCATGTAAGTGGACTACAGCTCCTACGCTTCAAAATTTAGCACTTCACCATAGATGCCAGTTCTGAAGACCGTTGCCGAATAATCTTGCATTTATGGTGAAAGACAAGGATTTGACAGCAGCAGCAGCAGCAGCAGCAGCACATACACCCCGGTAGAAAAAACAACTTATGACTAACCTGTTGCCGGTGACATTGTATCTGTTCTGGGCTTCCAAAGCTTTGTGAATCCATTTCTAAAAAGAAAGACACAGGAACAGGGTTCAAAATATGGAAGCAGACGCAGCAGATGGTTCAAGTGGCATTGTGCCAAGGATGGCATAGGGGAGCTGCCATCTGTCCAAAATATCAGCTGGGCTTGCTCTTCGGCTCTTAACGGAAGCTTGCTTTGCAGTGAAGCTTAACATGCCATTGGGATAAAAATGACCACCTATGAAGGCCTTTGGGTCAAGCTGCTGTTAAAGGCAGAGAAGCACTGTGCAGCAGAGTAGTTGGCAAATTGTAATAATAAAAACGGATACATACAAGCGAGGCAGAAGTAATGTGACTATCAGGTTTTTAAAAATATATTGAGCATTCAAAACTTTTTGTTTGCGCTTAGAAGTTTCATCAATATGCTTAATATATTTTCTTTGCTCTCATTTTTTTAGAAAAGGGGATTTGACATCACTATGGAGGATCTGTTGCACCCTATCAGATGTTTAAGGAGGCAGAAGAAACAGTTAAATTCTCCTCCTAGTAGGAGCACATACCATAGGTGACTGGCTCCCTGATTGGTTGTATGTTCACTGCAGCAGGCTCCCTGATTGGTAAGTGACTATCATTAGCCAGCTTGGGAGAACATTGAAAATTTAGCATCCTCCCCCACTCTGAACTCCACATAGGTTATACTTTACCTCAGATTTGGTCGAGGGCCACTTTGCATATCCTGCTGCAAGTTTGTACCAAGTCTCTCTGCCAAGAAGACAAGAATGTAAAAAGGTTACGAGGATCCCTGCTGCATCAGAACAAAAGCTACAGTGAACATTTTATGGTCCCGCCTCCTTTTCTTTCCTTTGAGATGTGGCGGCCATTTTATGTCATGTCACACCCCCATGGCAGCCAGTTGGTGACTGGAACCCACAGTACATTCTCAACATTCCCAAAGTGTCCACTAGCCTGAAAAGGCTGTAATGCCTGGATGCCCGTATGCACCCTTGGGTGATCTACATGCAGGTCGCACTTACTGAACACAGTGTGTTCCCTGGAAATTGTTCGTTAGGCGACCATTCAGCTAACAAGATGACAGTTTCCATTATTTCCTAGGCGAACATTTCTGATCCATGATTTTCCTCCACCCTCCCACCATGGTTTCTTCCTTAAATGGCTGCAGCCAACCAGCAAGAGAGGGACAAAGGAAAAACTGGTTTGTTCGAACTCTCCTGCTCCCTGATTTATCCGATCTCTCTCCCCATTCCTTTTCTCCATGGTTTCTGCCTGAAAATGGTTGCTGCTGACCAGCAAAGCATAAACAAGTATGGAAGTGGGCAGACTCTGGCTGTTTGGATATCTGAATCAGCTGAGCATGTAGCAAGGTTTGGGCAATTTTTTTTGCGTTTGGATAAGTGAATCTTCGCATAACAAGCAGACCAATAGTGGGGCCTGCATGTATGACTCAAAAGAGAATGAGGAGAGGAGGTAGATATCTAGTGGGCCAGTCAATGAAAAGGCACATATCTGGTCCATGCTAAGCTTGACCCTGCTACCATTCGAATGCGTCAAATGCCTTTGCTACTCACTTGCATGGTCTGTGGCATTTGTCAAAACAGGATTCGGTATCAGTGGCATCCTGATTGTACATGCGATTGTACAGGAGATAGAAGCAATGACCTACAGGAGGGGGAAAATAAGAGGAACAAGTTCAATAGGATGCAGCTGCCACAGGCAAATAATTGAAGACAGTCCTGTTCTGCCATCATGAAGGGTCCTTGTCTCAACCAACCCTCAACATGGTCTGATCAACATTTCCTGTTTGCAGCTGAACTTAGTTTGAGTGGTACTTCCTGCTTCAAATTGAACCTACTTTGATTAGCACTTCCTGTTTCCAATTTAGTGGTTTGGCTGTCACTTCCTGTTTTCAGCTGAATACAGTTTGCTCAGCACTTCCTTCTCCTAACTGAACATGCTTTGCTTGAATGATGTAGGGAGAATCCCGAGGATCAGACTGTGGATTCCCTATCCCGAGTCAGCTCATACAAAGTATTCACATTATGTGTCCTCTTTGGTGTTCTTTCTTTCTTTCTTTCTTTCTTTCTCTCTCTCTCTCTCTCTCTCTCTCTCTCTCTCTCTCTCTCTCTCTCTCCCCTCTCTCTTGTTGTATAAGCATCCACCCTAGTTCAGGTATGCCAGGAGGTAGCCAACATAGTGCCCTCTCAATTTTGTTGGAACTCCCATCAGCCCCAGCCAATGTGGCCAATGGACAAGAATGATGGGTGCTGGAGTCTAGCAACGTTTGCAGGCACCACATTGGCTGTCATGGAGAAACAGCTAGCCAGGCTACATATAGACTCTGTGCCATTGGCCAAATCAAGTCATTCTGAATACATTTAACCACGTGTGTGTGTGTGTGTGTGTGTGTGTGGGTGGCTTCTCCTTACCCCAATTACGATGCTTGTTATAGTTGCAGTACTCCGTTCCTGGAGGCAGTGGGTAGTAATAGTACCCACAACCACAGTCTTCAATCATTTTCCTCTGGAAACATGAATGCAAGCAAGCCTGTGGGGCAGTGAAATGGTGTGGGGAGACAGAACAAAACAGAAAGTGTTGTAAGTCAATTTTTTCTGGTGCCTCAAGCCTTTCGCTTCAGATCCGCTAGTGGGGTAGATAGGTGTTAATTTAATGGGAAGGGCTATCCCAATTCATTTTGCCACTCACGGTGAAGGAGAAGAGCCAAACACACCACTGCAAAGCAATTTCCCCAATAGAATGCATGCTTGCTTGGTATTTGCAGTAACACATGTGTTTTTATGGAAACTTTGCCTCTGTAAATCTTTGCACACATTACATGGCTGCAGAATTGCACTGCACAATTTGGAATGGGGCAAATTCTGAAGGATGCCTGCCTTTTTAGCTTAGCTCGTCAGTTTGAAAACTGCAAAAAATTAGGTAGGTTTGCCTTAAGATTGAAACCAGATCAAATTTATACCGTCTTTTCCTTAGCCTGAATTTCACACCCTGATTTGAATTAACTGGGCAGATCTTTGACAGTGAGCTGGTTGCTCTAATTATTTGAGCGATCCAACACATGGGAAGGGTAAGGATCTTAAAAAGGCAGAAATGAATAAAGTGGGAAAACAAAGCCTCTGTTTTAGCTGTACCTGCTGCGTGTATGTGCTGTTGTATATGAGCTTGACAGCCACATCATCGCCGTCCTTTGTACATGTGCCATAATTTCCGCCTAAGCGAGTCACCTCGTCCTGCGTAGTTGGAGGGAGGAAAGAGCATATCACTTGGAGTTTAGCATACAGGCCAGAATCAATTCAACATAAAGAAGCTAAACCTGGAAGAATCTCTCCCCTCTCCACCACTAAAGCAACATCAGCCCCACAGGAGGCCCTTGCAATTGCCTGTCGCTAGTTATTGAAAGTCAACTGTCTGGTGGTGGCTGGTGCCCAGCAGGTTTGGTGGGGTGGAACTCGGAGAGCCCAAACATTTTGACATTCCCCCAAATTGGGATTGCAACAAAAACCCCATTTGGAATGCCAGTTCAAAACATCAGGGATGGGGAGGGGAGGACCTTTTTTCAGAGCGACGGCTGCATTCATTCTGGGCAAACTTCCAGGGGGCGGGGACAAAGCCAAAAGGGGGCGTGGCATTGGATGCAAGGTTTACTTTCGCTAGTTTATATACACTTTTACACAAACCCCACTCTATGCACCATCCAGGCAAGTAAGAGACACTACCAGAGTTCAAGGGTGCTTTTAGTCAGGTAAAAGCAGGGATGTGAATCAGGGTGAGGGGTGTGTGGCCTGGGAAGAGAGTGCCAAGGGCCAGATCAGAAGGAATTTGGCTCCCGGGCCTGAGGTTCCCAACCGCTGATTAAAACACTTTTACCCTGCTCTGCCTCCAGCCAGAAAGCCTCCCAGACACCCCGCCACCCCACATTTCTTAGTACAAAAGTATTGATCTGATGTGTAGAGATCTTCCCTGTTCTGCTTAGGTCAAGAGTGTTCTGGAAGGTTTCTTTCTATGTGAAAGAAACAGGCAGAAGGTTCTTGTTTGGGTTATTCCTTCTGAGAAGCTGAGTACAGCTGGTTTAAACTGGTTCTGTTCTCCTTTCTGTCAAGGTCATGCTGACTCTATCTCTTTGTTCTGGTGTGGCGTTCTGTACGCTTAGTGTTAAGGTTCAGTCTTATTATAAGTTCTTGTTAAGTTTAAGTGAAGTCTGCTGCAACTGGATTTCTTATGGAAAGTGCCAATTCTGAATGTATTGGATTTGTGACCATTATGCTCATTTGCCTTCCGGAGCAATAAAGCTCTGTTGGATGAAGTACAATTGCCTCTGGTCTATTTTTGGGAACTCTGCAATGTGTTCAGGTTTTTCCCTCCTCCACACATGACACATGCCAAGGTTTTTCTTGTTTCCCATTCAGACCCCCCGGTGCTCACCTGTGTGATCCCGATGGTGGTTTGAATCCCCGGCCGAATATCAAACCCCTCGTGCTCTAAGAACGCGGTCTGGTTGTGGCTGTGGATCATCACCCTCACGCCCGCCTTGGTGGACAGCAGCGGGATGTGGTCCTTTTGCTCCACTTTGAGGATAAGGGAGAGACCTGGCACCAAACAAACACAAGAAGGTAAGAAGGACCCTCCGAGGAAAAAGCAGAGGGATTCGTCGTCAAAGCACAGCTCCGTCCAAGCAGGAAGTGACATCAGTCAGTTGCTAAACAGGAAATGGCATCAGCGTGTGACCAAAGCTCTTTTTATTGCACATGCCCCTCAAAGATTGCTCTGGTGGGAGGGGGCCGAACCCTGTTCAAAATTTCCACCTACATAGTTGGCCTCTGAGGTAACCATGAGCAGCTGTGAAAGCAACGGCTGCCCACACGACAGAGGAATCGCTTCTGTGTGGCTCACTATGATGTCAGAGACACCCTCATGGGCACAAGATCTCACATATATCATCATCGCTAGTGTGTAGGAATGACTCAGGGCCAGCCCAAGACATTTTGCCGTCTGAGGCAAAGGATAAGATGATGCACTCCATATGCAGAAGACCGCTGGGCTAGCAGTTGAAGTTTACATTGGTGATGGCAGGGAAGCTTTCCACAACACACCTGAAGTCAGTTACATAAGAAGCTGCCTTATACAGAGTCAGACCTTTGATCTAGCTAGCTAGCTCAATATCGTCTACTAGCTTAAGAGCTCCAGAGACCATTTATGTCAGTGCGCATTTAAATTGCTGGTGTTTTCTCGCCCTGCCCTTTAGATCATACATTTGAATTGTTTTACAGTTGGTATTGTGTATTGTTTTAAAGTACTAAAATCCTCGATTTATGATAGCTCAGTTGCCTTCGTATATTCAGCTTATCCTACAGGGTGATGCACAGTTAAACTAAGAAATCACTGAAGGAGTGATAGGCACCAACTTGGATGGTATCAAAAGAGGATTGGAGAGATTCGTGGAGGAAAAGACTATCAAAAGTTATTAGCCACAATGGCTATGCTCTGCCTCCACAGTTAGATGGGCCACTGGCCTGATCCAGAAGGCTCTAAGTATGTTATAGGGTGACCCCACCTTCTCCTCATTCTGCCCCCCTGAGCTGCCATTCTGGGCCTAGATCCATTGGGTGTACCTTGCCCTGGCAGCAAAAATCAAACTAGTCCCTGTCAGCTTGAAGTCTGCTTGCCTGCATGCCATCTTAAAATTTGGTATTGCACTTCTGTTGAGAAAGCTATAACAATGAAAACCAGAACACAGTTTTGCTGTTTTACAAATATCTCTTCCTCTAGTTCCCCTCAGGGTCATCTATTGTTTGACCCTGCCCGCATTCCCTCCCTGACCATTCCCCTTAGGAACAGCACATTATGGGAGAGAGGTTAAGCTTTTATACCTGGGTCATTTTCTTGATAAAAATCACTCCTCAGATCTGCTATTTGCATCAATTTTGTGGGGAGGGGACATAAAGGTGCCCATATGATACCCGTATATTGTCCCTCTGCTGGGCAAATAGCAGCTTCAAAGGTTATTTTAATCAGGCAAATGACCCTACTGGAAAGGGTTAACCCACCCATTTTCCAGTGTAACAGCCCTGATCTGATTTGGGACATAACTGGATCTGTTTTCACTCTAAGGACACACTCTGAAGACAGTAATAAAATGGCAGGTTATGTATGCTGGAAAGCAAATGCACACCCAGCCAAACTGACAGCTACCCCTTCCCTCACAGAAACTGCTGGACTGTGAAAATTTCGTTTCTGATAATTTTGCCCTCTTGGTTCACAGCCTGTACAGCAGCTGAACCAAACTGTGTCTGATCTTCATTGCCTCATGGGGGGACACAACATCTAGAATTATCTCTGTAGTTTAAAGCAACATGTCTGTGGAACATAATGAGCTCTGCACACAGCCTAACCCTTGCAAGCAACCAATAGTCAAACTTATCTGCCTGCACATTCTTTTTCTCCGTTCTTACCGTAAACAATTCCAGGCTTCAAAGCTTTCCAGAACTCATCTGTCCCGCCTTTATTAAAAGTGTAACAGCTTCCATAGACGGGGTGATGAAAGTGCTCAGTTTCACTGTGGTGAAGGAAGGAAAAGGGGGAATGGTCAAAATCAAATATGAGCATTTTTTGTTGTTCTCTCCTTTCCAGCGTTTGTTCACTGGACTTCATTCTCCAGTTCCTCAGCTCTCCAGATGCTTTGGGGCTACAACTCCCATCATCCCTGACCACTGGTCCTGTTAGCTAGGGGTGATGGGAGTTGTAGTCCCCAAGGGAGGGCCGAGTTTGCCTATGCCTGTTCTACAGCCTTCACCAACGACCTCAAAAAGGATATGGAACAGAATGGAGTCTCCTGGAAAGGGCATGGCTTGCTGGATCTCTGAACAGGAGCATGCCACACTGAAATGTTTTGCTGCGGGTGCCCATTAACTATTCACAGCCCTGGGGCTATGGTGAGATGGAGAGATAACCATCTTGTTCCATGTGACTATGCTGAAACATTTCATCACAAAAGCCATCTCAGAGAAAGGGGGACCTTTATGAATACTATCAGCCTCAGATGATAAGCATCCTCCTTCCCACCTCACCAGCGGTATTTTGGATTTGGCAGTGGGGGCAGCTAGTGCTTAAGAACAGGGATAAAATATAAGGAATATAAGATAAAGGCAATCCAACTGACACCTTAGGAACGTAAGAACAGCCTTTTGGATCAGGCCAATGACTCATAGTCCAGAATCCTGTTCTCACAGTGGCCAAACAGATGCCCCAACGCGAAGCTCCAAAGCAGAACAGCTCCTGTGGTTTCCAGTAACTGGCATTTATGGGCCTTATATTTCCAACCTCGAAGGTGTGGATGTTGAAACATGTCCCTACATTACACCAGCATTCCAAAGCTGACCGTTACTTTTACGAGTGAGGTCATCTTGCCTTGGGACAAGAGCGGATCGTACAGCAGACCGAGAGAGGCTCCGCCCTCTGGAAGTTTGCTTAAAACTTACAGGAGCCTGCCAAATACCCGCAATTTGTCCCAGCCGATAACGCTTAAGCAAATGTTTGCTTGGGTTCATTATCGGCGACGCGTTTTGATGGGCCCTTGTGGTTAGCTCCGCCGGCTTCTTGTTTCAACAACAGACCAAGGGGTGGTGGTGGCAGGGACCAGTTTGGCTCCACCGAGGGAACAACTGGTACAGTCACACCTTGTACTGTACAGAGAAGAGATAAGGCCAGGCAATAGGATAGCCAGCAGCTGCACGACAGCACCATGGTGAAAAGTCAATTCATGGCAGCACATCCAAGCCACGTGGGGACTGGCAGGTGGTACAAAGGGAAGGGTGTCTCCAGAAGTGAGACTTCTTACAGGTAAAAGGTCTTGTAAGGCCACCGGCAGCCTTCCTGTCTGATCCACAAAACTGATGCCTTCTTTACATTGCCTGCTTGCACCTTGAGATCTCTCCCATCTAAGCCCCTCTTGGAGGAAACTCATTGAAAGTACAGTAATGGCATGGCTGGCTGAGGTGAATTGATTTCAGTGGGTTTACTCTAAGTGGGACTAAGAGTGGAGACAATCCCTTCCATAGAAGTTCTGCTCCCACAAAGGAGAGGGTCTTTTCTTGCTGGGGTGCCCTGCTTCTGAAGTTGCCTCGCCAAGGAGGGACATCTGGCGCCATGATGAACTTTATGGTGGAAGGAGAAGGTGAAGACCTTCCTACAGCCCAAGGCTTTTTAGGTTCAGCTACTATATTCAGCTGCCACTGAATACCGGTGGCTGGGAACTGCAGGAGGGGAGAGCTGCTTTTGTGCTCTGGTCCTGCTTGTGGGCTTTACAGAGACACCTGGTTGGCCACTTTGAGAAGAGAGGGTTGCTTCCAACTCAATTCAACTCAGAACAGGCCCGATGAAAGGAGCAAACCTAAGTTAGGGCTTATCCATGCTTGGCTTTCATCTGCTTTCTCCAGGCACTGTCCATGATTTAAAGCTCTGGGTCTTTTCCGCCCTCGGAGTTTTCCCCATGAAAAACAGCTCTTTAAAGCTCAGTAGGAGCAAACGTCAATCTGTGGGGAAACCTGAATTGATGTTTGCTCCGATTCGACTTTAAAGAATGGGTTTTCGTGGGAAAAGCTTGGAGCAAAATAGCCCCACGGAAACCTCTTGGACACAGATCGTTATAGCATGGACCTCTGCCTGGAAAGAGCAGGGCAAAAGCTAAGTGTGGATAAGCCCTCAGTTATGGCCAAGAACATCATGAGCAGGACTAACACCAGCACAGCCAATAGAACCTAAGATGATGGGAGCTTGCCATCCAAGATTCTAGGGATTGGGCTCAACTTCATGGCCAAGCGAGGATCAGATCCCTGCTTTCCCAGGCCCAAATCCGACACTCTAACCACTGCACCACACTGTCTCTCCCATTTGGCCAAGGCAATAGCAACAGAGTTCACCTCCCTGCCCTCTCCACCCTCCACCTCTCTCGCACTTCCTGCCCTGCTCCTTTCACAAAGTACCTGCACTGCCCCTGAGGATAATGCTGCTGCTGCATGTCTCCTGAGACAGGCAGCGTTTCACTGGGTGTGGGCAGGTTTGCTCTGGCTTTATCAGATTGTTCTCCTTGCTGCGCCGTATGCAAACAGAAGCCGGGGAGGACCCGGTGCCAACCTGCCCTTCACCTCAAGAGAGACAGGGAGAGTCTGTGGCAATTCTAGGGAACTTCCCCATCCGCAGCCTGAAATTATCCCGAAAGGAGAAGAGCCGCCAACGCCCTCTTGTGTGCCTGAACGAACCAGCTCCTCTCTGTGAGGGATCTGGGAATAGAAATAGACAGGGTGGCTCGGGAGGTCAGGGTGGGGCTGCCCTTGGAATACTGTAGGGCGGTTCCGCAGAAAGGAACTGGGAAAAAAGGTCTGCAGAAAGGATAATCTATGGGATAGAGGGGAAGGGAGCAACTCCTCTATCTGTGAAGAAGAGTTTGAATTTGATATCCCACTTTATCACTACCCGAAGGAGTCTCAAAGCAGCTAACAGTCTCCTTTCCCTTCCTCCCCCACAACAAACACTCTGTGAGGTGAGTGGGGCTGAGAGACTTCAGAGAAGTGTGACTAGCCCAAGGTCACCCAGCAGCTGCATGTGGAGGAGTGGGGAATTGAACCCTGTTCCCCAGATTATGAGTCCACTGCTCTTAACCACTACACCACACTGGAGGGTGCATGTGCTCTGCAGTGGTTGGACCTTCGGAGAGTAGAGCTCAAAACCTGGTCTGGAAGCTGCCTCGCAGGCTTGTTGTGAGGATAATGTGGAGAGGGGCACCCGCACTGCCTCGAGCTCCTCAGAGGAAAAATAAGTACTAGTGTGGTCTAGTGGTTAAGAGTTTTGGACAAGGACTTGGGGGACCAGGAGACAAATTCCTAGCAACTGCCCTAGGCATGACTGAATTTCAGTCATTTCAATGGGTCTAAGTCTGTGCATTGGATGCAAGTCTACATTCTTCTTTTGCAGGAGCAATGCTTCCATTGATGACCACCAGCGGCTGCCTGTGAGCTCCCTCTCTGGAATGATTCTCAGATGGTATGGTTCTACAACTGAGCAGGCCAGCAGGCCCAGTGGCTGCGTGAGTTACCTAGCTTTGCAAGGCAATCCGTCGTACTGGCAAGCGTAGACCAGGTTGTTGATGTGGTCGTCGTCCTTGGAGATGTCAATGATGGGTGGGATCTGGGACATGATGTTCATGTAGTGGAAACTGTACCATTCCTGGAAAGCGTCAACTCCAGAGGAGTAAATCTTGGTGTAGCAGTCTCCACCCGTTTGGTTACACTGAGGAAAGAAGAGAATTAGGGGAGTGAGAGGTTCAGCTCCGAAGAAACAATTGTGCAGTGATCATGAAACTGGAGAGAGAGAGAGCGCAGAAGAGGGAGCTCTGCAGAGCAAAGCCAAAGGTCCGTCTTCTCTTGGTGGCCAACCAGATGCCTCTAGGTAGCCTGAAAGCAGAACAGGAAGCCAAGTGTCCTCTCCAGCTGCTCCTCCCCAGCATGCTGCCTCTGACCACACAGCCACCATGACCTCAGAGGTTCAGTGTGTATGTGCTGGCCTGAGAGAGGGCCTTCCCTGTGGCAGCCCCTGAGCTGTGGAACTCCTTCACAGAGGTGCATCTGGTATCTTCATTATACAGCTTTTGGTGAATGCTGAAGACGCACCTCTTAACCATGATTTGGACTCTGAAGGCGTATATTTTAGGACCTGACTTGTTTCTGTAATTCTAAGCTGTTTTCAACTGTTTTTCAATATTGTACAGTGGTACCTCGGGTTACATACGCTTCAGGTTACAGACTCCGCTAACCCAGAAATAGTACCTCAGGTTAAGAACTTTGCTTCAGGATGAGAACAGAAATCGCGCAGCGGCAGCAGTGGGAGGCCCCATTAGCTAAAGTGGTCTTTCAGGTTAAGAACAGTTTCAGGTTAAGAACGGACCTCCGGAACGAATTAAGTACTTAACCCGAGGTACCACTATATATCAATGTAAAGTGGTACCTTGGTTCTCGAACAGCTTGGTTCCCAAACAAATCAGCTCCTGAACACCACAAACCTGGAAGTGAGTGTTCCGGTTTGCGAAGGCTTTTCGGAAGTCGAATGTCTGATGCTGCTTCCGCGGCTTCTGATTGAGTGCAGGGAGCTGCACTTTGGTTTTCAACGGTTCCAGGAGTCAAATGGACTCCCAGAACAGATTAAGTTTGACAACCAAGGTACCACTGTATCTTAATAATGATAATGTTGATGATAATGTTAATGTTAATAATTTATTTCATACCCACCCTTCCCTCTAAGGTCTGAGGGCGGGTTACAGAATTAAAAGCAATCAAAAACAACTTGCAACCATCGAAATAAGGTGGGTCCTAAAACACCCCCCCCCCAAATGTTATTATTCATGTTGTGTTTTAATTGTTGCCCTGGGACCTTGGGGTGAAGGGCATTTGAGAAATTGTAACAACAAGAACAAGAACAAGAACAACAACAACAACAACAACAACAACAACAACAATGGGGTCACGATAGCCTCCCTGTCATTCTGTGATCCCTGAGTGGCTGGGCTCAGCCTGCAACCAATTCAGGAAGACCAATTGTCAATGGGAGGTGGCCACTGAAAATGGCCATTGAAATCCCCGTTCAACTTACCAGCCGGAAGCCCACTTTGCCGCCGCCCATTTTCACTAGAGCAATGCTGTCATCTAGCTTGAAGCTGGAGCTGTTGACCTCACTGTTTGTCCAGTTCTCCAGACTGACACTGGAGTTGTCTTCCAGAGTGCTTGCCGGAATGCTGAAGGGGTATAGGTTGTGTAGGGTTTCCCTGGCCAGATTATCCAGCTCGGCCATGTTTTTGCTGACTAGATTGATCCTGGGGAAATGAGAGAAACGACAAAGGGCTCTGAATATCAGCGTGAACCAAGCCATGCAAAGGAATCAGCAGGGACAGCCTGATCAAAGAGGCCACTCCGGGAAACCCTGAAGGCGAAACACAGAACCTTAAGAAAACTTGAAGTGTGTCTCCCCTATGTATTGCTCCATTTACTTTTACAACAGGAGAAAGATATGCCTGTCAATGGAGGCACGGTAGGTTCAGGTATGGTCCATAGCTCTGGCCAAGAATAGACTTGCCAGATCAGGGTGGTCAGAGGCAATATGAGTCCTTTATCCTTCGACAACACCGAGCATCCATCATCTCCCATATGAGATGCAGCAGTCAGCTTCCCAACGACTGGAGAGACTTTTTTGGACTAGAGACTTTAATATGCTTCATATTTATGCTTCATAAATTTGTTCTAAGTAGCAGTTCTAACATTAAGCTGCTGTTACAATTTTTTCCAAGAAAGGAGAGACTGGCTGTTATTGTTGTCGTTTAATGTATTTTAGATTTTGCTTGTCCCAGGTGACAAAGCAATAAAATACTATCTATCTATGTTTTGAAAGACTGAAAACAGGGAGCCTAAGAAAAGGGGAGGAACTGAATTTGACAAATTCGCCCCTCCCTACAAATAAGCGATCCCCTAAATTCCAGCCCTTCTCAACCTGCAAGTGAAGTTTTTCAATGATTCGAAAGGAAGCCCCTCAAAAATACAAAAAAACCACCCGTACCTGTATGGATTCAGATTGCAGAGCGTGATGGCAGGAAACATCGTTTGTTGTGATTTGACAGAAATGGACAAGACCACTGGGTATTGCCAGTACTGGTTGAAGAGGAGCCCAAATTGCCAATACAGCATGGCAAAGCTGGCGAGGAAGAGAAGGGTCCAGAAGGCCGTCTTCATCTTGTTCCGACTTGAGCAGACCAGCCGGATGGTGCCATGGATGGTGGTGTTCAAGCAAAAGAACTCAAAGAGGTCCTTGAAGGAGCTGTAGAAAGCAATGAGGGCATCATCCTCTTCCCTTTTCATTTCTACCTCTTTCTCTTTCCGTGTTTCTTCTTCCATTCTCTAAACAGATAGAAAGTTTTGAAATTTGGAGTTAGGATGAGCAAGAGAGACCCAGGCTCCCCTTAAGCAATTAGTTGATTCCCCCAACTCCAAGGCAATTTATTTTAGCCAAAAAGGTGCTCCACATTCTGCCATTTTCAAATAGGGTGGCTAAATGCAGGTGATGGGGAGGGCATTTCAGCCCAGGCTGAATGCAGATAGGAGTTTGGTAATAATAATAATAATAATAATAATAATAATAATAATAATAATAATAAATAAAAGTTATTTAAGTATAAGATATATGAAAAGTTGATAGTGCCTCAAGGCAGGTTCAACTCAATTGAACCAAAACAGTCTGGAACTAAAGTTCTAAGGCAGCTCTGAGGATGACTGGAGGATCTGACATTCAGAGTCAAAATATAATGTAAGAAACTGAGGAGAACCCTGCAGGATCAGGCCAATGGGCTCATCTAGTCCAGCATCCGCTTCTCGCAGTGACCAACTGGTTGTCCGTTGTGAACCTGAATGTCCCAGCACACTCCTCCCTTGTAATTCTCAACGACAGCTGCTATTCAGATACACACTTGGTTATAGCCAATGTTAGTCCTACTTGGACGGGTGTAAATTAACTGATTTGACTAACTGGCACCCATTTATTTCAATGTGTCTACTCTGATTAGGACTTCTCTGCTGACAACTTAGTGCCTCCGACAACAGGGGCAGAACATACCACTCTCTGGGACCAAGATTTGGAGATGTCCCATCAGGACTGTGGCAGAGTCTCCCCTTTCCTTCTTATGCCTCCCTGGAAACAGCATCTCTTATAGCCCTGAGCTCCAAATGGGGGTGCTGACCCAACATCTCCAAAAGGGATGAGTAGCAGGCAGCATCTGATTCACAAGGGATCACTTCCTGGAGCACCTCCTATGCCATGTGCCAGGTTTCAACAACAGGCCTGAATCACAACCCGATTCAACAGGGACATTCATCCATTGCAAGACCCAATACCAGATTTGGATTTCAGCCCTGAGCTGGTCGATGGATATAGTATTTCTGGCGTGTCTCAGATCTACGAAACCTAGAGGGTGAGTAGCAGGAACCTTAAGCAAGGATCTTTAAGAGAGCTGGCGGAAGGGCGGCGGGGTCATCATGCAGCAATAGCAGTTTGCGGAAATGTATAGGGATGTATGGCTCAATGTCAGGCGCCAGGTGCTATCTGCATTGAAGACTGGTCCTTTAGGGTACTGCCCCACAAACCGCAGTCTGTCTTACAGGACCACTGCTACGATATTGTGGCTGGCAACCCAGGGTTGTTATCTGTGGGAATTAAACTCCAGATTTGTGGGTTGTTTGACCCTTTTCTTAGTTCCCTTCCCCTTCCTATAAAAGTTACACTCTCTTTTAAATTTTAAATGACAAGATAACTTTTATTTTGTGCGCCTGCAGTTGCAAATTGAATGTATAGTGCAGGTAGATAGATGATAGCTTAAGCTGCTAAAACATCTCACATAGATTCAACTGTTACAGACTAGTTGGAAATGAATGGAGCCACACTTACCTAGTACAGTGGTGCCCCGCAAGACGAATGCCTCGCAAGACGGAAAACTCGCTAGATGACAGAGTTTTCCGTTTTGGAGGTGCTTCGCAAAACGAATCTCCTATGGGCTTGCTCCACAAGACGAAAATGTATTGCGAGTTCCTGCGGGTTTTTTTCCCTTCCCCCCCTTTTTCTAAGCCGCTAAGCCGCTTATCAGCTGATCCGATAAGCCGCTAAAAGCCGCTAATAGCGCTAATAGCACTAATCCGCTAATCCGTCAATGGGCTAGCTTCGCAAGACGAAAAAACCGCTAGACGAAGAGAATCACAGAATGGATTATTTTCGTCTTGTGAGGCACCACTGTACCTCCGCTGCTTCCAGGCGCAACCTTTCTCATTTGCTCTGGAGCTTTTCTTGTGAAAACCCAAATCAACGTTTGCCCTGACCAAGTGGGTTTTCGTGGGGAAAGCTCCAGGTCTGGGTGGGTGGGGGAAACCCAACAATGCACCAAGCTTGAAAGCTCGGGCCTGTGCCTGGAAAGAGCGAGGCAAAAGCTAAGTGTGGATAAACCCTTAGTCACGTCCCTCAACTCCAATGAGCCTACTCTGAGTAGTACTGGCATGGATTCAACCCTGACCTTTTTTTCAGCAGCCAGGAATGCGCTGTTTTGTTTTAAATAATGGAAGATTTGTTTTAGTACTGTGTACATCAATTAAAGAACTTAATAATATGTACTCAAGATACACCCATTGCAGAAGTGTTGGCTCTGGAGAGGAGTCAGGGCCTTGCAAGATGGTGCCCTCTGCTGGTTGCGTCTGAATGGTGTTGAACAGCAGTTTCTAACTCTGCACAGAGAAATGCAGGAAGGTGCCTTTTGCTGAGTCAGATCCCTGCTGCATCGAGCTCAGTATTGCCTACACTGGCTGGCAGCAGTTCCCCAAGGGTTCAGACGGGCCTTCCTTCCCAATGCTACTTAGAAATGCTGAGGAACAAACCTGGGACTTTCTGCTTGCAGGGAGGAAGCTAAACCCCTGAGGGAGAAGGGTGGTAGGAAATTATACCGAGTCAGACCATTGGTCCCTCTAGCTCAGTACTGTCTGCACAGACTGGCAGTGGCTCTCTAAGGTTTCAGAGTGAGAAACTTTTGCAGCCCCTACCAGAGATTGAATCTGGGACCTTCTGCATTCAAAAGAGATGTTCTGCTGCTAAGCTACACAAGCCACATCCATGGACTCTGGTCTAAATGTGGGCTTGGAGTAGATGATTTCTCATGGACCCTTCCAACTCTAAAATTCTACTTCTTTCTTCAAATGCTCTTTCTAGAGTCTGGAGAAGAAGACTAGCTTTCCTTTAGGCAGGAAAGGGTTCTAGTCCCTATGGTTGTAGAGATAACTTTGAGAGAAGCTCAGCTTCTTTCAAAGCCTGCCTGAGTTACCGTATTTTGCTCTGCGAACAATTAAAGCTTTTCCTACTTCACTCATGGGACGCGGGTGGCGCTGTGGGTTAAAACCTCAGTGCCTAGGGCTTGCCGATCGAAAGGTCGGCGGTTCGAATCCCCGCGGCGGGGTGCGCTCCCGCTGCTCGGTCCCAGCGCCTGCCAACCTAGCAGTTCGAAAGCACCCCCGGGTGCAAGTAGATAAATAGGTACCGCTTACCAGCGGGAAGGTAAACGGCGTTCTGTGTGCTGCGCTGGCTCGCCAGATGCAGCTTTGTCACGCTGGCCACGTGACCCGGAAGTGTCTCCGGACAGCGCTGGCCCCCGGCCTATAGATGTGAGATGGGCGCACAAACCCCAGAGTCTGTCAAGACTGGCCCGTTCGGGCAGGGGTACCTTTACCTTTACCTTTACTTCACTCATAGCACTAGTACATTAAATGCTCCAGAGTTGAGCACGGCACTCTTTTCTCATTTTCATTTTTAAAACATCACTAATGTTAATTGCCGTGCTCTTGGGCTTCGCAAGACTTAATCGAGGTGCCGATGGACCTACAGGATTCCTGAGTCTCATTACTAAGGAGTCAGCTATACCAAGTTGCTTCCATGCAATTAGCAACTGAGAAACAAACTTATTGCTTAATCAAGGGACATTGTGATAGTATAACAAGTGTCACGCCACTCAAAATATGACTGGAAAGCAAACTTACAGCCTGATCCTTTGCAATCTCCGCTATATCATGCAGCAACAATAACAACAACCGGTAATAATAACAAAGGGTCCTGTTCATTTGCTATTTAATGCAACACTTTAACAACAGTGTAGACATGAGAGAAGGAGGATATAAAAATGGTGCAGTTAGGATTTTAATCCAAACCTAACACATTCACGCTTAAACAATACTTTAAAATGTGCGCCTCTGACTTTGCAATGAGGTTCTCCAACTAAATAAACCATATATTATATCTTCTATATCATCTATCTATCTATCTATTTATCTATCTATTTATCTATCTATTTATCTATCTATCATCTATCTATCTATCTATCTATCTATCTATCTATCATCTATCATCTATCTATCATCTATCTATCTAATCTCAGGGGGATTTGGTGCATAAAAATGCATATAGTGATTAAGATGATGTATATAAATGCTTTATCTTAGGGGACATGGCTTGTAGTAATCTGTATGGGAAGCAGAACAGGCTAGAAGAGCAGCTACAGTGTAAGAATTTTGCACAGAAAGGCCGACTTTAAAGATAAATAAATAATCACTGCAGAGTTTTGGAGATTTGAACACAAGACTCAGAGAATGAGAAACTGAAAGAGGGGCTGGCATGGATAAAGGGTAGAAAGGGAAGTGTGGGAAAAACCACCCTTCTGTACCAAAGCCAATTCAGACAATGTCATAAAGTATGTTTAAAATTCTCAAAAATTTCGCAGTGTTTCGAAACCATACAACATTTAATGTATGACTTTCCTAGTTCATCAATGATGATCTCTTGGATTCTCCCCTCCATCCTATTACCATCTCTTTCCTGCCTGTTTTATTCCCCACGAATTCAAGAGTTTTGCTGCCAAAGGCATTTCCATTTCTCAGATTATGCTTCTCTCCATTTGGCCCTTGCTTAGATTCCCAGTTGAGCCTGAATTCAAAGGAACAAAGAAATGACTAAGGCTGTGTGCACAACATAGATTTAAATCACCTGCCAAAAGAAAATCCTGGGAACTGTAGTTCATTAAGGGTGCTGGGAATCATAACCCCATGTGGGGAAACTACAGTCCTCATGATTCTTTATGGGGGTGTTGAATGTGTTTTACATGTATAATGTGTACACAGCCTAAGTGATGCAAGCTTCCAAGTCACACAGATGTCTACATCAGGGAAAACCCCAATGCTTCACTCTTCTTTGTGGCAATAACATGCAAAGTTCACTGGTCATGCTAGCATGTTTAGCTGTGGAAGGATAGGCCGTTGCTCAATCGGCGTAGCATCCCACATGCCGCATCGCCAAAATCACTGTGAATCAAGCCTGGAATCTCCTTTCCATATCCAGTCATCGCAGGTTATGATGAAATCAGCAAAAAGTGCTTCGGCAAATAGGTGTGTGCTCTCCTGATACAACACACGCCCTGCGGCTGTCCTTATCTACCAGGGATGGTTCTTATTTTCTGGAAATGTAAAGTTGGAAGGGGGTCTTAGGCCTCGTATCTAGCCCAGTGCAAGGAATCTAGAGCTGGAATATCCCCAACAGTAAGCAGACCAGCCTCAGAGAAGGCAGTGGCACAGCCAGGGACAGAGTTTGGGCCATATGTCGGGGTCCTCACATGAGTAGGAAGTTCCCCTGGACACAGCAAGGCTGGATGACCACATTTTGCAGTGAAATAATGCACACAGCTATCTAAAGAGGGCTACCTCTCCCTGTTGGGATGCAGGTGGCGCTGTGGGTTAAACCACAGAGCCTAGGACTTGCCAATCAGAAGGTCGGCAGTTCGAATCCCGGCGACGGGGTGAGCTCCCGTTCCTTGGTCCCTGCTCCTGCCAACCTAGCAGTTCGAAAGCACGTCAAAGTGCAGGTAGATACATAGGTACTGTTCCGGCGGGAAGGTAAACTCGGTTTCCGTGCGCTGCTCTGGTTCACCAGAAGCGGCTTAGTCATGCTGGCCACATGACCCGGAAGCTGTACCCTGGCTCCCTTGGCCAATAAAGCAAAATGAGTGCCGCAACCCCAGAGTTGGCCACAACTGGACCTAATGGTCAGGGGTCCCTTTACCTTTACTTCTCCCTGTTAAGACTGTTAATTCCAGAATCTAAAACTACTTACCTGTACCACTGTGTTCACCATCCTGTTTTATCATTGATGCTGTCATTGAACTGGATTTTGTTCCTTTCACTACTGGGGGGGGGGGGGCGCGGCTACCCAGACTCCTTTGTGCAGGTAACAGAATTCCTCTGACTGCAGTCCCCACTTCCAAGATTTAAAGCCCTGAGTTGATTCACCTTGAAACCAGCACACATGGATCTCAGTGTGTGTGCATGGGTTTCAGTCAGGACTGGATTTAGGTTTAACGAGACCCTGAGCCAGGCCTAGGCAAACTCAGGCCACCAGATGTTTGGGACTACAATTCCCATCATCCCTGACCACTGGTCCTGTTAGCTAGGGATAATGGGAATTGTAGTACCAAATATTTGGCAGGCTGGAATTTGCCTATGCCTGCCCTAAGCTAAGGTAATGGAGCCCTGTATATGTCCAGCTGTCATTTGTCAACAACGAATTGCCGCTTTTTGTGTGTTGAATATGCACTATATGGTAATTTATGGACCTAATAGGTATCTAAAGCCACTTGCACATAACAAAATATGTATTTTATCAAAGTAATTGTTGAACTGAAATACAATTAAGAAGCATATTAATAGTGAAATACAATTAAGAAGAAGTATATTAATAGTGAAATAATTATTAAGCTCTAACTTATATTTTGGAAATGTACATCCAGGGTTTTTTTCCCCTTTAGATTTTTTTTTTGGTGGGCAGGCCCAAGAGAGTGGGGCCCTAAAAGCTATAGCTTGTTTAGCTTATACGTAAATCCAGCACTGGTCTCCGTGCATGCGCATGGATCTCAACCCGGTCCTAAACCCCAAAGCTAAGGGCCAACTCGCCTTTCTGCTGCCTTCAGCCACAAAGCGGAGCTCTGGTGAACCTCCGCCATGGCAGAAGCGGTGTGAAGGTGTGAAGTCAGAGCTGGTGGATTCTGGGCAGTTCTCCCATTGGTGGAGACAGTTTCAAAACCCCCCATCATCCTCTGGGCCCTCAGCTGCACAAGCCTGAAGCTGGTGCAGCAACAGAAAGAAAGAAAGTAAAAACAAAACAAAAAACACAACAACTTTCCATCCTGATTGGCGAATGCCAGCAGGGCTTCCTAAGTGAATCCTCCACTCTGCACCTCCCTGGTCCCTTTCTGGGAGTTGCTCTCAAAGTTCTTGGAGTTACTGGCCCACATTTTTCACTAGCCAGTTTGGTTAACAATTGTCATCTTTTTATTATTCGTATCTTCCTCTTCTGCAAAAATGTACGCAGGAGAGCCTGCATGGCAGAATCGTAAAACCATCCAATATAACCGTGGGAGTGCAAGGACGCCCAATGAACGGACCAATTTCCCCGAAACTGTAACAAAAGCCTTATAACCAATATGTTCTAACTGAAACAAGAGCCGAAACAGGCCGCAATAAAACCCGGCATCGCACGTTTCTGGCGAGCAAAACAAACCTCGTTGAATTTAATGTGCGGTTAGAAATCTGCACTAAGAACATAAGGAGAGCCTGGCAGGATCAGGCCAATGGCCCCTCTACTCCAGTATCCTGCTCTCTCAGTGGTCAACCAGGTGTCACCTTTGATAGCTTTCTCCTCCATGAATTTGTCTCATCCTCTTTTAAAGCTATTGAAGTTGGTTACCATTACCGTATATCATTACTGCCTCCTGTGGCAGTGAGTTCCATGGTTTAACTATGTGCATGAATCATTATATGAAAGTCATTATCTAAAAAGTGGTGTGTGTCTGTGTGGCTGAATCACCATCAATCTGCTACACGCCTATCTCCTAGAGCACTGCTTTCAATCTTGGGTATTGCAATATTGTTGGATCACAAGGATAGGGATCATTCTTTGGCCCAAGGTCTGCATTTCCTTCTGGGCAACCTCCCAAGGCCACATGCCAGTGGTGGGCTTTGGTTGAGATCCCTGGCATTGCAGGGGGTTGGGCTAGATGGCCCTCGGGGTCTCTTCTGACTCTACAATTCTATGATTCAGCTGCCCTTTGGAATCTATACTTCTCCCAGTTTTGCAGGGCAGTTCTCCAGGTAGTTGATGTGCACGAAAACGCATATACTGGGGTCAGGTGTGCGTACAAATAGATATACAGTTATACCTTGGGTTACAGACGCTTCAGGTTACAGACTCCGCTAACCCAGAAATAATACCTCAGGTTAAGAACTTTGCTTCCGAATGAGAACAGAAATTGCACAGTGGCAGTGCAGCGGCAGCGGAGGCCCCATTAGCTAAAGTGGTACCTCAGGTTAAGAACAGTTTCAGGTTAAGAACGGACCTCAAGAAGGAATTAAGTTCTTAACCCGAGGTACCACTGTATTGGTGAAAACAATGTACAAAAGTGCAATAGGGGGTAACTGCTTTGCAGACGTGTGTGTACATTTGGTGATATTGCCTACCAAAAACGGGACAGGGGGAGAAATTCACACTAAGACGCTGGTGGATTTTCATGAGGTATTCGCACTTCGCAGGAATTGTGGAGAACCAAATTGAAGGTTGAGGAAAAAAGAGGCATGGAAAGAATTGTAGAACAGAATTGTGGGGTTGGAAGGAACCCTGTCTAGTCCAACGCCCTGGACTGCAGGAATCAAAGAGAAACTGAAATGGACAGATTCACCAGTCCTTCAGGTGAATTCAATAATTTCCTACCTCACCTGCACTCAATGGCATGAAGAAGACTTTGTGGCAGATGTCAGTGGCCTTTCTCAGCAAGAGGAGGCGGAGAGGCACCCATTCCAACAAGGTTGTCTTACTACATTAATAATGCAAGCCTAACTACGTCTGCTCAGAAGCAGGTCCTGTTGAATTCAAGAGGACTTACACTCAGGCTGGAATGCAGACAAATCTATGGGTTTTCCTCACTCTTAAATTCAGTTCCCCTTATATCTGCACATGTTCATGATTTTTTTTTAAAAAAAATTGTATGCATTTTCTCCCTTTCCCCCTTAAGGTATCCCTTTCTGAACACAATTTTATTTGTATGCACTTCCCCCCAAGCAATTCAGCTCCATCTTTGTGATTTTCTCTGACATATGCATTTCTTTCCTTGCCTTGCCTTTGGTTTTTTTGCCATGCATTCTTTGGTATGGGGAGGGCATTGTAAAAACTGAGATGGGTTAATAGCCGTGCTTTGGTTTGCTGATTAGTTTGGGGAATGCAGATGTGGTAAAGGTAAAGGTAAAGGTACCCCTGCCCGAACGGGCCAGTCTTGACAGACTCTGGGGTTTGTGCGCCCATCTCACATCTATTGGCCGGGGGCCAGCGCTGTCCGGGGACACTTCCGGGTCACGTGGCCAGCGTGACAACGCTGCTCTGGCGAGCCAGAGCCGCACACGGAACGCCGTTTACCTTCCTGCTGGTAAGCGGTACCTATTTATCTACTTGCCCCCGGGGGTGCTTTCGAACTGCTAGGTGGGCAGGCGCTGGGACCGAGCAGCGGGAGCGCACCCCGCCGCGGGGATTCGAACCGCCGACCTTTCGATCGGCAAGCCCTAGGCGTTGAGGCTTTAGCCCACGGTAGCTTTGCATTAAAATGTGACTTGAACACACCTTTCTTCCCCTAATTTTCATCCCCAGCTAAGTGGGGTTGGGATTGCAGCCTAAGGGATCTAATAGAGCCTTCACCCCCTATAGTTAGACCATTAAATCCAGAGTAGAAAATTCCCTTTGCCACTTATCTTCTAAAGCATTTGGTGCCAAGAGGACAGGTTCTCTCAAGCAAAGGATTTGTTGTTTGATGCAAAGGTACCAGATTCTGTTCTTTGCAAGCTGTGGGAAGGGGGTTGCCATAAATCCAGATGGATTCAAAGACACTACATTTTTTTGCAGAAAATATTGCATGAATTCAGCCTGAGTACCTGGGCAGCAAGGTGTTCTCAGAATCAAATCCTACTGAGCTCAATCCAATTCACTCCTAGGGAAGCATTTCTAGGACTGCCAAATCTTTCCATGTGACTTTGATTTATGTGAAGTTACCGTACATTCGCAAAGGATGAGCAAAGGATGAGTGAAGGAAACCCAGAGGAATTCAGCTTGCAAACGTACGCATTATGCCATCATTGTTTGGAATAGGAAGACGTGTGCAGAGGGACAGTAAGCGTGTTTACTCAGAAGTGAGTCTCACTCAGTGCAATGGCACTTGCTCCCTGGTGAAGTGCTGAGAATCTCTGCTTTAATTACCTCCCCTTGCAGATTCCCTAACATCTTGCTCAGCAAAACTTTTCTGGATGATCAACTGCATAGCAGCTACGTGCAGAGAGAGAGAGAGAGAGAGAGAGAGAGAGAGAGAGAGAGAGATTGAGAGATCAGAGGATGCAATTAGCAAGGACGAAAACAGAAATGTCAGCTGCGGCAAGGAAAACCATCCAATGAGCCATTTTGTGAGCAAGTGGCTAGTCCTCATGAGGCAGAAGGGAACACTCTGCTACAGAAAGATTTTTGGAAACATATGCTCTTGTATAAAGAAAATTCTTCTTCTCCTTCTTTGCAAACAGTGGCACTGGTCCACAGGACAAGACTTTGGGGTAGAGGTCTGGGGCCCCAGGCCAGCAGAATGAGCAGGGTTCCCAGAGCAGCAGGGTGTGGCTTATTCCATGTTGATGCTAAGTGAAATAATCCCCATGTCTACAGTCCAAAATCAACTAACTGCTTCACTGTTTGCAAACCCTTCTTTGTGCATACTCAAATCTCTATCTCTCTTTCTTTCTGGAACATATGTGCGCATCCATGGATAAGGATGGAGGAAAACTCAAGTTTGCACTTCCCAAAGCAGCACACACACTGAACTACAGATATCCTTTGAAATGTGCACTTCTCTGAGTTCTGCAACATTTTCCCCAAGGATTTTTTAAAAATGGAAAGTATTAGAGGAAAGCCTGCCTAAAAACCCACTTATTAGTAAAAATGACATACAAAAATGCACTTTATTAGGGGAGACCAGTTTGCAAAAATGTGCATATTGGGCAAAATTGCATACAGAGACAAGTGCACAGTAAAATGCTGATCAGTGCTGCAGTCAAGGTTAGTTCTGCTCAAAGCAGAACCATCAAAATTAATGACCATGACCAACTTAGGTTCATTAATTTCTACTCTAAGTAGAACTTAGTTGGATTTGTGTGTGTGTGTGTGTGTGTGTGTGTGTGTGTGCGCACGCAAACTGAGGCAGAAATGTAACCAGCTGACTGGAGAAACGAGAAATGAATTAAGAGATCTAGCCACCCCTGTTGACAGATGTATCAATCTACTTTGAGGCATTGCATATCCCAACCGTTCGCCTTATATGCACACCAGTAATACTAATCCCTAACAATTGTATCAATATTTAGCAGCAGCGCCTTGCCTTTCCAGTGTCCCACACCATTGCCTCAAGCACCAGTAGGTAAGCCTCGTAAAAATCCCATTATTGTTATCTCTACATTGCAACAGTGGGTGGGTGGGGACTTGTAGCACAAGGATGGTGGTTTGCCTGGGGGCAGCAGGCAGATGACCAGCAACTTGGGAGCAACTGCAGCTCAGTGCTAAAGCACATGGAGATGGTCCGAAGTTCAGGTAACAAAAGCCTTTCTTAGCTCAAGAACCCCAGGGAGTCACTTCTGGTCACAGCAGATAATCTAAGGCTACATAGACAAAGTTTGTTCCTGCATTGCAAGGGGTTTGCCTAGATGACCCTTGGGGTCCTTTCCAATTCTACTATGATTCTATGATACTAAGTCTGAACTGGTACAAGCCAGCTTCCTTACTTCCCAACACTGAATGCCAGTGTGGTGTAGTGTTAGAGTGGTAGACTAGGACCTGAAGGAGCGTATACCTGAAGGAGCATCTCCACCCCCATCATTCTGCCTGGACACTGAGGTCCAGCACCGAGGGCCTTCTGGCGGTTCCCTCACGGCGAGAAGCCAAGTTACAGGGAACCAGAAAGAGGGCCTTCTCGGTAGTGGCACCTGCCCTGTGGAACGCCCTCCCACCAGATGTCAAAGAGAAAAACAACTACCAGACTTTTAGAAAACATCTGAAGGCAGCCCTGTTTAGGGAAGCTTTTAATGTTTAACAGACTACTGTATTTTAATACTTTGTTGAAAGCCGCCCAGAGTGGCTGGGGAAACCCAGCCAGATGGGCAGGGTATAAATAATAAATTATTATTATTATTATTTATTACTATTATTATTATTATTACTCCAGTTCCCCACTCAGCCACGAAGCTCACTGGATGTGACCTCAGGCCAGTCGCTGCCTCTCAGCCTGACCTGTATCACAGGGCTGTTGTGGTGGAGATTTAGTGAGGAAAGGGAGACCCCTTTATGCCACCTTGAGCTGCGACTCTGGTGTTGAATGCAGAACACCCCAACTTCAAAGGTTCTCATGGAGCTGAGCTGTGGAAGCAGATCTCTCTCTCTCTCTCTCTCTCTCTCTCTCTCTCTCTCTCTCTCTCTCTCAGAACTGCTGTTGGTTTCATTGACAACACTGAGCATCACAACTATGTTTGAAGGCAACTACAGCTTTCATATTAAAGGACAAGTGAGGTCCAAGTGTCTATTTCTCATCTCTAGACCAGCAATACATCTGACAGTGCAATCCTATGCACTGAGTTGGGGCTTACACCTGGGTAGGAGAGCATAGGATGGCAGCCCAGAAGCTATTAGCTTCCCACTTCCAAAAGCTAGTCGTTACCACTATTTGCTTACTTTGTGAAAATCCAACATTTTAAGCTATAAAAAGGAGGCCAGCTCAGTCAGCATCTCATCCAGGTACAGGTGAGCTCCAAAACAACTAACTAAAGCCAACAGCTGACAGTCACCAGAAGCGAATGACTGATTCACCTCTAGTCATTTGCCCTCTTTGATGCCCACTCTATCCCATTTTCATGTCATTTCACTTTTAACTGGGATACCCGCCTTCACATATTGCTATATACGCAAGGCAGTTTACATGCCGTAGAAACAACAAAGTATACAGCAAAGGCTGCACATCCATTAAAACATTCTGATCCAACAAAAGTATGTCACAATAAAAGTCATTTAAAATAAGTGGCTTATGCCAAATAAAGTAATATTCAGGAATCCATTTCAAATAGAATATCACACAATAAAATTAACTCTCAAAATATCAGCTGATAATAATTAAGCAGATATTCGCTCTCAACAACGACAGCAAATCATTACTAGACTATAACCAACAAAAAAATAAGACCATAGGTAGAAGACTAAAGGCAGTGTAAAAAGATCATCAAAGTCACATAGCTTATAATTTTTTAGAAAAATGCACCATCGCAACTGGTCCCTTTCTGCATATGTAAAAAAAATAATGCGTCTCCTCTGTGTACAGATTCCTGGAAATTGCTTGAGCCTCCCATGGGGCCAAAATAGATGGAACATGGAAATCACAGCAGAGTGTTTGTGATCCTTTGGCTCATTTTCCACGGTACACCTGTGGCAGAACATGGCAGCAGGCAGGACCAGTGGTGGGTAGAAGAATCACAATTCCAAATTCTTTCCCTGGATCAAAGGAATTGTCCATGAATTGGAAAAACCAGCCCCACAGGAGAAAGGGCTGGTTGGGAGAAACTTGAGGCACTAGTTCTCTTTGCACAAGGACTTTCCCCCCTTTTTTGTGTGCATGTTTTAAAAATAAGGGGGAGGGGTGACACTGAAAAGGAGTTCAGGCACCACCTGAAGTGTTACAGTCCTTTCTACCACCTCATTGTCCACCCCTCCGCTTGCATGCTGTAGATGCTCACCAAACTGTACTCAACTGTAGAAACCCGTCCAGCAAAACACACAGAGACAGTCAAATGTGATCATAAGAAGCCGAGTTACACTACCATTAGCCTACTTGCTCTAAATATAGCAATTATGAGCTGGTTTCAGGCACTAATGCCAGGGCAGAGCCACACACAAGGCACACACATTAGCAGCCGCAAGAAAGCGATCGGTACCTTGGTTGCCCCGCTCTTCTCTCGGACTGGGAGCCGGGTGGAGCGGCGTGGAGCGCAGCGCGGAGGAGCTGGCTAAATGTGAGGGCAGGATCCTGAGAGTTTTCTTATATACCCGCAGATAAGAGCGCCTGGGAGCTGTCCAGCCTTGTTATGCAGATTGAGAGGTTGAGTCACGGCTCGAAAGGGTTGGAGCTTCTTGGAGAGACGCAGCCGACTGGGAAGAAGACCAGACCAGACCAGCCAGTCGGAGGACGCGGAGAAGCTTGCTCAACTTGGGAAGCTTTTGGATTCATGCGGAATCTCGCGCAAAGGCGTCCGTTTGTTGGCTGCGATAGAGGGAGGAGGAAACGAGGAAATAATTCCAAATTCTGAGGAATCCTCCTTGCGGTGTCTTCATCGTCCTCGTCTTTCGGGTGATTCGGTCACTTCTCCCGCTGCCCTCAAAGATGCCGGGTGACCTCCCTGCCTCGGAAAATTTCCTCCTGTATTCTCAGGAATACAGGGAGCTGCCTTACACTCAGCACGTGCTGTGTGTGTACCATTGGCTCGTCTAGCTCAGTCTTGTCGACGCTGTTCGGCAGCAGTTATCCTGGATAGCTCAGCTGGTTAGTGCGCGATGCTGATAATGCCAAGGTTTTGCAGGTTCGATCCCTGTATGGGGCAGCTGCATATTCCTGCAGTGGACCGGATGATCCTCAGGGTCCCTTCCAACCCTACAATTCTGTGATCTGTGATCCAGGGTCCGGGGAAGGGGTGTTTCCCGGTCATATGTGTAGATGCTGAGGACTGAACCTGCAACCTTCTGCATGGCCACAATCCTTCTTGGAAAAATCTGGTGTTTGGACCAGGGTGCTTTTGGAGGGGCCACCACAGTGCTAGTTACTGAGACACTTCCTTTTGGAGTTTTACATGGGGGTGGTTGTTGTTGTTTTTAAGCACCATTTATTTACATCTACATTTCAGTTTTTAATATTCTGGTCTCTGGTGTTGCAGCTCCTTTCCTCCAACTCTTTTCTTTCTTTCTTTCTTTCTTTCTTTCTTTCTTTCTTTCTTTCTTTCTTTCTTTCTTTCTTTCTTTCTTTGTTATCTACCCTGACTGGCAGCAGCTTTCCAGGGTTTCAGAAGAGAGTCTGTCCCAGCTCTACCTAGAGATGGGACCTTCTGTATGCAAAACAGATGCTCTGTCACTGAGCTACAGCCCTTAAGACACAGGAACACAACGTGCAACACACACACACACACACACACAGGAACACATACTGAGTCAGGCCATTGTCCATCTAGCTCAGGGTTGCTTACACTGACTGGCAGCAGGTAGGGGATAAATCGCAGCCCTACCTGGAGATGCCATGGGAGACTGAACCTGGGGCCTTCTGCATGCACGGCAGGTGCTCTACTGCTGAGCGACGGCACTTCCCCAGCCCAAGGCTGGCCAAGGAACCTTTCTCGCATCAGCCCATCTTAGAAGAGATGCCTGGAAGTGAACTCCAGGCCATCCGAATCCAGCATCTGGTCTACTGCCATAGCCAGCTGCCTACCTTGCTTATTCCACAGGGTTGCGGGATTTGGGATCATGCCTGCCTGCGTGAATGGGAGGGAGGGAGGGAGTGTTTGCACGTATTATTCCCACCCATTGCAAGCTGCAGCAAGGATCATTCAGTGGTGTTGTTGTCAGTGTTTTCCTGGATTGGATTAACCAGTTGTTTTACTGTGATTTTTTTATTTTAAAGTGGGCAAAGGATAACCAAGATCTACTGTGCCACTGAGTTTTGTTCACAATAGAGTGTGGCTGCTTTTAGACTCTGTGGTTTTGTACACTTTTATCTCTTTTCTTTCACCAGCACTGGGACCACTGTGTGAACGGAAGGCAAGAAGTATTTAAGTGAAGGGATTTGGACTAGATGACACTCTGGGTCCCTTCCAATTTTATGATTCTCTGAAATTAAAATGCAACTTTCCACCCTGATGACAATTTCTGTCTGACATTTCTGGTCAAATGTATAGTGCCCTCAGCAAGTGGAAGGGCAACCATAGCCAGAGGCTTAGTGGTCCAGAGTTGCAGGAGGTCAAAGACCCACTACTATTTTTGCATCGGAGTCTCTCTGCATGAAAGGGGCGCTTTTTAGCCCCTGAGAATCAGGATTCTCTACCTTTGGGCTGATTGGAACCAATCCGAGTGAAAGGAGGTGAGTCCGTCAGTGGGGATTGGCTCCTAGGGTTACTCTGGAGAAGGTGCGCAGGAAGAACACCAATAGGGAAGAGTTCTATATGCTCCAAAGCTCAGCATTTTCACTTGACTGAAAGCACAAGGGGGGGTTGGTTTCAAGAGAACAGCATGCAAGTTTTGTTATGTGCAATGGAACGTCATGGAAAACACAACTTAACTCACTCCAAAAGAAGCCATAGGACCACTCCAAAGGTAAAGGTAAAGGGACCCCTGACCATTAGGTCCAGTCGTGACCGACTCTGGGGTTGTGGCGCTCATCTTGCTTTATTGGCCAAGGGAGCCGGCATACAGCTTCCAGGTCATGTGGCCAGCATGACTAAGCCGCTTCTGGCGAACCAGAGCAGCGCACGGAAACACCATTTACCTTCACGCCAGAGCAGTACCTATTCATCTACTTGCACTTTGATGTGCTTTTGAACTGCTAGGTTGGCAGGAGCAGGGACCAAGCAACGGGAGCTCACCCCATCATGGAGATGATCGGCAAGTCCTAGGCTCTGTGGTTTAACCCACAGCGCCACCCGCGTCCTCTACTCCAAAGGTACATGTACAGAAAAAAGCAGATCTAGCTGAAAGGCAGCACATGAAGGTCTGCATTGATCGTTACAATACATCTATTATTATTATTATTATTATTATTATTTTGTGTAGTCTTAGAAGGTTATATCATTTTAGAAGGGTTGTGGCTGAGACTGTCATGAAGGGACTCTGCACTTTTGCTGCTACACTACAGACCATAGCTCAATGGCTATAGGCCAAGGAGCAATGGGGTGCCTAAAATGAGTCCCGATCATTCCTTTGCAAGCAGGGCTCGCTGTTTGGCACTGACAGCAAGCCCTGCTGCAATTGGCTGCATTAGTGCACTCCTCATCTCTTGTGAAGCCAAGGAGGCACAGACAGGGCTTTGCCTGCACCGCAAAATAACAGCATCTAAGCAAGCAAGTCAGCACTGTGCTTCCAGCTCCTCTGCTCTGTTGCTTTCAGTTAGCACTCCAGCTTTGCAGTGGTGGACTGGGGGATGAGGAATGAAGGAGGCTTCACAGCCAAATGCAGGATCTGACCTCTGGATCAACGGGGTTACGGCAGCTGGAAGATGACGAGTTTGTGCCGAACTGGAGGTCAACGCGAAGGAAGTGCTTGAAACTCTGCTCTCTGGTGAAGGCCAATTTAAGAAGCAGGTTATGTGATGCATCGCCCTATTTCCTCCTAAGGAGTTCTTGCAAAAGTAACGTCCTTTGCATAGGACGTCCTGATCCAATCTGAACTGGCCGAGAATCTCGCTGACGCTTTTCGAAGGAAGCCCATGTGGGTCACACAACAGTAGCCTCATCTTGATGTGACGACATGGGTCAGTATGACCAAGTCATTCCACTCTCCAGGAATATCCAGAGAGGGGAAAGCAAATAGGCTGTGATCCTAACTGTGTAAGTTGCAATTAATTCAATGGGGGTCACTCCCAGGTAAGTAGGATTGGGATCGTGGCCTCAGTTGGTTAACAGCACACCTGGGGTTGTCTCCAACTCAGTTTTATAGAATCCATAGGAGCCAACTCCTAGGGGCTGAGGTCCTTTCAGCCCCCCTGCCCCCATAAAATATTTGAGGGAGCTGGGCCTCCTAAAGTTGATGGGCATTGCATTCAAATACAGTGGTACCTCAGGTTAAGTACTTAATTCGTTCCGGAAATCCGTTCTTAACCTGAAACTGTTCTTAACCTGAATCACCACTTTAGCTAATGGGGCTTCCTGCTGCTGCCGCCGGAGCCAGATTTCTGTTCTTATCCTGAAGCAAGGTTCTTAACCTGAAGCACTATTTCTGGGTTAGCAGAGTGTGTAACCTGAAGCGTATGTAACCCGAGGTACCACTGTAGTGTGCATGTGCTGCAGCATGTGACCGATTATGCAGGGCAGAGCTCACCTGTCCCACCCCACAATATTTTATTCAAATTAGTATTACATAGAATTACAGAGTTGGGAGGGATAGTGTCATCTTGCCCAACCCTGTGCAGTGACACAATCACAGTTTAAGAATCCCTGACAAAAGAACAGTGGCAAGGGAAATTGACGGATTATGCGGAACTGGCGAAATTGACATACAAGCTGCGAGACAAGGACAACTGTGGCTTTAAAGAAGAATGGGAACTTTTTACAAATTACTTTTAAAAAAACCAAACCAAAATGAACTGGACTCCTTGGCAGGTTTTGAATAAACATAGACAAATTTATTATTGTTAACATAATAGATAATATTTGCAATTTTATAATATGCAGAGAATAACGTGTGTTGAAAAATCAGAGAGAGGAGCTGAGGGAAGTCTTGGGGGGGAGGGAGGAAGGCTTTTTCTTGGGGAGGGGGGGAAAATGGGGGGTGAGTGAAGATGATATGTTTTTGATAATTTGCTATGTTGAAATTCATAATAAAAATTATTTTAGAAAAGAAAAGAATCCCTGACAGTCGGCCCTCCAACCTCTGCTTAAATAACCCCAATGTGTGGACCTATTGAAACTGATGAATCTAAGCTAGTCAAGTCTATTAACGTCAGTGAGCCTACTCTGGGTAAAACTAGTATTGACGACGACCCAGGGCCACTGATGTTACCTGCCAATGACAGGCGGAGCCAACTCATTGTGGTTTCATCCCCATCCTTCTTCCTTGCTGAAATCTACCAGGGAAGCACCGAGTCTAAAGAGGAGGAAGCTGACAGACATGCCATTGGATGAGTTGCAAGACAGATGTCAAGCAGGTAGGACTGCCTAAGGGCAGACTGAGGTTGCTACAGCTGTGTCCCCAGTTGCCCTATATCATCATCATCATCATCATCATCATCATCATCATTATTATTATTATTTATATCAGTGGTTCTCAAACTTTTTTCCTCTGGGCCACACTTTCAGAATAAAAATTTGCTCGGGCAACACTGATTTTTTAAATATATTTTTTATTGCTAAGAAAAAGAAAGTAACACCTCGCAGGGTTACTACTTTATAATATGACCACAGGACATCCAGAAAGTGTAAAAACAATGCAGGTGCATGAGAACAGGACTCATTTCTGCCCACCTGGTGCTCTTGCTCTCATTTTGAAGAAATATTCATAGTTTGCAAATAAAACAAATCATTTCGATACCACCATGTGGTATACTACACTGAAATGTTTAAATCAGGGGTGAGCAACCTTTTTCAGCCGTGGGCCGGTCCACCATCCCTCAGATCAAGTGGTGGGCTGGACTATATATATATTTTTTTTTTGGGGGGGGGAGGAATGAATGAATTCCTATGCCCCACAAATAACCCAGAGATGCATTTTAAATAAAAGCACACATTCTACTCAGGTAAAAACATGCTGATTCCCAGATCATCCATGGGCCCGATTGAGAAGGCGACTGAGCCGCATCCAGTCCATGGGCCTTAGGTTGCATAAAGGTAAAGGTAAAGGGACCCCTGACCATTAGGTCCAGTTGTGACCGACTCTGGGGTTGCGGTGCTCATCTCACTTTATCGGCCAAGGGAGCCGGCGTACAGCTTCCGGGTCATGTGGCCAGCATGACTAAGCCGCTTCTGGCGAACCAGAGCAGCGCACAGAAACGCCGTTTACCTTCTCGCCGGAGCGGTACCTATTTATCTACTTGCACTTTGATGTGCTTTCGAACTGCTAGGTTGGCAGGAGCTGGGACCAAGCAACGGGAGCTCACCCCGTCACAGGGATTCGAACTGCCGACCTTCTGATCGGCAAGTCCTAGGCTCTGTGGTTTAACGCACAGCGCCACCTTCATCCCTTAGGTTGCATACCCCTGCTTTAAATGTTCCTTTGATTGTCCTTGAATCTTCCTGCCATACTTGCCAACCTCTCCTGCCACGCCAGTGTGGCACACTACGACCTTTGAAAACCACGGCCCTAAATAGACCAGACTCCATTGCTTAGATCATCTGGGGAATTTCTCCTCATGGCGCTGCACCTAGAATATCATCGTGGGGCAGTATAGGGGAGAGACTTGGATCATGTCCCACTTAAAGGAGATTCTGTTGAACCTGCAGTTTCTGAAACACAGCTATTCTCCTAAGCCTGAACCAGTCTAAATTTTGCAATGCAGTTCTCCAGCCCAGCAGTCTTTTCTTTTAAAAAATGTGCACATTTGGGGAAAGTGAGCATTAAAAATGAATATATCAGTGAAAAGAACATACTACAATGTTAGGTGGAATTGTTTGTGGAAATGTGTACATTAACTCAAAGCTGAGTACAAAAGAAGGTGCTTATTAGGAGAAATTCGCACTAAACGTGGAAGAATTTTGTGATTTTTAAAATTTTAAAAAAGTGTGAATTGCTACAGAGATGTGGAGAAATGGATTTAAGATTGGAAAAATGAGAAACAGAAAGAACCAAAATTGGAAGGTCCCTCCACCCCAAACCATAGGGCAGTGACCATTTTTGCTGTTTCCCCTTTGAATCCCCTTCCCTCTGTCATATGGGAAGTATCAGCCATCTTCTAAAGCCATTGATTTGTGTCCAATGTAAGTCCAGCTCAGAGCAGACCCACTGAAGTTAATGGTGATAACTAACTTAGGCCCAGGGCTTTTTGTAAGCCAGAACTCACAAGAACTCAGTTCCGGCACCTCCCAGGTGGATGCCATTGCCATCCTAAGAGAACGAGAGGCGTTCATGGTGAGTTCTGGCTCCTCTTTTTCTAGAAAAATATTACTGCTTAGGTCCATTGATTTTAGTGGGTCCACTGGACTGACTTAGATACAATCCACATTGTCCAAACTTTTCCTGACCCATAAGACCAGACTTTGTTGAATTCTCCACTGTTTTTATTTATTTAAAATGTGTTTATACTACAGTTTGATTATACCTTATGTTCTCACTTTACTGATATGGTACATTGCTTTTATATTGTATTCAGCAAAGAGTTTATTACACAGTTTAGAAATGCTTTAAAATGAATAAGTGAATGAATAATGAATGGTACTCACAGCCTGAACATTGGAAATAGAAGGAACTGCAATGTTTTCAAAGGCCAGGAGACATTTCCTCCTATGTCTCCTATGCGCATGACTGATGTCTCAGACCCTGACCTCATGCACCTAGCCCAACGCTCTCTTGTCAGAGAGAGATAAAGATTTGGGGTTTCCCCATGACAAAGGAAGGTGCCTTATGAGATACTAAATCCCACATGTTCAGCCTCGCAGCAGAAGCTCCACCCTCTCCATCGCGTCACAGGAAAGACCTAGGTCCTGACTGACTCACTCAGCTTTTCATCTGATTTGCTCAGGGGTTGTTCTCCAGAAAAAAGTGTCAGAAAGATCAATGCAATCCGAGTTGGAGCCCGTAGGCGTAACAAGTTTTCTCCTGAAAGCGAATTGCATAATTTCTCCCTCTGTGTGACAATTATGGCTCTTTGTGCCTTGAGCAATATTAATTTACCCCTTTATGTAACAATTTTTGCTCTTTGCTCCTTGAGCAATGCTCAGACTAATTCCACCCTTCTAAACATTTTCTAAACATTTGACGCGGGTGGCGCTGTGGGTTAAACCACAGAGCCTAGGCCTTGCCGATCAGAAGGTTAGCGGTTCGAATCCCCGTGACGGGGTGAGCTCCCATTGCTCAGTCCCTGCTCCTGCCAACCTAGCAGTTCGAAAGCATGTCAAAGTGCAAGTAGATAAATAGGTACCGCTCTGGCGGGAAGGTAAACGGCATTTCCGTGCACTGCTCTGGTTCGCCAGAAGAGGCTTAGTCATGCTGGCCACATGACCCAGAAGCTGTCTGTGGACAAACGTCGGCTCCCTCGGCCAATAAAGCGAGATGAGCACCGCAACCCCAGAGTCGGTCACTACTGGACCTAATGGTCAGCGGTCCCTTTACCTAAACATTTTTTATATAAAACAACAACCCTGCATAAATGAGCTTCCAAATTGATGTTAATGTGTAACAGATGCTTATGCTATGGGTCAAGATTTCAGAGGATTGTTTACTGAGAGCACAGCTTTGTACAGTGGTGCCTCGGAAGACGAAATTAATTCGTTCCGCAATTCTCTTCGTCTTGCGGTTTTTTCGTCTTGCGATGCACGGTTTCCCATAGGAATGCATTGAAAATCAATTAATGCGTTCCTAGGGAAACCACCTTCAGACCAGGTCCGGGGACAGTCTGTCCCCGGACCTCTTCTGAAGGCTGGGGGGGGGACAAGGGCTTTTCTTCCCACCCCCAGCATTTTAAAAAACCCTGGGACAGCGGAGGACTTCTCCGCTGTGCGGGGCTATCTTAAAATGCTGGCGGGCGGCATTTTAAAATCGCTCCGGACAGCGGAGGACTCCTCCGCTGTCCGGGGCGATTTAAAAGCCCCTGGGAAGGCAGGCGGGGGGGACAAAGACTTTCGCCCCCTGCCCGCCTTCAGAAGGTGTTCCCGCCCCCCGCCCCACTTCGGAACAGCTTTCTGAAGTGGGGCGGCGGGGCCAGGTGTTCCCGACCCCCCTCCCCACTTCGGAAGAGCTTTCCGAAGTGGGGCGGCGGGGCCAGGTGTTCCTGACCCCCCTCCCCACTTCGGAAGAGCTTTCCGAAGTGGGGTGGCGGGGCCAGGTGTTCCCGACCCCCCTCCCCACTTCGGAAGAGCTTTCCGAAGTGGGGCGGCGGGGCCAGGTGTTCCCACCCCCCCCGCCCCACTTCGGAACAGCGTTTTAAAATGCTGGGGGTGGGGAGCGAAGCGCTGCCGACCCCCAGCATTTTAAAATCTTCCCAGGACACGGGGAGATTTTAAAATGCTGGGGGTCTGCAGTGCTTCGCTGCCGACCCCCAGCATTTTAAAATCTTCCCAGGACACGGGGAGATTTTAAAATGCTGGGGGTCGGCAGCGCTTTGCTCCCGACCCCCAGCATTTTAAAATCTTCCCAGGACACGGGGAGATTTTAAAATGCTGGGGGTCGGCAGCGAACGCTTCGCTCCCGCCCGCCAGCATTTTAAGATCGCCCGGGGCAGGCGGGGGGAAGGCAGGCGGGGGGGGAGCAAAGACTTTTGCCCCCCGCCGGCCTTCAGAAGAGGTCCTCTTCTGAAGGCCGGCTGTGGGCGAAAGTCTTTGCTCCCGACCGCCAGCATTTCCCTATGGGCTTTCGTCTTGCGATGCAAGCCCATAGGGAAATTCGTCTTGCGAAGCGCCTCCAAAACAGAAAACCCTTTCGTCTTGCGGGTTTTCCGTCTTGCGAGGCATTCGTCTTGCGGGGTACCACTGTATCCTTATTGTTAGACCTTATGAAGAAGTATGTGGAGAATCCTTAATTTGATTGTATATTCACTGAGATATTTTCAATGATTTGTTTTTTTCTGATGCAAGAACGTAAGAAGATATCCCTGCTGGATCAGGCCAATGGCCCATCTAGGCCGCGTCCTGTTCTCACAGTAACTGACCAGATACCCCAATGGGAAGCCCACAAGCAGGACCTGAAGCAACAGCAACGCTCCCCACTTGTGATTTCCAGAAACTGGTATTCAGAGGCATGCTGCATACTGCCTCCGAAAGGGGAGGCAGAACATAGTCTTTGTGGCTAGTAAGGTAAAAGGTAAACACCGTGACACACAGAAACACCGTTTACTTTCCCACACCAGTGGTACCTATTTATCTACTTGCACTGGCGTACTTTTGAACTGCTAGGTTGGCAGGAGCTGGGACAGAGCAACGGGAGCTCACCCCATTGTGGGGATTCGAACCGCCGATCTTTCGATCGGCAAGCCCAAGAGGCTCAGTGGTTCAGACCACAGCACCACCCGCGTCCCTGCATCCGTGAGAGCCTTACCCTCTGAGTATCTTTCTAATCCACTTCTAAAGTCACCCAAATTGGTGGCCGACACAGCATGTTACCAGAGTGGATTTCATAGTTTAACTGTGCACTGTGTGAAGGAGTACATATTTATACCCTTCAATATTTATGCAATGAAAATAGGGACATCCTATTCAACATCATCATCATCAACAACAATTTTATTATTTATACCTTGCCCATCTGGCTGTGTTGCCCCAGCCACTCTGGGCAGCTCCCAACATATCTACAAGCATAATAAAACATTTTAAAAACTTCCCTATTCAGGGCTGCCTTTTGGGGTCTTCTAAAGGTTGTACAGTGGTACCTCGGGTTACAGATGCTTCAGGTTACAGACGCTTCAAGTTACAGACTCCGCTAACCCAGAAATATTCCCTCGGGTTAAGAACTTTGCTTCAGGATGAGAACAGAAATCACACAGCGGCAGCAGCAGGAGGCCCTATTAGCTAAAGTGGTACCTCAGGTTAAGAACAGTTTCAGGTTAAGAACAGACCTCCGGAATGAATTAAGTTCTTAACCCGAGGTACCACTGTATAGTTACTTATCTCCTTGGCTCAGGGAAGTCACATAACACCACATCCACCAACATTTCTCTGATTAAAATTGGGACATTCTAAGGAAAAGCGGGACATTCCGGGATCAAATCAAAAACCAGAACGGCTTCTGAAAATAGGGACGCTTGGGGCGGCTGCATCTTCCAACATTCAGCTTCTTCTGATGGTCGTAAGGCCTGATTTCTCCACACAACGCATAACTTTATACAACTCTGTCATCACAGCTCCTCTGCCTCTGTCAACGGCATCTTTATAAACAAGGACAGATCACCATCCGATCTGATACCCTAATTGGTACTTAGAAGCATGACTGTTTTTGTTTTGTTCCAATTTTGTACCTGTTAGAGTGAATTATGTACATTTCATAGATGTCGTCAGCCGCCTGGAGCGTGGCATAACAATGGAAAGGCAGCGTACAAATCTATAATAATGATGGTTTGCTCAATGATTCACTGGTGATGGTTTGCTCAATAAAAAAGATGAGTGTCAAAAGCAGGCCATAAATCATGCACAAGTACAATCTAAGTTTTAAAAAAACCTGGACAAGCAGAAATGTTTTAGCTGGATAATTAAAAGTTAACTATGTATGTTGGCGAGAGTGCCTGTCACTCCCCCCCCCCAAATAAAATCAGCTCTGCAGATTTAGCTAACCAGAATATGTTGGGAAGTGACATGCCCATGACACTTTTTATTCCATGTGCCAAAATGACAGCTGGAAAACGGGGACATATTTTGAGATTTGAGCTCATTGGAACATGGCCTTCTTGGTAGTGGTGCCACGATGATGGAATACTCTCCCCTGTGAAAACAGGAACAAAGGAAAGTAGCTCAAAATCACGAGTGAGGAGCTTTGTTGTTGAGCTCAGTTCCTGCTTGTGAGCTTTCCATTGGGGCATCTGGTTGGCCAATGTGGGTGATGGACTAGGTGGGTCACCGGCCTCATCCTGCAAGACTCTTTTTATGTTTTTATGAGTAACATGGACAGATTTCTTCATGCCCTGCCTGTGTGCTTTTTGGAGTTTCCTGAATGGCTGCTGGGAGTATGGAAAGCTGGACAAGATACACCTTTGTGTGATGCAGCAGATCTCTTCTGATAGTCTTATGAAAGATTCGCCCATCCCTAACTGGAGAAAGGAATGGCTGGCTGGAACCCTGAGCAGGAGGCACTCTGCGCTGCAACACTTTTGTTGCGCCTCCCACTCATTATCTATCTCCTATTACTGTACTTTAGTTTCCTATTGGGTAAGTCGCCCTCTGGAATATGTCGAAGGCAGAATGGAAAGCCATAAAATAAACTTAGAAATGCTGGACCAGTTCTGACTCACAGTCTGGCTAGTCAGGATAGCCCATTGCCTACCACAGGTGTGTGTATTGGAAAACTGTGGCGCACTTGATGTTTCTGGACTCGAACTCGCATCATCACAAGCCCAGCATGACCAAAGGCCAGTGGTGATGGGCCGCATGCATGATATTTTTGATTTGTTTGTTTGTTTGTTCTGCTTTGCATTAAATAAGGGATTGAGCAGAGGAACCAAATACGGTATGAAAGAAGGGGGTTGTAACCAATGCAAGTCCTACTCAGAGTAGACCCATTGAAATGAATGGATGATACAGCATATAAATCAATAATGATGATTTGCTTGCTGATTTACGGGTGATGGTTTACTCAATACAGTGGTGCCCCGCAAGACGAATGCCTCGCAAGACGAAAAACCCGCTAGACGAAAGGGTTTTCCGTTTTTTGATGCACTTCGCAAGACAAATTTCCCTATGGGCTTGCTTCGCAAGACGAAAACGTCTTGCGAGTCTTGTGATTTTTTTCGCTCCCCCCCTTTTTCTAAACCGCTAAGCCGCTAATAGCCTTTTAGCCGCTAAACCGCTAAGCCTTTAATAGCTGCTAAACCGCTAATAGCGCTAATCCGCTAAGCCGCTAATAGGGTTCCTTCGCAAGACGAAAAAACCGCTAGACGAAGAGACTCGCGGAACAGATTATTTTCGTCTTGCGAGGCGCCACTGTAACTGATTAATTGAAATTAATGGATGATTAATTTCAATGGGGGGTGCGGGTGGCACTGGGGGTTAAAGCACAGAGCCTAGGACTTGCCAATCAGAAGGTCGCGGTTCAAATCCCCGCGACGGGGTGAGCTCCCGTTGCTCGGTCCCTGCTCCTGCCAACCTAGCAGTTCGAAAGCACGTCAAAGTGCAAGTAGATAAATAGGTACCACTCCGGCGGGAAGGTAAACGGTGTTTCTGTGCGCTGCTCTGGTTCACCAGAAGCGGCTTAGTCATGCTGGCCACATGACCCGGAAGCTGTACGCCGGCTCCCTCGGCCAATAAAGTGAGATGAGTGCCGCAACCCCAGAGTCGGCCACGACTGGACCTAATGGTCAGGGGTCCCTTTACCTTTAATTTCAATGGGTCTACTCAGAGAAAGGCCCTATTTGTACTATATATTTAAAGCATCTTCACACCATTTTAAATGACCGTGGCTTCCTCAAAATACTCCTGGGAAGAGTAGTTTGTGAAGGGTGCTGATAGGAGACCCCTCTCCTCCTCACAGACCTACAATTCCCAAAGTGATTTAACAGGCAATCCCTTTCCTCAGGGAACTCTTGGAACTGCAGCTCTGTGAGGGGAACAGGGGTCTCTAACAACTCTCAGCACCCTTAACAAACTTCACTTCCCAGGATTCTTTGGAGGGAGTTGTGACTGAAATGGTATGATACTGCTTTAAATGTATAGTGCAGACGGGCATTAACTTAGGTCCATTCCTTTCAGTGTCTCTACTCCAAATAAAAGACATATGGGTGCAAAATAATAATAATAATAACAATAATAATAATAATAATAATAATAATAATAATAATAATACAACAACAACAACAGAGAAGCATCAAACGTTATGGAGATGGGGTAATCCGTGTACTCTTTGTTTTGCTCTTGGTGAGAGATGGGCAATGAGATAATTGAGATAATCACTCCCCAATTATGGGATGTGCAGCTGATTATTATGTAATTTTTCTCCTGGAGGATCAGGATAAGCTGGTGTTGATTGATAAATTTCTAGAAACTGCCATTAAAATAAGGGCCACAAACAACTTTGCTTTCTGAGTTTCAAATTGCCTAATTTCTATTTACTTCTGCAATTTTACCTGCACACACACACACACACACACACACACACACACACTTTACACAGAAATTGAAATGGCTGGCACTTTGAAATTTTGTTTGGTCACTTTACCCGGTAAGTTATGATTATGTTTGCATTTTTTGTGTAGCAAATTGCAATGCTAGTTGCTAATGCAAGTGATCTATCTATCTAATTAAGAACAATATAAAATCCATAAATGTTGCAGCTGCAAGGAGGTGTGGCCAAACACACTAGAAGCATCACTAGAACCCTGCATAAGAAGTTAGCAACTGATGGAAACATTACAAGCTGAATTACAAGGGAGAGGACATTCTGCTGCTGCGGGAGCCACCACCAAGAAGGCCCTTTCACGAGCCACTGACTTACAAACCCTACTCGGTGGTGGAATCATGAGTAGGGCCACTCTGACAGGTCTTAAAAGCTGGGCAAGAGAAATATTGGGGAATGCAGGGAATTGGATAAGTTGTTCAGGGCTTTGTAAGTCATCATTACATCATCTCAATAGCATACTGGAAGCTACTGTAGACTCGTCAGATCTGGTGTTCTATTCACTTGACTGGCTGAATCAGTTAATATACTTGATGCAACCTTCCTAGTCTGGCCCTCCCATATATTGCTCGACCTCAACTCCCATCACAGCAAACAGTGCCAGTGGTCAGGGATGGCTGGAGGTGAAGGTCAGCAACATCTGGGAAAAAAACCCATGTTGGCTACCCCTGGGTTAGGCCATTGACCAGTGATCCATGAGAGGTGGTGGAACATTTTTCTGCCCAAGGGCCACATTCCCTTCTGGAAACCTTCTGGGGGGCCACATGTGGGTGAGGCCAGAAGCAAGAGTGGGTGGATCAATGAATGTACATTTCCCCATTATACTAGGCTAGTTTCTACATAAACACAAGGCAAGCAAGAGACATCAGAGTTCAAGACAACATTCTAGCCATGAGTAAACAGAATTTGAAGCAGGGCTGGTGAGAGGGGCAGCCGGGAGAGAGTTCAGAGGGCCGGACAGAGATGGTTGGAGGGCCACATTCTGCCCCCCAGGCCTGAGGTTCCCCATTCCATATCTGCTTTGTGATTTGTTATGTACTGAGTTGAATAGGATCCAAAATGCAGCAGTCTGTTTGGTCCTAGAACAATAGGATTTAGAATGCAGCAGTCTGATTGGTCCACAGGAGCCACCCAATCCATCTCCAGGTGGAAGTGAATCCGTAACCTGATTGGCCTACAGGAGAATCCCGGAATTAGCCAATCACGTGGGGCCCATTGTGTAAATAATGTATATAAAGCAGACATTCTGGAGGAACTTCCATTCCTCCTCACCACTATGAGCTGAATAAAGAGCATGAAATCCACTCTTGACTCCGAGTATATTTCATGATTGCTCTGATGCCACATTGCCTTTGGCCTCCCAGAATAATAAAAATGGCAGTGATCTACCCATTGTCATTGCCCATAGTTGTTGAGCCTTTTTTAAGGGGGAGAGGCCACGGCTGCTGAGCTTTCTAAGGGAATGATTGCAATAAATCGCTCACGAAACAGTCCACAGCCCTCCCTTATTTTCCCACTCTGATGTCGAGGCAAGGAATACAAGCTTTCACAGCACTGCAAGTGGCGGCGATTGAAAATAGCGCCAGGAGTGGGGCGAGTCGCGATCGCCCAGGAGCAAGTGGGTGATCACTTTTATAACTCCCGTGATCAACTTGGAGCACCCCAGGGATCTACCTGTTGATCGCGGTCAACCGGTTGGACTTTGCTGCTATCAGAGCTTAGGGAGGTCAGATGATTTTGACAAAAACCCAAATGGGAGTGGACCTCTGCTGACGTCTGCTTATTTGGCCCACATGCAGAATGGAAATCAACCCAACAAATATGATCGGTATTCACTGTTGTTGTTGCTTTCAGTCTGCAAGCGAAACGTAATTGATTATTCCCCGTCCCACCCTAGACAGCATAACAGATGTAATGCACACACTCTGTACAATTAATTATGTAAGTTACATGATTCTGCCACAGCCAGCAGCGACATGAATAACGTAGGGTGTTTTGTTTTGTTTTTTGCATAAGGCGAACTGCAGCACGACAGAAACGGCGTTTCACTAATGCCTCCTTTCATCTCTGCTGTTGGGTAGCTCATGGCCACCTTTCTGCCGGTGATGGCTGCCAACTTGGCTGGCTTTAAAAGCCAAATTCACGAAGGATAAAGCTCTTAAATGCTCCTAGCTATGATGCCATGGAGTTTTCTTGGCAGGGATACTGGAGTGGCTTGCCAGTTCCTGCTCCATCAAGAGACATCACCTTGCCAACAAAGGTCCGTATAGTTAAAGCTATGGTTTTCCCGGTAGTGATGTATGGAAGTGAGAGCTGGACCATAAAGAAGGCTGATCGCCGAAGAATTGATGCTTTTGAATTGGTGCTGGAGGAGACTCTTGAGAGTCCCATGGACTGCAAGAAGATCAAATACATCCATTCTTAAGGAAATTAGCCCTGAGTGCTCACTGGAAGGACAGATCCTGAAGCTGAAACTCCAATACTTTGGCCACCTCATGAGAAGAGAAGACTCCCTGGAAAAGACCCTGATGTTGGGCAAGATGGAGGGCACAAGGAGAAGGGGACAACAGAGGACAAGATGTTTGGACAGTGTTCTCAAAGCTACAAACATGAGTCTGACCAAACTGCGGGAGGCAGTGGAAGACAGAAGTGCCTGGCATGCTCTGGTCCATGGGGTCACGAAGAGTCGGACACGGCTAAACGACTAAACAACAACAACATGCTGTTGCTTAGATTTATGAACAGGCCAGTGGCCTGTCTAGTCCAACACCCTGTTCTCACCGTAGCCAACCACTGGGAAACCTTCAAGCCGGAGCTGAGCACATCAGCACTCAGCTGGTAAGCAGTGGTAGCCTTCTCTCCATGAGACGGAAGCAGAATCAGGCTCAAACTCAGGAGAGACACTTCCTAACAGTACAGGCTGTTTTTACAGTAGAACAGTCTGCCTTGGGAAGGGATGGACTCTCCTCAAGTGGAGGCATTCAGATGAGGCGCTACAAATCCTCCAATGGGGGCTGCGTGATGACCGCCTTACATTTTTATGTATATAGGGAAGATAGTGTGGATGAGGGCTCAGCCCCACCCAAGTGGGAAGAAATTCAGCACAGCCATGGACTGCAAGAAGAGCAAACCTATCCATTCTGAAGGAAATCAGCCCTGAGTGCTCAGTGGAAGGACAGATCCTGAAGCTGAGGCTCCAGTATTTTGGCCACCTCATGAGAAGAGAAGACTCCCTGGGAAAGACCCTGATGTTGGGCAAGATGGAGGGCACAAGGAGAAGAGGACAACAGAGGATGAGATGGTTGGACAGTGTTCTCAAAGCTACCAACATGAGTTTGACCAAACTGTGGGAAGCAATGGAAGACAGGAGGGCCTGGCGTGCTCTGGTCCATGGGGTCACAAAGAGTCGGACACGACTAAACAATTGAACAGCAGCTATGATGCCTCAGCTGTGTCTCTACTCCTGCAGGCAGTAGGCTTCTCTGAATATCCGCTGCTGGAAATCGCAGATGGGGAGAGTTGCTGTTGCGCTCGAGTCCTCCTTACAGGCTTCCCATTGGAGTATAAATACTTGAGAAGCAAAGCATCCTGTTCAGTGCAGCATCCTGTTCTCACAGCTGCCAACTAGATACCTGTGGGAAGCCCACAAGCAGGATTCGAGCACAAAAACCCTCCCTTCCTGTGGTTTCCAGCCACTGGCAGTCAGAAGCATCACTGTTTTGAACGGTAGAAGCAAAGCACAGCCATTGTGGTTAGTATCCATCAATGGCCCTCTCTTCCATGAAATCTGTCCCATCCTCTTTTAAACCCATCTTCGTAGGTGGACATCACTGCTTCCTGTGGGAGTGAAGTCCTGCATCTGGTCAGCCACTGTGAGAACAGGATGCTGGACCAAGCGAGCCTATATGTCAGGGGTCAGCAACCTAAGGCCCATGGGCCGGAAGTGGCCTGCAGAGGTCGTTTGACTGGCCCACGAGCTGCCCGCTCTTGCACTGTGCTAAACCAGTGCAGTGCGGCATGCAGACTCGCTTCCAAAGCACCAAAAATTGCGTCTGCGTAGACATAGATGCCAAAAAATGTGTCTGCACATGTGCAGACGCTGAAAAACGCAGCTGTGTGCATTCATGCGCACGCACTATCCAGCCCACGGAGGGGTTCTCTGAGGGACCGATCTGGCCCAGGCAAGATAAACCTTGCTGACCCCTGCTTTATTTTATTTTTTGAATAAAGTAAACATTTATATATTTTTCACAAATAAAATACAATTAATCAAACATTTTCCCATACACATTCACTCAAAAAGTCGACTGACCCCTGCTTTATGTGCTCAAAATGCACCTGCAGGAATGTTCAGAGCCCAAAAGCTGCCCCCAAGGGTTGGTGGCACCTGGGGGGAAAGGGTCTCTCACCCACCCCAAAAGGTTGGTCAGATGCAAAATGCAAGCAGGGCTCCTGTGTCTTCAACAGTCGCCTAACAAGCAGCTGCAGCTGGTGTGCCTTACAAGACAACAACCCCCAGGCCAGAGCTCAGCCTTTGTTTCTTTCTGGCCATGCTACACTCTGCCCCACTAAGACTAGTTAAAGAAATGCCATCAATGGGTTATAGAGGGTTGGACTAGGATTTGGGAGACCTGGGTTCAAATCCCTCACTCAGCCATGGAGCTCTCTGCCTGGCCTTGGGCCAGTCACAAGCTCTCGATCTAACCTACCTCACAAGGTGGTTGTGATGATAAAAGGATGTGGGAAGAAAGGTGGGATAGAAATGGCGTAAATTAATAAGGGATGGGAAATTTTATTTTCTGAGGAAGATGCTTCCTGGCTCTACCCAATGTCTGCTCCTGGTTTGGGGGACCACCCTATCAAATACACATCCTCAATGGAGCTTTAGGTGTGTTTTCAGGTACACACTCACTTCAAACGGCCTCGGTCCAGTATACCTGAAGGAGCATCTCCACCTCCATCATTCTGCCTGGACACTGAGAGCCAGAGCCGAGGGCCTTCTGGTGGTTCCCTCACTGCAAAAAGCCAATTTACAGGGAACCAGGCAGAGGGCCTTCTCGGTAGTGGCACCCGCCCTGTGGAACGCCCTCCCACCAGATGTCAAAGAGAAAAATAACTACCAAACTTTTAGAAGACATCTAAAGGCAGCCCTGTTTAGGGAAGCTTTTAATGTTTAAGAGGTTATTGTATTTTAATGTTTTGTTGGAAGCCGCCCAGAGTGGCTGGGGAAACCCAGCCATATGGGCGGGGTATAAATAATAAATTATTTGATATAAATCTGATGATGACAAATGAGATTCTGCCTTAGATCAAGTCAGACCACTGGTCCATCTAGCTCAGCTTTGCTGTCATGAAGTGAGTGTGTCTGAAGCCCTGAAAACGGCAGTGGTTCTTCAGGGCTTCAGACAGGGGACAATCCCAGTCCTACCTGGAGATGCCAGGGATTGAACCTGGGACCTTCTGCTTGCAATGCCATTTCTCTTGTGGCATAGGTGTTGGAGAGAGAGGTTTGGAAGAGAGATTCTTACTCTCTCATAGCAGAGTTAGGATAATGGTTGCTCCAAGCACATTTAAACTTGGTTAGATTTGCGTCTGCCCTCATCCACCTTTAAACAAAAGTTCCCCACAGAAATACTTAGGCTAGAATAAATCACAGACACAGTTTTCATCCATTGGGAGTAAAATGAAGATGAAACAGGTTCCAAATGACTTAAAAATTAAAGAACGTTGTTTCTTTACAAAAAGGATTGTTAGCAAAGATGCAGTCTGTGAAATCTCCCTTTTGGAGAGATTCAGCTCACTTGCAGGGAGCCATGGCTACATGGCTTCTTGCCTGTTCCATGAAGAACAAAGGAAAAAAGACTGAGAATGGTGGGCGGGGGAGCAGAAGCTGCTGAGAGCCTGCTAAGCCACACCCACCTGCAACCTGAGCTCTGGGCTCAGGTTAACTCTTCCATGCCCGCAAGTGTAAGTTGGTATCTGTATATTACAACAGTAGGAGCACAGGAAGCTGCCTCATAATGAAAGTCAGACCACCGGTCCATTTAACTCTGTATTGTCTACACTGACTGGTGTTGTTTTTCTAGAGTTTTGGGCAGCTCTCTCTACCACCCCTACCTGGAGATGTCAGTGATTGGACCGGGGACCTTTTGCATGCAAAGCATATCCTCCTCTTCCTTCCTTCCCCTCCTCCTCTTCCTCTTCCCTTTCTTCTCTTTGTCCTACTTCTTCTCCTTTTTCTTCCTCATATAGTCTTTTCTTTCCCCATTCCTCCCCCCCTCTCTCTCTCCCACACACATACCCGTCCACCTCCTCCACTTTAGTTAGGATTGCCCTGTAACTGAAGTCCATTCCTTTTAAGGGGTCGAATCTTACTTTCTTAGCTACCCAGCCCCTTGTTTGTAGCTTATGATTCTGTTACCAAAGAGGAAGGCCTAATGATGGTGAGACCTTAGAATGACTTAGTTGTGATGTGCCCTCAGCCGGCAGCCTGTCATCTCAAACACCTATTCAGGTGGATATTTTGTTTATCAGATCCATTGGCTAATTTGCGATGCGAATGCAAGCTCCTTCCTGGTTTCAAGCAGCAACTTCCTGAGGGGAATTTCCAGAGAGTTCTCTTGCACACATTGCATCCAGACTTGCTCACTATTCTTCTGTATCACATGCTGTTTGTACCTGCTTGGCCTCACCCTTGTAGACAATAGCAAGCCATTATCTCCAAATGGCTTCCAAGAACTCAGCTGGCTCTATCTAGCAGAGGGCTCTCACAGAGTCTCTGGAGTCTTTCTGAAACACTGCTGCAATCTTCCCCTTCGCTGTTTTTAAACTTGGGAGTTTCAGCGAAGGATGGAATGTTTTCTGTCGATTTCGGTTCCGGGAGCTTTTCATTTCCCCAGTCTTAAATTCAGTTCTCTGCATTTCAGCAGCAATTTGCAATTACCATTGTTTTTCAAAGGAAATCCTCATGAAAACCCTTCAGTGTTTTAGTGCAAACTCCGACTAAATAAATGTATGTTTGTTTTGATGGACAGCTGCATTTTTTGCAAGCTGTTTCTGCTAATACAGTGGTACCTCGGGTTACATACGTTTCAGGTTACATACGCTTCAGGTTACAGACTCCGCTAACCCAGAAATAGTACCTCGGGTTAAGAACTTTGTTTCAGGATGAGAACAGATATTGTGCTCCAACGGTGCAGCGGCAGCAGGAGGCCCCATTAGCTAAAGTGGTGCTTCAGGTTAAGAACAGTTTCAGGTTAAGAACGGACCTCTGGGACTAATTAAGTACTTAACCCGAGGTACCACTGTAATTTTTTGTAAATATTGTTTGGGTAAGTGCAGGGTTTGATGGATAGCTGTGTTTAAGTTCTCAGAGTTGTTCTGAGAATTGCTAATTAAAGAAAGGCCATTAATGGGCATTTGGAAAGCACTTGGAAAGCTTGTTTAAAAAAGGAATTAATTGCAATTCAAGTCCACCTCTTCCAAAAAGAAGAAACTGATTCCATTCCAGTTCATTCCCTAGGGCCACTGGGAAACAAGACAGGGCCATTAGCGATGCAAGAGACCGGTTCTTCCCCACCTGACCTGAGGTATGAACAGAGACTGGGATTTGGAAGGCTGACCAGAGTAACTGGGCATGATGTCACAGGAAGATTGGGGGGGGGGCTTTGGAATAGCTGAGAAAAGCACAGATCCATCTTAGGCAGGCTGGCTGAAGGCAGGCAGGGAGAGATGCTGGACTCCAGAGTTGTACTGCTGTGGGGAACAAGCCCCCCTTGATATGACCATGCTTTAAGATCTGGACTCCCTCCGTGCAGACTAAATAATGTGAATAAACCATATACAGTGGTACCTCGGTTTAAGAACAGTCCGGTTTAAGAACAATTTGGTTTACAAACACCGCAAAACCGGAAATAGTGTCTTGGTTTGAGAACTTTACCTCAGTCTAAGAACGGAAGCTGAATGGTGGAAGGGCACAGGCGGCAGGAGGCCTCATTAGGGAAAGCGCGCCTCAGTTTAAGAATGGTTTCAGTTTAAGAATGGATTTCTGGAATGGATTAAGTTCGTAAACCACTGTATCTTAAAGCCATGACAGTCTCCACCGTGTCTTCAGTTCTCCAAAGGAGCACCCCTTGGAATCTTGCCATGGCTTGACAGAGATTGAGGGTGGCTTCCAACTTTTGTAACAACATGTTATAACGTATTATGGGGAGTGTAGTTTGTTAGGTGTGCTGAGAGTTGTTGGGAGACTCTATTTCCTTCCCAGAGCTACAGTTCCCAGAGTTCCTAGGGAAGAGGAATTGATTGTTAAAGCCCTCTGGGAATTGCCTCAGGGACTCGCTTTGAACATCCTATCTTTAACATAGGATGTTTCAACACCCTAAAGCACACTAGCTGTGCAGCCACAAATAAACCACATGTAATAGACAAAGCTACCAGAAATGAGAACCTGTGGGATGTTGTTGGTTTTTTTTAAAATGCTCAAATTTCTAGATCTCATTGCAAACATGAGTAAAGCATTCGTCAATCAGACCAGCATGCCCTAGCAAGAACATTTGGAGTGAAAAAGTGGAAGGGACTCCATGGGGCATCTAGCCCAACCCCAACAATGCAGGAATCAACGGCTACTATCTACAATGGCTGGGGATGCGGGTGGCGCTGTGGGTTAAACCACAGAGCCTAGGACTTGCCAATCAGAAGGTCGGCGGTTCGAATCCCCGTGACAGGGTGAGCTCCCGTTGCTCCTGCCAACCTAGCAGTTTGAAAGCACGTCAAAGTGCAAGTAGATAAATAGGTACTGCTCCGGCGGGAAGGTAAACGGCGTTTCCGTGCACTGCTCTGGTTCGCCAGAAGTGGCTCAGTCATGCTGGTCACATGACCCGGAAGCTGTACACCGGCTCCCTCGGCCAGTAAAGCGAGATGAGCGCCACAACCCCAGAGTCGTAACGGTCAGGGGTCCCTTTACCTTTACCTTTATCCACAATGGCTATGTTCTGCCTCCACTGTTGGGAGACAGTATGCCTCCCCATGCCAGTTGCTGGCAAGCCACCATGAGAACAGGATGTTGGCTTGACCCAGCAGCCTCTTCTTACTTTCTCTCGGAAATTCAAGCAGGTTTGCATAGCCTTAATCTGCACCCATTGCACTGTGATATTGACAATGAGCTGTGAAGGGCATGAGGTCATGACTTCAGGCAGGTTCTGTTCAACCTTGAATAATAATAATAAAACTTTTAGCAGGCATTAGTTGCCTGGTCAAACCAAAGCTTGCAACAATGACACTTCTGAAAGATTATGAACGTGGATGACATTGGTGACTTATTGATCAACAAGGAAGAGCATGTGATTGGTGGCGGATGTGATAGAGGAGTATATCAGAGTGATGGGCAGGCATGACTGAGCCATCCGTTTAGCCACCTCTTAGCTATTGCCACTTTCTCTACCCAAGAAGAGACTCTGGTGCAATTCCTTATAGCCTCTGCCTCTAGCAAAGTGGATGTTTGCCACACCACACCCTGGAAAAGCCTATTGAACTTTATAATTTATTTTTTTCAATGATTTATATCCCATCGATTGGGATACAAATTCTTCCAAGGTGTCTTAAAACTAAGGACGGGTGGTTTTTTTCCAGCTTTGTTCTCTCTCCATTTCTCTTTTTTCCATTCCTAACTTCAGTTCTTCACATTTCCATATCAGTTTACAAGTAAGAACAACAAAAAGAAGAAAATTCATTTGAGTTCATTTTTCTTTTTAAAAAAATAGGAAGTGAAAATTCATTTTAGGGAAAATTTATTCTAATATACATTTGTACGCAATTTTGCCTAAATACATATTTTTGAAAAAGCCGTTTTGCATGAATCAAAACACAGCCATCCTCTGAAATCTGCACTTCTCTGAATTTTGCAATGCAGATAAAATAATTAAAAATAATTTGCGGACCGGTGTTGAAATATGGAGGAACAAGCTAGAGTTTGGGAAAATGACAAATTGAAATGGATGGATCCATCCACCCCTTACCTCAGTATGTTACTTATGGTCAAGTTACTTATCTATTAGCCTCACCAGTTTACCTTCTGTGAAATGGGTCCAGCAAGTTGGGGGAGGTGGAACTGTCCCCCCCAATAAATGTTGAAACCCGAGAAGGGGGCTGGCAAGCTAGGAGGTGTGCAGAAACAGAAACAGGAGTTCAAATTATTCATCTGGCAGTGAGGACCATCTGGGGCGGATGAGCTTCAAAGCCCCTTCCATCTCTAATCCAGTGTTTCCCAAACTTTGGTCTCCAGCCGTATTTGGACTACAATTCCCATCATCTCTGGCTAGCAAAAGCAGTGGTCAGGGATGATGGGAACTGTAGTCTGAAAACAGCTGGAGACCCATGTTTGGGAAACCCTGCGCTAATCCTTTGAGTCTGGGGTTCCAGTGGATGTCAAGGACAAGGTCTTCTCAGTGGTAGCACCCTGTCTGTGGACAACCATCCCGAGAAAAGCTCCCCTGGCACTCACTCTGGCATCATTTCAGTGCCAGGCAAAGCCCTTTTTAATTGTCCTGGGCATTTTAATTATGACGTTCATCTCCGTAGTTTTATGCTGCTCTGCCATCTACTGTTTAAAGTGTGGATTTATATATTTTTAAAAGTATAATATACAGTATTTTTATCGTCCTTTCTTGACCTGTTTTGGACAGTCCTGCCTTGCAAAACCTTCGGGTGCCCCCATGTAGGACAACACCTCTCCTTGTTTCTCAGCGAACCCATTTTGACTGCCTTGTTAATTGATTAGCAGCCTCTCCTGGAATCTTCTTCTGTGGCGATCACTCGTAGCCAAGTAAGATTGTCTTCCATAAAAACGGTTTTAAATGTGAGTCTGTAAGTGACTGTGGAGGCCAATTCTGGATCCACACGTCCTGGATCCACAGTGGGGACATTGGTTTCTGGGTGGGAGTTGAACACAGTGTGGACTGTACCTGGGACCTTGTGCAATGTACATGCAAGACAGATGCTCTACTTGTGAGCTACAGCTCTTCCTCCAGAAGCAAGGGAGGGAAGAGAAGTTAGGGGTAAACAGGGAAGTCATAAGTGGCCTGCTTTAGTCGCATTTGCTTAGGCTGAGTTACAGGCTGGGTTACAAGGAGGGCATGGAACCTGCAAGATGTGTCACATCTTGCACAAACTCAAGGATGTCGGTACAAAGGCCACAGAAAGAGCAGCAGTGGAACTGACAAGCTTTACACCCAACTTTGCAGTAAGTCCAGAAAGTGAGCTCTTTTTCGGTGCTAGTGAAATTTTGTTGTTGTTGTTTAGTCGTTTAGTCGTGTCCGACTCTTCGTGACCCCATGGACCAGAGCACGCCAGGCACTTCTGTCCTCCACTGCCTCCCGCAGTTTGATCAAACTCATGCTAGTGGCTTCAAGAACACCATCCAACCATCTCATTCTCTGTCGTCCCCTTCTCCTTGTGCCCTCCATCTTTCCCAACATCAGGGTCTTTTCCAGGGAGTCCTCTCTTCTCATGAGGTGGCCAAAGTATTGGAGCCTCAGCTTCACGATCTGTCCTTCCAGTGAGCACTCAGGGCTGATTTCCTTCAGAATGGAGAGGTTTGATCTTCTTGCAGTCCATGGGACTCTCAAGAGTCTCCTCCAGCACCATAATTCAAAAGCATCAATTCTTCGGCGATCAGCCTTCTTTATGGTCCAGCTCTCACTTCCATACATCACTACTGGGAAAACCATGGCTTTTACTATACGGACCTTTGTTGGCAAGGTGATGTCTCTGCTTTTTAAGATGTTGTCTAGGCTTGCCATCGCCTTTCTCCCAAGGAGCAGGCGTCTTTTAATTTCGTGACTGCTGTCACCATCTGCACTGATCATGGAGCCCAAGAAAGTAAAATCTCTCACTGCCTCCATTTCTTCCCCATCTATTTGCCAGGAGGTGATGGGCCCCGTGGCCATGATCTTCGTTTTTTTGATGTTGAGCTTCAGACCATATTTTGCGCTCTCCTCTTTCACCCTCATTAAAAGGTTCTTTAATTCCTCTTCACTTTCTGCCATCAAGGTTGTGTCATCTGCATATCTGAGGTTGTTGATATTTCTTCCGGCAATCTTAATTCCGGCTTGGGATTCATCCAGCCCAGCCTTTCGCATGATGAATTCTGCATATAAGTTAAATAAGCAGGGAGACAATATACAGCCTTGCCGTACTCCTTTCCCAATTTGGAACCAATCAGTTGTTCCGTATCCAGTTCTAACTGTAGCTTCTTGTCCCACATAGAGATTTCGCAGGAGACAGATGAGGTGATCAGGCACTCCCATTTCTTTAAGAACTTGCCATAGTTTGTTGTGGTCAACACAGTCAAAGGCTTTTGCATAGTCAATGAAGCAGAAGTAGATGTCTTTTTGGAACTCTCTAGCTTTCTCCATAATCCAGCGCATGTTTGCAATTTGGTCTCTGGTTCCTCTGCCTCTTCTAAATCCAGCTTGCACTTCTGGGAGTTCTCGGTCCACATACTGCTTACATGCTGCCATTAAACCCGCTGCTCCTCCTGTGAAGGAGTTTCTCCAGATTTTCCACCCAAATCGGGAAATGTTTTCCGATTCCACAGCTGCTCTTTGCACATGTTCCCAGTTTATGTATGTCATATTCTACATAAAAGACTGCAAAGGACACTGGAGGAACTGAATAGGGTTGCCACCTTTGCTCTGGCAAAACACAGGGCAGGGAAGAGAGGGGTGGATGGTGGTTGTTCTTTTTATCTGGTGCTTAAGTGACTTCAAAGCAATCCATTGCAGCCTAACAGGTGTCCCCTTTGGCATTTGTCACACACACAAATTTGTATATCTGTCTGTGCTTGGCTACCCAGAGCTTAAATATGTGACCTTTCACACACCTTTTCAAACACATGCATTTAGAGAGGATACCTAACTTGGCACACACACAAACGAGAGAGAGAGAGAGGGGGGGGGGATCTGAAATACAGGACAAAACTGTATCAATACAAGACATAGCATTTTACATTGAAATACAGGACAACCCTGTATTATACATGACAGGTGGCAACCCTAGAACTCAACTAGCTCAGCTCTGAAAGACAGGAAGAAGAAGAAGAGTTTGGATTTGATATCCCGCTTTATCCTTTAGATCTATCCAATTACCGCCCGGTTTCGAATCTTCCGTTCCTGGGTAAGGTGATTGAGAGAGCGGTTGCTGAACAGCTTGGTGGGTTTCTGGATGAAACATTGGCTCTGGATCCATTCCAATCTGGCTTCCGCGCTGGTCATGGGACCGAGACGGCTCTGGTCGCCCTAACAGATGACCTTCGTAGACAGCTGGATCGAGGCGGGTCAGGGCTGCTGATTCTTCTAGATCTATCAGCAGCTTTCGACATGGTCGATCACGAACTTTTGGACCACCGCCTTACCGACGTGGGGATCCAGGGCACAGTCCTTCAATGGCTGCGCTCGTTTCTCTCTGGTCGGGGACAGAGGGTGGCGCTTGGGGGGGAATTGTCATCGCGCCACTCCTTGGTGTGTGGAGTACCTCAGGGCGCGATACTCTCCCCGATGCTTTTCAACATCTTTATGCGCCCCCTCGCCCAGCTTGTTCGGAGTTTTGGGCTGGGTTGTCATCAGTATGCCGATGACACCCAACTCTATCTGTTGATGGATGGCCATCCTGACTCGGCCCCAGACACACTGACCAGATGTTTGGAAGCTGTGGCTGGATGGTTACGTGGGAGCCGGTTGAAGCTAAATCCTTCGAAGACAGAGGTCCTGTGGCTGGGACGGGGCGATATGGGATTGGGGGGGCAACTCCCATCTCTTGCGGGGGCGCAATTAGTGCCAGCACCGTCCGTTAAGAGTTTGGGTGTAATCTTCGACACCTCCCTTTCCATGGAGGCGCAGATTGCAGCTATAACAAAGGCGGCATTTTTCCATCTCCGCCAAGCTAAGCAGTTGGCTCCTTACCTCTCTCGCCCTGACCTAGCCACTGTGATCCACGCGACGGTCACCTCCAGACTGGATTATTGTAACTCGCTCTACGTGGGGCTGCCCTTGAGACTGACCCAGAAACTCCAGCGGGTGCAGAATGCTGCAGCGAGACTCCTTACGAGGTCTTCGCTGCGAGATCACATTCACCCGGTGCTATACCAGCTGCACTGGCTCCCGGTGGAGTACAGGATCAGGTTTAAGGTGCTGGTTTTAACCTTTAAAGCCCTATATGGCCTAGGACCCTCGTACCTACGGGACCGCCTCTCCTGGTATGCCCCACAGAGAAACCTACGGTCTTCAAATAAAAACATCTTGAAGGTCCCAGGCCACAGAGAAGTTAGGCTGGCCTCAACTAGAGCCAGGGCTTTTTCGGCTGTGGCTCCGATCTGGTGGAACACTCTGTCACAAGAGACCAGGGCCCTGCGGGACTTGACATCCTTCCGCAGGGCCTGCAAGACAGAGCTGTTCCACCAGGCCTTTGGCCAGGGCACAGCCTGACTCCCTCCCTCGGCAATCTTCGCAGAGCTCTGGCCCAATGGTTGCTAGTGGCTTGAATTAATTAATTTTTATAATGAATGATTTTAGAATGTTGTTTATGTTGTACCTTTGTACTGTTTTATTGTTGTTAGCCGCCCTGAGCCCGGCTTCGGCTGGGGAGGGCGGGATATAAATAAAATTTATTATTATTATTATTATTATCACTCCCCTTAAGCAGTCTCAAAGCAGCTAACATTCTCCTTTCCCTTCCTCCCCCACAACAAACACTCTGTGAGGTGAGTGGGGCTGAGAGACTTCAAAGAAGTGTGACTAGCCCAAGGTCACCCAGCAGCTGCATGTGGAGGAGCAGGGAATTGAACCCGGTTCACCAGATTACGAGTCCACCACTCTTAACCACTACACCGCAGGATATTTTATCTTTACCAGTGCCCTGGGCTGTACCCATAAAAACGTATTAAGAGCCCTGCAGGATCAGGTCAAGCGGCCCACCAAACCCATTGTGGCTAGGTAGCCACTGATAGCCTTCTCGTCCGTGAACTTGCCTCATCAGATTCGTTGGACACCCATGAGTTTTAGTGTTATGAGTAACGGCGAGGGAGCGTTGTTGCCTTCAAGCCCTGCCTGCGGGTTTCTTGGAAGCACTTAACTGGCTGCCGTGAGAAACAATATGCTGAACCAGCAGGGGGCTCCTTTTATGATTGGTCATAATCATATGGAATAAATTTCCGCTCACAATTTAAAGCAAACATCCCGACTTTGCACTTCCCCAACCAATACATGAACCTTAAATCACAGACTAAGTTTCTCTGACTAAGGAAGGTATTTGAAAAGGTATATTTGTTACAAAGGTCGTGGGTCATCCCCCCACTCTCTGCCAAACAATAGCAAAACTCCTAGGGGTTCCAGACACTCACCCAGGGTCTGTGTTCCTTTGGAGAACTGAGACACGGAAGAGACTGTTGTAGCTTTAAAAAATATGGTTTATTCACCTATTTACACCTTCATGGAGGGAGTCCAGATCTTACCGCATGGTCATTTCAAGAGGGGCTTGTCCAGCATTGCAGCCCTGGAGCCAAAGGCATCTCTCCCAAACAGCCTTCAGCCAGCCTGCCCAAGATGGACCCCAGTCTTCCTTCTTCTCCCTCTTCTTCCCAGCACACCTTGCTTAAAAAGTACTCCTTTCCTGTCACCTCAAACACACACCTCATCCCCATGGCAACCTCTGTCTGCCCAGGCCCAAGATTCCTCTTAGATGGGCCATCCCAGGCGAGGCCCTGGCTCGGAAAGAAAGCATAGCCTGTATATTCCCACTGGCCTCCAAGCTTCCCTTCAATACCCCAAATAATCAAAATCCTACCATTTATTCAATTTCTAGAGTTTAGGGGGGTTCCCTTCTCAAATCTATAACAATATATTAGTGAAAAGTGGAGGCGAGAATGCATATATTAGCGACAACGGTGCTGCAGAATGCATCCAGGTGTAACCGCACACAAGAAAATGCATCTATTAGAATGAAAAGTGTGTGGATTTTAAAAATTGCAAGCAGAAGGGGGAAGAAGGTGAACCAAAGTTAAGGCTGAAAAAATGAGATCCCGAGAGAAACCCAAAATGATAGCTTTGTCCATCCCTAACAAAGAATAAAGCAGTATTTTATTTTATTTTAATTTAATTAAGCACAAGGCCGCTGCATCCCAGGGATCAGCAAACCTTTTCAGCAGGGGGGGGGTTCACTGTCCCTCAGACCTTGTGTGGGGGGCAGACTATATTTTGAAAAATAATAATGAACGAATTCCTATGCCCCACAAATAACCCAGAGACGCATTTTAAATAAAAGAACACATTCTACTCATGTAAAAACATGTTGATTCCCAGACCGTCTGTGGGCCGGATTTCGAAGGCAATTGGGATGGATCCGGCCCCCGGGCCTTAGTTTGCCTAACCAATGCTATATCGTTTAAAGATATTTTTCTGGGAATATAAGGGAAGTTCTTTAATCTCAGTCACTGAGAGGTCATATTTGCCCATCAGTTGGGCAGCGTGATGTACCCAGTTTTTAAGGGGTAATCCATTTGAGAGCTCAATCAGGCATTGTTTTGGTAGCCTAGTGTTGTCCATCTGTTGAACTCTAAACCAGTAACAGAGAATTCTTTTATCTATTTGGCTCTCTATGCTCAACATGCGAATTTCCAACCTGACCATGGAGATTGCACGTCTTTGGGTAACCATGCTATATCCCCTCCTGGAATTTCCAACAACTGGATTTCAGATGGTTCCTTTCTTCAGGAAAGGAAACATTTCAGATAGTTCAGGATGGTGTGTGCGTGTGTTTTATGTGTGTCAAATTACCGCAAGACTTCTGCCTATCAAGCCTTGGTTCTCTGCTCTCATAAACATCTTTATTTCCTCATTGGCCAATGAAGGTATTCTCCCCTGTGTGGGAATGGAAAAAGAGGTGGGCAGAAAGTTCAGGCTCAAAAAGGGGGAAATCAGAAATGACTCATGACAGGCAGTCAATTGGATGATGGCTTTGACCCAGATAAATAGCCGGGAACCTAAAAACTGATGCTCTTTGGAAGAGCTTGAAGATTTGAGCAGCAGCAGCAGCAGCCTCAAACATCAACATTTGTGGACAAAGGGCCCCCAAGGGGAAACACGTGGCTGAAATCTAGACTTGCGGCAACTTTCTGCCTTCCAGTAACAGCACAATTCCAAAGGCCGTCTCAGGTGCTGTCTTGCACCTTTCAGGTACTGTACTGTGTTGCCCAACTGAGCCACTTCACCTTTTCCTCCTTCTGCAACTGTCCGTGGAGAACCTTGGAGAGAGCCGGTTCTGGCCCTGGATGATGAAACGGCAGGTTCTCCAAGGCACGCATGAAAAAGCGGCAGCCAGGGATTGCGCAAGCGCACGAGACTGGAAGTGACACATGGCCTCTGCATCTCAAGTTGCCAGAGAACACAGGCAAGGCAGCAGGGAATTGTTCTGCCCTGGCAGCTGGCCAGATCGCTTGGATTGGTGAATCCCAGCAGTATAGTAAGGCATGAGCTGAAAGTGGTGTCAAAATGGCCCATTGGGAGGAAAATATTCTCCTTGTTTACTCTAGCATGGAGGGAAGGCCCAGAGGACACTGCTGCCAGAAGTCAAACTCGTTGGTCCATCTAGATCAGTATTTACCCCCACCCCCTCTGTGCATTCTCAAAATCTGTTCAAGAGATTGTTAGGGGACCCCTCCAGAGCAAATTTTGGGGGTGCACAGGGAGAGGGGAGTAAGGAGACGTCTGCTTGCTCTGTGTTGAAAGCAACCTGGTGCACGTAACAGAAACGAATGAAATAAAATGGAACTTTCAGCAAAATGATGTGCTATTTTCTTCTGTTTCTTTCCTCTTTGTCAGATGGCTGTTCCGGTTGCTCAAGAGTAACCAGGCAGGACTCCAAACCTGTGTTTTACACACAGCTGTCAACTTACAGATTTGAAAATAAGGGACCAGCAGCCAAAATAAGGGACCTGCATCCTCACCTGTTCCAGGCACTCCACTCTTCCTGTCCTCCTGCAGTCTGGTCAAACTCATGCTGGTAGCTTCAAGAACACTGTCCAACCAACTTTGTAACCAGAGGTTCAACTGAATAGAATCTGAATCACATGCACCACAAGTCTTATGCAGCTACAACTTAAGATGGCTCCCTGGCCTGGCTTTGCACTGCAAAGTTTGCAGCAGCATGTGCAACAAAATGGCGTCCAGCATTCAAAAAACCCCTCAGCTTGCATTAACTAGCCACACACGAGGCATGCAAGCTCCACTCCCCAGTCGTTCTTAGACTTCTTATTGGGTGAGCAACACAGCCAAGCAACACAGTTGAAGCCTCCCTCTTCCCTGGCCAGCAGGGAGGGAGGGAGAGGAGCTGCTTCCTTTGAAACCCGGGAAATTTAAGGGACATCATCAATAAGGGACAGCAGCGGAACATGGCGATGGAATAAGGGACTGTCCCTTCAAATAAGGGACACTTGACAGCTATGGTTTTACAGGTTTTATTTTGGTGCAAACTATTTACAGTGAAGAGCTCCAAAGCTCATGTCTGGCTCAATCGCGAGCAGAATCCGGGAGTGGTCCTTTTTTGGACCTCCCCCAGCATAAGATTTTCGTTACCCCCAACCTTCTCCTTCTCTCTTTGCACCTTAGGCTACTGCGCAGGATGGGCGATGGCAAGGGCATGTTTCCCTCCTGTCCAGCTTGCCCAGGAGCGGTGTTAAGGCTCCCACCAGCATCCTCTGGTCCTTGCACCTCTTCCCCACCAGAGGTGGGGCTTCGCAAGATTTTCGGAGGCTTCCTGTAACACAACTGCCCTTCTACTCCTCACCTCTGAGCCGATGGCAGTTCCATGACACTCCTGTTTACACTCGAGGTGGCAGACAGTTTTGTCTCCCTGGGTTCCATCATAACCAATAGCCTCTCCATCAATGCTGAGCTGTGAGAGCATATTGGCAAGGCAGCTAGGGCAATGGCTCATCTCTCCAAAAGCTGAAGAGAATACCAAAACCAAGACGAAGGTCTACCAGGCTCACGTGCTTTGTTGCAAGTGAGTCACGGGCAACTTCCAACCATCAGGAGCGATGCTGCAACACCTTCCACACACACTGTGTCAGGAAGCTTTTTGGTATCACATGGCAGGGCAGAGTTTCAAACCAAGGTGTGCTCTCCTAGGCCCACATTCCCAGCGTGGTCACACTTCTGTCTCAGCAATGTCTACATTGGCTTTGTCATGTCCAATGGAAGATGGCAGGGTCCCCAAAGACATGCTCTACAGTGTTGTAAACAAAAAAATTGCCCTTTTCCCTTATGGGGTATCCAAGAGCCCATATAGAGTCCTTACATAGGTTCCCTATTGGTAGGAGAAAATAACAGAGGCCAACCAGAGAATACTGAGAAGCAAAGCAGCTAGTAAGCTTGATCTTTATTGAACTGTTGAAACAGGGTGCTCCCCTCACCCGCAGGAGAGAGGAGGGACCCAGAAAAATGGCCTGCAAGGCCTTAGAAAGACGTTTGAAATTGCCACCCTGTAGATCAAGGCCACCCCCAGAAACATCATACATACATCACAGAAGGGGTGTAACCTAAGACCACCCCTCAGATACATCATACCTACATCACAAAAAGGCGGTCTTAAAACAGAAATTTGAATGTGGTTTTTCTCCTGTCCTTGTTTATCTCCTGTCTGGAAGGTTACTTGATTGGATTGCCTGCGGAGCCTGGCCAGTCTTTTATAGTGATAGATACTTAGTTCCTGGGCCATGTCACAGGCTCACACCCTATTCAAACACAGACATACCCTTAAGACAGGATTTGTGAAGGAAAAGACAATGGGGAGGCTTTTCCACTTTGACCATGCAGAGAAAACATTTGCTCAGTTTAGGAATCAAAATGGCTTCAGGTCGGTTTTCCTGGGCTGATCTATGTACGTGCGGTTATGAACATTGCCATATAGCTAAGACCTCAAAATTCCTATCACAATATCCCCCTTTAGGGCTAGAATTTTTCAGGCACCAGGCCCATTGACAGACCAACTCTGAACTACAAAGATGTTTGCAAACGTTGACATGAAGGCCGGCGTCATCGACTCTGCTGTGTGTGAATCCCTTGCAGATGCCCGCAGTGCCTGGAGACAGGCAGCCAGTTTGTGCATCTGTAGCAGGGACCAGAGGAGAAAGGACTGCTGTCAGAAAAGGCATTGTGCATCTGCAGCAGCACAACTGGATGCCTTCATCTGCCCCAACTGCAACAAAACATGTCTCACCAGTGTAGGGCTCTACATCCACAGCAGGTGTTGCAACCTTCCAACAGTTTGACCTCACCCACAAAGGTGAACTCCTCCATTGTCTCCTGAGACAGACGGATGCCAACAAAACCAAAAGTGTTCCTGTTTAGGATTCTGTCCAATCATTTCCTCCTAACACTTCAATCTAATCTCCCTCCACCACACATTTTCTGCCCTGCCTCAACATTCAACTGGTATTCCAAGGCAGTTGGGAATGTTCAATCTGCAATTGAGTTTCCTCCCCCACACCCAAATGTTTTTGTCCCTAAATGGCTTTGTTTTTTGTACTCCAGGCATAGCCAAACTTGGCCCTTCAGATGTTTTGGCACTACAATTCCCATCATCCCTAGCTAACAGGACCAGTGGTCACGGATGATGGGGATTGTAGTCCCAAATCATCTGGAGGGCCAAGTTTGCCCATGCCTGTTGTATTCCTTCAAACCACAGATACCATCCTCTCATTTCACAGCGACCCCATCGGGCCACAAAACATTCGGCACTCACTACCTGCCTTTGCTATTGTAAGTAGCTCTGTGACGCATTTAATAAAAAAACCAAGGTAAAGGGACCCTTGACCATTAGGTCCAGTCGTGACCGACTCTGGGGTTGTGGCGCTCATCTTGCTTTATTGGGCGAGGCAGCCGGCATACAGCTTCCGGGTCATGTGGCCAGCATGACTAAGCCACTTCTGGCGAAGCAGAGCAGCGCTTGGAAACACCGTTTACCTTCCCACCGGAGCGGTACCTATTTATCTACTTGCACTTTGATGTGCTTTCGAACTGCTAGGTTGGCAAGAGCAGGGACTGAGCAACGGGAGCTCACCCCGTCGCGGGGATTCGAACCGCCGACCTTCTGATCGGCAAGTCCTAGGCTCTGTGCTTTAATCCACAGCGCCACCCGCGCCCCTCCAAAAAACCAACCCCCCCAAAAAAACCATTTATAATTATTTAACCATTTATAATTATTTATATATGCAATAAAAATCACATAAAAAATTAGAATCACAGATCGCCCACTAACTGTTAAAGAATATGCATTTCTTCATTGTCTGGAAAAGCACTGGTGGCATCGAAAAGTTCTCGGCAAACGTTTGGAAGTTAGCACAGGAGGTCCCTGCTGAATCTCTGCTGGGACAGTATTCCACAAGACTGAGCTGATGGCATAAAAATGTCAGTTTTGTGTTGATGTCAAACCAACGGGGGGGGGGGCAACCAGAGAAGCTCTTGAAGATGATCTCAGCGATCGAGAGGGGATATAAAGGTTTGGGCAGTCCCTAAGGTACCCTGGACCTAAGTTGTTCTGGGCTTTGTAAATTAATACAAGGACCCAGAACGTGGCTCTGTGGCTGATGGGCAGCCACTGCAGATGTTTTATCAAGGCTGCCACATGTTGCCAGCCATGTGCCCTCATCAGCATGTTGACGAGTCTTAAAGAGAAAAGCGCATGATGACAGAGAGAATTAGAGGTTATCCAAAACAGAAAGTACAGAAAGAATGGGAAATCTTTAAAGAGTATCTGGAAAAACATTACAATATCAAATATCTCCTGGCAGAAACAGACTGATCCTTGTAAAACAACAAATATAATGTTTTTCGATATCTGACGAAAACAAAGAAAGCAATACAATAATTTGGAACTGTGTGTGGAAAAAATAGTAGAAATAGCAACACAATGAGTCTACCGTATTTTTCGCCCTATAGGATGCACCGGCCCATAGGACGCACCTAGATTTTGGGGGGTGAAATAAAGGAAAAAAAAATATTTCCCCCCCAGGCGCGGGACTGGGGCGGGGGAAGCTCGGGCTTCCCCCGACGCCAGCCCCCAGAACGGGACCCAGAGCGATGCCGAAACTGCGTGCAGCTTTGGCATCGCTCTGGGAGCTTGCGGGGCTGGAGGAGGGGCTTCCCCCTCCCCCAGCCCCCAGAACGGGACCCAGAGCCATGCCGAAGCTGCGTGCAGCTTTGGCATCGCTCTGGGAGCTTGCGGGGCTGGAGGAGGGGCTTCCCCTCTCCCCCAGCCCCCAGAACGAGACCCAGAGCCATGCCGAAGCTGCGTGCAGCTTTGGCATCGCTCTGGGAGCTTGCGGGGCTGGAGGAGGGGCTTCCCCTCTCCCCCAGCCCCCAGAACGAGACCCAGAGCCATGCCGAAGCTGCGTGCAGCTTTGGCATCGCTCTGGGAGTTTGCGGGGCTGGAGGAGGGGAAAGCCCTCCGCCAGCCTTCTAACCAAGTCGGGGGACAGCAGGAAAGGCGCGCTGCGCCTCCCGTTGTCCCCCGAGTTTGCGGGGCTGTCGACGGGGAGGAGCAGGCTTCTCCCCCCCCCCAGCCTTCTAACCAAGTCGGGGGACAGCGGGAAAGGCGCGCTGCGCCTCCCGTTGTCCCCCGAGTTTGCGGGGCTGGCGATGGGGAGGAGCAGGCTTCTTCCCCCCGCCAGCCTTCTAACCAAGTCGGGGGACAGTGGGAAAGGCGCGCTGCGCCTCCCGTTGTCCCCCGAGTTTGCAGGGCTGGCGATGGGGAGGAGCAGGCTTCTCCCCCCCGCCAGCCTTCTAACCAAGTCGGGGGACAGCAGGAAAGGCGCGCTGCGCCTCCCGTTGTCACCCAAGTTTGCGGGGCTGGCGACGGGGAGGAGCAGGCTTCTCTCCCCCGCCAGCCTTCTAACCAAGTCGGGGGACAGCAGGAAAGGCGCGCTGCGCCTCCCGTTGTCCCCCAAGTTTGCGGGGCTGGCGGTGGGGCTCTCCTGAAGCCTGGAGAGCGAGAGGGGTCGGTGTGCACCGACCCCTCTCTCTCTCCAGGCTTCAGCGAAAGCCTGCATTCGCCCCATAGGACGCACACACATTTCCCCTTCATTTTTGGAGGGGGGAAAGTGCGTCCTATAGGGCGAAAAATACGGTAATCGGAAGTCAAATGTGTTTATATTGTTTTGTTTTCTTTTTCCTTCCCTGTCTCCCTCCCTCTCTTCTTCTTTCTCTTCTTTTTTTTCTTTTTTGTGACTCCTTTCTTGGTCTTTCTCTCTTTGATTTGTTAAGAAAGAGATAAAGAGATAAAAGTGTAATATGGAAACTTCAGTAAGTTAAAAGTGATGTTGTGTAATTTTCCTATTGCTATTTATATATTGTTAAAATTGGTTAATTGTAATGAACTGATGTAGCAATTACTGTGGTTTTTTCCTTTGTTATTGTTGAATTCTAAATAAAATATTATTGTTTAAAAAAGAGAGAGAGAGGCACATAAAACCAATTCTTCTGAAAGCATTCAAGAAGTGCCCTCTTCCCCTTCCCCACCACTGCCACCCTGTCATCCTTGCTCGCGGGCAATGGATGGGTGGGGTTGAGTTTTGGCACTCGGCATGTAGCCAGCGAAGGAGGAGAATGCCAGCAATGACACTCAGAATGAGGCACCCGGAAGGTCGGCAGGATGGCAAAGCCTTTCCTGAATGTCTCCACCGACTTCACGAGGAAGATAAATAAGGTTGATCAAGTCAAGAGGTTGAGTGCAGGATGTGCAAGATTTGCCTTTGTTTGTTTTGGCTCTTGGATACTTGCTCTGCAACCTGCTTGTGGGCTTCCCAGAGGCATCTCCTTGGCCACTGCTGAGTTTGGACTATGCGGGCCTTTGGTCCGACCCCACAGGGCAATTGCTATGTTCCCATGAGAACTGTTCGCCAACCACGCCTGGAAGGCCATTCTTGAGGTTCCACATCCCTGACACGTAGTATTGTGGAAGGAATGCGGATAGTACTATATCTTCCTATATGCATAGAAATGGAAGGCAGTCATCACGCAGTCCCCATTGGAGGATTAGTAGTGTTGCATCACAAACCTGGATTTGCATGAAGTCAAAGCACAGCTCCCATTGGAGGATACGTAGGGTCGCATCAGACTCTTGGATTTGCATGAAAAAATGAGGTTCAGAAGGTGAAAAGCGAGCTTAGCAGTTGCGTGGGGTGGGAAGGGAGTGGTGTGGGCTGCTGGTGAGCAGAGGAAACATGAGCCCAGACCCTAGTGTGTGTGTATTTGTGTAGTACTTAGAATCATAGAAACATAAAGTTGGAGGGGACCCCAAGCGTCATCCAGACCAACATGCTGCAATGCAAGAACCTCAACTAAATCATACATGACAGGTGCTCATTCAACCTCTGCTTTGAAACCTCAAAGGAAGGAGAGTCCACCAGCTCTTGTGAGAGTCTGTCCCACTGTTGAAGAGCTCTTACTGTCAGAAAGTTCTTCCTGATGGGAATCTCCTTTCTTTCAACTCGAAGCCATGGGTTCGAGTCCTACCCTCCAAAGCAGAAGGAAAGAAGCTTGTTCTCTCTTCCATGTGACAGCCTTTGAGATACAGTGGTACCTCAGGTTAAGTACTTAATTCATTCCGGAGGTCCGTACTTAACCTGAAACTGTTCTTAACCCGAAGACCACTTTAGCTAATGGGGCCTCCTGCTGCTGCCGCACCGCCGGAGCACGATTTCTGTTCTCATCCTGAAGCAAAGTTCTTAACCTGAAGCACTATTTCTGGGTTAGTGGAGTCTGTAACCTGAAGCGTATGTAACCCGAGGTACCACTGTATTTGAAGATGGCTATCATATCTCCTCAGTCTCCTCTTTACCAGGCTAAACATACCCAATTCCCTCAACCGTTTCTCATATGGTTGAGTTTCCAAACTCTCGATCATCTTGGTCGCCCTCCTCTGCACATGTTCCAGCTTGTTAATATCCTCCTTAAATTGCAGTGCTCAGAACTGAACACAGTACTCCAAGGCAGAATGAAGTGGTACTCTTACTTCTTCACACAACACACAAACTATGGACCAGTTGCATAGGAGGCAGTGACAGCCACCAACAAAAAGATGGCTACTAGCCATAATGACTACGCCCAGGGTTGGAGGCAGTAAATGCTTCTGAATACCTGTTGCTGGAAACCAAGGGAGTGGTAAGAGTGCTCTTGTGTTTGAGTCCCACTCGCAGGTTTCCCACGGTCACCTGGTTGGCCAGAGAACAGGATGCTGGAGGTGGTAGACCTTTTGACCTGATACAGCAGCCAGGCTGTTATTTCATTCCCATGCATAATCCAAATCTATGCAAACTATTAGTGAGAGCTGTAGTTAAGCCATCTATTAGCAATCCCCACACTCATCCTTGTAATTCCAAACACTGTTATCACCTGCGTGTTTATATCTCCCGGAGACAACTATCTTCAAAAGTGGCAGGATGGTTAGAACATACGACATCAAATGGAACATCCCCTGAAGGCTCTGCAAGATGATCTATATCACTGAGGGCAAAAAAAAACCAAAACAAAAACCAGCCCCAGGGATGTCGCATCGAATATGTAGGTAAAACAACAACCAACCTACGCACACATTTTAGAAACCATAAATCTGCAATCTTGATTGAAGGAGTGGAGCAACCAGTTGCTGGACGTTCCAGTTCTCAGAACCACAGCCTGTCAGTAATTGCTAAAGAGATGCTCAGAGATTCATCAATGTTTGCAAAGAGGGAGAACTGCTGGATGGACGCACTGGACACATTTGTACCACATGGCCTCAAGGAGAGCACCGGGAGAATACCAACAGCATTGCTTATCTTCAGTGAATGATGATGATATATTATTTATACCCCGCCCATCTGGCTGGGTTTCCCCTGCCACTCTGGGCGGCTCCCAACAGAATATTAAAAACACGATTAAACATCAAACATTAAAAACTTCCCTAAACACTGGGCTGCCTTCAGATGTCTTCTAAAAGTCAGGTACAGTGGTACCTCGGGTTACAGACGCTTCAGGTTACATACGCTTCAGGTTACAGACTCTGCAAACCCAGAAATAGTACCTCAGGTTAAGAACTTTGCTTCAGGATGAGAACAAAAATCGTGTTCCAGCGGCGCAGCGGCAGCAGGAGGCCCCATTAGCTAAAGTGGTGCTTCAGGTTAAGAACAGTTTCAGGTTAAGAACGGACCTCCGGAACGAATTAAGTACATAACCAGAGGTACCATTGTAGTTGTTTATTTCCTTGAATCTGAAGGGAGGGCATTGCACAGGGCAGGCACCACTACCAAAAAGGCCCTCTGCCAGGTTCCCTGTAACCTCACTTCTCGCAGTGAGGTAACCGCCAGAAGGCCCTCGGAGCTGGACCTCAGTGTCCGGGTAGAACAATGGGGGTGGAGACGCCCCTTCAGCTCTTGTGAGTGGTCCATTCTCAATGCTTTTTACAGGCAATCCTTGTTTTGCAAAGGGGTTACGTTCCGGACCACCATGTGCATCGGCCTGGCCTGGCCCATGGGATGTGTTCTGCCCCGGCCCCATTCTGCCCTTTTAGTGATATTTTAGTGACGTTTTCAGGCCACTTCCAAGTTCGGCGCCTTGCGCACGTGTGTGATTGCACACCAATAGGGCACGGGTGAATTGGGAGCTGCCTGTAACTGCCACCTTGGTAACAGCATAGTTTCTGAAATATACTCGGAGCTGAGAGTGGATTTCATGCTCTTTATTCAGCTCATAGTGGTGAGGAGGAATGGAAGTTTCCCCAGAATGTCTGCTTTATATACATTATTTACACAATGGGCACCACGTGATTGGCTAATTCCGGGATTCTTCTGTAGGCCAATCAGGTTGCGGATTCACTTCCACCTGCAGCTGGATTGGGTGGCTCCTGTGGACCAATCAGACTGCTGCATTCTGGGTCCTATTGTTCTAGGACCAATCAGACTGCTGCATTTTGGATCCTATTCAGCTCAGTACCTAACAGTTTCCATTTTGTCAGAGCTCTGACAAAACGGAAGCCAAAATGCTGATGCCCAAAGCCACATAAATCATAGAACTGTAGAGTCGGAAAGGATCCCAAGGGGCATTGTGTCCAATCCCCTGCTGCAATGCAGGAATCACAGCTAAAGAATACCTGACAGACAGCCATCCAAACTCTGTTTAGAAACCTCCAATGATGGAGAGTCCATCACCGTCCCAGGTCATCCGCTCCACTGTTGAGTGGCTCTTTCTTCCAAGAAGTTCTTCCCAATGTTCACTCTGAATTTCCTTTATTGTAATTTGAACCGCCCTGTCCTCTGCAGCTGTAGTATATGTGACAGTCCTTCAAATCCAGGAAAATGGTGATCGTGCATGAAGTGCTGTTTGATGCTTTGAAAACTATCTATCTGTTGGTAACGAAACAATTCAGCAAGGGTAAACGCAGGTTATAGGTCCTGGGTTACCTAGCTGTGCCAGGGATGGTGGGAGTTGGAGTTTAACAATACAGTTATACCTCATGTTACGTTTGCTTCATGTTACGTTCTTTCAGGTTACGTCCCGCGGCAACCCGGAAGTACCGGAAAGGGTTACTTCAGGGTTTCGCCACTTGCGCATGCGCAGATGCGCAAAATGACATTATGCGCATGTGCAGAAGCGCCAAATTGCAACCCGCATGTGTGCAGATGCGCTGTTGTGGGTTGCGCTCTTTTCATGTTGCGAACGGGCCTCTGGAATGGATCCCGTTCGCAACCAGAGGTACCACTGTATCTGGATGACACCACTTTGGTTTTCCCCTGCTGTAGACTGACACTTCTTAGGAAGCTGATTGCTTACATGGCTCCGGAGACTCACCGTTGATCAAAAGGGCGAAGACCTGCGAAGGGGAAAGCGGGGCTTCTAGCATGACCCAGGAAAGCTAACTCAGGAAAGCTGGAAAGCCATTTATTGCAAAATCAAAGACCTGAGATTATGAAACTGTTTATTGACACTCTACACTTCCAAGGGTTCCCCGCCCCTTTCCCTTCTCCTTTTTTCTTACTTCGCTTTTGTGCCCTGCCTTATTTTAAAGACTCGGGGAGTACAGCTCCCTTGCTAGCTAGGACTGACGGCTGCTCTAGACCTAAGTGCACACCACACTTAAAAAACACATGGCCCCCGCAAAGATTCCCAGGAACTAGGGTTTGTGAAGTGCGCTGGGAATTGTAGCTCTCTAATTTCAGCCCCCAGGATTCTTTGGAGGGAGGAATCATGTGTTTAAAATGCATTGTGTGTACACCTCCAAAACACCAGGAGGCCACCAAAGAGGCAAATGGTTGCACTAAACCATGGTTTAGCATCACATCCAAATACAGGCAGGCAGTTAAACTGTGGTTGGGAGCCTGTGTCCCTCTGGACATTGCTGAACTACAACTCCCATCAGTCCCAGCCAGCCTGACCAATGGCCAGGGAAGGTGGGATTTGTAGTTCTGCAAGTTCTGGAGAGCCACAGCTTAGCAAATATACTGCAAGCCACTTTGAAAACTTTGGTTAGTAGACAGGGTATCCATATTCTTAAATTTATTGGTTGCTAATTCACCGAGGTACCTCAAAGCGATTTAACAATATGTAAGCAAACACGTGCACTAAAACAGATATAAAAGGAAAAAACAAACAAATAAAAACCAAAAAGACAATCTTATTTTTAAAAGGCGGAAAATTATGCGTGGGAGAAGTGCAAAGAACTGTATGCTAGTCAAAACTGCAGGCAGAAAAAGTGTTTGTTAGGATAAGTTCATATTAATGGCTGTAGAATTTTTAGGAGGATTGAGAGAGAGAGAGAGAAAGAGAGAGAGAGAGAGAGAGAGAGAGAGAGAGAGAGAGACATTGGTGCAGACCTGAATTTAGGGTTAGATAAATGAGAAATAGAGGGAAGCGAAATCGACAGACCCTTCCATCCCTATCTGGATGTACCAGTAACTTCTATTTGTTGACAAAAGGATGTTTCAACTCCAGCTTTCCAATTGTGAGAATAAGGACTTCTGCTCTTGTAACCTATCTGGGGTACCTCCAGGTGACCAGAAAATGTCCTCATTTGCTTGAGCAAAGGCTTACGCAGTAGTTAGGCTCTGCCTGCTGAGCATCCATTCTGATTTCTTTACAGGGTGGATATGTAACAGTGAGCATTCAACTTGCATTCATCCTGATTTGCTTGCGGGGCCGTTACGCCTTAATCGTATCTTCATCCCACACTTCTCATTATGTTTCCCCAACACTTTCCCAGCAGCAAAAAGTCAAGGCTTTTAGTTTTTGTTTCGTAAAATCTGGATTGGTTGTACGTAGGCGAATTAGCGCTTTAATCCCCTTTAATTGGGCAACCAAAATTTTCGGGATGGGCCCAAATCCTTCCTGAAAAATGGTGAAATTCTGGAGACACTCCCATTCTCAATCTTGACTGGCAGATCGTTCCTGCAGTATGTCAGGGAGCGGCCGTAGCTCAGTGGTTAGAGCACCTGCCTTGCACACAAAAGGTCGCAGGGTCAATCCCTGGAATCTCCAGGTAGGGCTGCCCAAAACCCTGGGGACCTGCTGCCAGTCTGTGTAGACAATACTTAGCTAGATGGACCAAGGGGCTGACTCGGTATCAAACAGCTTCTTGTGCCAACAAATGTTTTCAAGCTCCTGTCATCACCCCTGACCATTGGCCAGGCCCTTATTACCACAGTTTTAAAACTACTGCAATTCAAGGCCCAATTCAAGGTGCTCACATTGTTGTTTAACACCCTACATGACTTAGGCTCCAAATATCTGAGCGACTTCCTCTTTCCTGACAGGCCCTCTGGGTGTTAAGAACAGAAGAGGGGGCCCTCTTGTTGTTCTACCTCTCTCAGAAATCTGGGTGCTGGTTGCTAAGTTGTGGGTGAACATATCAGACGACACAGCGATTCTTCAAACAGCTCTTGTTTATTCACAGGCTAGAACAGAACAGAACTGAAGGGTTCAGCCAGCCTGCTTATATAGAGCTCCACTACAACGCAACAGTAACAACTTTCTGTAACTATCCAATCACCGAACGTCACTTTCAATTCCTTATTTGCATATGTGGACCTGAGTGAAAACTATCTACAGTATCCCCCTGCTGGCCCAGGGTGAGAACTTCAGTACATAACACTGGTGGTCTAGGAGAGGGCCTTCTCTGCGCCAGCCCCTACGTTGTGGAATTCCTTCCCTGTCTGGCATCTTCTCTCTACAGCTTTCAGCCAATGCTGAAGACAACCTCTTTACCCTGGCTTTTGACACCTGAGAGGTGTGTCTTCAGGGCCCACCCGGTTTTTAATTGTTGGAGCCTGCTCTGGGACCTGCTGGTGAAGGGCAGGAAATAAATTTAATGAAAATAATGCTGGCTGGGGATGATGGGAGGAGGAGTCTAACAACCTCTGCAGGGCCCCACATTGGCCATTTCTAAGAGAAGGCACCCCCCTAAACACCCCCAAAGGGGAAATGGGCAGCCTGTATTACACAGATCTCAGGGTTGCCATGTTTCAAAAAGTAAAAACCAGGACACCTTGAAAGTTGTTGAGCTTTTTTTTAAGGAAGGCCCCAAAATTATTTAGGCCTTTTAAAGGAAAACTCGAAAATTGTTCAGCTTTTTTTAGACAAACCCCCAAGCGGCTGAGCTAATTTTTAAAGCCCTACCAACAATATCAGAGCAGCCTCAGCATATTTGGTAGCTTCAGGCATTTTTCCTGCATCTTACTCTCTTGGGGGATATGGGATATTAGGGGAGGGGACGCACTGTGCTCCTTCTGGGATAGTTATCTGTCTTTGGTCCCTACCCTGCAGTCAGCTCTCACCTGTGGCTCCCACAAGCTGTCAGCATGCAACAGTGGCCACATCCTGGGAATGGCTTCAGCTGGTCAGCTAAACCAAGTGAAGGTAGCTGGTGACTTTGGGATTTCCCTTGCATGAGAAGACAGGCTCTGGTGGATTGAGCCGGTGAGACCAATAGTGGGTCCAATGGTCAAGAAGGTGGTTTCTGTATGTGCTGTAGAGGGAAGTGAGGGGCAGATGGAGCTCATCAACCTGGGAAGGGAGCCCATCTAGGAGAAGGAAAACTCTCATCCTAAACCTCTGCTGCCTTGCAGGATATCTTTGGGAGAAGAACCCCTACACAAATCTGGAAGATGGTTGGGTGGTGCCTTGTATGCCTCCTTCTGGCAACTCCTGCAGCCCAGCTGGTGCCAAATGTATTGCTCTGCTTTCCTTTGGACCACATCAGTGAGGTTGAGAGGGTGGTCTTGTCATCTGGGCAGCCCAGGACCTCCACACACGCTGCCCAGGCTTGCACCCTGGGAAGGTCACTTTGGTGCTGCTGATACATTGGTTTGACTTCACCCCTGGAGGCACACTCCATTGTCTCTCGAGACAGACGAATGCCAACGATTCTCCTTGGGAAGGAAATTGCCTTTCTTCTCCCAAGAGAGCAGCACTGAAATGGAATCATTAACCCCCACCCCCATTTTGACCTTGTTCCATACAAGCAAACAAAGCAAAAGGTATCCATTCACTTGGATGGAATGAAGAAGAATAGGCCCACAATGGGACAGTTGGGAGACTGTATCCACACCTACACACTTTTAAAAAGCAAACAAACCAATAAAGCTGGAGCACCTGTACTTAGCCACCCATTCACTTGGATGGAATGAGAACTTGGAAGCAACGAGAAGGAAGGAGCTTGCAATGGGGAACCTGGGACATGGTTTCCACACATGCACACTTTTTAAAAAAGAGAAAAACACAACAACCCTAGAGCCCCTGGATATCAGCCACCCATTTACATGTATGGAATTAACACTTGGATGGAATGAGGAGAAAAGAGCTTGCAACTGGACACTTGGAGGGCTGTGGCCCCTCATACATTTCAAGCAACTTAGGGATGCCCTCTGGACTACAGACGCCCTAGGCAAGAGGCTTGTACTGCCTGAGTTTGTCTGGCTTCGTATTATTATTATTATTATTATTATTATTATTATTATTATTATTATTATTATTATTCAACCTTTATTATGGTCCAGAGACCCAACAAATCGTTACCAAGCAATACACAATTCACACAGCCTACCTCCAGGTTAAACAAGCATTTTGTTCAGAATATAGGGATCATTGGTTCTTGCAACCACCGATAAAAACTTTGCCACCGCTAATGTTCTAGCGTTTGTCCTGTCTTCCAATAGAAACCTGACATAGTGAGCCTCTGATTTTCCCGGGAAAGGTACCAGCAAGGGTAATATCAGTTCAACCCTGGCTTGCTCATATTTTGCACAGTGCAACAAAATATGTTTTATGGAATATATGTTTTATTATTATTATTATTTCTCTGAAATATGAAAAAATCCTCACTTACCTTCAACTCTGATTCCTTCCTGAGATTCCAGAAAGCCCTCCACACACAGAAGAGTTTCCCGCAGAAGAAAAGGTCAAAATCCCAGCTTCTTCTCTGCTTTGGCGAATTGCATCCATCCCGAGACACAAACCAACCGCACGACTTGGATCCTTTCTTCGGGATGAGGAGTGAATGCCGTTCCTGTAATGTACTGTGATTTATTTGCATGCGGGAGAAAACAAGTCAGCAGAGGTGTTGAAACCATTTTTTTGCAAGACGGGTTTGCCTAATAACACACTGTCATTATTGGTGAGATTAAAATACCAGGTTGGTGACTGGGACCAGAGGAGCAGAGCTGGATAGACAAAGGGCTGAGTGGAGAAAGAAGCTGGCTTGGGTAGGAAACCGGCAACATGATGGACTCCAGGACGTGACAGCGGGTGACTGCCCTGCTGATCTGGTCCAGCAGTCGGAAGGATGCCACAAGCTTCACTGACTTGGGTGGATTTAAAAGAGGACCAGTCAAATTGATGGAGGATGCGACTCAGTGGCCACTGTGAGAACTGGACGCTGGACTAGATGGGCCCTTGGCTTAATCCAGCAGGGTTCTTTTGACACCTGTATTGCAGGAGATTGGGCTAGAAGACCCTTGGTGTCTCTTCCAACTCTATGGTATCATCTGTAAAGGTAAAGGGACCCCTGACCATTAGGTCCAGTCGTGGACGACTCTGGGGTTGCGGCGCTCATCTCGCTTTATTGGCCGAGGGAGCCGGCGTACAGCTTCCGGGTCATGTGGCCAGCATGACTAAGCCGCTTCTGTTGAACCAGAGCAGCGCACGGAAACGCTGTTTACCTTCCCGCCGGAGCAGTACCTATTTATCTACTTGCACTTTGACGTGCTTTTGAACTGCTAGGTTGGCAGGAGCTGGGACGGAGCAATGGGAGCTCACCCTGCTGCGGGGATCCGAACTGCTGACCTTCTGATCGGCAAGCCCTAGGCTCTGTGGTTTAACCCACAGCGCCACCTGTATTACCTGTAGTTGAAACAAAAGCACACACAGAGAGAAGAGAACCAAGCGCTATAAACTGACTGAAGAATCCAGGGCAGTTGCAATGCTTCGGTGTTTGTAAATCCGGGTGTATATTTTATATACAGTACCGTCAACGTTGCAAGAATAGTAATCCAGTTTCTTTTTCTCTCTCCGGAACCAAAAAATGATAAAACTCCTTAATTATATGTTATGATTTAGACAGGGCTTTTAATCCTCAATTTCATCTTCCTAATTGCTTGCCATTTGGGAGTTCCTTTCATCTCACAGAAACCTAACAAAGCACATTTTAAAATTGTCTGTGGTCATTTTTTCTTAGCCCTCTTCTATAAGTATTGTTATAGGCCACCCAAATCTCTGCTGAGGGTTGCGAGATTCCAGAGGTCTTGGCACTTAACCATGGTTTGTGTTTCCTTTGGAAAAACGAGGCATGGCAGAGACTGTAGTGTCTTTAAGATATATGGTTTTATTTACACACATCTACACCCGTGACTGGGACACGGGTGGCGCTGTGGGTTAAATCACAGAGCCTAGGAATTGCCGATAAGAAGGTCGGCGGTTTGAATCCCCGCAACGGGGTGAGCTCCTGTTCCTCGGTCCCTGCTCCTGCCAACCTAGCAGTTCGAAAGCACTTCAAAGTGCAAGTACAGTGGTACCTCTGGTTAAGTACTTAATTCGTTCCAGAGGTCCGTTCTTAACCTGAAACTGTTCTTAACCTGACGCACCACTTTAGCTAATGGTGCCTCCCGCTTCTGCCTCGCTGCCGGAGCACGATTTCTCATCCTGAAGCAAAGTTCTTAACCTGAAGCACTATTTCTGGGTTAGCGGAGTCTGTAACCTGAAGCGTATGCAACTTGAAGCGTATGTAACCTGAGGTACCACTGTATAGCCCTTTTGCAAAGTAGGTGCTATCTAAACATGCTCAGGGGATGCTCAGATCCATTTGCCACACTGTTCACCAAAGACTGTTTACCAAAGACCTGAGAAACCAAGGTAAATTATGTATATAAGAAGTCACATCTACACATAACATGATTCACTGTACTCTTTTCGGCACCTGCTAAAAACATTTTTCTTTAGGCAACTCTATCCAGCCATGTGGAATGTTGGAATGTGTTTTAATTTGCTTTTCAGCTGATCGTTGGTTTTAATTATTTCTAAAGGTTTGAATTCTTGGGCTTGTTTTTAAATGAGAATTTCATTGTTTTATTCTTTTTGCAAACTGCTTTGCGTTTTTTTTTTGTTGTTTTTAGAATAATGTGGTTTGTAAAACAAAAAGAAATTAAAAAAAAAATGCACCCTTCTTTATTCTTGTTATTGGGTGAATACCTTTACAGATGCTCGTTTCTATAGCATTTGATTTTTACACAGTCAACAAGTTGTTTGGTGTTTTTAAATATTTTGTAAGTCACTTTGAGATCCTTTTAAATAAAAAAATGTAATGAAGAAATGTTGTTGTAGTAGTAGTAGTAATCGTTGCTTTGTTTGCTTTTGAGAGGCTAGAAAGCGCATCGCTCTCCCCTTGGCAGCAGTCAAGGTGAGCAGCCACCAAGGACCAAAGCGGGCAGAAGCTCTATCGCGCAGGCGCACATCAAGCCACGTAGCCGCGCTCGACCCATTCGATATGGAACGAGGAGAATGTCTTGCCAATCACCATAGACTTAATATCGTTTGGAGTGACAATACCTTTACACGCATATGTATCTTGTGAACCGCCCTGTGATCTTCGGGTGAAGGGTGGTATAAAAATAATGAAATGAAATGAAATAGCAGGCTATGCTTACTGATTATGCTGCAGATGACTTACTTTCGCTACAGCTCCCAGGATTATTTATGGAAAGCCATTACTCTTTTTTAAAAAATGTAAATCGCTGCGTGATCCTCGGATGAATTTAACAAGTAAGTAATAATAAAAAATAAATAAGTGGCATAAGAGTGCTTTAAATGTACGGTTTGGTCATGTTGGTACGATCAGATTACTATATTTTTTTTTTTAAAGAATCTATTGTTTTTATTGTTGTGAGCCTCTTTTCCCCTTTGCTTCTGTTGTTAGAAAAACCACAATACAAATCTCAAATCAAATGGAGAATCCTAAATTTTAAAAAAGGATGTGAGAAGTCGTAAGTCACTCTACTCTTTACTATCTCTATTGCCCATAGGCCTTCTGTAAACTCTCTTGGCGAAGCCGCCAACCCACTCCTGTACAATCTTGCGAGGGGTTACAATGGTGATGACATCAGTTCCGTTCTGCACAGGAAGTGACACAAAGAAAAAAACCCCACACCTTTCTCTATGGTACATTTCCCTTCCAAATCCCCCGTATCCAGCCGCGGCCCAGAGCGTCGTTTCCGGGATGTGCTCCTCTCCTTTTCATCCTCCGCAGGAACCGGAAGTGGGTGGGGAAAAAACGGGAAGCCGGTCTTTACTCGGCGCCTGCCTTGGGCAGCCATCTTGGAGGGTCGCGGCGGCGGCGGGAAGAGCGCCTGAGGGACCCAGCGAGACGCCCAGGCTGAGAGGCCGACTCCGGCTCCGGCTCCCCTCCTTCCCCCTTTCCCCCGCCCCGAGGCCGCGCAGGGGGGCCCTGAGCCCAACAGGGAGAGGTGAGTCGAGGAAAGGAGGAGTGGAGGGTGGAGGAAAGAAGGAGCCAGGCAGGCCGAGGAAGGAAGAGCGGGTTTGTGGGGGGGGGGGAGAATGTTATTTTGTTATTATGGGGTGCAGCTTCTGGCCTGGGAAGCCGAATGGCCGTGTCCGAACAAAAGGCCCGCATCCCTCCTAGGCCGGCGCTTGTGGGGAGCCTCCGAACCCCCTCTCCCTTTGGGGTGACTCCGTTGGAAACCACTGTCGCCTGCACTGGCTGGCAGCTCTCCAAGGGTTCGGAGGACCTTACCTGGAGACGCCGCCGGGGATTGAACCTAGGGCTTTCGGAGCGCGGGGCAGGAGCTCGGCCCCCGAGATAGGGATACGGGAAGCTCTGTTTACACCGAGTCCGACCCTTGGCCCATGTAGCTCAGTATTGCCTGCACTGACTGGCAGCAGTATACCGGTCAGGGGTCTGTGGGGAGCCCACAACCTCACTCTTCTACAGGGCTTGGGGACAAGGTGCGCTGCAGTTAAGTTTCTGTTTATATTACAGATTGTTGCCGGCGTTTGTCCTTCTCAGAGTAGGTCCATAAAAACCAATGGACACCAATGACCAGAGATTCATTGATTTCGGCGCGTTTTAAGTAGAACTTAGTTGGTTGCTGTAACCCATTGGGCTATGTATGTAACTTAGATTTACTTGGAGTAGGTCCAATTGGTTAACCAACCCATGTTTATCAAGCCTATTAATTTCAGTGAGTCTGCTCAGAGCAGGACCAACACTGAATACCACCTGTTGCATTTTTTGATTCTGGGGTTGGACTTTTAAAATGTGCTTGCTAACTCCTAATCTTTGGTAATACTTTTAAAAACTTTTAAACACTTGTATTGTTAGCTGTATGTTAAGCTTGCTGCTTTGTGAGGAGATTTGCTAAAAAAGTGGGTTAAAACCTAATAAACAAACAGGGCATGTTTGCAACAGCCCTCCCCTGTGGAATGAGCTCTAGAAGCTATGGCTTCTGTCCAGTGTTAATCCTAGTTGGAGTTGACCCATTGAAATTAATGGGCATGCCAAACTGAGTTCCATTGATTTTAATGGGCCTGCTCTTGGATACAACTCAATGTTTAGAGATCTTCTATCTCTGTACACAGATGTTCTGCTCTGTTCCTGTGTATCATGGCCAAGAGCCTCAGAAGAGACACCAAAAGTTCTGCCCGGCTCAGTTTTCTGTTTCTGGCAGTGTTCAGCTAGATGCCCCTGGATAGCCAATAAGCAAGGCATGAGAGCAACGTTTTCTTTATGTTGTTTACTCCTCAGGAACTGGTAATTGAGAGCTTCTGTAGACTGCTTCTGGTTCCTTGAGAGCCTTTGCTGCTCAGAGTACTTACCTTATGCCATTGTGCCATTTAGCTAAGGCAGCTTTCTCTGCCTAAATGGAAGGGCCATGCAGAGCTCAGTAGTAGAGCTAATGAGTTACATACAGAAGATCCCCTGTTCAGCCTCTAGAGCCTTCAAGTAGTTCTGGCAAAGGCCTTATTTGGAACCCTGAGGAGCTGCTGCCAGTGTAGACTGTACTGAGCTAGACAGATCAGTGAGCTGATCTGGCATAAGGCAGCTTCCTATGTTTTTGGGGGGTTCTGTACAGCAATCATGATTGGTAGCCATTGACAAATGTAGGTGATTTTGTCTATCGTTTAAAAAACCCCTTCAAAACTACTGTATCTCTCTACACCTCCACTTCCATCAGAACTTTTGTATTACTTCTTCAGAAGATCTAATTTCCATCCAGTCCAGCACCCAATTTCTCACAGTGGCCAACCAGCTGCCTCTGAGAATCAGCATCCGAAGCCCTTTTCTCCATGTTGTTCACCACAGACAGCTGTTCAGATGTATTCTTCTGCCTCTGACCCTGGAGGTGACATATAGTAACCACAGCTAGTTGCCATTGAAAGCCTTATCCTCCTGAATTTGTCTCATCCCCTTTTAAAGCAATCCAAGCCAGTGGTTGTTGCCACATCTTGCAGCAGTGAGTTCCATAAGTTAAACATGCAACTGGGTGCACTTCTCAGTGTATGATGCATTAATGTTACATTTTTCAGTCGAGAATTGGGCTAGGTGTAGGTCATCCAGCTTTAAAGAGCTGGTAACCTTCAGCTCTGGTCGTTTAGTGAGAGGTACCACTCTCTCGCAGCTACTTCGATAGATACCTAGCCAATTTCCAGTGAGATCTCACCAAAATCTTGCAATAGCTTGTCGTAAATTGGCGTTGGTGCCAGCGGTGCTTCTGTGCCGGTGGCAGAGGTGGCATGGCAAGCAGTCTGGGGGCGGTGCAGCAGAGCAGGGTGGCACTTCCCATTTGACCTCAAGTGGTGAAATGGGACATGCCGTCCCTGAGGTACACTGCCTCTGACCATGGAGGTTCTGGCCTCGGCTCTCATGGATTGCTGGTGTTTGGCACTAGTTCCCAACAAAGTTATTAGAGCCTTTCATAATAACATCCTTGGTGCATCAGACCAGCCTGTCTAGTCATCACATTCCAGAGTGGCTATTCAAATGACTGAATCTTAAAAGAGGCAGCCTTCTGTGTTGTTTGTCACTCTGCCACTTGGTCTCACTTCCTTTGCACCTGAAGTTTTTAATCCCAGCAAATCAGCTGCCCGACTCGATCAAACCAAAGACCCATAAAGTCCATCAGCCTGTACAGCCCACATGACTCTGGGGTGCACGCACAGCAAGATACGAAGGCCAAAATGTTCCCTCACTCCTTGACCCGAATGTGTGGTCTTCAGAGGTGCACTGCCATTGAACAAAGAGCTGTCCTGCCAAATGTCTGGGATCTTTGGCACGGATGGGGGTTAAGAGGTTGCCTTTGAAGAGTTTCTGGATGTGGAAGGGCAGCCATCAATTGGAATAGCTGACTCTTAGGTCATGTACATGCCATATGTTAAAGCATGCCCCCTGGAAAAATCCTGGGAACTGTAGTTTAAGGGTGATAGGAATTGCAGCTGTGTGATGGGTTAAACTACGATTCCCAAGTTTCTTTTTCGTGGGGATGGGGAGAAATGGCAGGTATGCAGCTTTATTAACAACAGTTAAGTCGTCTAGTAACTGCTAGCCTATTTAGGGTTTTCTGTTTTCAGTTTATTATGGACCCACACGGACAGCTAACAAAAATTCAGTAGTACAGTGGTACTTCAGGTTACATACGTTTGAGGTTACAGACTCTGCTAACCCAGAAATAGTGCTTCAGGTTAAGAACTTTGCTTCAGGATGAGAACAGAAATCATGCGGCGGCGGCAGGAGGCCCCATCAGCTAAAGTGGTGCTTCAAGTTAAGAACAGTTTCAGGTTGAAAACGGACCTCCGGAATGAATTAAGTACTTAACCCGAGGTACCACTGTATATCCAACTAAATGCGGGGCATATAAAGCCTAAACATATTAAATAATAACACCCAATTTGGAACCATGAAATCCATATTCATCTAGACGGCATAGCGGGGGGAGGTACCTGTAAATCTGAAACTAAACTATTTGAAATAAAATCCCACCATATTGAGCAGAAGTGATCTTTCTGTCCCTTTGGGACCCATAACGTGTGTGTGTGTTTGTCTGCAGTAACTAGGTTCCAGAGATTTTTACACCATAAGGATATACTCAGATTTTTAAACGATTTCCACTGTTGTTCTATACAGATGCTGCTGCCCACATCCATGCCAAAATTTCCTTTTGGCTGCATCTTTTCATCATGCCTGTCTGTGCGTTTAGTAAGGGAATAACTGAGGAGAAATTTGAATGTGCGTTACAAAGACGTTTCTCCTCCCCACCCCCCACCCCCAAACTTTGGTCGGTGGTTTCTCACAAAGTTCAGAAAGCTTATTGTGCTCCCATTCACCCCTCCCTTTCCTAAAAAAATAGTCCTTGAACTTCTGTGGGACAAGCCAGGCTGTTCCTAAACACCCCCCCCCCCACCGCCCGTTATGCTTCTTAACCTTCCTCGTGCTGCTGGATCAAGCAGTCAAAGCCCTGAGAGTTTTCTTAGAATATTTTGTTTGAGCGTGGTGCGCTTAAAGGGAACTTTTATCAGTTTGACCTTCGATAACCAATATTGCACAAGAAAACGTTGAGCTTCTTCTCCCTACCCCTCCACTCCTTTCTCTGAGTTCAGAAGCTGCTCCCCTACCCAGAGTGTAAAGTTAAGGCAAATGAACTGAAAAAATGAGAAAACAACTCCTTAAGAAACTTCCTGGATTTGGAAAATTTAACTACTGCCCAGCTGCCAATCTCCTCTTCTTGGGCAAAGTTCTTTAGTGGGTTTACATGGACCAGATTGAGGTGCTACTGCAGGAAAATGATTTTCTACATCCATTTCAATTGGGATTTAGGCCTGGTTTTGACACAGAAACTACTCTGGTCACCCTGTATGTATGGTGACCTTTGTTGGGAGACAGACAAGGGAAATGTGTCATTAATTCTTTGAAGACCTTTGCAAAGGCTCTTGTAGGCAGCTGGGACTTGTTATTGAAAGTTGATGTTCTGCAGGTGCCAGCAAGGTGGGCAAAACTGAGGGACACCAGTCAAAGTTCTGATTAGCTTGGCACTGCCCTTCCGCTTTCTGCTCTCCTGCAGTTGCAGGGTTCCGGACCATTAGATTGGCAGCTGTTGCTCCTGGTTTGGCAGTGGGTAACAGAAGCATTGCATGTGGTAGAAAGCCTTCTTGCTGGCGCTGTTGATCTTCTTTCCATTGGCTGCCGTCTGCCCTGGCAACACAAACAAACTTGGGTGTGTGTATATATAAGTTTGGTGAGACAGGAACTGTGTTGTCCTTCCTGGTCTCTACATTGTCACCAGCTCTACTCCTGCAGCTTAAAAGAACTTGCACTTGAGCGTTGCCTTTTCCTCCTCCCTCCCCCCCTTTTCCTCGTGTGCTGTGTCTTTTTACATTGTGAGTCCTGAGAGCAGGGAAACTGTCTTTAGTAATGATTTTTGTAAGCTGCTCTGAAAGCCTCTTTGGCTGAAAGGGAAGTTAAAAATGTTGGAAATAAATAAATAAGTGTATTTTCCCTCCCCCCCACCCCCTTTATCGGCAGATGAGCAGCAATAGTAATAAGCGAGCACCCACGACAGCTACCCAGAGACTCAAACAGGACTACCTGCGAATTAAAAAAGACCCAGTGCCTTATATATGTGCTGAACCTCTACCGTCAAATATCCTTGAATGGTAAGGAAAGGGGGCCAACTGGGCAGGGGTCACAGCCTTTTGGGTTGTCATCAATGTTGGTCCTACACAGAGTAGACCCATTGAAATGGGTGGACACAGATAACTTGGGTAGACTCTGCGTAGGATTTCATTGGATACGGCCCTCTTCTTTATTTATGGTGAAAGTGTGCTTGATGGAATCATCCGACGAACACAGAAGCCTATTGACCTTTAAGGGAGACATTCCATGTATATCTACAGGCAATGACCGTCTTGCGCAGGGATTGCATTCCAGACCCCCGCACATGGCAGTGGAGCGCATGCAACCCTGCTCCACCCCCTATTCTGGCCAATTCCAGGGTTGCACACATGCATGGTTGCATGTCAGTTGGACGCACCTAAAACAGTTGTTGCCTGCACTCAGAACTTACTTACTGCATTTATATCTCACCTTTCTTCCACATTTCCCAGTGTGGCACAACTGGTCTTCCCCATTAATCCCCACAACAGCCTGTGAGGTAGGCGCTGCTATGAGGCAGTCACTGGCTGAAGGTCACTTCCTGGCCAAGTGGGGCTTTGAAGCCTGGTCTCCCAGGCCTCAACCCAGCACTCTTGACCACTAAACCACACTGGTGTGGGGGGTGTGTAAATGCACATAACATGATGAGAGGTGTCACCCGGAGAAAATTAATCGCAAGCCTAGGATCTGTTCTCTTTATCAAATGAGTCATTGCCAAAATTGCTCTGTGATGCCCCAAATTTAACTGAAATCGCATCCACTTGTAAGTGTTTCTGGACATGCGATGATTCTTCTACCCCACATCATGAAACCATACAGCGTTCCTGCAGGGCTTCCTATAGCAAACCTGCTTTTTGAAGTGGGGATGTAATACGTAACTTACTTCTCTCCCTTTCTCTCTCCCCCTTCCCTATCCCCCTTCCTTGGAAACTGTTCAATAAAAGCTCTCCCTTTCTCCCTTAGGCACTATGTTGTACGGGGACCGGAGTTGACGCCGTACGAAGGTAAATCGCAGCAACCATTTGAAACGCCAGATAAAAATAAAGCTAGACTATGAAGTAAACAAGCCTTCCTCAAAATGCTCTAACAACACCAACAATATGTGCTTTAGATCTGTGTTGTTGCTGGTGGTACTTGGTGACTTCCCCCTTCTATATCTAAACCACTTAAAGTGGTTCAGGTTACATACTCTTCAGGTTACAGACTCCGCTAACCCAGAAATAGTAGCTCAGGTTAAGAACTTAGCTTCAGGATGAGAACAGAAATAGTTCTCCGGTGGTGTGGCGGCAGCAGGAGGCCCCATTAGCTAAAGTGGTGCTTCAGGTTAAGAACGGACCTCTGGAACGAATTAAGTACTTAACCCGAGGTAACACTGTATATAAATGGTTTAGATATAGAATAGGGAAGTCACCAAGTACCACCAGCAATGACAGATCTAAAGCACATATTGTTGGTGTTGTCAGAGCATTTTGAGGAAGGCTTGTTTACTTCAACCCCCCCCCCCCAGGCTCCCAGAGTGGCTTACAAATACCAGTAAGACATTCCCTGTCCTCTGACCCGCAGTCCTAAAAAATACGACACGAAAGGATAAGAGAGGGGTAAAGCAAACGTGGGCACCCGTCCTTAGTTCTTGCAGTGAGCTAACTTGGCTGGAATGGAAAGATTTGGGGAGGAAGAGGCCAAAGGTGCTTGTCTTTTCATCAGAGCTGGTAGGGAGCCCGATCTCTCCCTTTTCCTACAGACACTTCTTACTACCCTGGCTAGATAAATTTTTTAGAGGCTCCCACAGCCCATAAAGCTGTATCTCTCTTTTTGGTGGCCTGCTTCGTATTTGACGTGACCAGTTTGGTTGCCGTTGACAGCCATTTGTAGTTTTTTTGTGGGGTGGGTGTATGTGGTAGCAGTGGTTTTAAATAGGATGTGTGTGTTTGAATTGCCATCGGGTGTTCAGTGCATTTGCCAGGCTGATTCTGAGCAAACCTGAACCTCCCCACCTTCGCTGCTAATTGAATAAGGGTTGTTTTTATTTCCTTTCCGACACTTTAGGTGGCTATTATCACGGGAAACTGATCTTCCCCAGAGAATTTCCTTTCAAACCTCCTAGTATTTATATGATAACACCGAATGGAAGATTTAAATGCAATACAAGGTAAGTAGCTGCCTTTAATGTCTGCCCATCCCTACTGTTACAGCCAATGACTTCAAAGCCGAGCAGTGTCTTCTAGAAAACTGGATTCTAAAATCCAATGCTGGGTGAGGGGTGGGAGGGGGCAAAGTCAGCCCTCAATACTGTTCCCCCCACCTCACCTCACTCTGATATGTTGGATCTAAGCTGGTCCACAGATCTCTTTGCCAAGGGGTTCCCCTCCCCCTTTTGTCTCATCAGCACAGGAAGCTAGCTTTTGCAGAGATAGTCTCTAGGCCTATCTGTACCTAGACATTGTCTGCTCTGGCTGACCAAACTCCTCTAGTCTAGGCGATTCTCAGCTTTGTTAACCTGGGATCCATTTATGTGGCAAATGAGCCCTCCTGCGTAGAAAGCACATGCTCTGCTGTTAAACAAGATGCAAGGAATATTTTTCAGCCCAAGGACCTTAGTATATTTAATTTAATTTAATTTCCTTCCTTCCACTCTTTAAGTTCCCAGAGTGTGGGTTGCAAACAATTTTAAATATGACTTTAAGAACAGTTTAAAGCAAATCACAACCATCTCAGGTGTCAGAGGCCAGGCTGAAGCTTTGCATCTTCAAGAATTATATGCGATCTAAATGGAACCACAGCCAGGAAGCTGGCTACTACATTTTAGCCCAGTTGGAGCTTCAGCGCCATCTTCAAGGGCAGCCCCACATAGAGCACATTGCAGTAATCCAGTTGGGGGGGCAAGTTATAGCTTTCCCTTCTAGGCAACCTCTGGGTGTGAGTGTGTGCATTTGCCAGTGATGGGCAGGGCCAGAGGCAAGAGTAGATTGAAACAGATAAGATGGCGATGTTACCCCATGTGAGCTCTCTTTTCTAGTACATTTTAAGCTGTCTCAAGGAGACAAAGTAACCTTTATCAAGTCCTTCTAAAACCGACTGGGAGCGGCCAGCTTCCACACTCTCAAGCCCGTTTTAAGACTCTTCACCTCCTAGAAAGCTCACGCTGTATAAGGAGCTTGGGAATTTGCTCAACCCTGTGGGAAGATTTTGGCTTAATATACAGCAGAGGCCAGCAAACTTGTTTCTTTGGAGCGATAAACAAAGAGTTTATAAAGAACTCGTCAGCGCTAGCTGACGTTATTGGTGCTCAAGGACGCCATCATAAACAGGGAAAAGGAGAGAGAGAGAGAGAGAGAGAAATATGCAAGAGAATGGATAGAATTTTCTCTCATGTGTAGGGAGGTCTTTGCAAAATCTGGAATAAGTGTAAATAGATATTTTGTTACTATCCTAATCCAACCTTGAAAGCACTTTTTGGAGGATCTGCTGTATTTGAAAGAGGCAAAATAGCCAGTGAATTGATAGCGCTGCACTGGGGTGCTAATGACGGAGCTACAGTTTCACGCTTGCTTCCTAATCAGGACTGTTCTTATTGTCTCAGATACCTATCTTGAGGTATATATACCTTGTTGTCTCATTACCAATATACATACCTTGTGCCATACATTTAAACCATGTCCCGCCCCCAATAATCCTGGGAACTGTAGTTTACGCTTGATAGAACTACAATTCCCAGCAACTTTAACAACCTACAGTTCACATGATTCTTTGGTTGTGGGGACGCAGAACATTATTTATTTCTCTTATGGGGTTTTTGAATGGGGTTTTTGTGGTGGGAGGGAGGCGGTTTGGTAAAAATGTAGTCCTGATGCTCTTTGGTATAAATAATAAATTATTATTATTATTATTATTATTATTATTATTATTATTATTATTAGTGGAGTTTTATCTAATTTTGTACTGACCTTTTCCCTTGCAGGTTATGTCTTTCAATTACCGACTTCCACCCGGACACGTGGAACCCAGCGTGGTCGGTCTCGACTATCTTAACAGGCCTTCTTAGTTTTATGGTTGAAAAAGGTCCCACTCTGGGCAGTATAGAAACGTCAGAGTTCACAGTAAGTAACCTCCCAGGGCAGGATCTGCTAGCTGCCTATGAAAAATAAATAACTGAATGCTGCAGAGTTCCTCCAAGGTTCGGTTGTTTCATTTGCAAAAATGCCGGCTCCAAACTGATGCCCACCTTTTCTTTTTGTTCCCCGTCTCTCAACAGAAAAGGCAGCTTGCGTCGCAGAGTTTAGCATTTAACGTCAAAGACAAAGTCTTCTGTGAATTATTCCCTGACGTGGTGGAGGTAAGCTCGAACATTTGGAAACTGGTATTAGCAAAATGGGATCAATGTGCACGGTGCAATAGTCACGGTTGGCTGTGGGTTACCTCTAGTATCACAGGAACACAGGAAGTTGCCTTATACCAAGTCAGACCCATTCAGCTCAGTATTGTCTATACTGGGATTTTAGGCTGGAGTCTATCCCCCCTCCCCCAGCCCTACCTGGAAATGCCATTGGGGATTGAACCCGGGACCTTCTGTATGCATTGCAGATGCTCTGCCACTGAGCTCCTGGTTCATCTTAGTTTGGCGTGTCTGCACTGACTGACCTGTTGCCCAAGGTGCCATTCAGTGTCAGACAAGCTAAATTGACCAATGCATCTAAACCAGTATAAGACGGCCTTTCTGGGCAACCTTGATGGCATCAATTTTATTGCACGTAGAGGCGGGGAGGAGGGACCTAGGAAGCTGCCTTACACTGGCTCAGTACCTGCGTCCATCTAGCCCGGTATAGTCTACACTGACTGGCGCCTTGTACGCCTCCTTCCGGTAACTCAGGACCACCATACTTCTTTCCATATGAACCTACCTGGACCCTGAGATCATCTTCTTAGGCCCTTCTCCTGGTGCCTCCTCCTCGAGAGAACGGGCCTTCTCTGCAGTAGCTCCCCATCTGTGGAATGCTCTCCCCAGGGAAGTTCTCTTGGCACTTTCATTGTACACGCTTAGGTGCCAGGCAAAAACTTTCCTTTTTAACCTGGCCTTTGGTTGATCTGATTTACATCCTACGCCCTTTTTTAAAAAAATATTTTTTTTGGGAGGGGGGCTCTTGGGTTTTTGTTTTTATTTATTTTGTGGTTTTATGTCTTGATTTTATTTTGTGAACAATCCTACACCAGTGTGGTGTAGTGGTTAAGAGCGGTAGACTCGTAATCTGGTGAACCGGGTTCGCTTCCCCGCTCCTCCACATGCAGCTGCTGGGTGACCTTGGGCCAGTCACACTTCTTTGAAGTCTCTCAGCCCCACTCACCTCACAGAGTGTTTGTTGTGGGGGAGGAAGGGAAAAGAGAATGTTAGCCGCTTTGAGACTCCTTAAAGGGAGTGAAAGGCGGGATATCAAATCCAAACTCTTCTTCTTCTTCCTGAGACCCCCAAGTATAGGACAGTATATAAATTCAATTAACAATAACAACAACAACAATTCCTGCAGCCAAGCTGGTGCCAGATGTATTTGCTCTGCTTTCCTTTGAACTGCATCAGTGAGGCCAAGAGGCGGGTCTTGTCGTCTGGGCAACCCAGGACCTCCATACAGTGCATTCTGCCCAGGCTTGAACCCTGAGGAGGTTACTGCAGCGCTGCTAACACAGCAGTTTGACTTCACCCCAGAGGCGCACTCCATTGTCTCTCGAGACAGACTGGTGCCAACATTGCCGATGTTGTTTGCTACAGTTTACAGGGCTAATGTGGTTCTTTTGTTTTTATGTAAGTTGTTACACTAAATATTAACGTATAATACGGTCCCTCCCTCTCCCCCGCCCCCGATGATATTATGTACCTGCACAAGTTTCTCTTTAACGCAAGTTGCTTGTAGACCTTTGGGCGGCAAGTTTCTGGTATCTGCAATAAACAAATCAGTTTGTCAGCACCAGCGCAGACGTTGCCCCTCGCTGATCTCCCTTCCCTGTTTTTCCCTGTCCCAGGAAATCAAGCAGAAACAAAAGGCGCGAGAAGATCTCCACAGCCGGCCCCTGACCCTCCCGCTCCCGGACGTCGTCCCCGACGGGGAAGCCCACCACGTCCAGAACGGGCTGCCCCTCCTCAACGGTCACATCCCATTGGCCGCTGCCAACAACCACCCCGGCCTGCAGCAGGCCAATCGGAACCATGGACTCCTGGGCGGAGCTTTGGCGAACTTGTTTGTTATAGTCGGCTTTGCGGCCTTCGCCTACACGGTGAAGTACGTCCTGAGGAGCATAGCGCAGGAGTGAAGGCGCTGTTTTTCCTCCCTCCAACCCATCCACCTACACCCCTCCCGGTTCCAAGACCAAAATTAGTGGTAGCGGCAGGAAAACAAAACAAAAGCGTATGGGACTCCCTAGGTATCTTATTCCCGACTCTGGGATAAATACCGCGATGTACAGGTAAAAACAAAAGTTTGGCTCATGGGTTTAGTTTTGGGGATGGGGGAAGGGGGGAAAACAACTCACCTTTAAAAATTTGTAGCAAATGCAACTTGGGGCAGAGGAGGAGAAGAAATGAGTCGTGTCCCAGGACAGGTGAGGTAGGATTCCTGTTTTTAAAAAATAGACTAGCTAGCCAAGAGGAAAAATGGTTTCTGCCTACCTCTCCCTCCCTCCCTCCCCGCAAAATGGCATTGTTGTGTTGTTTTTACTTACCTCAGAATCAGTTCTGGAATCCTTCAGCTCTTTTTCAGTATTCACTTGGATTTGCACATTTTGGAGACACCAGGGGGTTCCCCATGTCACGCCAGGGTGGGAAGGGGAAGGCTGCATAACCCTCCGAATCTGCCAGTTGACCTCTGCATTCTCTCCTTCCACCTTTTGGTCTTTTTTGACTCATTAGACTGCCAGTCACACCTTAGAACTTCCTGTCGTGTGAAGTGGTTTGTAGAGGAAACACAGAGGGGGCGGAGGAGGGTAAAGGAATAGTTGAGCTGCCTCCCCGTCTCTCCCAAATGCCCAGCCCCAAATACCATCGCTTCACGTGCTGGTGCTCATCTGTTGAGCATGTCAGTCTGCTCTTAGGCCAAGACGTTCATCGTTTTTTAAAAAAGGGACACGTTTGGCTGTTTTTCTTTTAAAAAGTAAAGATTACGATAGTGAAGCGAGGGGGAGCAAGGCACTGCTTGCGCTGCCGTCCCCATGAGAGCCTCGTTGTGCCAAGAGAGGTAGCTAGTTTGCTTTTTGCCTCCTGCCATCCCACACAATCATGGCTAGTCCAGGCCCCTCATGGTAGTGGGATGTGCATTTTAAGTGCACGTACATTTTTTTTTCTTGTCACAATAATGCAAGGTTTCTGTTATTTACTCCTGACCTGCACAAGCTCTCACTATTGCCAGTCACAGCTGAAAAAAATTGTCGATTGAGCAGTCTGAACAGTCCGTCTCCAGGTTTCATTTGCTGTCCTTATTTCATTTTTAATGGAGGCTTTTATAGTTTGTGTTTTTCTTAATTGTTACTTTTTTAAAAAAAATCCTCCCTGAAACAGCTGTGTTAAAAAAGTACAGTTTAAGTCTGTGATCATGTTAGGGTTGCTTTGCGGTTGCTTTTTCTCCCCCCCCCCTCGCAATTGGCCACCAGGTGTAGCTGTTCAGTTAGAATTCATCTCTCCAAAATGCAGAGCCCATAGATTTCGGAAGACTTTCTGTTGACCTCAGGCATGTTGGGAGCAAAGCCCCCTCAAGCTACGTCATGGGGATTTGCCTCCGGCATTGGCCCTACTCAAAGAGTCGACGCAGTTGAAATGAGCGGGCATAACTGATTTTTGGTCCATTCATTTCAGTGGGTCTGCTCAGAGTAGGACTTTGTTGGGATCCCTGGTTTTTGCTTTGCTTTGGGTTGAGGCACAGTGGTGACTCACTTGCCCTGTAAACGCAGATCGAGGGGTGCTCCTTCTCTGCTCAGATTTTTGGAATTTCGTCTCGCTTGAACCCCAAATCTTCACCCTTATAGGGAACTATAAATCAGAGTAGCACTCAAATGAGCTTGTGGGGAGGATGAGCTGGCTTCAGCCACTGGGTCAGGAGATGACCCTCTCTTGGCTTCAAATCTCACAGAGGCCTCTGGGCTTTGCCAGAGACACTGTTTCTTAACCAACTTGGAAGAACCTTCTCATGGTTTGGGCTTTTTCAGGCTACAGGTTGAGATGGTGTTGGCTTTTGGTGGATGTTCTCCCACGGGGGGGATGTTGAGGATACCCTGCATGTAGAAAAACCTAGCATGGGACGGATGTCAACCTGGCAGAGGGTTTCGCTTTGTGTGCGAGAGAGAGAATTCAGATGTGTGCATCTTCCACCTCTAATATGACAGCTAGGAGCAGCACTGACCTCCAGATTTTGTAGGTGGTTGTGACGCTAATTGCTCGTTGCATTTTAGCACTGCCCGCTCGGTGCGATTGGCTCCCAAGGCCTTGGGCAAATGTGGTCGGAGCCCTGGTGTTTGCAGCCGCCAGCCTGATTGCCTTGGGGAGGAGCCAATGGTTAAGCGACCAAAGTTGCTGGGCCCTCCTCTGTGACAGACATGTGGGAGGCCTGTGGCCCGCCAGGTGTTGCTGAAGTACAACCCCAATCACCCCATGCTAGTTGGGGCTGATGGGAGTTGTAGTTCAGCAATATCTGGAGGGCCAAAGGTTCCCCTAGCTCTGCCACTGCAGAATCTTTTCCCGTGTCAAAGAAAAAGAGCATGTCACATAATAGCTGAGATGTGGTTTATGGCTGGGTTTGAGAGGCCCCCGCTCAAATCTTTCCCAAATCCTTTTGCCTCAGCCCAGAGGCGAATGCTAGTGCCTTTTCCAAATCGGCCGTGGCTCACTTCATAAAGTCACAGGCTTCTCGATTTCCAACTTAACAAAGGAATATTGGTGAGGTTGAAAGGCTCTTAGACTTCTAAAACCCACTTCGTTCCTTTTTTAAAAAAACCTTTGCCACAGGCTCAGAATAAAGGGGGACTTCCTGAGGATTAAGAATGTGATATTTCCCCTTTCTCTCCCCCTCTTAAAAAAAATCAAATCAAATCTGGGCTGCTGCATTTATTCCCCTTTCGTAGGTTTTAAAAAACCCACCCACCAAATAACTTGATTCCTGGTTCTGCTGGATGATTTAAAGTAGTTGCCGAGGGTGGGGTAGCAAAAGCGGAGAGCATTAAACCCATGAGCCATGTAGCTTAGATAATCAGTAAATATGTGCTTTGATCAATTTTATCTGCAAATAGGTATGGAATAGTTGAAGCTAACTGGATAGATCCATATCTTTGGAAAGGAGATCTTGTATTGGGGAGGCGGGGGCGGGGGGGCGGTGCAGATGACGCGCGGTAAGGAATGACTTAATATCTGTATTTATAAAAACACTTTGGAGATTTTGTGTTTATTTTCCTTCTCTCCCCCCCTTTTTCCCCTTCCTTTTTTTGATTGAATTTTATTTATAATCGTTCTTCAAGTCGGGCTCCTGTACATGCTTTTCATCTGCTCTCTCAGCACGAGAAGATCTTAAATGTATCTGTTTCTACAAAGGCTTCTGTCTTCTCTGTTAGGAACTGTGTGGTGTGCTTTTTATCTTTTTTTTTTTTTAAAAAAAAGAAAGCCCTGGGGGCTGAGGATCGAACCTGGTCTCACTTGCATGCAAGGCTGGTTATCCGCAACAGAGCAAAGCTCACCCTTCTCCAGAGCTCTCCCCTAGGCTGAACATCCTTCCCTTTCCTCCATATACTCTGTATTCCAGCAGCAAGTTCTGCCCTAAGAAAAACCAGCAGCAGGTTAACAGCAGCTGAATTCCAAGGCTTTTATAGAGTGTCAAAATTCAAGCAGATGTGCATAGCTAAACTAAACAGCACCTGTTGCGTTGTGATCATGAGCTGTGAAGGGTCTGAAGTCCTGATGGGTAGGGGCAGCTCAGTACAGTGGTGCCCCGCAAGACGAATGCCTCGCAAGACGAAAGGGTTTTCCGTTTTTGAGCTGCTTCGCAAAACGATTTTCCCTATGGGCTGGCTTTGCAAGACGAAAACGTCTTGCAAGTGTTCCGATTTTTTTCCGCTCCCCCCCCCCTTTTCCTAAGCTGCTAATAGCCTTTTAGCCGGTAATCCGCTAAGCCTTTAATAGCCGCTAAGCCTTTAATAACCGCTAAACCGCTAATAGCGCTAATCCGCTAAGCAGCTAATAGGGTTGCTTCGCAAGACGAAAAAAACCGCTAGACGAAGAGGCTCGCGGAACGGATTAATTTCGTCTTGCGAGGCACCACTGTATCCTTATTTTTTTTTATCTTACAGCAAATCCTCTCCACTCATGTCTAGCTTGCAACAACAAGATCTAGAAACTTGAGTTTTTTGGCGGGGTGGGGGGCGGATTGGGAACCAGCCACAAACTCACCTTTGTAGTAGTAGTTTGTGTGTTTTTTAGATTGCATGTGGTTTGTGTAGGGCAGTGCAGGTAGAGCACTTCAGAACATCAAAACAACCTACCCTGAAGATTTATAGCCAGCCTTTCTGTTCAAATGGATCTCTGAGGCACCCCAGCAAATCAAAACAGGGAAAGTAAAATAACAGGCAAATTAAGTTGTCGGCAGAAGAGCGTCCCTGTTGGAAATCAGGACAATTATCTCCCATTAAAAGCCTGAGCAAACAAAATGGCTTTTCCCCCCAGGAGCCTGAGAGGAAACATCAGTTGCTAGGAGAGCAAATTTGGAGGAAGCCTTCAGAGGTAAGCTTGTGATTACATGAGCTCTGCATTTACCAAACGGCCTTAGCTCACTGGTAGGGCATCTGCTTTGCATGCAGAATATCCAGCGTTCAGTCTCCAGGTACGGCTGGGAATGTCCCCTGCCCGAAGTAGTCTGTTCCCAGTTTAAGGCTGCTTTCTGCTTTTCGAATGCCCACGAGTTTTATCACATGATAGTGGGGGAGTTTGATTCAGTTCAGTTTCAAGGCAGAATCCTTCCTTTCCAAAACCATCAGTGAACCAGAACGCAGCCGTTCTTTGAACTGAAGATTGGAAAAGTGAGTCACTGAAACGAGAGATTCTCCCTCCCCAATCCTGCAGCATTTAACAACAGCCCTTTAAAGTTAGGTCGTGGTTCGCACACTTGCATTGCAGAGAAGGTACTGAGGTCTGGAGATGACTTTTCAGACAAGGCCATTTAGCGAAGCACAACTGGAACCAAGGGGATTCCTGTTTGCCTCTTGCTGTGTTAACTGCTAGGCTGTGCTGCCTCTGTCGGTCTCACAAAGCTGAAGTCTGGGCAGAGTTCTACATTGTGTGCAGGGAATCAGAGGCACCGCCCTCTTCGTACCCCTCCTTGCGACTCTGTCCCAAATTCCATGAATTCATGCGGTTGATACAAATTTAGAAAGGTCTCGCATACTTCCACGGTACAGTGATGTGGTGCAAACCCTGGGTTTCTGTCCTCTTCTCACCCCTTCCCTGGCGTGCATACGTCTTAACGTTAGGAATGCGAAAACTTCCCTCCTGGATCCGATCAAGAGGCCTCCCTGACCCAGCATCCTCCTCCCAGCAACATCCAACCTGATGAGACTTTGGGAAAGCTCTCAGGCAATGAAATTCCCTTCCGAGCTTGTGGGATTTAAAGAACATAAGAACGTGCTGGATCAGGCCAGTGGCTCATGCAGTCCAGCATCCTGTTCTTACAGTTGCTGACCAGATGCCCGTAGGGAAACAAGCAAACAGGACCTGAGGACAAGGGTACTCTCCCCATCTTGCAGTTTCTGGAAAGAGAGATACTGAATCTCAACCATCATGGCTGCTCACCATGGATAATTATAGCTATATACAGTGTTACATACATTTCAGGTTAAAAACGCTAACCCAGAAATAGTACCTCGGGTTAAGAACTTTGCTTCAGGAGGAGAACAGAAATCGTGCTCCAGCAGCGCAGCGGCGGCAGCAGGAGGCCCCATTAGCTAAAGTGGACCTCCAGAACAAATTAAGTACTTAACCCGAGATACCACTGTATACCGTATTGGCCCGAATATAAGCCGCTCCCTTAAAATTCCACATGCGCTCACACCCGTTCCATTTTACCGTATGCCTGTTTCAGCAGTGATACCACAAAAGCCAGTTATTGTAAGGTAGCTTATATAAGTGAGTCTTATATTCAGGCCAATACGATATATTCATGTTATTAACAGGCTCGTTCTCTGAACATAGAGCCTTACACAGCTAAAATGGCATCACCCATGTGGAGGGAGAGGGTGTCAGCAGGCTTGGGGTACCCCTAAGGTTTGTTGAAGTACACAAAAAAGTTTGGTGGTGGGGTTTTGGTGGTGGTTGTGGGGGTAGAACCAAGCGTAGAACAAACTAATAAAGAGCTGAGCATGCTCAGTGGCCACAGAATGCTGAGCAGGGAAGGGTGGGGAGGAAAATAGTGGGGGGGGGAATGGAATGGAATAGCCTTGAAGAGGGAATGGCTGGCGGGAGCATTCCATGCCGCCACATTCTGCTCCCTCTTGCCATTCCTACCCAGGAAGGATGTTGAGATTTTGTGTTTGTGGGTTTTGAGGCATCGCTGTCAAAAGGACAGGGTTCTTCAGCATGTGTGTATTTTGTGAAGCTGAAACTCTTACGGCTCACAAGTTCCAGGCCAGATGGTAAGCCTCTCATTTGAAACCGTTCCCGTTTTTTTTTTTTTTTTGTTGTTTTTTTTTAAATCAAGGAAATATATTCTCAACCAATGGCAGCAGCAGAGTCCCTCTGAGCCTGGAATCCGCCCGGCAGTTGGACCACAGCACTTGGGCCCTGTTCCGGGTGGAGTAAATATTTATTTAGGCAAGGATTCCAGAGTCGGGGTGGCGAGAGGATGAAACGAAGGGTGCAGAGTTCAGAGCCCGGCTCTAGGTCTTTTAATCCTGGACCGCAGATGTCTTGGATAAGAGCCTAGAACCTTTTCCCCAGAAAGGGATGGAGCTCAGAGGTTGCAGCAGGTGTGGGAATCCTTTGACATTCTGGATGTTGCTGCTGCTGCTGATTCCTCACCCTTTTGCAACGCGAAAACACAATATTAAAAACAGTTTTGTTTTGTTTTTTGAAAACGTAGTCACGCTGATCGTGCAGAGAACCTCTGGCATTCCAGATGTCTCTGAACTACCACTCCCATCAGCCCCAGCAAGCATAGCCAATGGCCAGAGGGGTGAGGGGAGTTGCAGTCTGGTGACGCCTGGAGTCTCTGAGGGCCACAATCCTGACATCTAGACTACTGGGCTACATGGAACTAAGGGTCTGACCCCTCCTGTGTCCTAAGGGAAGGGCCCATAGTGGTAGAGCCCCTGCTTTGCATGCAGAAGGTCCCAAGTTCAAATCCCCAGCATCTCAGGGTAGGGCTGCGAATGTCCCCTGCCCAAAAGCCAGCAACAAGCCTTCCATTGCTATTCTTTCCCTTGCACCTGAGATTTACAGGTAGACTGCCCCTGTACAAGGAGTGTCTGTTCCCAATTATCATGGAATAGTAAGAGCTGAAAGGGTCCCTGAGGATCATCTAATCCAGCGATGGCCAAACTTGGCCCTCCAGCTGTTTTGGGACTACAACTCCCATCATCCTTAGCTAACGGGACCAGTTGTCAGGGATGATGGGAATTGTGGTCCCGAAACGGCTGGAGAGCCAAGTTTGGCCATCACTGATCTAATCCAACCCCCTGCAATGTAGGGATATGCAGCTGTACCGTAAAGGGATCAAACCTACATGAGAGTTTGATGGCCATCTGCCATGGTTGCTTTAGTTGAGTTTCCTGCATTGCAGGGGGTTGGACTAGATGACCCTTGGGGCCCCTTACAACTCTACGATTCTGTGATCTTGGCATTAGGGGACCACTCTATTAACCAGAATGGATGTGCTGCCTTGCAGGATCAAACCTCAGGGCTGCATCCAGTCCTATTCCTACTTGAGAGAAGACCCATTGAAAACAATGAGCATGGCTAACCTAGGCCCATTCACTTCAATGGGTCTACTCTGAGTAGGACTTAGCTGGACAAGATCCAAGGCCCATAAAGTCCTGAGTTCTGTTGACTAGGCTGAGCTGTTATTTTCAACAGATCTACCATTAATTTCAGTAGACCTACTCAAGAAGTATACAGTGGTGCCCCGCAAGACGAATGCCTCGCAAGACGGAAAACTCGCTAGAAGAAAGGTTTTTCCGTTTTTGAGCTGCTTCGCAAGACAAATTTCCCTATGGGCTTGCTTCGCAAGACGAAAACGTCTTGCAAGTTTGTTTCCTTTTTCTTAACACCGTTAATACAGTTGCGACTTGACTTCGAGAAGCAACTCATAGAATGCAGTGTACATAGTAGCCTTTTTTGAGGTTTTTAAAAGACTTTGGTGATTTTTGAAGCTTTTCCAAAACTTCTTTTGCAGCCATTTGGTAAGTTAAGCTTTTAAAACTTTTTTGGGGGGTTTGGATTTTGGGTTGGGGTGTTTGGAATTCAAGGACTTGGTGTTGGGAAGGGGTTTGCAAGAATCTGGAAGCTTGTGTGTTTTTTTCCTGCATTTTTATGATTTTCTGTGACCATTGGGCCACTCTGCTGTTTTTTAAAAAAAATTCTGGGTTTGAATTTTGAAATGCTCTTTACAGTATGTGTGACTTTAAAGAGCGCTTAATAAACTCTTGTTGTACCAAATTTGGCTTTGTTTGGACTTTTTTTGACCATAGGAACGCATTAATTGATTTTCAATGCATTCCTATGGGAAACCGTGCTTCGCAAGACGAAAAATTCGCTAGACGAAAAAATTCGCGGAATGAATTAATTTCGTCTTGCGAGGCACCACTGTAGCTTACTTGGATGAGCCCTGTTGTAAATAATTTGAGAGCTGGGAACTTCCTGATCTACTGTAAATCACCCAGCAGATCTTGCTCTGCCTTCTGTCCAACCCTGAGACAGCAGGACAATTCCCATCTGTGCGTGTATGTGTGTGTTTCATTAGTCGTGATAGTTTTTTGAATGGAGCCTCCTTGCTCAGGAGCAGTTTACCTCTTGATACCAGAATGTGGGGTTGGGGCAAACAGGTAGGCCGTCCCCTTCACATCCTACTAGTGAGCTTCCTACACATCTGGCCGGACACTGTTGACTTCTTCTCAATGAGCATGTGTGTATGTGCGCTCTCTTTTTAATCCACGAGGTGGCGCCGCGATACTATCCAAGTTTAAATGAGCGTGATGGATCCCTCAAGCCATTTACCTATACCTTGCATCCGATTGCTAGGGATTCTCAATTCAGAAGTGTTCTCCATTTCTCTTGTCTCACCTGGCCAGCGGAGAAAGTAGAGAAGGAGGAGAAATAATAATGCTTCTTGCATGCGCTGTTTGATCTCATCCCACTAGTCCAGGGGTCAGCAACATTTTTCAGCCGTGGGCCGTTCCACCGTTCCCCAGAGACGCATTTTAAATAAAAGCACACATTCCAGTCATGTAAAAACACCAGACAGGCCCCACAAATAACCCAGAGGTGCATTTTAAATAAAAGGACACATTCTATTCATGTAAATCATGTTGCTTCCCGGACAGTCTGTAGGCCGGATTGAGAAGGCGATTGGGCCGCATCCAGCCCACAGGCCTTAGGTTGCCTATCCCTGCACTAGTCTGCACACCCTTTGGGGACCATGGGGAGGCATAACTCGGTGGCAAAATACTTGCTCCAGGTTCATGGCATCTGTAGGTGAGAAGGATCAGGTGATGGGAAAAACCTCTGCTGGAGCCCCTGGAGAGTTGCTGCCTGTCTGGGAGCCAGTGTGGTGTAGTGGTTAAGAGCGGTACACTCGTAATCTGGTGAACTGGGTTCGATTCCCCGCTCCTCCACATGCTGCTGGGTGACCTTGGGCTAGTCACACTTCTCTGAAGTCTCTCAGCCTCACTCACCTTACAGAGTGTTTGTTGTGGGGAAGGAAGGGAAAGGAGATTGTTAGCCGCTTTGAGACTCCTTAGGGTAGTGATAAAGCGGGATATCAAATCCAAACTCCTCCTCTTCTTCTGTCAGAGTAGGCATGGGGTAGATCAGGGGTCTACTACCCCTAGTGTTGAAATCTGTAGGCTTCTGAATACCAGTTGCTGGAAGACAACAGGAGGGGAGAGGGCTCTTGTGCCTGGCTCCTGCTTTTGAGCTTCCCAGAGGCATGTGGCTGGCCACAGGATGCTGAACTAGATTTGGCCTGATTCATTAGAATCATAGAGTTGGAAGAGACCACAAGGGCCATCGAGTCCAACCCCCTGCCAAGCAGGAAACACCATCAGAGCACTCCTGACATATGGTTGTCAAGCCTCTGCTTAAAGACCTCCAAAGTAGGAGACTCCACAACACTCCTTGGCAGCAAATTCCACTGTCGAACAGCTCTTACTGTCAGGAAGTTCTTCCTAATGTTTAGGTGGAATCTTCTTTCTTGTAGTTTGGATCCATTGCTCCGTGTCCGCTTCTCTGGAGCAGCAGAAAACAACCTTTCTCCCTCCTCTATGTGACATCCTTTTATATATTTGAACATGGCTATCATATCACCCCTTAACCTCCTCTTCTCCAGGCCAAACATGCCCAGCTCCCTTAGCCGTTCCTCATAAGGCATCGTTTCCGGGCCTTTAACCATTTTGGTTGCCTTCCTCTGGACACGTTCCAGTTTGTCAGTGTCCTTCTTGAATTGTGGTGCCCAGAACTGGACACAGTACTCCAGGTGAGGTCTGACCAGAGCAGAATACAGTGGCACTATTACTTCCCTTGATCTAGATGCTATACTCCTATTGATGCAGCCCAGAATTGCATTGGCTTTTTTAGCTGCCGCGTCACACATTAGAACAGAGTTTCCCAATTCTTTCAGCTTATCTGGAAGCAGTTTCACACATCAATAGATCTTTTGTGTCTAAAATAACTTCAAAACGGGAAGGCGCTATAGACCAGTGTTTTCCAAACTTGGGTCTCTAGTTGTTGTTGGACTACAACTCCCATCATCCATAGCTGGGGAGACCAGTGGTCAGGGATGATGGGAGCTGTAGTCCAACAACAGCTGGAGACCCAAGTTTGGGAAGCCCTGCATTGATTCTTCCTCCTCTCCCTCCCAGTTCCTGCTTAGCCACTGCATTGCTTTGAAAAAAATGTTGTTGGCATCCGTCTGTCTCCAGAGACAATGGAGTGCGCTTCCAGGGGTGAAGTCAAACCACTGCAAAAGTGACGTTCCCCAGGGCGCAAGTCTGGGCAGGGTGTATGGACAGTTGGATCGCAACGACCTACAAAATAATTCCTGCTCATGGCACTCCTCCTTGCATTGCTTTTCAGGTCTTGATTGGAAAGTACAGTGCTTAACTCTTTCTTTGAAAGGGGGTCCCTTTAGCAAACATCTTTTATGACAAGAGATTCTCCTCCTGCAAGCAGGCATTGCAGAAAATGAAACAACCCAAAGACAATGTTGCGTTGACCTTCTAAAACTGCAGAGGAACATGGCCCTTCATACCTCTTTATATGGCCCTCAAAACTCTCCCCCAAGCCACAGCCCTGCTTCACTCCCCCCTCCCTTTGAGTACTTTTCTCTGGTTGGAAACATTTCCTCGGACTCTGATTGTGCCTCTTGCTTCTTTCTATGGAGGGCAAAGACGTGTGTAGAAACCAGCCTACTGTACACAGGCAAAATTTGCATCTGTTGCTCTGCCCATGTTTGCCTCTGGCCCCGCCCACCACTCATGTGCGGCCATGTGAAAGTTGTCCAGAAGGGAATGTGGCCCCTGCAATAGATTCCTTATCTCTGCTGTAGGGGCTTCAGATGAGATTTGGTGAGAGCGAATGCCATTCTCATAGTAATTTTTCAATATGCAAGAGAGGATGGCAACAAATTGTTGTAGCATGGAATGGCACATTTTAGAATTCCATCTGCTCCATTCTTCCTCCCCAGTTTTCTCACTCCTCAATAGCTGATACCGGTGGTAGGTGTGCAGAAGAAACTTGAGTTTTGTTTCCATTTTTACAAGAAACAACCCAATTCTCATCTTTCCAGTCGGTGTGCGCAAACTGAAACATCACTATCCCTTGAAGTTCACACTTCCCCAAATTTTGCAATGCAGCTGTCCTAGTGAAAATAACCTTAAAAAATGCATGGCATGAGTGGAAATGCCTTGCAAAAATGTGCAGATGGGCCTAAACTAAAAAACCAATGAATTTTCATGGGCATTTTATTTCATAAAATTCATAAACCACTTGATTCTTTTTTAAAAAACACCACCACAACCCAAAGTGGTTTACAAAAACATAGCATAAAATAATTGGTAAAAACCAATCATATGTTCAAAAAATCAAAACCAGCAATAAACGAAAAACGCACCAGCATTCTAGAGATCTGGGTAGAATTTTTCAAACAACGATGTTCTTTAGCTGGTGCCAAAAAGAGTACGGTGAGGGTATCAATAGGTAGGGAGGTTCAAATTGTAGGTGCAGTTGCACTAAAAGATGGATTTCTTACAGATGCAGAACCGGAATCATGTGGCACTTGTAACAACAGATTGAAGCGGTTGAAAGGCACCCTCGAAAATAAACTGATCCCAAGTTGTTAAGGGCTTTGTACACCAATAGCAACACCTCAAACTTGACCCTGTGGCAAACCAACAACTGGTTCAGATCAGGTGTTAGACCTCGCTCCTGTCAGCATTCTGCACTTCCCGTGAAGGAAGGGGGAAAAGTTTCGAAAAGCTGAATGTTGTGGTCAGTCCAGAACCTGAGAGGCCAGGGTTTCAAATCCCCGCTCGGCCACGAAGCTCGCTGGGCGACCTGGGGGTCAGTCACTGCCTCTTATCTGGACCTATCTCACAGGGTCCTTGTGGGGAATTAAATGGTGGGGTTAAACCACGTGAACCGCCTTGAGCTCCTGGGGGTGGGGGAAGGTGGGATATACTGTAAATGCAATAAATAAATACAGTGGTACCTCGGGTTAAGTACTGTATTTTTCACTCTATAAGACGCACCAGACCACAAGACGCACCTAGTTTTTGGAGGAGGAAAACAAGGAAAAAAATATTCTGAATCTCAGAAGCCAGAATAGCAAGAGGGATTGCTGCGCAGTGAAAGCAGCGATCCCTCTTGCTGTTCTGGCTTCTGGGATAGCTGCACAGCCTGCTTTTGCTCCATAAGATGCACACACATTTCCCCTTACTTTTTAGGAGGGAAAAAGTGAGTCTTATAGAGCAAAAAATGCGGTACTTAATTTGTTCTGGAGGTCCGTACTTAACCTGAAACTGTTCTTAACCTGAAGCACCACTTTAGCTAATGGGGCCTGCTGCTGCTGCACAATTTCTGTTCTCATCCTGAAGCAAAGTTCTTAACCTGAAGCACTATTTCTGGGTTAGCGGAGTCTGTAACCTGAAGCGTATGTAACCTAAAGCATATGTAACCCGAGGTACCACTGTAAAGATAAATAATGAAAAGGCAGACCATCCCTACATCACCATGGGCAAACTCGGCCCTCCAAATGTTTTGGGACTACAACTCCCATCATCCCTGACCACCGGTCCTGTTAGCTAGGGATGATGGGAGTTGTATTCCCAAAACATCTGGAGGGCCGAGTTTGCCTATGCCTGCCCAGAACCTTCCTGGACTGGATAGCTCAGTTGGCTAGAGCATGCTGCTGATAACGCCAAGGTTGCAAGTTTGATCCCCGTATGGGATGGCTGCATGTTTCTACATTGCCGGGGGTCAGACTAGATGATCCTCAGAGCCCCTTCCGACTCTATGATTCTATGAATGGATAAATATTTAACAGGCTCCCCCCCCTCCACCTCCCGGCTGCTTCCAGCTCACATCATCTTTTCTCCTGCCCTTCCCCTTGCATAAATAGCTATCTTGCATTCCTCGAGAACTATGTAGCAAGCCATTCTCCGCTAATAATATTTAACTTTCCTTGGCGTCTCCTGGCAGTTTTTGTTCAGGTTAGTTCTAGACGGCCCCGCGAGTTTGTAAGTGTACTTGATGACACGTTAATAGGACGATCTGTCATATTGCAGCTAAACAGCCCAGACGGTTCCGCAGACCGTGGCAAGGATTGGCGTTCTTTGCGACGGATCTTTCCTCCCCCCCCCCCGCCTGCCTAGAACACACCTAACATTTCCGCACCCCTCAAAAAGGCCCGGAGTCTGCATGCAACTTTTCCTTAAGCATGTCTAGAGTCGAACCTTTTAAGTATTCGGCACCAAAAGGTAAACAAACCCAAAGCCAAGCTGACCTGGCAGCTGCAATTGGGATAAATTATGGGGATGTCAGTATTTTTATTTTTATTTTAATACTTTTTAAATGCTTATTACAATGTGTTGCAAACCTTATTGCTGCAGGGAACTCCCCCCGTCCCCATCCCAGATCTGCCTGCTAAAGAACACCCCAGGTTTGTTAAAAAATGAAATGAATGAATATCAGCTTGTGAAGGATGTCCTAACTTAGCCCAGGCTCATATAAATGTAGATGAGATCATGGAGCTGTATTTATTGTTGTTGTTAATAATAATAATAATAATAATAATAATAATAATAATAATAATAATGTATTTATTAAATTTGTATACCATCCTATACCCGCAGGTCTCAGGGCAGTTTGCAACATAAAATCACAATTAAAAAAATCACAGAATACATAATAAAAATAAGAACAAGAACAACTCAATAATACTCTCTCCCCAACACATTTTAAAAGAGCGTTGGATGTCAATCAGCTGAAGAGTTGGAAGGTACCCCAAGGGTCATCTAGTCCAGGCATCCTCAAACTCGGCCCTCCAGATGTTTTGGGACTACAACTCCCATCATCCCTAGCTAACAGGTCCAGTGGCCAGGGATGATGGGACTTGTAGTCCCAAAACATCTGGAGGGCTGAGTTTGGGGGTGCCTGATCTAGTCCAACCCCCTGCAATGCAGATGCTCCCCCACCCCCCAAAGATTCAAAAGGAAAAATGGGAGAAAAATGTAGATGGAAATAAACCAAAATTAAATCCAGCAAGCAAATGTGAAGTTCAGCATTTAGGCAAAGCAACAACCGAATGCACAGAAAGTACAGAAGAGGAGGCACTGTCTGGCTTGGCAGTGGCCAATACGAAAAGGCTGTTGGGATCGCAGCCATTCACAAGGTGTGCAGCTTAGGGGGCACAGCTGAGTAGTGGAGCACGTGCTTTGCATGCAGAAGGTCCTAGGTTGATTCCTTGGCATCTCCAGGTAGGGCTGAGAGAGATCTGTGTCCGAATCCGTGGAGAGTCACTGCCAGTCAGTGAAGACCTGACTCAAAATGGCAGCTTCCTAGATTGCTCATCTGACCGTGAGTTGGCAGCGTGATGCAGCTGCAAAAAGGGCGAATGCGATTTTAGGCTCCACGAGTTTCCAACTATGATTAGCCCCACTTTTATTCTGCGCTGACCAAACCTCCTCCTTTGAGGCACCACACTTTAAGGAAGGTTGCAGATGGATTGGAATGGGCTGCTGGAGGGCCACAGAGGCGATTTGGGGGGTAGAGAAAATAAAGAAACATTACTGAACCTGGATGAGCCTGGAGAGGAGAAGACAAGGGGAGGCACGATCGCCCTCTTCTCTGTTGCCCCTTGTAGAACTCAGTAGGAGGGTGACTTGGCTCTGCCTGCCATTGTCTCTGGCGCCACCTACTGTCGGGCTCCCTGCTTTCTACCCTACCAGTCCCAATAGGCACCAGCCCTCACTGATTAAAATAGGTAGGTAGAATAGATTAAACCATTCACTGTCTGGAGAAGCAATCTGACCCAGGAGAACACGACATTGCCATTCCCATTTAAAGTTGTACCCTGTTATTTCAGAGTATTGGCAACCGTCCATTCAAGCCGATGTTGTTCTAGTCTAACACTGTGGGGGTATTGTTTTTGTCTGTTATTGCGGCATGCGTTTTTGTGTTTATATTATATAGTTATGTTTGTGTTTTTATATAGTAAACCACCCTGTGATCCTTGGATGATGGCAGTATAGAACTTTAATAAATAATACTAATAATAATCTCCAGGTAGGGCTATTGTTGTTGTTTAGTCGTTTAGTCGTGTCCGACTCTTCGTGATCCCATGGACCAGAGCACGCCAGACCCTCCTGTCTTCCACTGCCTCTCGCAGTTTGGTCAAACTCATGCTAGTAGCTTCAAGAACACTATCCAACCATCTCGTCCTCTGTTGTCCCCTTCTCCTTGTGCCCTCCATCTTTCCCAACATCAGGGTCTTTTCCAGGGAGTCTTCTCTTCTCATGAGGTGGCCAAAGTATTGGAGCCGCAGCTTCAGGATCTGTCCTTCCAGTGAGCACTCAGGGCTGATTTCCTTCAGAATGGAGAGGTTTGATCTTCTTGCAGTCCATGGGACTCTCAAGAGTCTCCTCCAGCACCATAATTCAAAAGCATCAATTCTTCGGGTAGGGCTGACCCCTATCTGAATCTCTGGACAGATGGTCTCAGGTTCAATCCCTGCCATCTCCAGGCAGTGCTATGAATGTCCCCTGCCTGACATCATGGGGGCTGCAGCCAGCCAGTGTAGACAATACAGGGCTAGTAGGACCAGTGGCCTAAGTCAGGAGAAGCCAGCTGTCTACATTCTTAAAAGGTAGGTAGCCAGCTTCATCATCATCATCATTTTTATTTATACCCCGCCCTTCCCAGCCAGAGCCAGGCTCAGGGCGGCTAACACCAGTAAAATTACAGTAAAATCATAATAGGGCTGTGGGGGGGGGGGGACGACCAATTTCAAAATCCAGGTTAAAATGCAGTTTAAAATGCAGCCTCATTTTAAAAGTAGCCCATAGATCCAAACCATAAGGGGAGGGACAACATAAGGGTCATACTGAGTCCAAACCAAAGGCGAGGTGGAACAGCTCTGTCCTGCAGGCCCTGTGGAAAGATGTCAAGTCCCGCAGGGCCCTCGTCTCTTGTGACAGAGCGTTCCACCAAGTCGGGGCCAGTACTGAAAAGGCCCTGGCTCTAGTTGCGACCAATCTAACCACCTTGCGACCTGGGACCTCCAAAATGTTGTCATTTGTGGACCTTAAGGTCCTCCGCGGGGCATACCAGGCGAGGCGGTCCCATAGGTACGTGGGTCCTAGGCCACAGAGGGCTTTAAAGGTCAAAACCAGCACCTAAAACCTGACTCTGTACACCACCGGGAGCCAGCGCAGTTGGTAAAACACTGGATGAATGTGATCCCGTGGCAAGGACCCTGTAAGGAGTTTCTGGGTCAGCTTCAAGGGCAGCCCTGCGCAGAGCGAGTTATAATAATCAAGCCTGTTGAATAATAGAGGACAAGCCTGTTGATGGCAGAGGCAGTAAGCCAGCCCTGTTGCATTTGGGTGCCTGGGCGCCTTTCCTAAAGTCCTGCCCTTCTGGTGCCACTGCATGAAACCTCATTGATTGCCCCTTCTCCTGTGCTCCCAGTTAAGAGCTGGATCGCCAACATGCCAAGATCTGCCCTTGACCTCAGCGAACCCGCATCCCTCACTTTGTTAAGTCCGGCAAGGTGCTATACCTCGGATAGCTCCGTTGGCAAAGCGCGAGACTCTTAATCTCGGGGTTGTGGGTTCGAGTCTTGCAGAAGATTCCTGCATGGCAGGGGGTTGGACTAGATGACCCTTGTGGTCCCATCTCTTCCCAAATTCTATGAAAGCTAACAGTGCTCCATTGATACAGCGTTCTCTGCTGAGAAGCGGCGATCCCAGTCTGAGATAATGGGGAAGAGAGTTTTTGGAAGGGGCTAGGTGGGAGGGAACGCACAGAGAGACATTTCTGATTTAAATGTTCTTTGGCACAGAGAAAGATTCCACTTATCCACCAGTCTCCCCTTAATAGGAGTCTGAAAAGACCAGCCCCAACAGCTCATTAGAATGCGATCCCTCCCTCTCTGGCTGGGTCTCACCTCCCTCCCTCCTTCAAGTTGATGGGAAACTCTCCCACAAAACTAGTATTTATTTGCCGAGCTACAACCAAGGAGGCTTTTGCCGGTCTGCTGCTGGCGGGAAAGGAACGGAGAGCAGACGGGCATTTGGAAAACGGTCGAGAGCAAAAAAAAGAAAGAGACCCAATTAGAGAGAGAACGAGGATTTGGACCCCGGTGTTTGGAGTTAACGGGATCGAGGCTGGGAAGGTTGTTTTCTTCCCTATGGAGGGGATTGCCAAATCGTCCATCTACAAATTTCTGCGCCCAGAAAAAGTGAGATAGCTGACTTTGAGCACTTTTGATGCCTTTGAGAGCTTCCCAGTTCAATCGGTTTCAACATCTGCAAACAGGAAGGTTTCCCACTGGTAAGGATCGGACCTTTCTTTCTTGCTGAGTTCAAGGTGGACAGAGAGCGAAGGCTGAGTGGATGTTTTCCGTGTCAGGAGGCGAACTTTCCCAGCAAGCGGCAAAGATCGAAAATTCGTGAGGGTGCTCCCACCCTCAATCTGCTTTCAATTCCTTGTGTGCGTGGTTTTATTTTGCTATTTCTTCCCTTCACCAGCTGCTGTTTTGAATCTAGAGATCTGAAGACGTTTGGGTGAGGAAGGAGACTTAAATGTGAAATACTGGACAGGTGTCCACTGAACTCCACCAGTCAGTCAGATTCTGGGTTTGCGTCTTCCCAAGCTGATGTTATCAAGGAGTAACTTCAAACCGTGAGTTGTTTTGGCTGTGCAAAACCTGATCAACCATCTGTTCCAAAGGGGCATCAAATTTGCTCACCGCGATCATTCTCTGCCCACGAACGGACTCAGCTGGCAAGGCCAGGACTAAACTGCATTGCACGTTTGGTTTTTTAAGAGGCGAAAGGAAGCAAACCACGTTTCTCTCCGAAGACTCACAGGCATTTTGATTTTCCTCTCTGGAGGGTGTTCTCTCTCTCTCTCTCTCTCTCTCCATTTGAAAGATGTCCGGCAAAGCCAAGATAAAATGTTGGACTTGGATAGTTTTGGCAGCCTTGGTGTGCCAAGAGTTTTTCCACATCCGAGTTGCGGTGGCCAAGAAAGAGAGAAAGAAGCCAAAGGAGCCTAATCAGTACACAGAGCCTTTCAACGGGACTCTTTCCAACAGCGAAGAACTCAACACGCACTCCAAGGTAGCTATCCAAATATATATGCTTGTTCTCAGCTCCTCTTTGCAGTCAATCCTCAAGCGTCAGGTGGAGGGGGGTGGGGTGGAATCTCTTTTTAAAAATATATTTTTCATCCACGTGACAGCACAGTTGGATTCCCATTTCACAGATGGGAAAACTGAGGATGACGTAAAGTTAGGTGGCAAAGGCGCAGAACCTAAACACAGGCAGGGTTAAGAAGAGATAATTTCATTTCCATGCCACTCAAGTTTGACAATAGCTCTGTTTGCTGAAGGTTGTTCTTTAAATGCATGAAAAATTCTCACTTTTTTTGGGGGGGGTGTGCACTTTCTGAAAAATTATGCATTTTGTATGCCTTTGCTACTTAAGGATAACACCGCTTTGTAGGTGTTTTCCCACCATAAAATGCCATTTTTTTTAAAAAAAAAAATCGGAATTGGAAGAAGCACGCAACCCATTTTGTTAACTCTGTTCTGATCAGTTTGTGAATTAGGTCAGAGGTCAGTTTCTTTAAAATGCAAAACAAATAAAATTCCCCTCCATCCCAAATCAGGGGGCTGCTCTGTGGGCTCAGTGAGGATGTGTTTAGTAGACCCTGGGAGCAGGCTTTAAAATAAGGCTGCCGGCTGTTGCTGTGACTCCAATGCCCATCATCCCCAACCAACATGGCCAGTGGTCAGGGATGATGGGAACTGTAGTCTCAACAGCAATCAGAGGCCAACAGTTTCCCCTGTCAGTGTTGAGGTCAGAGATATGAGTGCCTAATAGCTGTGTCCAGCTAAGTTCTACTCAGAACAGGTCCATTGAAATGAATGGACCTGGGTTAGTCATGTCCATTAACTTCTATTTTGAGTAGATCTAGCTTTGGAGCCAACTCTATGGGAGCAAAGAGTGCAGCCTCATTTTCCGAGGTGATTTTTGGATGTCAGGAGATGGTGCCTCCATCATACCCGGCTCATTGGCTTCCCAGAGATAATCCAATTTATAGGGATGGGTGAGCTTGTCGATTTTGATTTTGCCCATTTTTGTTTCTCCCAGGTTCTCATTTTTCCAACCTTTAGTTCAGTTCTTCACATTTTTCACATCCGTGTGGGATTATTACTTTTTAAGAAAATGGTCTGCATCTTAGTATATGTTTCTACCTTGTGTGCGCTTTTTTATTTTTGCATGTAATTTCCCCTAACATACACACTTTTGCAAGCAGTTTTCTGCGATAAAATACATTTATAAACAAACCCTACTTTCTACTAACTTTTGCATTTTTCATGCACATTCCCTCCCCACAGCATCCGCATTTTCAAACACACTCCTTGGGTGAAGAACCGCATTGCAGAATTTGTAAAAGCCCTTCTTCCAAAGGATGGCTGCGTTCTTTGTTTGCGGGTTGTTTCAGAAAATGAAAACTGAATGCGCCTTCATATAGCTCAGTTGGTTAGAGCATGGTGCTGGCAGTGCCAAGGTTGCAGGTTCACTCCCCCGTTAGGGCTGCAAATTCCTGCTTTGCAGACCCTGGCCTGATCCAGATGATACTCAGGGTCCCTTCTAACTCTATGAGAAAATGCAAACCGAACTAAACTTATCCCCTTAATCCGAATGGTTCTCTGCAATCAGGCAACTTGGCCTGATCCTACAAAACTGTGATCGTACCCACCTTCTAATTCTGTAGGAGCAGAAAGCACTGTGAGTTGCATCTGCTGTTAGGCTTCCTTAGGTCTAACTCTGAATACAGTTTAGTTAGCTCCAAAGCTTGTGTGATTCTCATCCAACGCACCTTGTTTTCAAGATGCATGCCCCTTCTCCAGGGATCTGAGTGGCTAGGCTGCCTTTGTGGCCTTCTCTCTCTTTAAGTGTAGAGATGAAGCGAAATGTGGTTAAGGATTGGCGGGGAGAGAGGATCCGATGGAGGTTTAGAAAAGTGTACAAAGACCAGAAAAATGAGAAACTCTCTCCCTTCTCCCCTTGGAGAAGCAGGTTGGCGGTAGCGTTCAGGACAGACAAAAAGCCTTTCATGCGATTGCCGCAACACATAGTTAACCTGCGGAACTCACTGCCACAGGAGGCAGTGATTGCCACCAACATTGAATGGCTTTGAAAGAGAATTAGGGCAAATTCCTGGATGATAAGGCGATCAGTGGCTACTAGCCATGAAGGCTACGGTCTACCTCCTCTGTCAGAAACAGTATGCCTCTGAATTGTGGTTGGTGGGAATCACAAGAGGGGAGAGTTGCTCTTGCGCTCAGGTCCTGCTTGCATGCTTCCCATTGGGGCATCTGGTGGGCCGCTGTGAGAACAGGATGCTGGGCTAGGTGGGCGCCACTGGCCTGATCCAGCACCGCTCTTCTTCATTAAGCTTGTGTGGTCATGCTCAGTCGCTTGGGCAACAGGGGCCTCTTGTTTCTACCATGCCTCGGCCCAGTATGCCTGAAGGAGCGTCTCCACCCCCATCATTCTGCCCGGACACTGAGGTCCAGTGCCAAGGGCCTTCTGGTGGTTCCCTCACAGCTAGAAGCCAAGTTACAGGGAACCAGGCAGAGGGCCTTCTTGGTAGTGGCGCCCACCCCGTGGAATGCCCTCCCATCAGATGTCAAGGAAGTAAACAACTATCTGACTTTTAGAAGACATCTGAAGGCAGCCCTGTTCAGGGAAGTTTTTAATGTGTGGCATTTGAATGTACTTTTAATCTTTGTTGGAAGCCACCCAGATGGGCAGGGTACAAATTACAGTGGTGCCTCGCAAGACGGAATTAATTCGTTCCGCGAGTTTTTTCACCTTGCGATTTTTTCGTCTTGCGAAGCACGGTTTTGGAAAAGTTTTGGAAAAGCTTCAAAAATCACCAAAGTCTTCAAAAACCTCAAAAAAGGCTACCACACCGCGTGCTATGAGTTGCTCCTCGAAGTCAAGTCGCAACTGTATTAACGGTGTTAAGAAAAAGGAAACAAACTTGCAAGACATTTCCGTCTTGCAAAGCAAGCCCATAGGGAAATTCGTCTTGCGAAGCAACTCAAAAAACCAAAAACCCTTTCGTCTTGCGAGTTTTCCGTCTTGCAAGGCATTCGTCTTGCGAGGTACCACTGTATTATTATGATTATTATTATGATTATTAGTTTCCCAAAAGCATCTGTTGCAAAACAGGGATGTTGAGTTTGTTAGGCTTTCTTGCAACCTGTCATGTTTTCTCCCTTGTACTCCTACACAAGGTTTGCCTCTGCACCATATCAGCCTCACAACAACCCTGCGAGGTGGGATAGGCGGAGAGGGAGAGAGGCATGCCGCAGGTCACCCAGTGAGCCTCATGTCTGGATTTGAACCTGGTCCGCATCTGACACTCTGACCCTGTCATGTTTCCTGTTTACTGCTCTATTTGAGCAAAGGCAGTTTTTATATTGGGGATGTAGGAAGCTTCCTTATAACGCCTTGGAATATTCGCCCTGTTTCGCTCAGTATTCCCTGCTTGGATCAGTGATGGTTGGTGCCCTTTGGGGCTGATGGGACAGAAGCCAGGGAGCCCAACAGTAGGTGGCGCCAGAGCCAATGGCAGGCAGCGTCAGGTCATTCTAGATTCATCCCAATCCTCCTCCTTCCTGCAGAGTTCTACTAAGGAGGAGGAAGCTGGCAGCCTAAGCCTCCCCGTGCACTGGATGGCCGTGAAAAGGCAGGCAGGTGGCGGCAGGCCGAGGGCAGACTGAAGTTGGTGGGCAGTGCCCCATCTGCACCAAGGAACCAGCTTCCACTACAACTCCCATCCTCCCGGCTGTCAGTTTAGCAACATCTGGAGGGCCAAAGTCTGCCCACATCTGGTCTACGTAGCCTGCCACCATCAGCTCCGACAGACTCTCCAGAGTAGGGCTGGGCGTTACAGCACTATATCACTGAAAACCGGTTTGAAGTCCATATCGTGATATTGGTTTCATAATTTCTGACCTGGCAATATATCGCGAATCGTAATGTGTGTGTACTATGCAGAAATCACAACGCAGGGGAAACTGTGAAGCCAGCCAATGCCTCTGCATAGCTCCATCCTTGTTTCAGACATCATGATATATATTGATGCATCGCGACGTTTAGCTGGCAATATATCGGGTTTTTGAAAACCTGATATTGCCCAGCCCTACTCCAGGGTATCGACCAGGGAAGGGTCTGTCTCCCTTCACTTGTTACTGGAGAGGCCAAGGATTGAACCCAGGACTGTCTGCTTAACTCAGTGGCTCGAGCACCTGCAGGTTCAATCCTCACTGGCATCTTCAGGTAGGGCTGGGAGAGACTCCCTGCCTGAAACCCTAGGGATTTGCTGCCAGTCAGTGTAGGCACCATTGAGCTGGATGGACCAATGGCCTCATTCAATATAAAGCAGCTCCCTCTGTTCCTATATCTTAAGAGAAGGCCTGCACTGGCATCTCCAGGGAGGGCTGCCTGAAACCCTGGGGAGCTGCTGCCTGTCCATGTAGACAACTGATATGACAATGGAATAGACAATTGAGTGAGATGGACCAATGCCCTAAGGCGCCAAAAACAGGTTCTCTAACCACTGGGCAGTGACGCGGGTGGCGCTGTAGGTTAAACTACAGAGCCTAGGACTTGCCAATCAGAAGTTCGGTGGTTCGAATCCCTGCGACGGGGTGAGCTCCTGTTGCTCGGTCCCTGCTCCTGCCAACCTAGCAGTTCGAAAGCACGTCAAAGTGCAAGTAGATAAATAGGTACCACTCCGGCGGGAAGGTAAACGGTGTTTCTGTGCGCTGCTCTGGTTCACCAGAAGCGGCTTAGTCATGCTGGCCACATGACCCGGAAGCTGTACGCCGGCTCCCTTGGCCAATAAAGCGAGATGAGCGCCGCAACCCCAGAGTCGCCCACGACTGGACCTAATGGTCAGGGCTCCCTTTACCTTTTTAACCGCTGGGCAACATTGCTGCAGGAGGAGCCTCTGCACCTTCTGTTGCCACTATTGCAACGGAAGCCGCAGCCTGACTTCACAGCACCCTGGAGCCGGCCACGCAGAGGCGTCTGCCACTCAACAGTGAGGGCTGCGGCCCCGGGAACCATCTGGGGCTTGCCTTGCCTGCAGGCAGCGGGCGGCGCAATGGGTAATCTGTGGCGCCAAGGGGCGTGACCGCCAAGATGCAACACTTAATACCCCTTATAGACGCTTTGTTCCTCTTCAGGCTTAAGAAATATATACACACACACTCTCATACGCACACACTGGGAAGTGTCATTCCCGTAATCTGTGGATGTCTGTGCAGGGGCTTAGCAGCCGGCAATTTAGCCCATTGTGGTTAATTAGCTAATAGGAGCTAATTACCCTCTTGCGGGTGGGGAAAAGGAGAGAGATTTACCCTCCAGACAAGAGCTCAGAGACAATTGCTTCTCCTATATCTGGGCAATTAGGAGTGCGCGCCAATTAGTTGGGAAAGACTCTTGCTTGATGGCACGGCGAACGCGGCCCTTTATTTAGTCTGAATCCGCCGGTTCGGTTTTCTGGTTTTTGTCTGAGCTGTTGGGTTTCCTGGAAGGGAGCTTGTTTGTCAAGGAAGAGGCTCTGTGGTCGTGGGTGGGGGAGATGTGCTGGCTGGCTGCTCCGCAGGCCCAGGCACAATCTCTTTTTGGAAAGGTGGCCTGCCTTGTATCGAGTGCAGTGTTTTGGCTGAGATCTATGGGTGGGGACCCTAGAACTCTCAAGATCTTCTTGGTCTCCATCAGCCCAAGCCAGCATGGCCAATGGAGCAGTAGTTGAACCATATTTTTGTACTCCAGCTCTCCTCAGCCTTAGTCCACCTGGCTACCGGCCCAAAGGGTGATGGGAGTTGGAGTCCCACCACATCTGCAGAGCATCGGGTTCCCTGGTGCCTGATGTAGGCAGGGAAGCGTTCCATTGCCTTGTCTCTGTGGGATCTGACCTGTGGTGGACCTTTTAACTCGCACATGGTCTAATGCTGCTGTTGAGTGATTATTGATTAGCAAGTGGTGGCCTCACCTTCATTTGAGGTTTTTAAGCAGAGGCTGGATGGCCTCCTACCGGCGATTATTCATCAGCGATTCCCTAGATGACCCTCCCAGTCCCTTCCAACTCTACAATTCCATGATTTTATGATTCTACGTGAGTGGGAGTTTGTGTGTGTGTGATCCCAGAACGTATTGGCCTGAAATAGTGCCCAAATGACCTAGATCCATTATATTCAGTGGTCCAGGAGATCTTTCCAACATTGTAGGGCCTTAGCTTAATAGCTGAGCACATGCTTTGCATGCAGAAGGTCCCAGTTTGACCCCTGACAACTCCAAGTAGGGCTGGGAACACCCGCCGCCTAATACCCAGGAATGCTGCTGCCAGTTTACACAATACTGAACTAGCTGGACTAAAGACTCTTCAGTAGACACCACTCCTCAAGATGGAACAATGGGCTGACTCTGCCTAAGCCAGATCCCTATGGTCCCATGTCCCAAGGGAAGGGCCAATATCTCCATGTTAGATCTCCTGCTCCTGGGGAACTGCTGCTGGTCAGATGGTGAACCTGTGGTCCTCCACATGTTGCTGGACTCAGCCACTGGCCAACCGTCTGGAATGATGGGAAGTTGTAGTTTAACCATGTTGTAAGACTCTAGCTCCCTTCAGCCTCAGCCAGGGATGATGGGAGTTGTAGTCCAACAACATCTGAAGGGCCAATCATTACCTACACCTGGATTAGATGACCAGCCGTGATGGTGGCCATGTAGCCTGCTTTACAGAGGAGACTCCTCTATTTGAAGGGTTGCCTGGCAGAAGTCTAGTTCAAAGATAAAGGATACTAATAAGAGAGAGCCACCCAGATCCTAGATGGCCAAACTGAGCAGTCACACCCCTTACCTGCTCACAGCCTCCCCCACGACGGTTGCATTTTCTGTTGAAAACTATAGCAGCGATTTCTAAATTTGCACCTATGTATATGACAGAGTGTGTGCTGCGGACACAAATCTGCGTTCCTTTTCGTTGCTGCGTTCCCTCTTTCTCTGGCGATGAAACAAAGGTTGTCCAACTTGCACACCCAACTTTGCGATTCTCTGAACTTGGCCTCTCTCAGCCGCACTTTTCCTGGGCTGTAGAATGGATGGATTTCAGAAGGTTCTTGTGTGGATCGGAGAGAGCTGGAAGACACAGTGGGCTGTCAGCTCATCCCCTTGTGGTAGTTGATGTGCTAGATGGAATTATATATATTTTTGAAAAGTCTGTTCGACAAATGCGTGGAAGGGTATGTTTGTATTCTAAGCTTCAGAAGAGCCCTGTTAGATGAGATCTGTTAGATCTCAACTGCCAATGGGCCTGGAGGCTTGAATCCTATCTACAAACAGCAAAATCATTCCCCAAGTGTCAGCATTTTTATAGAGCCCAAGCCCTGCAGAATTCGCACACAGGACGGAGGCAGCAACAGATTAGTGGTTCGTGGAAGTTTATGTAAATTAAGTGGGGGAACAGACCCCAAAACAACCCAGTGAGGACTGAGCATGCCCAGAGGCCATGACTAATTGCCTAGTTGCTTGGAACCCTTAACAGGAGCATTCCACGCTGCAAGACTTTGTTGCAGACTCCATTTTTAATTATCATGGCCAATAGTCTGCAACATATCTATCCTTCATCTATCTTTGAGCCATTGCTATTATCCCATGGCAAAGAATCACATTGTCAGTGCATTATAATTTGCACATTATGAACAGGATGCAACCTAAGACGTATCAGTCTAAACATCAAAGAGAGAGGTCTGTGTAGAGATCAAGGTAGAAGGAGCAGGGAGCAGTGTCCCATTATTATTATTATTACTTTTCCCAGACTGGGACTCAAGGCGGCTTACAAAAATTAAGGCAACACTGATAAAATACAGAAAACTAAAATCCAATAGCTAAGAAGTAATTAAACCATGATAGAATTAAAACAATATAAAAACCAATCTATTAAAATGCAGATGGCAAAAACAGTGCAGCACTCTTAAAAGCCCTTTCCTTTAAAGCAGTCAGCTCCCCAAGGCCTGCTGGAATACAACAGCCTTCACCTTCACTGGTGGAAGGACAACAAGGAGGGAGCCAGTCTAGCTTCTCTAGGGAGGGAGTTCCAGAGTCTGGGAGCCACCACTAAGAAGCCCCTCTCCTGCATCCCCATCGTACCTTGGAAGGTGGCAGGACCAAGAGAAGGCTCTGTCCCAAGGATCTCTGAGCTTGGGCAGGTGTGCAGGGGAGAATAAAGGTAAAGGGACCCCTGACTATTAGGCCGACTCTGGGATTGCGACGCTCACCTCACTTTATTGGCCGAGGGAGCCGGTGTACAGCTTCTGAGTCATGTGGCTAGCATGACTGAGCCGCTTCTGGCGAACCAGAGCAGCACATGGAAACACCATTTACCTTCCCACCAGAGCGGTACCTATTTATCTACTTGCACTTTGTGCTTTTGAACTGCTAGGTTGGCAGGAGCAGGGACCGAGCAATGGGAGCTCACCCCGTTGCGGGGATTCGAACCGCCGACCTTCTTATCGGCAAGTCCTAGGCTCTGTGGTTTAACCCACAGCGCCACCCGTGTCCCATAGCCAGTTGTAACCAGGGAGTCGTGGGCTTCCTATGACCAACCCCAATCAACCGTCTGACTGCAGCTCTTTGGACCTTCTGAAGTTTCTGAGCACGTCTCCAAGGCAGCCCCTCTGTGCGCGGCAATCTGTTCAATCTACTGGACCAGCCCCTGCTGTGGCTGTGGGTCCACCCCCCCCCCCCCCGCTTTGGCTTCTTGTTCGCCACGGTGGCTCAGCCACCCCATCTCGGCTGCAGGCATCTCCCTTCAGCTGCCGGAGCCTGCCTTTGCCAAGACGAACAGAGCGCGGCTTACACGCTCATTCTCGGGATTGCTCATGCATGCCATAGTAATTAAATAATAATACCACAAGGACAGAACATTCATTTTAGCTGTCAGTCACTCCGGCTGGCGGTGGGGAAAGCAGGGAGCGCCCGGCCTGCCTCTCTCTGAGAGGGATTTGTAACTCAAGGAAGCCAGCGGCGGTGGCCAGGCCTGCGTGGCTTCTCTTTGCGGCTGGTGCGAGGCGGCTGCAGAAGAGAGCCGTCGGGACTGCTCTCTGGCATGAGGCTCTGTTTGCAGCCTTTCCCACGCTCCTGCGATCGCAGAGCGCAGCCCGAAAGCTCATCAGGAAAAGTTATATTATTATTACAGTGGTACCTCGGGTTACATATGCTTCAGGTTACACACGCTTCAGGTTACAGACTCCCCTAACCCAGAAATAGTACTTTGGGTTAAGAACTTTGCTTCAGAATGAGAACAGAAATCAGGTTCCAGCGGCACGGCGGCAGCAGGAAGCCCCATTAGCTAAAGTGGTGCTTCAGGTTAAGAACAGTTTCAGGTTAAGAACGGACCTCCGGAACAAATCAAGTTCTTAACCCGAGGTACCACTGTACTATTATTTTGGTGGTGCTCTTTGTACAAATTTGCAGATAAAAAGGTAAAGGGACCCCTGACCATTAGGTTCAGTCATGGCCGACTCTGGGGTTGCGACGCTCATCTCGCTTTAGTGGTAGAGGGAGCCGGCGTACAGCTTCTGGGTCATGTGGCCAACATGACTAAGCTTCTTCTGGTGAACCAGAGCAGCGCACGGAAACGGAGTGGTACCTATTTATCTACTTGCACTTGACATGCTTTCGAACTGCTAGGTTGGCAGGAGCTGGAACCGAGCAACAGGAGCTCACCCCGTCGCGGGGATTCGAACCGCCGACCTTCTGATCAGCAAGCCCTAGGTTCAGTGGCATAAGAAGCTGTCTTGTGCATTGCAGGGGCCGGAATAAGTCAATATGAGGGAAGGTTGGGACATTTTGCATTGCAGAGCGTTGGACCAGATGACCAAATGATTGAGGCGTGTAATTTACAGTGCATTTACAGTGTGGAGAAAGTGAACAGGGGAATCTTTTTTCCTCCCTCTCTCATAATGCCAGAACTCGTGGACATCCAGTGAAGCCGAATATTGAACGATTCAGGATAGATAAAACGTGATCCAGCCGCAGGGCTCCTCTTTATGTCCTGATGAGAGAGATGGACTTTGCAGCCATACTGCAATCTGTCGAACACCTCCCGATTCAAAGATAGTCTATGATGGAAAGTGGGGAGGAGTATATTGTTGTTCAATGAACACAACCCCAAAGTCCTCCAGTAGAAAAGCAGAGCCAGAAACATGGCTTTGAGCAGTGCCATTTTCAAGAAAAAAGAGGTGCCATTGTTCTCTTATCATGGCAATGGCGCCCAGCTGAGAGGTGCCAGAATTGAGTTCCCATGAGTTCCAGCCAGAAGTGCCAACTTGAATAAAATATTGTGGGAGGGAGGTAAGCCCCCACACTGCATAATCAATCACATGACGCAGTGCATGCACACCATTTGAATGGCAGTGCCCATCAACTTTGGGGGGTGGCCCCCTCGGCCCCTACGAGTTGGCTCCTATGGTTCAGACTGAAAAAAAGTCCTGCCTTTGAGTGACGGTGGGGAACCTCAGGTCTGGGGGTCAGATGTAGCCCTCTGGGGTTCTTATCTGGCTCCTGGATCTCTCCACGGACCACACCCCTCACCAGCCCTGCTTTGCAACCTCCTTGAGTGTTTTTGCCTGGCTGGAATCATGCCTTTTTGCTTGCCTGGATGGAGGAGAGACAGGGCTGTGCCACTGTGTGTGGAAACTGTCCTACTGAATGAAGGTAAAATTTGCATTCTGGGCCCCGCCCACATTCGTCTCTTGGCCCCACCCACCCTTGCCATGTGTCCCTGGGTAGGTCACCCAGAAGCCTCTGGTTTTGAGGCCAGGCCTTTGGTGGGAGAGCAAATGGCGAACTTGAAATCTGAGAGTTCACGCAAGGCTCAGAGAAACCCAAGGATTTGCGGAAGAAGGGTGGTGGGGGAGCTCTGAGGAGGGAGACTCCCTCCCCTTATAAAAAAGCAGTATTGGATCAATCATGTTCAAGTGGGCACAGAGTGCTGACTATCAGGGGGGTTAAAACGAAAAACTAGGGCAGGGACGGAACGGGGTGTCCAGGGAAACGATGCAGAGCTGGCCATCGGAAAACCTGAACATGGCAACATTTTCCCTGGAGCCTCTACCTGTGCCCTCTTGAATTTTTGTGGGTGCGTTCGAGGCAGGAGAAGTTGCTCAAGAAGCATTCCTCCCGCGCGCACCCCCTCCCAAGAAGTTTGTTTCATCGGCAGCAATTTGGGATCCCGTAAAACACTTGATTCCTGATCCCATTCTTGGGATGTCTGCTTGACCCGAGGGCGTGCTTGACAGATCTAACATTGACACTAATTACTCAATTACCATGGAATGCGTAAAGGCTCTGCTGGAAATGACTCAGGCAGCCCCTTCCTTTGGCTCGCAAGGCAGACAGCTGCTATTCCGCAAGCCCCCACCTGGGGCAAGAGAGGAGGGTGCTGAGTGAGATAGGGCTCTCCAATGGGTAGCTCTTGGGCCTGATCTGGCCCCAGGGGTTGCTAGGACATATGCTATGTAGCTGTGAAAAAAGGGCAGGGGGGAACCTGACACTTTCAACCAGTGGTGGCTGGTGCCTGCTGGGATTGGTAGGGTTCCCTCCTCCTTGCTGAGTTCTACAAGGGCAACACTGAGGCTAAGGAGGAGGAACCTGGCAGCCAGAGCTACCTTCCTGCCTGCTCTTCTCTTGGCCATTAGGAGACCATGCAAACTGCAGCATGACGACAACCTTACCTTTTTATGTATATAGGAAGATAATAATAATAATAATAATAATAATAATAATAATAATAGGTGGTATCCAACTGAGTCTTATACAGAGTAAGCCAGTCTAAATTAATGTACATAAGTTACTCATGCCCATTCCATTTATTTCAATGGATCTACTCTGAGTAGGACTAACACTGGATGTAGCATAATAATAAATAAATAAGACAAGGGACAGGCAGCTGATAGAAAACTCTTAGAAAGGGATTTTCTGATTCAGCTTCTAAATAGTAAGCTGATACTGAACTGAGCCCTTTGCTGAGTGGAGGGGACCCTCAGAGGAACTCTCTAAGTTTTCCCAACCATCCGGTAATTCTGGTTTGGGTGTCTCTGATTTCCTGATTTATTTTTTTCCTTTCTTTTTGCCAACACCCTAATCTGAGAGGGATCCACCCCCCCATCCAAGCCCCCTCCCTTAGATAAATCCCGACGTGTGCCAATATGCATTCTTGTTTTCAAATTTTGATACATTCTTCCCAGCATCCTCTCCCCACCCCCCTTGCTTTCATTAACAAGCCCCAGATTCCAAGAGGTGATTCATTAAAGCTCCTGAGCTGACAGTTCATTCATTGGAGGGGCTCGTGACTCCTGGGCTTGTCTTCTTCTTCTCCCTGTTGATGATGGAACTTTGGCAAGGGAAGGGCCTGTGAATTGGCTGGGGAGGCAGTCACTCCCAGATTCCATTTTTGACAGGCGATTGGTGGCAGTGGGCAGATGCTCTGCCACCAAGCTACGGACCTTTTCTTACTAGGAACAGAGGAAGCTGACTTACGCCATGACAGCTTTGCTCTTCTTCCACAATTGGAGGCAGGATTGCTTCTGAAAACCAGTTGCTGGAAGACTCAGGAGGGCAGAGTTCTTTTGTGCTCGGGTCCTCCCTGAGGGTTTCCATATATATATACACACACACACACACACACACACACACACAGTGGTACCTCGGGTTACATATGCTTCAGGTTACACACTCCGCTAACCCAGAAAAATAGTGCTTCAGGTTAAGAACTTTGCTTCAGGATAAGAACAGAAATCGGGCTCCAGCGGCACGGCGGCAGCAAGAGGCCCCATTAGCTAAAGTGGTGCTTCAGGTTAAGAACAGTTTCAGGTTAAGAACAGACCTCCGGAACGAATTAAATACTTAACCCGAGGTACCACTGTATACACACACACACACACATCATTTTCAACATTATAAAACATACTTTTATATCTTATACAGTTTTTTTGACTTCCATCAATCACATCTGAAAATTTTCTAATCTTTTCCACTTAATTTACATTTCTTACTTTCACCGTTGCTTTTAAATATCATAACTAATGTCTCTCTTCTTTATCTTCTTTGCAATATTTCATATATTCCTCCTTACCAAACTTCTTGTAGTCCTACTAGCATAATTTGTTGATTACAGTTGCTCTTCGAATAGTTCGTATATTTATTCCAATCTTCCGTGAATCTCTGGTCCCGCAGGTTTCGAATCCTTCCTGTCATCTTATCCAATTCTGCGTAGTCCATTAACTTTGTCTGCCATTCTTCTTTCGTTGGGATTTCTTCTTGCTTCCATTTCTGAGCCAACAATACTCTTGCCGCTGTTGTTGCATATAAAAACAGTTTAATGTCCTGTCTATTAATGTCCTCACTTACCTGCCTGAGGGTTTCCTAGAGGCATCTGGTCGGCCACTGTGAGAACAGGATGCTGGAGTAGATGGGTGTTGGGCCTGATCCAGCAGGGCTCCTTTTATGTTCCTACGTAAGTCACGTCATTGATCCTCCCAGCTTAATGTCATCTACACCAGCTGGTCTTCAGCAGGCCCAGACCCAAGGCCCGCCTCTGACACATGACCTATAATAACATGGGATCTGTTTTCACATTTCCACTTTTGATTTATACTTAACTAGCCGGGGTGATTTGATTTATACTTAACTAGGGACGCGGGTGGCACTGTGGGTTAAACCACAGAGCCTAGGACTTGCCGATCAAAAGGTCAGTGGATCGAATTCCCGCGACGGGCTGAATCCCCGTTGCTCGGTCCCTGCTCCTGCCAACCTAGCAGTTCGAAAGCACGCCAAAGTGCAAGTAGATAAATAGGTACCGCTCCGGCGGGAAGGTAAACGGCATTTCTGTGTGCTACTCTGGTTCGCCAGAAACGGCTCAGTCATGCTGGCCACATGACCCGGAAGCTGTACGCCGGCTCCCTCGGCCAATAAAGCAAGATGAGCGCCGCAACCCCAGAGTCGGCCACGACTGGACCTAATGGTCAGGGGTCCCTTTACCTTTACCTAGCGGGGAATGCCCAGGAATTTGTAGTGAAACCAATGCATACTGTGATTTATTTAAAGGGGTAGTGTCATTTGTGAGTTTGTGGTCGCACCGGAAACTGGGTAAAGTCACGCCAAAGTCATATTTCAGTCTACCATCTCTATTCAGAATGGCACTTGGCACCCAAATGTTGATGAAGAGCACTCTCCCCATCTCAGGAATCCTTGTGCCAAGCTTGGTGACACTATCTTGAGATAGTCGGCCACGACTGGACCTAATGGTCAGGGGTCCCTTTACCTTTACCTTTACCTTTAATGGATGCTGTAAGTTGAAGCCTGCACTGCAGATCTTGCAGTGAATGGTTGGATTAGGTGACCAGAAAGTTCTCTTTATGATCACACACTCGTAAGGGAACCAACAGAATTACCTGCCTTTATTGTTAGGCGCCCATTGCTTCCTTGCAGGGCTTGTTGCTATCTTCCAATCAGAATGCTTGGCCTCAGTGCCCTCTAGCTGTGAAATGGGATTTTTTTTTAATGCTTTAAAACACAAGTAAAGCATTTGAAAGCAGGAGCAGGAGGAAATGCTTCCCTGTGCATATCTTCTAAGGGCAAAAATAAAATCTGCTTCTAATTCTAGTTAAAGTGGAAAAGAAGTCTGGACAATAGCGCCTTGGTATTAATAGCAGGGGTGGACAGAAAGTAGATCTACTGGATCTCAATGGTATGATTTCTGACTCCCTATTATTTAGCAATATTAGCTACAATGAAGGACTTCAGTTCTATGCACAAGTACTTGCCTAATCTAGGAGCAAGGTGTATGTAACGTTGAGCCCCGGTGTTCCCCAGCTGTAAAATGGGCCTTAATGTTGAAGTGTGCAGGCATAGCTTGCTGTTTCTTAAAATTGTGAGGTCTTTAAAATAATATATCTCCCATGGCTAAGGCTTCTGCTTTTGTTTTTTCTCAGCCTTAGCATTTATCCCCACCCCCAATTTTAAAAATATTTTTTCCTCCTCAAGCATAGATGTGGCAGTTAATTTAGGTTTATGGAAAATGCAAGACAACCATTCTGAGATCTGAATTTCTGAACTGCAAAATTTGATTTTCAACTTTGGAAATCCTCATGGGGAAACTGAAGTATTTTCAGCCCAAAAGTCAACCCTCAATGCCAAATTGAGAGGGGGGGAGCTTCCAGGTATTAATAAAAATGGCTTTCTTTTCTGTTACACTGAAGGAACCATTACTGACAGCTGAGCAACACTGTTTGATTATGTATCTATACATCTATATATGGGGTAATGTCAATTGAACAGTTAATGTGCAGAACAACAGGCCGTTGTGAACATTCACAAGACGTTGTGGAGAATGTGCACATAATCTGTCCATGAATTCTTCAGATTTCCCAACTGATATATATAAAACCTCCAACAGGCCTTGGGGAATGTGCATCTCTCGGCTATATACTCTTGTTGTTATGCATAGTCTCCAACAGGTCTTGGGGAAGGAGTTTATCTTGACTACATTTTTGTATATTCTCCAGCCAATATGCACAATCTCCAACAGGTTTGGGGGAATGTGCACATTTCCCAAGACCCTGTGGGAAATTATGAGTATACTGCCGAGGAAATGTGCACAGTTTGCCCGTAAGGGACAGATTATGTGCACGTTTTCCATGAGGCCTGGTGAATGTGCCCAATGGCCGGTTATTATGCACATGAACCACTCAACTCACATTATCTCCAACATATTCACACGTAAACACACACATATATAATTGGCTGTGGATAAAAGACTCACGGTGCCCTCAATCCTTCTTCTTCTTTCCTTAGATGCTAGAGTCCCCAGACCCTCGCATCACTGACCCGCGTCGGACGTGGATTTCATTTGTACATCGTCCTGATGACGGCAGCAACTCCAAAAAGAAATGCAAAGGCAGAGATAAGAAATTAGTAGGTTATTCTCGGAAGCACTTTTAGCTGTCCATTACATCCATCGTGATAATAAACCCTTCCCTCTGGTTCTGAAGTTCAGGGTGGGAGTGCCGTTAATCTGTGCAGTCAAAATGCCACCATCCATCTATGAGAGGGTGGGGTCAGTTTGGGGAAACTCCAAGGTTTGCAGAAGTAGAGAAGCATTGGGGGGTGGGGTGGGAGGATTGCAGTTTTATGCATGTCTATTCAGAAGTAGTCCAATGAGGAATACTCCTCCCGGGATAAATGCAGGGCCGGATTTAGGTTTGATGAGGCCCTAAGCTACTGAAGGTAATGGGGCCCTTTATATGTCCAGCTGTCCTTTGTTAACAACAAATTGTCGCTTTTTGTTGTTGTTGCATATATGCTATATTGTAATTTATGGACCTAAGAGGTACCTAAAGCCATTTGCACATAACAAAATATGTATTTTATCAAAGTAATTGTTGAACTGAAATACAATTAAGTAGAAGTATATTAATAGTGAAATACAATTAAGAAGTATATTAATGGTAAAATAATTATTAAGCTCTAACTTAAAATGATTGGGGGCCCATTACTTACATCATAGGAGCCTACACAACACAAAACACTGTTGCTGTACGTAGGTTTTATTTTATTTGTTTTTATCTTAATGTTTTAGAAATGTGCATCCAGTTTTTCCCCCTTTAAATTTTTTGGGGGGCCCCAAGAGAGTGGGGCCCTAAGCTATTGCTTTGTTTAGCTTATACGTAAATCCAGCACTGGTTAAATGTGTATAGGATTGCAACCTAGGGGTGTGTGTGTGTGTGTGTGTGTGTTTGGGGTGGGGGGCAGGAAACATTTTGCCACTCACATTCGTTTTGTGAGTCACCGACCCCCAGTTCCGTCTTCTGCCTGCCCAGTTAAAAGTTCTTGAGCCGGAGGGCTGCAAAGAACAGAACAGGAGCCCTGCAGCTTATATCGGGCCCATGGGTGTAGCCAGGATTTATGTTGTGTGGGGGTTTTTTGGGGGGGAAGGACACCCACCTGTCACCATCCTCTTTCTGGCTCTGTGTAGCTGATTCGGAACGAAACATCTCGACAACAGCTTTTTAAAAATTTCTTTCTTTTGACTCCATGTGCTCAGAAAAACCTGTCATTTCGATTTCAGATATTCTGATTATTTCTACTTTCACTTAAGTATTTTTATTTATTTACTGGACTGGGGGTGGGCAGCTGCTCCTCTGCCTCCCTGGCTATACCCATGATCAGGCCTAAGGAGTACTGACTCCAGCATCGTGTTCTCACAGTGACCAGCCTTATGCCTCTGGGAAGCTTGTGAGCAAGACCTGAGTGCAACAGCAACTCTCCTCTCTTGCAGTTCCCAGAAAGTGGTATGCAAAGGTTTACTGCCTCCAATAGTGGAGGCAGAACAGAGCCACCATAGCTAGCAGCCGCCTCCTCCTCTAGCAGAAAACCATGTGATTTGCTTTCGGATTATTCTCAGCTTCAATCCCTGGTGTCTGCAGTTGGGGGGGGGTCTTTATCCTAGGAACAGAAGAAGAGCCTTCTGGATCCATGTTGTCCAGCGTCCTGTTCTCACAGTGGCCAACCAGGTGCCTTTGGGAAACCAGCAAGCTGGACCTGATCACATGAGCATTACTCTGACCAAGTGTAGCCATCATGGCTAGTAGACGTTGATAGCCTTCTCCTCCAGGTCTACCAAATCATCTGCCAAAGACCCTGAAGAGCAAATGCCAACAATTTGATGTTGGGCTAAGTCACCTGGGGCAAACCTTTGCCTGCTGAACTACAACTGCTGTCATTCACCTGACCATTGGCTACCCTTGCTAGGGCTGATGGGAGTTGTAGTCCAGCAACATCTTTTTTTTTTTTTAAAAATAATTTTTATTGAATGATTTTATGTTACAAGAAACATTACAACCATACTACCACTAAATATAATTGAGAAATAAAAAAACACATACCTCAATATTTAGTTAGTTATTTGTTATTTACTGTCTTATTTCCTCCCAAACATTCCATACGAAACACACATATGTACAGACACACACACAAAAATTAAAAATGATAATATTTTTAAATATTTTAAATATTTCCCCCTTTTATCTTTCAAAATCTTTTCTTCAATTTTGACTTCCTGTCAAGTCCCTTCGCATGTGTTTTATCTTACAATCGAATGCACACAAAACAATAAACCTTTCTATATAAATTCTATATAGAGATTCTATATAAATTTTCTGATACATTCTGAAAACATAATAAATCCTTAATTGTTATCCAGCAACATCTGTTGAGCAGAAAGTTCCCCACCCCTGAATGGCCTTTGTGGCCTGACCCATCATCTGACAGCTTTGCTTGTGGACTTGTCAAAAAAGGCAGCACCATGGATCAAGTCTAACTGTGTCGCTTCCTTCCTTAAAACTGACTGCCAGGGCAAATTGTATTTTATTTGTCGGGTTGTATTCTCTCCCTCCCTCGACCCCCCCCCCCAGTTTGTATTATTCTGTATTTTGTAAACGTTGTGAGTTTTGCCTTGAAACCCAACTTGGGAGAAAGGTGGGATATAGAATCTATGAAATGAAGAAGTCAAATAAAATAAACCAGGCTAGCGTATTTATCACAAATAAGGTTTCTGAATCCCCTCCTTCTCCCCAAACACTCTTCTTTCTTTCAGCGTGGCCTTGTTGGACCTCCAGGACCCCCAGGCCCTCCAGGACCCCCAGGAGCTCCAGGGGCAGAAGTCACCCAGGAAGTCTTGCTGCAAGAGTTCAAGAAGATGTTAAAAGGTACGCGGGTTCAAGAGAGGCCGGCCTCCTTCCAAGTTCAGGTGGCAGCATCTTCCTCTCTATTTCTTTTTCTCAAGCCCTCTTTTTTTTTTTTACTATGGCTCTGTTGTTGTTGTTCAGTCGTTCAGTCGTGTCCGATTCTTCATGACCCCATAGACCAGAGCACACCAGGCACTCCTGTCTTCCACTGCCTCCCGCAGTTTAGTCAAACTCATGTTGGTAGCTTCAAGAACACTGTCCAACCATCTCGTCCTCTGTCATCTCCTTCTCCTTCTGCCCTCAACCTCTCCCAACATCAGGGTCTTTTCCAGGGAGTCTTCTCCTCTCATGAGGTGGCCAAAGTATTGGAGCCTCAGCTTCACGATCTGTCCTTCTAGTGAGCACTCAGGGCTGATTTCCTTAAGAATGGATAGGTTTGATCTTCTCACAGTCCATGGGACTCTCAAGAGTCTCCTCCAGCACCATAATTCAAAAGCATCAATTCTTCGGCGATCAGCCTTCTTAATGGTTCCATACTTCACTACTGGGGAAACCATAGCTTTAACTATACGGACCTTTGTTGGCAAGGTGATGTCTATACTTTTTAAGATGCTGTCTAGGTTTGTCATTGCTTTTCTCCCAAGAAGCAGGCATCTTTTAATTTTGTGACTGCTGTCACCATCTGCAGTGATCATGGAGCCCAAGAAAGTAAAATATTTCACTGCTTCTATTTCTTCCCCTTCTATTTGCCAGGAGGTGATGGGACCAGTAGCCATGATCCTAGTTTTTTTTATGTTGAGCTTCAGACCATATTTTGCACTCTCCTCTTTCACCTTCATTAGCACCATACATTTAAGCCTCATCTGAAGCATGTTCAGAACATCAGAAGAGGCTCCCTGCTGGGATCAGGCCAATGGGTGCATCTGGACCACTGCTTCTCAAACACCAGCTGTTTTGGGACTACAACTCCCACCATCCCTAGCTAGCAGGACCAGTGGTCAGGGATGATGGGAACTGAAATCCCGAAACAGCCGGAGACCCAAGTTTGGGAAATCCTGCTCTAGATAGACTAGCAAACTGATCTCACAGTGGCCAGCCAAATACCCCAATGGGACATTTGCAAACAGGCGTTCAGCACAAGAGCACTTTAAATGTATGGTGCTGCTATGGCCTAAGGCTGTAAAACACCAATGTTTAAAGCACATGATTCCGCCCCCCCCCCTCCTGGGAACTTTAGTTTGTATAGGGGGCTGGGAATTGTAGTTCTGTGGGGAAGGGGCAAACTACAGTTCCCAGAATTCTTTGGAGGGCAAGGCAAAGTGCTGTAAACAGATGGTGTTCACTCAGCCAAACTCACTCTCCCAGTTGGACAGAGAAGCCGGATTCTCAGGGCCAACAAGATGGCCTCCTATTTTTTCACCTTTTTCTTGCAGAAGCCACTGAGCGGCGGACCCCTCCAGCTTTGCCAACCCCCCTGAGCGAGGCGCCCCCTTTGCTGCTCTCCTTGGAGGAGGCCTCCCCCTACCGGCGAGTGGAGGAGGCATTTCACTGCAAACTCAAGGGCCAAATCGTTGTGGACAAGAAGACCTTGATGGAACTCCAGAACTTCCAGATGGTGAGGAGACCACATCTCTTTCACTAGCAGGCGTTATCGGACGGTGTGAGGCACATATTGGGTTGTAGCCAAGGTTAGTCCTGATTAGAGTAGACCCACTGATGTTAAGGACTAACTTAGGCCATGGCTACTTCCCCCAAAGGATTCTGGGAGCTGTCATTTGTTAAGGGTGCTGAGAGCTGTGAGGAGACCCCTGTTCTCCCGCAAAGAGCTACCTTTCCCAGAGTTCCCCAGGAAGAAGAGTTGATTGTTAAACCATGTGTGGAATCATAACTCGGGGGGGATAGGGGGGTCTTCTCGCAACTCTCAGCACCTATAGCCAACGGCAGCTCCCAGAATCCTTTGGGGGAAGCCATGGCTGTTTAAAGTGATATAGTGTTTTAAACGTGCAAATGTGGTCTAAGTTTGTAGTTTATTTACTTTAAGGATTTCATAACCCTCTCAGCCTTGGAATGGCAAGTTTGAGTCCTAGAGCAATCCTTCAAGCTCAGTGAATTGCCAAGAGCCTCTAAAAGTAAAATCTCTGCATATGGAGGTTGGAAGGGGCGGGGGGAGGCAAAGTTCTCTGGAAGGATAATCCTGGTGCCATGCTAATTGGCGTGGAGAGAGGGAGACTTAAGACATCTTAATAGCCATCAGGGGCTGTAATGGAGGGAGTCAGTCCTTTCTTAATTATGTTTGGCGGATTCCTGGGGCCTGCCCGTGCCAAGGGGTACGCTGGTGCCAGCACTTGTGGGCCTGAGCAGGGCGTGTTTGGGGCACGAACGTAGCCATGAGTCTGCAGCACAGTTGCTGTGGGCGCCGACAGCAGGATGAGAGGGCATCCTGGCGACGAAAGGGAAAATAGGGCCCTGTCAAGGCAGCATTTCATCACCTCTGTCTTCGGGTGTATCTGCAGACTGAACGCAAAGTCCTTGGGAATCAGAAGTGGGGAGAGAGACCTGTTGCGCTCCAGCCCTGCTTGTGGGGTTCCCAGAGGGCCATCTGGTTGGCCACTGGGAAGACGGTGCTGGGCTGTATTGTGTGTTGGGTCCAGAGGTGCCAACTTCTCTGCACAATTGAAGGGTACCGACACAAAGTCCTGATGTCACGCGTGGGTCCCTTTGAATATTGAGGGGGCCCAGCCCCTTAAAAAAAAAAGATTGGGGGGCCATAGTGCCTCAGGCCCCAGGAGCCAGTGCCCTAGTTTGGGTCTAATCTGTCAGGGCTCTCATTCATCATTTTCCTCCTGGATATCTTTACTAGAAGATTCGACAAATTCATGAAGGACATGGGTATGTTTAGCATAGGGAAAGAGAAGACTGAGAGGAGATATGATAGCCGTCTTCGAATATCTCAAGGGCTGTCCAATGGAAGATGGAGCAAGCTTGTTTTCTCTTGCCCTGGAGGGTAGAACTCGCACCCATGGCTTTGAGTTACAAGAAAGGAGATTCCGACTAAAGCCGGACAGTGTGAGCTGTTTGACAGTGGAATGGTCTCCCTCGGGAAGTGGTGGACTCTCCTTCCTGATGTGCAGCGTAAATTAATAAGGCAGAGTTTTTAAATGAAAGAATAAGAGCTTTACTGAGTTAAAATGAACTTCTTCATAAACAACATGGTTCCAAACCGTTTGACTGAGATTACATTCTGACTCTGCTCACAACTGAGGCAGACTGACTCTGACTGAAATCTTACAGAGAACACACAGAGAAAATGGCTGCTATTTATAAGGAGAATGAGACACATGTCAGAGTGACTCAACAGTTAGCAGTTAGGCCTGAATAACTTTAGTAGGCCCTGAATAACTTTGTGCAGTCCCAGCACTTCCCAGCCTGCTTTGCTGCTTCTGCTCTCATGTGTCTTTGTCACATGACACTTCCTTGGAGGTTTTTAAGCAGAGGTTGGGCGGCCACCTGCCATGGATGCTTTAGCTGAGATGCCAGCATTGCAGGGGGTTGGACTAGATGACCCTTGGTGTCCCTTCCAACTCTCTGATTCTCTGATTCAATGGCTGCCAATGGCTACTAGCCACAATGGTTATGTTCTCCCACTACTGATGGAGGCAGGATGCTGCAGGATAACAGTGGCTGGGAATCACAACTGGGGAGAGCTCTGAGTTTCTGCTTGTGGGCTTCCCATAATGAGCCTGTGGTTGGCCAACCTGAGAGCAGGATGTTGGACTAGATGGACCTTTGGCCAGATCCAGCAGGGCTCTGCTTAGGCTCTTATTATATCTTCATGGTTCTGGTGAAGCAGATGCTCTACTGCCAAGCTCAAGTCCTCATAAAGAATGGGGGCACTATGTCGATGTCCTTTCATTCTGCAAGAGACAGAGAGGGAGAGAATGGCGAAGCTGCAGAGGGAGAGAGAGAGAGAGGGAAAGACGTGAAGAAACAGGAATGTTTTATCAAGCGGTAATTTACTGGTGCCGGAAAATTGCCTTCCATTTCAAGTCCGCGGTTTCGGGGGAATTAAGTCGCTGCCTCCGTTTTAGTTTAATTGCTTTTAACGAAAGGGGGGAAGGAACAGAGCTGCCAAAAAAGGGTTGGCAGCTTCTGCCTAACAGATTGGAGGGGCACACACACACACACACACACACACACACACACACTTGAAAAGGGGAGTGGAAGGGCCCATACCATATACTAGGGGTGTCAAATAAGCAACTGAGAAGAATCAAAGCTGTCTTATGCATGGCCTTTGGCTTGATATTGCTCTCTACCGTCCTACTCTCCAAAGTGGTACAGCCTTCCAACAGACGCATCATAGTGCTGATAATGCCAAGGCTGCAGGTTCGATCCCTGTATGGGACAGCTGTATAGTTTTGCGTTGCGGGGGGTTGGAATGGATGATCCTCAGGGTCCCTTCCAACTCTACAATTCTATGATTCTATGTAGGTTTGCTCTAGCTCTGTAGCTGTTGCACTAACTCAAGCAACCCACTCATTTTATCTGATTTGTATTGATAAATATATTACATATATCTGCCAGTTTTGTGGATTTTAGCTGTGTTTTATCCATCCTTTTACGATGGGCCACATCCCACTAAGTCCTTCTCAGAGGTAGAGCCACCGAAATTAATGGACCTACATCTGTCATGCTCATCCATAAGAACGTATGAAAAGCTCTGCAGCTGAATCAGGCCAATGGTCCATCTAGTTCAACATCTTCTCACAGTGGCCGACGACATGCCCATTAGGATTGCAGTCTTATCTGATGGAGGATCTATTGTATATTATTTTTTTACCCTTAATGTTGTTGTATTAATATGCTGGGACCCTTGGGCCAAACACCATATCATCATCATCATCATAAATATTATTATTAGTAGTAGTAGTAGTAACAACAATTACAATATTATTATTATTAGTAGTAGTAACAACAATTAAAATATTAATATTAATAGTAGTAGTAATAATAATAAATATTATTAACAGTAACAATAATTACTAATAGTAATAAAGTTACCTAGGCAAAACCAGCTTTCTCTCCTGAAAAAAAACACCACCCAAATTCTGATGTTGCAACAACAGCAGAACCTCCAATTAATGGGCTTTTTCTTTCCTTGGCACATTAAAGCTAATTTTCTCCTCCTCCCTGACTTGAGCCAAACCCACACCGCAGGAGCCAAAGATAACAATAAACACCCGCACTGAGTTTATTTTAGGCTAAGTCCGATAATCTTTCCTGCCAGCTTTGCAACTGGAGACCTCTCCCTTGCATGGCAGCAGCTAAACCCAGGGTGGGAGGTGGGGAGCGCTCTTTAGGCCTCCTCAGTCGGTCCCCCCAAAAAACTGTAGAGATGAAGGCAAAGAAAAACAAAGGTCGCTAAGCCCTCCCCAATGGCGCAGAAGAAAGTGATTCGGTAGGGCTAGGGGTGTGTGTATAGAGGGAGGTTGGAGAATTTTGCCAAAACAGAAACGGGAGCAGAAATGGCCAATGTATACTTGTTCGTCCTACATCCGGAACGGAAGTCAATTGGGCGAACATGATCAGCAAATGATACATAATTGATTATGGTTCCCTGCCTCAACCCCACATTTGCATTGTGTTTTCTTTGCAATGAAATGAGCCGGGTGGAATAACGTCACAACCATGTTCCTGGGATAGAGCTCAGTTGGTAGAGCGTGAGACTATGGGTGCGAGACCCACTTTGGGCAAAAGAGATTCTTGCATTGCGTGGGGTTGGACTAGATGACTCTCACTGCCCCTTCCGACTCTACAGCCTTATGATTCTTATGTAATCAAGCACTTGGCATTACGGATGTTACAATTTTGTTACAGTGGACAAATGAGACGAATGGTGCCGTTTTTGGTGAAAGGCTTAACTGGGGGAAAAGATTGAATGTTAAACCACTCTGGGAATTGCAGCTCTGTGAGTAGAATTGGGGGGGGGGGGGCTCCTATCAACTCTCAGAACCCTTAACAAAAGACATTTCCCAGGATTCTTTGGAGGAAGCCATGACTGTTCAAAATGGCATCACAGAGCTTTTAAAATGTGGCCTAAGGTGGATGCAACCAAGAGATTCTTGAATGTCAAGCGGTCCAGTGATGTTTCAAGTCAAGGACACAACTCAAGAAAGCTTCTGTGTGTTATGAAATAGAGAGAAGGGGAGCAATGGAGGCGGTGACCAGGGTCTTGTTGGATTTGTGACGGTGTTCTTTTTCTCCCTAGCCTTCGGCCAAAGGAGCGTTCCTCCGGGGATCTGGTTTGAACTTAACCACCGGGAGATTTACAGCATCTATATCTGGGATTTATCAGTTTTCGGCCAACGTCCACATTGGTGAGTGGGAACTCTCGCTGCTGGCAGATAACATGTCCTTTTGCCTTCTTTTCCCAGTCAGTATGGTCTTGAAAAAAGAAGGTCAAATCTAACCTTACGGAAGCTGGTTCCTCTAACATAGGGACCTTATTTATGCCCGAGGGGCCAAATGGCCACATGCCAGAGGCAAAAGTGGGTGGGGCGATAAATGTCAATGCTAAATTTGCATCCGAGGCTAATTTCTGTGCACACATCTCTATATTCATTATATACCCTCTTTCCTTTTCTTTTTCTCCAAGACCACAGTGAGCTGAAAAGTAAACTACAGCTTCGAGCAAGAGACAACGTCCGGGTGCTGATCTGCATCGAATCCCTCTGTCATCGCAACACGTAAGTCACTGGGATGCTGCTGCAATACCATCTCAAGACACGGGTGGGGAACCTTTGGACCATTGTTCGAATGTGGCCTTTGTGTCTGGCTCTCAGGACTCTCCCCAGGCCACACACCCTCCCCAGCTAGGTCTCTCCCCAGCCCTGCTTTGTACCTTCCTTGAGCACCTTTGCCTGGCTGGAACATGTCCTTGAACTCTGAACTCATGCCTGCAAGAGAGGGGTGGGTGTTGAAACCAGCCTACTGCGCAAAGGTCATTTTAAAATCCACTGCTCCGCCCACTTTTACCTCTGGCTCCACCTACCACTGGCATGTGACCCCCAGAAGGAAATGCAGCCCTTGGAATGAAAAAGGGTCCCCCATCCTTGTTCCAGCATCTAGCATCTTTATGGCAGGCCTAATCTAAGGTTTCTTTCTCAATGGATAATTGAAGTAACAATAAGAACAACAACAATAGCAATATCCCAGCCATTCTTTCCTCCCTGAAATACACTTGAGTCTCAACTTATGCTTGTCAGAATAACACCAGCACATTATGAATAGGATTCAATAATAGGAGTCAAAAGGGAAATTGGAGGTCATTTTGCTCCACCCTCTGCTGGGCGCAAGATCTTCAATGCTGGAGGCAACTAAGATAATGAGAAAAGCTCTGCTGGATGAGGCCAATGGCCCATTGGGGTCAGGCATCCTGTTCTCTCAGTGTTCATCCAGATACCTACAGGAAACCCCACCAAAACAGGGCCCATGGAAATTAAGAACATAACTAAAGCCTGCTGGATCAGACCAAAAGCCCATCTAGTCTAACACCCTGCCAACCAAATGCTTCTTCTGGAAATCCTGCAAGCAGGACCTGAGTGCAACAGCAACTCTCCCTACTTGTGAATGCCAGCAAGTAGACATCTTGCTTCCAACACTGAAGGCAGAACATAGATGTCAGGCTTAATAGCCTTCTTCTCCATGCTGCTTCCCTGACTAACCAGTTTCTGCATAAAAACCTTCAGTGAAGGTACCCTGTTTCACCGCTCTTATCAGTGAGGCGCTGCTCCTATCTTTTAGCCGAAATTGACTTTCCTGCCCTTTCCACCCCCCTCGCTCCTTCGCGCTGGAGCAACAGAGAACGCACCTGTTGGATTTTCCTCAGGACAGCCCTTCGATCCTCTCGTGGTCTCCCCTTCATTTTCTCTTCTCCAGGGTTCATGGCTTACCCTGGCCCACGGCCACCATCTTTGTTTTGGATGGGTCTTTGGAAGTTGACTCATTCTGGAGCATTCGGGGGTCAAAATGGCTGCCGTGCACAAAAATATGGCAGCCTCGTGCATTCAGACCTGTCTCCCATGGTAACCATCCGCAGCTCTTCCGAAGGCCTGCAGCTCCTCAACAGACCTCGTTGAAAGGACTGTGTCTCCTCAGTAGGCCTCATTGGAAAAGCTTAGAAATCTGTAGTTCATTCGGCAGAGGCCAGTGGTGTTCCCCCAGCCCTTTCTAAAACACCCCCCATGCTTTCCTTACACAAGAACGGCCATCTTGGGCCTTTTCTCTTTCCTGATTTGTTCTTTGTCCACCACACTCGACACAACTCTGTCAAAACAAAAGTGGGGAAAATGTCCTCTGAAAGGGTCTCTGCTGGCAGCTCTTGAAACCCCACGAAAGCCAAAAAGTGGAGCTGGAAGAAAGGTTTGGGAATGTGGCTGTGCCAAAGACCCCCCCCTTCCTCTTTGTGACTCAGATGGAACCGATCTCGCTGTTAAAGTTCTAATTTAAACACTTTTATTGGAGGAACAGAGAAGAAGGTGTGGAATGCTGAAGAATTAAAAAAAACCAGACCAGGCCTTGTTCATAGACTTCGTTGGCTTCCACAAAAGACGCCATGGAGCTTGCAAGTTGTTGTTATTAGTAGCAGTGGGTGCTGGGAGATGGCAGAAACCCCTCAAACCTGATAGTTTGGCAGATACCGCAGCAGGGAAGAACATAGAGTCAGCAATAAATCACATTCATAACACGAACACAAAATCCACCACAAACCAGGAGCTTAATACATCAACGCAGGCAGTTGATGTTTTCCATGGGGAAAATCTGGGTGAGCAGATACGTTTTAAGCAAGGGCCAAAATGCCTAATTAGGGAAGAGAGGATGTGTCCCATTTCGTTTTCTCATTTTTCCAGCCTTACAGTCAGTTCTCCACATTTCCTCTTGCCTTTTTCAAAGAAGCCCCGCATGAAAATTCATCGGCTGTTTTGTGAGAATTTCTCCTAATGTATCCATTTTCATATGCAGCTTTGCCGAATACACAGATTTTTGTTTTGCAAGCCATTTCCCCTGATATAATGCATATTTGTATACCATTTTTCCTTATATGCACTTTAACGCACAGTTCCACCAAGTTTATTTTCATCTTTCGCATTTCTATCCCACAAGGAGATTGATGTGGCGTGTACATGCTTCCCTTCTTCCTCCCCATTTTGTCCTGCAACAAGCCTGTGAGATAGAGTAGGCTGAGAGACTGCACCAGGCCCAAGGCCAGCCAGTGAGTTTCATGGCTGCTTGGGGATTTGAGCCCTGGTCTCCTAGGTCCTAGTCCAACACTCCAGTCACTGCACCATACTGGTGTGAAGATAAACACTAGCTTAGTTTTTTAAAAATAAATTTTATTGTTTATAGCCCAGTGGCCCATCACAATACAGTATGAGCAGAAATCACACAGCTACAAAACTAAAGACATTGCATGCCACCAGACCAGGACAAATCTACAATGTCCAAAATTTAGGAACGTTCCTTCTATTCAGCATCCCTGGGCTTTGGCACTTGCACAAACCAGAAAAGTTGCTCTTACCTTTCTTGTGCTAGTACAAATAGTGTCACCCTATAGCTGATGCACATTTTGACATCTGCCAAAGCCATTTAATTTTTGAATCATCCGGTTGACCTTCTAAGGCGATCTGAAAAGGGGAGACTAATTTAGCTCTGGGTGAATCCTACAATGGGCAATATGAAACATAATGTAAAAGATGCTCAGTATGGGGTTTCAGATGTGAATATTTCCCGGCCCTATCAGGAGATGTTGGACAGGTGGCCTACCCACCAAACCAGGGTCTTTTCTTCAGCTTTGGAGCAACTGGCCATGCTTGTAAAGGCTACTCCAGTTGCTGAAACAGAGGCGGAAGAGAGCCTTCGGCAAGTCAGGGGGCTGTTGCTCTTGGACCGTCTCTGGATAGGGGTGGATTCAGGTGAACGCTGGAGTTGGTTTTTGGCATGGCGGCTGTGGAAACTGGGAGCAGTGGAGTGAGGCGATGGTTTCCGTTCCCTCGGGTTGCCTCACCTCTTATGAAACATGACGAGGCCAGGGCATCGGCTGGCTCGGGGCATGCCTCTACCACCTGCCCAACCTGGCAGTGCCCCTTTATCAGGGCTTCGCTTGCACCTGCAGGGTGGGGCAACCTGCCTCCGGAGGGCATGAGACCTGTTGCAATGTTGGTAGGAGAGCAAGCCCAAACGAGCCATCAGCTGGCAAAACTGGTGAGAGCAAAGAGCATGTCGTAAACATGGGGGGTTCTAGCCAATGTCAGCCCTACTCAGAGTAGATCCATTGAAATGAACCGGCGCGGCTAATTTAAGGGTTGCAGCCAACTTTAATCCTCCTCAGACTAGACCTTTTGTTGTACGCAACTACACCCTCCTCAAAGTAGACCCTAAGTTGGCTGTGGTCATTAATTTCAATGGACGCGTGTCTGACATTATTAATGGTCACGTCTAACTTAGGTTAACATTAAGGGTCACATTTAACTTAGGTTTGTTCATTTCAACAGGTATGCTCTGAGCAGAACTTATTTGGCTACAACCCATCATTTTTTTACTTGGTTAGTCATCTGCCTTAGAACCCAGGGATGGATGGAAGAGATTTAAATTAATGTGTTTGTTGCTGAAACATCTCCATTTTGTTTTGCTCCATTTCCTCCAAATTATCTTCAAAAATTGACTGTGTGGGGAACCTCTGGCCCTCCAGATGTTGCTGAACTACAACTTCCAGCAGGCGTGGCCAATGGCCAGAGGGATAAGGAGAGTTGCAGTTCCACAAAGGTACAGGGCCAGAGGTTCCCCACACAGTCATTTCCCCCCAAGATAATTTGGAGGAAGTTGAACAAAACTTTCAAATAGCCCATTCCTATGCATATACAGTGGTACCTCGGGTTAAGTACTTAATTCGTTCTGGAGGTCCACTTTAGCTAATGGGGCCTCCCGCTGCCGCCGCGTCGCCATAGGACGATTTCTGTTCTCATCCTGAAGCAAAGTTCTTAACCCGAGATAATATTTCTGGGTTAGTGTAGTCTGTAACCTGAAGCGTATGTAACCTGAAGCGTATGTAACTCGAGGTACCACTGTACAACCGGAAGCAAACTGGTACTGTGTTCAGTGGGGCTTCCTCATGGGTAAAGGTGCAGAGTAAAGTTAGGGCCAGCTTGCTAATACACCTGGCTTTGCAAGCCGGCGGAAATCACAGAGGAAACAACGAGAGCACACTGCAATTGGAGGGGCAACCCAAATGATCAAGGGGGTGGAACAACTCTCCTACGAGGAAACGTTGATGCTTTTGGGGCTTTTTTTTTTAGTTTAGAGGAAAGGCAATTAAAAGGTGACATGGCAGAAGTTTATAAATTTATGCTCGGCATGCAGAAAGGGGACAGGGGAAAGTGTTTCCTCCTTCTCTCATAACGCTGGAACTCATGGACATCCCAACAGAAGCTGAATGTTGGAAGCTTTGGGACAGAAGAAAGGAAGAGCTTCTTCAGGCAACACATAGATAACCTGCGGAACTCACTTCCACAGGAGGAAGTGGGGACCGCTAACTTGGGTGGCTTGAAAAGAGGACTGGACAAATTCTAGGAGGTTGAGGCTACGAATGGCTATCGGCCTTGATGACTATGCTCTGCCTCTGTGGTCAAAGGCAAAAAAATGCCAATTTCTGGAAATGGCAGAAGGGGAGAGAGCTCTTCTGCTCAGGGCCTACTTGCAGGCATCTGGTTGGCCACTGTGAGAATAAATGGAATATATGGGCCATTGGCCTGATCCTGCAGGCTCTTCTTATGTCCTTATAAACGATGGAGAACTTATGGAATTTGAGCTTGAGATACCCCACTTCTCAGCCACTGTGCTATGCCAAGCTATGACTCTGGTCCATGAACATCTGTCTCCCTTTCTTTTGCACCTCTTAGGTCTTTGGAAGTTATTGCTGGTCTGGAAAGCAACAGCAAGATCTTCACCGTTTATGTCCATGGATTGCTGCAGCTGCAGGTATATGGGGGTTGTAGAGCTGGCGGTAATGTAGCCTATAAAGAGCACCAGTGAATTGACGCGGGTGGCGCTGTGGGTTAAACCACAGAGCCTAGGACTTGCCGATCAGAAGGTCGGCGGTTCAAATCCCCGCAACGGGGTGAGCTCCCGTTGCTCGGTCCCTGCTCCTGCCAACCTAGCAGTTCGAAAGCACGTCAAAGTGCAAGTAGATAAATAGGTACTGCTCCAGCGGGAAGGTAAACTGTGTTTCCATTCGCTGCTCTGGTTCACCAGAAGCGGCTTAGTCATGCCGGCCATATGACCCAGAAGCTGTACACCGGCTCCCTCGGCCTATAGAGCGAGATGAGCGCCGCAACCCCAGAGTTGGCCACAACTGGACCTAATAGTCAGGGGTCCTTTTACCTTTACCTTTTAGAGCTGGCGGTAATGTAGCCTATAAAGAGCATCAGTGAATTGAGACAGACTCCCGCCCCTGGGGCCACCATTTTTATGCAACTGGTTCAGGAGGTGGGAAGAACCGTAGCTCAGTGGTAGGGCATCTGCTCTGCATGCAGAAGGTCCTGGGTTCAATCCCCGGCATCTCCATTATTAGGTTTTATTTTGTCTCAGGGCAGATTACAATTAAAATTCTGAAAGTGCTGTAAAACAGCTTCAAATTATAGAAATAAGATGGGTCCTAAAAACATGAACCTCAAGTGTTGAAAGCCAAGGTGTGCTTTGTCATGGAGGGGAGGGAGCCCCACAGCCTTCCACGGAGAAGGTCCTTTCCTGGTCTGCCACCCCCACCGACTCCTGAGGGCGGCGGAACAAGCAAGAAGGCCTCCTCTGCTGATCTCAGCACCCAAGAAGGTCTGTAGGGAAGGAGCAGGTCTTTTGGGTATTTCAGCCCTGAATAGTTCAGGGCAGTGCTCCCCAAACTTGGGTCTCCAGTTGGTTTTGGACTAGAATCATTCCCCCTGCCAGCTAGGTAGGGACGATGGGAGTTGTAGTCCAAAAAAGAGCTGGGGAGCCAAGTTTGAAAAACACTGGCTTCGAACACTAATGGGAGTACCTTCAATCAGACCTGGAAACAAACTGGCAACTCCTGGGCTTGTGGTTCCCTTGTAGCTTTGTACATTGGCTCCCAGTATGTTTCCAAGCACAATTCAAAGTGTTGGTGCTGACCTTTAAAGCCCTAAATGGCCTCGGTCCAGTATACCTGAAGGATCGTCTCCTCCTCCATCGTTCTGCCCGGATACTGAGGTCTAGCGCCGAGGGCCTTCTGGTGGTTTCCTCACTGCAAGAAGTGAGGTTACAGGGAACCAGGCAGAGGGCCTTCTTGGTAGTGGCGCCCACCCTGTGGCCACCCTGTGGAACGCCCTCCAACCAGATGTCAAAGAGAAAAACAACTACCAGACTTTTAGAAGACATCTGAAGGCAGCCCTCTTTTAATGTTTAACAGATTACTGTATTTTAATACTTTGTTGGTAGCCACCCAGAGTGGCTGGAGAAACCCAGCCAGATGGGCGGGGTATACATAATAAATTCTTATTCTTATTCTTCTTATTTCTTCTTCTCTTCCCTTGTGGTGCAGCCTGGACAATACACTTCCATCTTTGTCGACAACAGCGCCGGTGCCCCTGTCACCATTCAGAATGGATCCGATTTCATGGGGATGCTGGTGGGAGTCTAATCTGGGATGACCCTCAATGCAGGGGGGCAGGGGGATGAAGACGCAACCAAGGACCTGTCCGTCCGTACTTTGCCACCTCTGTGCCAGGGGATCGCCTTCTCTTTGCCGTTAGGCTTCTCCAGCTGATTGACGCAAACAATACTTTCCCTTCTCCCCACGGCATAGCAATAATTCAAGAAGACAAAAATCACGGGAGGTGAACAGTTCTTGCCACTGAACCTAAAAGACCAGATCTAGTTTGCTCCCAGTACAGTATATTCACAGGACACCTTCACTTCCTCAACCTCGGCTCTGAGATCCAAAACTTTGCTTTTGCTTCGGGATACAGCGTTTTGTTTTTGAAAAGACCAACCTTCAAGGACACGTACTCTCATCTGAACTGGGGGGGGGGGTGGGCTTGGTGCACTGTGGGTAAGTGGGTCTCTGAGGACATAAGAAAAAGAAAGGTGGCTCCAAAGCAGAGCAACCTGCTTTGCGTCTAGAAGGTCCTTAGTCCAGCCCCCAGCATGATTTGAGAAACAGCAGACTCCCGTCTGAAAGGATTCCTGTTTTCTGATTCCACCCTACCTAATTGGTTTCCTTTTTTAAAAAAAAAGGCCTAAAAAGCTCCTTGCAATTTAATGCCGAACCGTTTTTTAATCCGCCTTCCTGTTGCAGATGCAAAAGCATGTCCCACACAAAATGGATGGAGAGCAACCAAGTCCCTTCGACCAGTTACTCTCTCTGGACATCAATTGGTGGTGGGGGTTTCTTTAAATCTGTTCCTGGCAAGGAATCTATGCAGGCCCCTCTTGTGAACCACTTAGACCTTCCCAAAGGAAGCAAAGGATCCAACTATATGGTTGTAGCCTATGATGTCCCACTCAGAACAGACCCATTGAAATTAATGGACCGAAGCATCCCGTCAATGAGTCTCCTCTGAGTCCAACTAGCATTGGACACAACCCAAAACAAATGGAATAGCTGCAAAGTTATTCTAACAGGTGGGTTGCGAGTCGCAGGAAAAGCTGATGAAGGAGAGGGGAGTCCCCACTTTCAGAAGGGGGTTTCATGCATTCATCCTTCAAATTCTCCATCTTCACCACATCCCTGAATTTTGTTGACATTCCAGCCCTGCTTTCAAGTGATCGTTGTCGGCTTGCGTGTTTGTGTGTATGTGTGTTTGTGTGCTGGCTCTGGCTGAGTTGAAAAACAGTTTAATAATTATTATAATTGAGAAGAGAACTGTATATTATTTAAATTATCTGTGCTTGACCACAAGTGCCCAGCCTCACTATATACAAAGGCCGAGGAAGGCAAGTCTGGAGCTATTTGTAATTGGTGTGACGTCGCCAGAGTGATTTCTGACGGGATTTTGCCGCTCCGGGGGAAAAGAGAAGGGGGACACGCTCCCACCAAGCACAGACTCCCGAAGAGACAGAAAGGATGTGTTTGGGCTCAAGCATTATCACGGCAGCTGGCAGATTTCCGCTAATTTCTTTCCAGAGACTTTGACATGCAACTGTGGACTTAACCATCAACACCCAGCCTGCACCTTCAAAGGCTCCCCACCCCGACTGCTTAAGAATCACCTCCCCAGGCCTTTTGTTGCATTTCAAAGTAACCCCATTAGGGCAGGACAAAGTGTTACAAATCCATTTTCCCCCTCTGCATCCGTATGATGAGCTCTCATTCGTCTCCTAACCTCGTCGATACACTTCTCTGCCCTCCCTGTGTGGGAAGCAGGTAGTGAATTAAAGAGTCCACACCTGTCCACTCTGAGCAGGGCAGGATCCTGCTGGATAGCTCACTTGGTTAGAGCGTGGTGCTGTTAACACCAAGTTCGCGGATTCAATCCCCATAAGGGCAGCTAAGGGCCCGTCCAACTCTATGATTCTATGAGATGTCAGCAGTGGGCAGGGATGGATTTAGCAGCCTGGTACTGGCAGGAGAAATGTCCAGCAGGGGAGCTGTCCAGCAACGACCTAGTGCTGGTTCAGCAAAGCTTTTACATTAGCCAACAGACTGGGCGAGACGGGGAGTGTGTGTGTGTGTGTTATAGCAGGCCAGCTTTTCCTGCCTCTTCCTGGCTTCTCAGCAGGGCCCTGTTCCCGGAACGTAAACTTGTGTTTGCCTCCTCTGAAGTAGGGAGAGAGAAATTTGGTTCGTTTTACGTTTTGATGTGCACCTACTTGGTTTGCACTTCCCAAAACAACATGTAAAATCACGGCTATCCTTTAAAAAATTCTGAATTTTGTGGTGCGGTTCTCGAACCAAAAAGAAAGAAAAAATGCATGTATTGGGGAAAATAGCATCACAAAACACATCCTATTAAGGAAAACAGCTTGCGAAAACATCTGCGTTCAGCAAAATAGCGTACCAAAAATATATAAAGGTAAAGGGACCCCTGACCATTAGGTCCAGTCACAGACGACTCTGGGGTTGCGGTGTTCATCTCACTTTATTGGCTGAGGGAGCCAGCATACAGCTTCTGGGTCATGTGGCCAGCAAGACTAAGCCGCTTCTGGCGAACCAGAGCAGCGCACGGAAACGCCATTTACCTTCCCGCCTGTGCAGTCCCTATTTATCTAGTTGCACTTTGACGTGCTTTCGAACTGCTAGGTTGGCAGGAGCTGGGACCAAGCAATGGGAGCTCACCCCGTCGTGGGGATTCGAACCACTGACCATCTGATTGGCATGTCCTAGGCTCTGTGGTTTAACCCACAGTGCCACCCACATCCCACCAAAAATATATATGGGTGGATTAGAGGACTTGCCCGCTACAACACAAACAAGTCTTTGAGAAGACTTTTAAAAAATGCAGAAATGGACCACTTGAGAATGGGGAAATGAGAAACCAAAATGGAAGGATTTGTCCACCCCAGTTCCCAAGGAGGGATGAAGGAACGGAGGCCTGCAAAACACACACTCCATCTCCAATGATGGGGTTGGGCACAGAATCGTTGCTTCTGCTTGTTCAGTCTCAGGAGGGTCAGGAACAGGATCTGCAGCTAGGTGGGGAGTCCCAACAGAAAGAACATTGGGTTCCTTCATGTTTCAGCCCGCTAGGTGAAGGCATCACCTGAGGTGGTGGCCTCAGAATGGGGTCATGGGAAATGTAATTCCCTCTGTGCTGGGAGCCATGGTAAGGACTGGATTTCCCTCTTTGCAGGAGGACCTATCATGTTCAGGGGCCAGGAAATGAACACAGAGCATCGTGACCAATGACCATGGGGACATGGAGCTGCCAATTTGGGCATCGGCTTCTTTTATCTTGCAACATTTAGTCCTGCCCTAGATCTTTTACCAAGCTGGGTGATTTATTTCAATTTTAATTTTGAATAAGAATGGGGGTGCGTGTGTGTCAAGAAACGGGGAGAGGGAGATTATTTCAAGCAAGCGCAACCCTTCTAGTAGCGCCTCTTGCCTTTATCGTCTTATGTTTTAATAAGATATATTAATAAATCTGTATATTTAGTCACCTTGTATACACAGCAGCCCTCGGGGCACGCATTTAAAGCTGTAAACATATCATTGCACACTGGAGGGGCTGCCAAGCAGCCTGGCATGGGATCGGCAGGCTGGCGGGGAGAGTGTTGACTTATTTATGGAACTGGCTTGGCATTGACTGCGATGAAAGCTTGTGAAGGATAACGTGGTGCAAACAGTCTCTCTACTGCACTGTTTTCAGTCTGGCTTAAAAGCTCTAGGTTGCATCCGGTGCTAGTTTTGCTCAGAGTAAACCCATTGGAGTTAATAGACATGGCTACCTTGAGTCAATTGCATTCAATGGCTTTACTCTGTTCAGAAGAGAGAATTCAGCTCTTCACTTTTCTCATACAAGCCTAATGGATCGTCTTCTACGTTAGTCCAACTCAAAGTAGACTCACTGGGCCTTATCCAATGCAGCAGCTCGGCTGGTGCACAGGATTTCTATGTGCAAAATGGATCTTCCTCTTTCTTCCCTCCCCTGTACCCTCTAAATTAGCTCTGAAAGTTTGGGGGACCCTCCAGAGCAGATTTATTTGGGGGTGCTTAACTAGGTGGAGAGGAAACAGAAATATTGTTGCACCAGCAGAACCCCATTGGGTTCATCAGTTTCATTGGGTGGTATTCAATGCTAGTCCTCCTCAGAGTAGACCCATTGAAGTTAATGGGCATGACTAACTTAGATTAGCTCATTTCAATGAAGGACTTAGTTGAATACAGCCCTGTGGGTGGTAATTAACCAAATGTAACAGTCGGCCTGTTGAAACTAATGTAGCTAACTGGTTAAATAATTTTAGTAGGTCTATTCTGAGTAAAACTTTATTGAATGCCACCCAGTGGGTCATCTTAGAGTAAGATTTTGTTGGATACAAACCAAAAGGATTGCAATATTTAAAATTGGGATTTCTTACCTGGGATTGCACAAGAGTTCTAAGAAATCAAGGCAGTTTAGAAAAGTTCAGTCCACCATCTTGATTCAAAATGGCGCCCACTTGTACCCAAGCACAAAACTGCTCCTTGATCTCAGGAACCATCATGCAAAATTTGGTTACGATGACTTTAGAGGTGTCCAAATGCATCATGAACAGACAAACAACTTTCCCAAACGTGTAACAAGACTAGCAACCTATTACCCAGCATTGCTTGGGAATTCTAAGAAACCAAAATGTCAGTACAGATTTGAAATCACTTGTTAAAATGCAGTGCAACTTCCAAAGCTTGGCTCTGCCATTTTGATTCAAAGCGGCTTCCAATCCTAAGTGGAAACCAAAACCTGCTCCTCAAACTCAGGAACTGTTATGGGAAATTTAGTGATGACATCAGTGCATCCACATCAGTGCCGTTTTGAGAAGTCTGGCCCGCCATCTTGATTCAAGATGCCATCCAAACATAGATGAAAGCCGCCTTCTTGAATTCAGCAACTGTGATGCCAAATTTGGTGACGACATCTTAAGAGAAAACGGGCAGACCTACAAACAACTTTCCCAAATATCCAAGATAACAGAAGAATGAGACAGTGGTTAGGATAAGGAGTCTGGTGCCTTCCAAGTGTTGTTGGACTCCATCTCCCATCAGCCCCAGCCAGCATGACCACCGGCCAGGGATGATGGGAGCTGTAGGCAGGTGACATCTGGCAGGTTCCTCAGCCCTGGAGAACAAGACTCAGTTGCTTTCTCACTTCCTTTTATCCTGTGCTTCCAGCAAACCATGGTTTGCTTGAACGATGGTGTAGCACAACACTGGTTAACCCTAACCATACCCCTTTCCAATGGTACACACACCTGAAAATAAAGGATGCCCACCACACTAAATAAATGGCACCTTCAAAAAAATGATCCTTGGAATGGAGCCTTTGGGGAAATAAAAAATGGGAACCCAATGGAGCTTCAAGAGCTCTGGTAAGTTCCACCTCTCAACCCATGGGAAGGACTGCAGCTCAGTGGCAGAGCATTCCTGTTTGAACCCCTGGCATCTCCAGGTAAGGCTGTGTGATACCCCTGTTGGAAAACCCGGAGAGTCAGTGCAGACAATACTGAGTTAGGCAGACCAATAGCCTGCCTTAATGTGACAGCTTCCTATAAATTTGAGGGAGGGATGTGGCTCGGAGGCAGAATTTCTGCTTTGCATGCAGAAGGTCCCGGGTTCAATCCCAAATGACATCTCCAGGGCTGGGAGAGACTCTGGTTCTGAAATCCTGAAGAACTGCTGCAGGTCAGTGCAGACCAGGTGTGGGGAAACCTGTAGCTCTTCAGATGCTGACAGACTACAACTCCCATCATGCCTGCCCATTGACCACGCTTGCTGGGACCGATGGGAGTTGTAGTTCCACCGCATCTAAAGTTTCCCCACACTTAGTGTAGACAACACTGAGCTCAAAAGCCCAACGTTCCCTTTCCCCCTGAAACAAATCTCCCTGAAAACAGCTGAAACACCCTCCTCCGCATATATTGCAAATGGGAGCGTGTGTGAGAGAACTTTTTGACTCAGCCCTAAGGGGAAGTAAACAGGTGTGGATTTTATAGGTGTTGCTGGACGCCTGTCGTCCATAAGCCCTAGCTTTTATTATAATGGTGGTTTATTATGATTTATTCAATTTATATTATGCCCTTTATCAAAAGATCATAGGGCGGTGTACAACATTAAGAACGTATTTTACTGCACATAATGGATTTTAGGATTTTAATATCCTGCTTTAAAGGAGTCTCAAAGCGGCTAACAATCTCCTTTCCCTTCCTCCCCCACAACAAACACTCTGTGAGGTGAGTGGGGCTGAGAGACTTCAAAGAAGTGTGACTAGCCCAAGGTCACCCAGCAGCTGCATGTGGAGGAGCGGGGAATCGAACCCGGTTCACCAGATTACGAGTCCACTGCTCTTAACTACTACACCACACTGGACATATAACAAAGCATAGTAATAGACAGAATAATAATAATAATAATAATAATAATAATAATAATAATAATAGAATCACCACGACAGTCTCCTTCATCACCTTTAACAGGCTGTATATTATTTAATGGCCGATGGTTTGGGTAAAGAGAAATGTTTTTGCCTGGCGCCTTAAGGCATGTAATGTTGGCACCAGGCGAGCTGCTCTGGGGAGATCATTCCACAATTAGGGAGCCACCACAGAAAAGGCCCTTTCTCGAGTTGTCACCTTCCAAACCTCTTGGCTGACAAACATAGAGGAGGGACTCAGAATACAAGTGTTTGTCAACATTGGTTTGTATGGGGAGAGGCGGTCCTTACGGTATTGAGGTCCTGAGCTGTGTAGTGTCCACGTCTATGTATTGACACTAGAGAAGCATTTGTTTTTCACTGCAATATCTTAACTCCAGGAGATCTCAAGGGAAGAGAGGCTGAGAACAGGGCAGGCGTCTCTGGTGTTTGTGTGTGGCTGCTCCATGTTGCGGTCCATTGGACTGCAAGTGGCAACCTTCTCAGTACAGAACCTTCCGGAACTATTTTCAAGAACATTAGGGCATGGAAAGAGGTCCACTTCTCTTCACGGGGAGTGGGTAACTTCTTTTGACGCAATTGGGTCAAATGTTTCCAGTTTCTTTTTATATTAAGTTGCTAAGGATGGAGACAGGTGCATCTCACTAGGGAAGGCATTCCACAACCAGGGAGCCACCACTGAAAAGGCCCTGTCAGAGGTCGGTGGCAACTGGGCAACTCCCGGTTTTCCTTACAACTCCATGTGCAAAAGGGTTAAAGACTTATTCTAAAATAACTGTGTTTTGTATGCAGAAGGGTCCCAGGTTTAAGCCTCAGTCTCTTCAGTTGGATGGGGGAATAAGTGGCAGTAAATATCCTTGTCTCAAACTGTGGTGAGTTGCTGCCAGTCAGAGTAGACAATACTAGGTTAGATGGATCAACGGTCTGACTTGGTGTAAGGCAGCCTCCCACATTCAAATCCTAAGTGAACTGATGCGGAAATGCCTCCCAGTGAACTGTAGTTCAGCACTCTTAATAAACTACAGTTCCCAGGATTCCTTTCATGCTTAATTGTAGGGATGGAGGAGAAGTTCATTTCAGTTCACATTCCAACCAAAACAGCCATCCATTGACATTTATGCTCTTCTGGATTTTGCAGTGCAGTTTTCCAGTCAAGCATTGAGTGCAAAGGAGTCATATGCTAAAGTGTGTACACCCCCGCCCCATATTATGGAAAATAACCTACAAAAATGCATCATATTAGGGGGAAATACTTTGCATGCATACACACACACACACACACACACACAGAGAGAGAGAGAGAGAGTGGTACCTCTGGTTACTTACTTACCTGTATTTTTCGCTCTATAAGACGCACAAGACCACAAGATGCACCTAGTTTTTGAAGGAGGAAAACAAGAAAAAAATAATTCTGAATCTCAGAAGCCAGAACAACAAGAGGGATCGCTGCGCAGCGAAAGTAGCAATCCCTCTTGCTGTTCTGGCTTCTGGAATAGCTGCGCAGCCTGCATTTGCTCCATAAGACGCACACACATTTCCCCTTACTTTTTAGGAGGGAAAAAGTGAGTCTTATAGAGCAAAAAATACAGCAATTCATTCTGGAGGTCCGTTCTTAACCTGAAACCGTTCTTCACCTGAAGCACCACTTTAGCTAATGGGGCCTCCTGCTCCCGCTGTACAATTTTTGTTCTCATCCTGAAGCAAAGTTCTTAACTCGAGGTACTATTTCTGGGTTAGCGGAGTCTGTAACCTGAAGCATATGTAACCTGAGGCGTATGTAACCTGAGGCGTATGTAACCTGAGGTACCACTATATATAAATATATATGGCAAAATTTGCATTAAAATATTAATAAATATTCAGGAGGACTTTAAAAATGCAAGCCTCAACACTGATGTGAAAATATGAAGAACTGAGCTTAAGAATGAAAGAATTAGAAACTGAAATTGACAAATTTGCCCACCCCTGGGTTGCAGCCCACTGACGTCTTTTAAAAGCATTCCGCTTAGGACTTGGAAGACAACTTTCTTAACGAAAACCAGAGTAACATATAAATTGCAAACCGATCCAGGAATGTGGGGATCTGAATTAACGTTGGGGAAAAATGAGAAACTGAAATGGATGGATTTGCCCAGCCTTAATACTTGGGAGACCTCTTTATCCCTTGTGCTCCCAGTGGATTGCTGCAGTCTGCGGGAAAGTTCCAAAGATGCCATCAGCCTGCTCTGCAATGACACAGAACAGGGCCTTCACTGTGGCAGCCCCTGTTCCCTGGAACAGCATCCTTGTCAAGATACGACAGGAGCCCACATTCTTGGCTTTCTGGAAACAACTGAAGATATTTTTGTTGCCACAGGCTTTCACAGCGGGAGTCTTCGCCACACGTGTCCACTTATTAGGGTTTTGCTCTTGTTTTGAATGTATTTGTTGTTTTATACTCTGTAAATTGCCTCGAGATGCTGGTTTAGAAGGCAATGAATTCATTAACGATAAAGAGACAGCTCCGAATATCACCACTTTGTTCCGCAAAACGTGGGGGAGATGGACCCTCAACCTCTCGAGGAACAGGCTTAACAGATGGCGTGTCCAATGTGACCGCATTCCTAGCAGGTTTACTTGTGAGTAACCCCCCTCCAAGCCAACGCAGCTTCCTCCCAAATAGGTGCCAGCTTGCATCGGGGCACAAGATGCAAGCGGCCTGAGCTGGGAGAGACTGGGTATCTGCCCCCGCCATCTTTCCTCGCTCATATGGCCAATCCCTCTGGCACCCAGACAGCTCTGTGGCTCCGCTCTCCTGCGGCCTTTGAATATTTTCCCTGGCAGGGACTTGACAGGTTATGGGGTTTTTCTTTTCTTTTCTTTTCTTTCTTTTTTCTAAGCCCTCTTCAGATTTCAGGTTTTCGTAAATGATTTTGATGCCACGCTCCAGACTGACTCCTTGGGTATTTACGTTGGATTAGCGGGAGGCTCACAGCATTCCCTCGACCAAGAGAGATGAAAAAGCTCAGGGGATGTAAATGTGAGTGGCAGAGCGTTTAACCCTTCGTAGGAAATAAGGCAGGCATAGGCAAACCCGACCCTCCAGATGTTTTGGGACTGCAACTCCCATCATCCCTGACCACCGGTCATGTTAGCTAGGGATGGTGGGAGTTGTAGTCCCAAAACATCTGGAGGCCTGGGTTTGCCTATGCCTGAAATAAGGGAATAAGAAGAGCCCTGCTGGATCAGGCCAGTGGAAATCCTCAAGCCAGACCTGAGCACAAAAGCCCTCTCCCCTCCTGTGGTTTCCAGAAACCGGTTTCCAGAAGCAGCTATTGATAGCCTCATCCTCCAGGATAATATTGTTACAAAAGTCGTGTGGCACCCCCACCCCCAATCTCTGCAAGATTCCTGGGGGTTCCAGGCACTCACTCAGGGGCTGTGTTCCTTTGGAGAACTGAGACACAGCAGAGACTGCTGTAGCTTTAAGAAATATGGATTATCCCCCTATTTACACCTTCTGCCTGCATGCGGGGAGTCCAGATCTCACAGCACGGTCATTTCAAGAGGGGCTTGCCCCCCCGCAGCAATGCAGCCAGCCTTCAGCCAGCCTGCCCAAGATGGATCCCGGTCTTTCTTCTTCCCAGAATGCCTGGGTAAAAGCTCTCTTTTCCTGTCACCTCACACCCAGCTACCCTGGCAACCTTCCAAACCCCCAGTCTCTGTTACACCTCAGGGCAATGGAGGGAGGACAGTTCTCTTACATTGCCAGTGGCCCTGTATTGTTTCTTCATGGCTCCAGCTTGTCTAGGTCATTTTGCAGTGGCTAGCTCAGGAATCCCTCAGGGGCTTGTATTTCTCCCTTCTCATCCCAAAGAATCAAAATCCTATCACTTATTAATTTCTAGGGTTTAGGGGGATCCCCCCCAAAAAAACCTATAACAATATATACTAGTAGCCATTGATAGACTTCTCCTCCATGTGATAACAAAGAGCAGCATCCCCTGGCCTTTAAAGACAAGTGGGTTACAAATAAGCACCTTAGAAGATCCCTACTGGATCAGGCCCAGTGCCCATTAATCTAGCATCCTGTTCTCACAGTGGCCAACCGGATGCCTGTAGGGAACCAGCAATCAGAACCTGGGTGCAACAGTGACTGTCTGCAGTTGTGATTCCCAGGGGCTGGGAATGGAGAGGCACACAGCTTCCAAAGGTGGCGGTGGATCTGGCTGAAGGCATGTCTACTCCAGCATCCGGTGTGCCAATCAGATGATTCCGGGAAGGCTGCCAGAAGGACCTGAGGGCAAGTGCCCTCAGCAAGGGGGAAGTAGAAGTAGAATGGAGGGTGTTAGGGATGGGCTGAGACTCTAAACAGGAGCCGCCCCTGATAGGACACTGTGCCAAGAAGGAGCCAAATTTGGTGGAGAGGATTCCCATGTCTGGATGTGCCTGGGGCCACACCCCATGAAACCATCCCTCCACTGACGCAATAGATATCCTTGGAGAGTTGACACACCTCTCTCCTGTGTTTGTGTGTTTGCATTTCCTTTGACAGTCTATTTGGGGTGTGGCACATGAGCCTGTCTGGTGTGTGTGTGTGTGTGTGTGTGTGTGTGTGTGTGTGTGAGAGAGAGAGAGAGAGAGAGAGAGAGAGAGAGAGAGAGAGAGACTGTCTGTAGAAGGGAGGTAAGGTAAGAGTACCCCTGACCGTTAGGTCCAGTCACGGATGACTCTGGGGTTGTGACACTCATCTTGTTTTGAGGGAGCTGGCGTTTGTCCGCAGACAGCTTCTGGGTCATGTGGCCAGCATGACGAAGCCACTTCTGGTGAACCAGAGCAGCGCACGGAAACGTTGTTTACCTTCCCACCGGAGCAGTACTTATTTATCTACTTGCACTTTAATGTGCTTTTTAACTGCTAGGTGGGCAGGAGCTGGGACGGGAGCTCACCCCGTCGCGGGGATTCGAACTGCTGACCTTCTGATCGGCAAGCCCTAGGTTCTGTAGTTTCGACCACAGCGCCACCCGAGTCCTGTTTACTGTCTGTATATTTTGTTACACAAGCCTCATCCCTGCCGTTGAGACTGTCCCTTTGCACAAAGGACAGTCCTCTCTTTTAGGAATGGGGAACCTCGCACCCTCCAAGTGGTGTTGAACTATAATTCCCATCAGCCCTAGATGTTGGCCCATACCAGTGAGGGGCTGATGAGAGTTGTAGTCTGACAACACCTGGAGGCCTACAGGTGCCTCATCCTGGCTCTCCTTGAAGAGAAGACCAGTCTAGTTTGAAAAGAAGGAACCCTAAGAAGGCAGCCTCTGAATATCAGTTGGTGGGGATCACAAGGCCAGGATTCAGGGTCATGCAGTGGTTTTGATTAGTAGAGGATGTGGAAGAAAAGGAAATAAGAGTTTCCTCATCCAGCACATAATGATGAACACAGGAAACTGCCTTCTGTGGAGTCAGGCCATCTAGCTCCATGTTGTCTACACTGACTGGCAGCAGCTCTCCGGGGTTTAAGAACATGGCACATGGCTCCTGGAATCTTACCTGCAAGGGAATGTGGTCCCTGGGCTGAAGAAAGGACATGCCCTCCTGGTCTACAGCTTCCTAGCAAGACCAGTAAAGTTAGCAGCAATCCCCTCCCCATCTGCAAAAATGTCTTCACTCCCCAAGAAAGCCTGAAACCAGCCTCTGCTTTTGCAGGGATGACTTTGGGGGAACTGCTGTGGAATGGGATGAACAGACAGACAGACAGACAGACAGACAGACAGACAGGGTAGATAGACAGATACTTCAACTCAGCCTTAGCTAAGAACAATGCAAATATATCATATATATATATATTATTGTTTGGATTAACATCAGGAAGAACTTTCTGACAGTAAGAGCTGTTCAACAGCAGAACAGTTTACCTTGGCAGGTTGTGGACTCTCCTTCCATGGAGGTTTTTAAGCAGAGGTTGGATGGCCATCTGCCATGGATGCTTGAGTCGAGATTCCTGCATTGCAGGGGGTTGGACTAGATGACCCCTGGGGTCCCTTCTAACTTGACAATTCTATGTTTCTATGACCCACTGAAATCAATGGATGCCTGTTAGCCATATTAACTTCAGTGGGTCTAAGAAGGATTGTCACTGAATTCTTTTTCTGGGTAAATCCCTGCCCCCCCCCATTTTGCCATCCATGAATTTTAGTCCCTGCAGAACAATTTCTGGCTGAGCCAGCTGCCCCTGGTCTCCCTGCACCTCTGTTTCGATGCCCTTGGCAGTGAGCTGATCTTCCTTCCCAGCTTATAGAGCTTTGCTATGTGCGAGTTTACAGTGTAACACAAATCATTTTTGGATGTTCCAAACTGAAGAGAGAGAGAGAGAGAGAGAGAGAGAGAGAGAGAGGGAGGGAGAGAGGTGGGGAGGTTATGTTTCAGCCTAGCATGAAATGGCAATTTTTACGTTGCCAGTACTGACCACAGTTTTTCTTGCTGATTTTTGTGGGTTGCACGCCAGCCTTCGAAGTTATAAAACACCTGCTTGCTTGAAGTTGTTTCTATTCCCATTTAAGTTTACGGCGTGCAGTCTGGCAAATAAAATGTGCTTTTAAAATGTGTTGGTTTTTTGTTGGTTTTTAAAGAAGCATCTGCTGTTTTCCCTGGCTGGCGTAAGACTTTAAGAAAATCTGAAGGATAATGGTGAACACAGTCCATCTGAATCTAGGCTGGTTTGCCAGCTTTTTTCACAGGTAGAACCTTGCTCTTGCTGGCAACAGTGGTGACACCCAGGTGGAAATCTGAGGAATGGGGGATGTTATACCTGTTGGGTATCTGTGTAACTTAAAATGCATTCTGGGTGTCGTAAAATGGCAGGAATGGGGGCCAATGAAACCAGTGGACAAAACTGTGAAAAACAAGGGACCCCTGACCATTAGGTCCCGTCGTGGCCGACTCTGGGGTTGCGGTGCTCATCTCGCTTTACTGGCCAAGGGAGCCGGCGTACAGCTTCCGGGTCATGTGGCCAGCATGACTAAGCCGCTTCTGGCGAACCAGAGCAGCGCACGGAAACACCGTTTACCTTCCCGCCAGAGCAGTACCTATTTATCTACTTGCACTTTGATGTGCTTTTGAACTGCTAGGTTGGCAGGAGCAGGGACTGAGCAATGGGAGCTCACCCCGTCGCGGGGATTCGAACTGCCAACCTTCTGATTTGCAAGTCCTAGGTGCTGTGGTTTAACCCACAGCGCCACCCATGTACTCTCTTGGATTAATAAAAAAAAACCCACAAAACCCTGACCATGTCCTCCTGTCCTCAAAGCCTCCGATTTCTCATGGGAAAACAAGGGCAGAGAGAGAGAGAGAGTAAGCTTGCTGAAGGGGGCAAGGCAGCCGCCCCCTTCCTCTTGTTGTGGCTTGCAAGACTCCGGGTTTTGCCCGCCATGGAAACGAGGTGATCATTCTGTCTTCAGGACATAAATCAAAGTGTGCCTGGCTGGGTTGCCTCTGGCAGACTCTCCTTATTGGCTGGGATGAAGGGTTCCCAAAATGGCAGCTCTCTGCCAGTGAACCACAGGACCATGGCCACGTTGGGTTCTGTTCCTACTCCCCAGGAAACGCATTGACCACCAGAGACTACATGTGAGTGGTGGTGTGGGAACCAGAGGAAGAAGTTGATTGAGCAACAGCCGCCCAGAGTGGCTGAGGAAACCTAGCCAGATGGGTGGGTATAAATAATAATAATTTATTTATTTATTTATTTATTTATATTATTTTGATGATGATGATGTCTCTCTGGACCTTGGTTCAGTAGGCTCCATCCTACCTGCCTAAAGATCATAAACCTCCAAGTGTTTCTATTTTCCAGAGAGTGTCCTGGAATTACAAAAGCCACCCCAGCTTCTGGGTGAGAGCCAGTGTGGTGTAGTGGTTAAGAGCGGTAGTCTCGTAATCTGGGGAACCGGGTTCGCGTCTCCGCTCCTCCACATGCAGCTGCTGGGTGACCTTGGGCTAGTCACACTTCTCTGAAGTCTCTCAGCCCCACTCACCTCACAGAGTGTTTGTTGTGGGGGAGGAAGGGAAAGGAGAATGTTAGCCGCTTTGAGACTCCTTAAAGGGAGTGAAAGGCGGGATATCAAATCCAAACTCTTCTTCTTCTTCTTCTGATTTGATCCCAGAATGTCCCTATTTTCCCCCCACCAGTGCCGCCCCCTCTGAGCTTGGGGCGGTGGATGAGCGGGTGTTTGTCCTGAGCAACAGTGGTGGCAGTGAGGGATCACCCTGTTGCCTCTCCATGGTTGCTGTTGGCTCATAGCAGCTGCTGCAGATCAGGCAAGGAGGAGGAGAGGGAGGCTGTGGTTACTGAAATCCAGCCCCATGTATTGCTCTCGCTCCGAGGGGCAGGCGGAGGGCAGGGCCACCCTGGGCAGGAAGGAAAGGGGGAGCGGAGTGGGATGCAAGGGGTCTTGATTTTTAAAAAATGTTTTGTGCATCTGCATCTAATCTTGCCCCTTTCTAAAAATTATTTATTGCTGTGTGACCTAGCCACTGTGATCCACACGACGGTCACCTCCAGACTTGATTATTGTAACTCACTCTACGTGGGGCTGCCCTTGAGACTGACCCAGAAACTCCAGCGGGTGCAGATAGCCGCGGCGAGACTCCCTACGGGGTCCTCGCTGTGAGATCACATTCACCCGGTGCTATACCAGCTGCACTAGCTCCCGGTGGAGTACAGGATCAGGTTTAAGGTGCTGGTTTTAACATTTAAAACCCTCAATGGCCTAGGACCCTCATACCTACGGGACCGCCTCTCCTGGTATGTCCCACGGAGGACATTACGGTCTTCAAATAAAAACATCTTGGAGATCCCGGGCCACAGGGAGGTTAGGCTGGCCTCAACCAGAGTCAGGGCTTTTTTGGCCATGGCCCTGATCTGGTGGAACGCTCTTTTACAAGAGACTAGGGTCCTGCGGGACTTGACATCTTTCCGCAGGGCCTGCAAGACAGAGCTGTTTCACCAGGCCTTTGGCCAAGGCACAATCTGATCTCCTCCCTCCTTCTGTAATCCTCATAGAACTCTAGCCCAATGGTTGCCATTAATTTGACTCTGAATTGATTTTAGAATGAATTGATTTTAGAATGTATTTCAATTAATTGATTGTGATTTTATGTTAACTGTGTTATTTTTACTGTTGTTAGCCGCTCTGAGCCCAGCTTCGGCTGGGGAGGGCAGGATATAAATAAAAAAATTATTATTATTATTTGTACATCTACAAAAGAATCAAATCAAATCAGGATTAAGTGGTTTACTCAAGATGGCGGAGGGTGTTTGTGCTGTGTCCCATTGGTGCAGTGGAAATGGTCTGCCGGAAGGGAACAAAAAATGGGAGGTCAAGGAAGGTCAGTTGGGGAGCGGAGGAGTGAGAAATGTCCCTATTTTCATCTGAGGAGTGTGGGAGGGTACGAAAGGTGCCGTGGCCCCCATACCCAGCAGTGATCTGAACACAGAGCCGGAGTTTGCAGGGGAGCCCGTCTGGTTTAGGGCTCAGAGATGGCTGTGGAAGACAAAGACACCAGTGCGCTTGAGGCGGTTGGACAGGAACTCTCAGAAGAACCTCCTAGGGTCTTCAAGGCCTACAGAGGCTGGCCCCTCATGGACACCTGAGGCTGAAGGCCCAGAGGCCTCCCACGACACACCACCAATCTGGCAGTACCAGGAGGGAGGCTGTGGAACAGAGGAGGAACGTCCATCTTCAGGCTGGTCCTTTTAAGGCTCTGAAGTTCTCTCAAGCAGTTGGAGCATGGAACAGGTCTGCTTGTCCAAGCAAGTTGCTCACTAGGAGCTGTCCGTGGTCCTCCAGCCTTGTCGCTTCCCTTCCGGCATCAGACCAGAACATGACAAGAAGCCAGGGCTTCCTACACATACATGCTCCCCGTCCGTCCAGACAAGCATTGGAGGACATATTCCAGTCAGGCCAAAGCACTCAGGGAAGGGGCTGTTGACAAGGTTCAGCCTGGGGAGAGTATCAGTAAGTAGCTGTGGAAGCCTGTTGGGCCACATTTGGCCCCTAGGCCTCAGGTCCCCCACCCCCCGCACTGAACAAGGGCACCCTATAAGCCACAGCAGACGCCATATTAGAATATGGGTTTTCCCCTGTGCGTAAGAGAAACAGCACACCCCTTTTAAGGTGACGCATTAAAGCTGTCGATTGTATTAGCCCTTATATTAACAATGAGCCGTCTTCAAAGTTAATCCTACACAGAATTAAAGAACATGACAAACTAAGGTTTATTGACGTCAACAGATCTCTGCATAGGGCAGGGATAGGACTGAAAGGTGTGGGTTTTTTTAATCTTGCCTTGTTATTATATTTAGTAAGGGAAAAGATTTGAAATCAATCAAATGAATTAACCAATTAATTGTTGCGGTATATATTATATTGTATTGTATTGTATTGTATTGTATTGTATTGTATATTGTATTGTATTGTATTGTATTGTATTGTATTGTGTTGTGTTGTGTTGTGTTGTATTATATTATTTTGTATTGTATTATTATATTATAGTGAGTGGTACTATTTCTTTTATACTTTTATACTTATATAGAGACTTTTATAATCTCTATATTTCTGAACAGATAAATGCCAGCAAGAGAAAGCGACTGACAGATGGGTGGACAGTCTGAGGTGCTAGACATCTTAGCTCCAAATCTACAGCCATGATTGTGACCAACTCCAGCCATCCTCAATGGGCCGCATTCTTCAAGCTTTTTCCCGCCAATTTTAGCAAATTAAGTCTGAGTCTCAAGCTATATTAAGGAATGATATGGATCTCTGCTGATAACAACCTCCTCTCTCTCTCTCTCTCTCTCTCTCTCTCTCTCTCTCTCTCAAACTTGATGATGCTATTAGACTTGTGAGGATGGGGAATCTGATAACAAACAGGAATGAGAGAGAACTGCATGCCTGACAGAAAGGAAGGTGTGATGGCAGACAGTGGAAAAAGCTTCCCAGGAAAGTAGTGCAATATTCCTCACATTTTACCTTAAAGTGCGATGCCACATTGAACTCCAGTCTGTAAGCAGGGATTCACTGCTATGTTTTTCATCCTGTACTGGAATTCCTGACAAAAAAATTCGCCCTGAGTGAGCATATTCCTTAGGAAGCTGCCTGATACCAAGTCAAGCCATTGGTCTATCTAACTCAGTATTGTCTACCCTGACTGGCAGCAGGTCTCCAAGACTTCAGACAAGGGCATTGTATAATAATAAAAGGAGGGGTGTCCCTAGTTCTATAGGAATTCAGGAAGCTGCCTTATAGAGAGTGAAACCAATGATCCAGCAAGCTCAATACAGTGGTACCTTGGGTTAAGTACTTACCATATTTTTCGCTCTATAACACGCACCCGACCATAACACGCACATAGTTTGTAGAGGAGGAAAATCCGTAGGCATGCCACCCGTAGGCATTCCTTCCATAACACGCACAGACATTTCCCCTTACTTTCTAGGAGGGAAAAAAGTGAGTGTTATGGTGCAAAAAATACGGTAATTCGTTCCGGAGGTCCGTACGTAGCCTAAAACTGTTCTTAACCTGAAGCACCACTTTAGCTAATGGGATCTCCTGCTGCCGCTGTGCCACTGCTGCACAATTTCTGTTCTCATCCTGAAGCAAAGTTCTTAACCCGAAGCACTATTTCTGGGCTAGTAGAGTCTGTAACCTGAAGCGTATGTAACCTGAAGGGTATGTAACCCGAGGTAGCACTGTACTTGACTGCACTGACTAGCAGCAGCTCCCTGCCCTACTAGAGGCATCAAGAGACCTTTTCCATGCAAACCAGATGCTCTAACCCTGAGCTATGACCTTTAATGCCAAGGTTGCAGGTTCGATCCCTGTATGGGGCAGCTGCATATTCCTGCATTGCAGAGGGTTGGACTAGATCAGGGGTCAGCAACCTAAGGCCCATGGGCCAGAAGCAGCCCATGGAGGTCGTTTGACAGGCCCATGAGCAGCCCACGAACTGAGCTGCCCACTCTCGTGCTGTGCTAAACTAGCGTGGCACGGGGACTGACTTCTGTGCTGCAGAAAATCGCATCTGCGCAGACGCAGATGCTGGAAATCGCAGGCACGCGTGCTCACATGCAATCCGGCCCATGGAGGAATCTCTGTGGGACTGATCTGGCCCAGGCAAGATAAACCTTCCTGAACCCTGAACTAGATGCTCCTCAGGGTCCCTTCCGATTCTGAGTGTGATTCCCTTAAGGCATAAGAATGTGAGAAGCTGCCTTAAGCCTAGCCTTTGATCCATCTAGCGCCGTTTTGTTTACTTTGACCAGGAGCAGCAACCTGGGGTTTCTGCCCCTACATGGAGATGATGGGGAATGAACCCGAAACCTTCTGCAGGTGTGTTCTGGCCCTTTCCCATGCCACCACGCATTCCTCAGCGACAACCCCATCAGCCTCAGGACTGGGCATATGTGCAAAGGTGGATTCTCTTCTTTCAGTCTTTAATGCCACGATAACCCTGGCAGGCCGATGTTCTCAGGTATCATCAGCCCTTTTTATTCCAGCAACCAAGCTCAGACGCCCGGGGTGTAATCCGCTTATGACCATGGGAGGAAAGAATCCACCGCTGTAATTTCCTTCGGTTCTCTGATTTCATCTTCTGTTGTATGCAGCCGTGTAACGGCACATTTATAAGTAAGGGGTCCTTTCGTGACAGTCATAGCAGCTATGCGCCGTTCTAAGTTTATGCAACCGTCTAAGATTATACAGTAATCTTATAATGATCATTAGGAATTCACTGCAGCAATCATCATAGATCCCCCATGCGTTGCCTTCCATCGGAACCTACTATTTTCTGCGGGCAAATGATTTGGAGTGTTCCAGTATCTCTTTTTTGGAGTGAGTCAAGTTGCGTTTTCCTTGAGGTGCCACTGTACAGAACAGAACTTGCACCCCGCTGTCTTAAAATTGTGTTTTCAGTGACCCTAAATACTTTGGGGTATCCACAACAACTCTTTCCACATCCTCTTCCTTAAGAGTGACCCTGGGAGCCAATCCTCGCTGACTGACTCACCTCCTTTCACTCTGATTGGCTCCAATCAGCACAGAGGGTGAGAAGACTCCTTTCTCAGTGGCTAAAAAAGCTCCCCTTTAATGCTGATTGGGTGGACCTAGGGTGCTGGAGGCGGGGACCCTGCTGGGATACGGCTGCAGAAAAACGAACAGGTTTTCAAGTCCCTGAGACCCTGCACCGATCTGGAAGTGCCAAGGGACCATCTTCACACAGAGCCTGTCCTCTAGCACTCCCTTGGGAATTAAACTGAGGGCATTTCAATGTACTTCAGTTTAAATTGGGAAAGCCTTTTGGAGGCCACATGACGCCGTCTCAGGAGCTGGCAGTCGGCATTATTTTCCATACCTGAACTGGAGGGATAATTCTGCCTGCTGCCAATGGGACCAAATAACATTTCAACCATTATCTCTCAGTGTCCGATGCGACGAATGCTAAGTTTCCCTTCCCCGTCACGCAACCCACCCCCTCCCCGAAATTGCATCTTTCACAACGGCCTGGAGAAACGCTGCCTCTCATCACCTGCACTGGCAGGGAGCCACGGCTCATCTCTCCGCTGTCGAAGTGCTTTCTGTCAGGGGGCTCTTTAAGCCATCAAAACACTGTCAGTTGTGGCGCCTAAGCCACAGCGAGAGGATGGCCCAATCCTTCTGGTCCTGCTATCATTGAGAACACAGAGACTCTGCAGAAAATGACATGATGAGAATAAACCATTTAAAAAAAATATGAGGCACATGGCGATGACTACGTATCCCATGTTTCCCTGCATGTGCGAGAGAGGAAACCACCAGAATGAGACAGAAAGTTCCACTTCCTCTTCCTGTCTGTGTCTTTTTCACATCCTGTGCTTTGGGGTACCAGCATTAGCTTGGAGAAGACTGGTTCGAAGGATGCCTCAGTCTCCCTAGTCAAAGGGAGCCTTCAGCACCCTAATGTACAACCCAGTCCACACTGCCCAGGCCTGAGAATGTGGCTCTTTCATCACCCTTGGAGTGTGAGGACGAGTATCCTGTTCCGGCAACCTGTTTTTTTAAAGTCCTCATTAAGATTTGTCGGGGACACGGGTGGCACTGTGGGTTAAACCACAGAGCCTAGGACTTGCCGATCAGAAGGTCAGCGGTTCGAATCCCTGCAATGGGGAGAGCTCCTGTTGCTCGGTCCCTGCTCCTGCCAACCTAGCAGTTCGAAAGCACGTCAAAGTGCAAGTAAATAAATAGGTACCGCTCCAGCGGGAAGGTAAACGGTGTTTCCGTGCGCTGCTCTGGTTCACCAGAAGTGGCTTAGTCATGCTGGCCACATGACCCAGAAGCTGTACGCCAGCTCCCTCAGCCAATAAAGCGAGATGAGCGCCACAACCCCAGAGTTGGCTGGACCTAATGGTCAGGGGTCCCTTTACCTTTACCTAAGATTTGTCTAATAAAACACATTTTTGCAAAGCAATTTCCCCCAGGACAATGCAATCTTGCACACCATTCTTGCTTATTTTACTGCATACACTTTACCCTGGTACATGTATCTTTGCGCCTTTTACTTGGCTGGAGAATCGCACTGCAAAATTTTGAAGGATGACCATGTTTCAGTTTCTTTGCATCATTTGAGAAAGTGCAGTTCACCTCCAAAGGGAGCCAAGCAGAGAGAACTTTCTTGAGGTCATATCCAAAACAAGCAAGGGAGTGGAGCAATTCCCCTATGAGGAACAGCTTGGGACTTTCTAGTTTAGAGAAAAGGCGAGCAAGAGGCAACATGACAGAAATTTATAATATTGTGCATTTCGTGGAGAGAGTGGATAGGGGAAAGTTTTCTCCTTCTCCCATAACACTGGAACTCGTGGACATCCATTTTGGAATATTTGAGGGAAGATCAAGGAAAGCAGTTCTTTCCACAGTGCAATAGCCAAACTCTGAAAATTGCTCCCACGAGAGGCCACCAACTTGTTGTTGTTGTTGTTTAGTCGTTTAGTCGTGTCCGACTCTTCGTGACCCCATGGACCAGAGCACGCCAGGCACTTCTGTCCTCCACTGCCTCCCGCAGCTTGATCAAACTCATGCTAGTAGTTGGATGGCTTTAAAAGAGGATTTGACAGGTGTGTGGAAGAGAAGTCTATCAGTGGCTGCCAGCCATGATGGCTGTGCTTTGCCTGCATGGTCAGAGGCAGTAAAGCTTCTGAACACCAGTTGCCGGAAACTGCAGGAGGGGAGAAGGCTCTTGTGTTCGAGATGCTTTTCAAAGGCATCTGGTTGGCCACTGTGAGAGTGGGATGCTGGAATAGATGGACCATTGGCTTGATCCAGCAGGCTCTTCTTACATATATTCTTATGTCCTGCTCAAACCTGAATTCAGCCCCAGGTTCCATCAATAAGCAGATAAGAATCTGGATCAACTCTCTGTCCTTTGGCTGATTTAGTTTTTTGGCTGCCCATGTATATCAGAGAACCCAAGCTAGTATCTGAATTCGCTTCCTCCCCAGAGCTGCTCTTGTCAGGAACTCTCAACACACTTTTTTTTTAATGCTACTTTCTGAAACACTCCCAAACAGAACATTTAATCTGCCTGGAAGGAGATCGGAGAGGAGGGAAGGCAACTCAGGGGGGATAAGTTATTTATTTATAAAATTATTATTATTTTTTTTGCAAAAAGAAGGAAAATGCCTAGAGTGAGTTATTTGCCTTCTAAATTAGTAACAATACTGGCATGTTGTTAAAAGGTTCTGTCTTCACCTCCCAACATCATGTTTATGACATATAACTATAGCTCGGAGGCGTTTGGTGTGGGCCTCCTTATTCTTACACACACACACACACACACACACACACACACACACACACACACTGGTAACAAGACATCCTTCCCTTCCCAGCACTGCATGCCAAGACACAACATTGTTCATGACTCAGTTTGTAAACCAAAGGCCGATACACACAACCAAATCAAGAACCGGTTTGCAAAACCGCTTAGAGTTTGGCTGGAACTGCCAGGATAGGAATGTGCTCCTGAACCTTTATAAGGCAGGGAGAGCCTGTTGTGAGTCTAGGACTCGCCACCCGCTATGAGATAAATAAGACACAAGGACACATGTATTTAAGGTTAGTGGGCTAAATAAGGCCACATGGTTACAGCATGTGAGTGCTATTGGCTTAGGCACTGGATCAAACAATCTATGCATGACTCCATCCCGCTCAACGGGGAGTCATTTTGAGGGTTAACAACCAGTGGGAGGAGCTTGTTGATGCAAATACAACTGAAAGCTTCCCCTGACATCACTGGGGGTCGTGCCATGGCCCTAGCCACCAGCAGGGCATGGACAGGATCCATGACTGCCAGATCCCTTTAATGGAATACCCAAAAAGTGAGGGGTAGGTGATGACCACAATCTGCCCTCCAACACACCACACATATTCCATTGCCTAACCGCCAATACCCAAAAGTTGTGACGGTTTGCTACAAGGTAGGTGGGTGACACTGTGGGTTAAACCACAGAGCCTAGGGCTTGCCAATCAGAAGGTCGGTGGTTCGAATCCCTGCGACGGGGTGAGCTCCTGTTGCTCAGACCCTGCTCCTGCCAACCTAGCAGTCCGAAAGCATGTCAAAGTGCAAGTAGATAAATAGGTACCACTCCGGTGGGAAGGTAAACGGCATTTCCGTGTGTTGCTCTGGTTTGCCAGAAGCAGCTTAGTCATGCTGGCCACATGACCCGGAAGCTGTACGCTGGCTCCCTTGGCCAATAAAGCGAGATGAGCGCCGCAACCCCAGAATCAGTCACGACTGGACCTAATGGTCAGGGGTCCCCTTTACCTTACCTAGGCGAAAAACCAAGAGGCTGGAGCCAATTAGCCAAATGGATAAAAATTCCTACCAGGCTCCTTGGGCAACCAAGGCAACCAACCAAGGTCCATAGCAATGTCAGAGCGTAGATATGACCTAAAAGGAAGGTGGGCGGGTGAACCGTAGGATACCCAGAAACACAATGAGGGCACAGCACTGCTGTGACTGCTTAAGTGCAGCTAAACCCCGCCCCCAAGCCAGGCCAATTGGCTGGCCTGCAGGGGCATGGCACAGCAGCCAGGTAACTGATGCAGGGGGCCAAAACCTGTTCGGGAACCGGCTCCTGCTCACAATGGGGAGAAGTTTTGCTCCACATGCATTGCAGACAGAAGCTCCCAGGTGAACTCCTTAGGGGCCTGTTTTTCCCACCTGCATGGTGTCAGGAGTTTGGGGATCTGCCACTTCAGGAGAGGGACACAGCTCAGGAGTAGAGCCAACTGCTTTGCACACAGAAGGTTCAGTCCCCAACATTTCCAGGTTGGGGTTGGACTGTCCTCTGCTGGAAACCCTGGAGATCTGCTGCCAGTCAGTGAAGGCTGTGCTGAGCAATATGAACCAATGGTCTGACTCAATATATGGCAGCTTCTCTGGTGTTTTTTTGGATGGTGAGCAATAGGCCAAGCTTTTCGTAAGCTTCTGCAAAGATATTTAGGATGGTTTGCCATCTCCAACTCCTCGAAAGATTCCATCAATGTGTGATGATAGATTGGGCAAGAGATGTGGGACATAACATAATGTTTGAAGATTGGGAAAGGTTGTGGAGGAAAGGGGTCAAGTTCACTGCATGTACGGTGTTAAAGGAAAATATTATGAAAATGATGTATAGATGGTACTTAACTCCTGTAAAATTAGCAAAGATTTATCATGACAGTGATAATCTATGTTGGAAATGTAAAGAAAAAGAAGGTACCTTTTATTATATGTTGTGGACTTGCCCCAAGGTGAAAGACTTCTGGGAGAAGATTTATAATGAATTGGAAAAAATGTTGAAATAAACATTTATTAAGAAACCAGAAGCCTTTCTTCTTGGAATAATAGGTTTGGAACTGCCCAAGAAAGATGTTAGACTGTTTTTGTATGCCACAACTGCAGCTAGAATTTTGCTGGCCCAAAATTGGAAACTACAAGAAGTACCAACAGTGGAGGAATGGCAGATGAAGATGGTGGATTTTTGGGAGCTAGCCGACCTGACTGGAAGAGTCCGCAACCAGAAGGAGGAGGAGCACCAGGAGGAATGGATGAAATTTAAAGACTATTTAGCTAAATATGCTAAGATAACTTAAATAGAAATACTTGCAAGTACCAGATTGGCTTAGGATTTAAATATGTGATGTTATAGAATAATATGTTTAAAGTTACTATGAAAAGAAAGAAAGAAAGAAGTTAATAGACTAAGTAAATTTTGTTAGAAATTAGTTTTGGAAAACTGTTACAATGATATACATTGAAATTCAGCCAGGGGGATTTGAGGAAGTCACTTAACAATGTTAATAATTGTGGAATAATTACAGTTAGGATTTATGTGTGTTTGTTTGTTTATAAATTTGGAAAAGCAATTAAAAAATTTGGGGAAAAAAGAAAGATTCCATCAATGGTGTCTCCAAATTTTTTTACACATCACCTGAGAAGACAGGCAAACTAATGCCAGTGTAGTGGAAGAAGCAAAGATCACCAGTGTCAAAGCAATGCTTCTTCAACATCAACTTCGTTGGACTGGTCATGTGCGGGTGCCTGATAATCGTCTTCCAAAGCAACTACTCTATTATTCCGAACTTAAAAATGGAAAGTGTAATGCTGGTGGTCACCATAAGAGGTTTAAAGACTCTCTCAAGGCAAATCTTTAAAAATGTAGTATAAACAAAGACAATTAGGAAACACTGGCCTGCAAGCACTCCAGTTGGAGAACAGCCTTTACCAAAGGTGTCATGGGCTTTGAAGACACTCAAACTCAGGCCGCAAGGGAGAAACGTGCTAAGAGGAAGGCACACTTGGCAAATCCACACTGTTATCAACTCCCACCTGGAAACCAATGTCCCCACTGTGGAAGGACGTGTGGATCCAGAATTGGACTCCACAGTCACTTACGGACTCACTTTTAAAACTGTGTTTATGGAAGACCATCTTACTCGGCTACGAGTGATCGCCAAAGAAGAAGAAGACAGCAGCTTCCGGTGTTTCTGTGTGCCTGCTTTCAGTTTCCCATTTCCCATACTTCCATTCATTACCACATCACCTTCCTAGTTGTTTGCAAGTCTGCGTGAACGTTTGCAAGCATTTCCCCTGCATCATGCGCATTTTTAAAACGTTGCCCGATATGAATGCTTGTGCAAGAGATTTCTCCCTGCGTGAAATGCATTTCCCCATAAGATCTTCGCTGATCTATGCGTCTGCACGCACTGCTTTCCCTGCAATGTGTGGGCTTCTGTTTGCCTCTTGAGGTTGCTGCAGAACATTCTGGGAAGCATTGATCAAGAAGGCAAGCTATGTGCTGGCTTAGGCATGAGGGAAGGACCTTAACCTGTGGGCTACATGGAGCCATCCGAATGGCCATTGTGAGAACAGAATGCTGGACGAGGGACTCCATTGGTCTGATCCAGCAAGGCTTATATTCTTGTGGCGCTTGCAGAACATGCAGGAAGATCTTCCTTCGCCTCCTAGTTTGCAGTGAGACCATTCCACATCCACATGAGTTGCTGCTGAAGTTCCTTTGACAGTCCCGCAATGCAGATTCACCGGCCCCAGTACTTTCCATAGAGAGGAGCCAGAAAGCAGAGCTGCCTCAGCCATTATTTATTAGCAACCTTCATTTTGAGATAAGGAAATGAGACATAGGGTGTCGCTCCCTGCCTCAAGAAAAATCTTGCTCAGACATATAGAATTTGGATGTGTGCATCTTCATGTCAGGTTACAAGGGCTCCCCCTATTGCAGAGTTGGAAACAGTTCAGAGAAGGGCAAGCCAAACGATCAACAATGATCAATAATATAATTGAGAACAATTGAGGAGAGCTTGGCTGGATCAGGACCCTCTGGTCCAACATCCAAATGCCCACAATGGGAAGCCCACAAGCAGGAGCTGAGTTCAAGTCTCCCCACTTGTGATTCCCAGGAACAGGTATTCAGGGGCAAAAATGCCTCCAATGGGGGAGTGAGAACACAGGCAATGGTAGCTAGGAGCCCTTCAGATCCTCCATGAATTTGTCCGATCCTCTTTTTATTTTTTAAACTTTTTTTATTCAAAATTAAAACAAAACATATTATCCAGAAACATATCATCCTTATTCCCCACCATTTTTCCTCCCTCCCCCACCCTCCCCCACAATCCCCCCAGCCCCCGACTTCCCTCAGTTCAAGTCTTTGATTTCTCTAAGAATGCTGTTTTCTGCATGTTACACAGTTGCATAGCTCCTCAAACTATTTAGCTGATTATTATCAATAAAAAGTTTGTGAATATTTATTCAAAGCCAGCCAAGGAGTCCAGTTCACTTTGTTGCGTCTTCAAATACTTTGTAAAGGGTTCCCATTCATCTTTAAAGTCACGGTTATCCTTGTCCCATAGCTTATATGTCAGTTTTGCCAGTTCTGCATAGTCCATCAATTTTTCTTGCCATGATTCTTTAGTTGGGGTTTCTTCAGTCTTCCATCCTTGTGCTATTAGAACTCTTGCAGCCGTTGTCACATACATGAAGATGTTTTTCAGCTTTTTTGGCAGGTCTTTCCCTACAATCCCAAACAAAAATGCTTCAGGTTTTTTAACAAATGTTAAATGGAACATTTTCTTCAATTCGTTGTATATCATTTCCCAAATTTTTTTAATTACATTACAGTCCCACCACATATGATAAAATGTCCCCTCCTTTTCCTTACACTTCCAGCATACTGGTATATTTGAACTAGTTTTGTACATTTTCCCTAACTGCACTGGTGTTGTGTACCATCCCGATCCTCTTTTTAAAGCCATCCAAGTCGGTGGCCATCGCTGACTCTTGGGGAAGCGAATTCCATAGTTCAACTTTGGAAGAAAGACTTCATTTTGTCTGTCCCAATTTTTCTCCCAACATTCTGCTCTGTCCAGCATCCCTGAGTTCTATAGGTAACGACAGAGGGAGAAAAAAAATTTTTCCATCCGCTTTATCTACCCCATGTATAATTTTGTAAGCTTCTATTGTGCCGCATTTTCCATAAACGAACGTTGAACCCGTTCCTCCTAGGGGAGCTGCCCCATCTCCTGGATCATTTGCTTCTTTGCGGCAGATATTCTACACTGCACCTCAAGAGGGGACGTGGCTCTTTATAAGATCCAGGACATCTCCCCCATTTCTGGTTGATGAGCATCAAAGCGCCGAGGAAACCTTTAAGGGGAAAAATTATTCAACCCTTCTCCCCCCCGTCCTGAGAAGTTGCTCCTTTTTTGTGAGACCCTATAAATCCCTCTTGCAAAAAAAACCAAAAAGCTTTAATACACCCAAGGCGCCAAGACACTTGACCTGGGTTTGCCTGCAAACGGGGACACTTTCTGCTCGGCTGAGTTGGCTGGAGCCAAGCCTTTGCCTCCCATCCGCAGGCTGTCAATCCAGGTAATGGCTCCGAAAAGCCCTTATCTGTGACACATTAGATTTTCACCAAATTGCCTGGGTTCCAAGGCCAGGCTCTTGCATGTGGTTGTGTGTGTAATACTGCAAAGAAGGAAGGGAGCAGCAACAACTCTCTCTCTGACACACACACACACACACACACACACACACACACACACATTTCTTATTGGCTAGGGATGAAGGGACATGGAATTGGATTCAGTTCACAATTAAAGGTAGACTCATCCAATTCACACTTTGCAGAAAAAGAAAATGCAAATGGGAACACAGCTGCCCTTTGAAAATTCGCACTTCTCCAACTTTTGCAATGTAGTTGTCCAACTGAGTCATTTGTACAGCAGTGCATGTGCTAAAATGTACATTAGTGCATCGGTTACTGAAAATAACATGCAAAATGCATCATATTAGGAGAAACGGCTTTGCAAAAATGTGTGTATTAGGGGAAATTGCATATAAAAATGTATACAGTAGGAGAAAAGCACACAAAAATGCTGGGATTTGCTGAAACTTCAACCCCCCACCCCCCAATTGCAGACTAGAAATGAGGAGGGCTGAATTTAAGACTGGAAGAGTGAGAAGCTCAGAGGAACTAATTCTTGGCTAATGTTCAGCAAAATTTCCTATGAACACCTGTTAGTACAAAACATGCAGATACAATTCAGAAAAAGCTTCTTCCACGTTCTTCCTTTCCTTTCCTTTCCTTTCCTTTCCTTTCCTTTCCTTTCCTTTCCTTTCCTTTCCTTTCCTTTCCTTTCCTTTTCCTTTTCCTTTTTTAGAAAACTCACTCCTGTCTTTGCTTTGCTTTTTTAAAACACTTACTCCTGTGGGAGTGAGTTCCGCAGTTTAGCAATACAGTGGTGCCTCGCAAGACGAAATTAATTCGTTCCGCAAATTTTTTCGTCTAGTGAATTTTTCGTCTTGCGAAGCACGGTTTCCCATAGGAATGCATTGAAAATCAATTAATGCGTTCCTATGGTCAAAAAAAGTCCAAACAAAGCCAAATTTGGTATAACAAGAGTTTATTAAGTGCTCTTTAAAGTCACACATACTGTAAAGAGCATTTCAAAATTCAAACCCAGAATTTTTTTAAAAAAACAGCAGAGTGGCCCAATGGTCACAGAAAATCATAAAAATGCAGAAAAAACACACACAAGCTTCCAGATACTTGCAAACCCCTTCCCAACACCAAGTCCTTGAATTCCAAACACCCCAACCCAAAATCCAACCCCCCCAAAAAAGTTTTAAAAGCTTAACTTACCAAATGGCTGCAAAAGAAGTTTTGGAAAAGCTTCAAAAATCACCAAAGTCTTTAAAAACCTCAAAAAAGGCTACTATGTACACTGCGTTCTATGAGTTGCTCCTCGAAGTCAAGTCGCAACTGTATTAACAGTGTTAAGAAAAAGGAAACAAACTTGCAAGACGTTTTCGTCTTGCGAAGCAAGCCCATAGGGAAATTCGTCTTGCGAAGCAGCTCAAAAACGGAAAACCCTTTCGTCTAGCAAGTTTTTCATCTTGCGAGGCATTCGTCTTGCGGGGCACCACTGTATGCTGCATAAAGAAGTACTTTGTCTGTTCTGAATTTTACAGCATTCATCTTCAGGTTCAGGGCGATGTTCTGATTATTGTCAGGGCCTGCTTATAGACGTCCAAAGCAACTGCTCTATACCCAACTTAGAAATGGAAAGTGAAATACTGGTGAACAACAAAAGAGGTTTAAAGACGCTCTCAAGGCAAACCTAAAAAATAAAAAAGTAACATAAGCACGGATAATTGGTCTGTGTCTGCTCCATTTGGAGAATACTAAAGGGACGCGGGTGGCGCTGTGGGCTAAAGCCTCAGCGCCTAGGGCTTGCCGATCGAAAGGTCGGCGGTTCGAATCCCCGCGGCGGGGTGCGCTCCCGCTGCTCGGTCCCAGCGCCTGCCCACCTAGCAGTTCGAAAGCACCCCCGGGGGCAAGTAGATAAATAGGTACCGCTTACCAGCGGGAAGGTAAACGGCGTTCCGTGTGCGGCTCTGGCTCGCCAGAGCAGCGTTGTCACGCTGGCCACGTGACCCGGAAGTGTCTTCGGACAGCGCTGGTCCCCGGCCAATAGATGTGAGATGGGCGCACAAACCCCAGAGTCTGTCAAGACTGGCCCGTTCGGGCAGGGGTACCTTTACCTTTACCTTTAAAGGCATCATGGATTTCGAAGAAAGACGAAAGGGAAGAAACAAGCTAAAAGGAAGGCCCGTTTGGCAAATCCTTGCCGTGATCAACTCCCGCTTGGAAACCTATGTCCCCACTGTGGAAGAATGTTCAGATCCAGAATTGGCCTCCACAGTCATTTACGGACACACAGGTAAGACTGTGTTCACGGAAGACAATCTTAGTTATGAGTGATTGCTGAGAGAGAGAGAGATGTTCTCAGCTTATGGAAAGCCTTTCTTAGAGGCAGCACTTGGCAGAGGTTCTGGGGCAGCAAAACCCACGGGAACAGCTTAACTATGGCTTGGATGGGGATGGCACGACCCAGAACAGTAACTTCACCCTTGTTTTTAGCTAACAATGAATACAGATGGTCTTTTACTCACACCTATCCTGGAAGTCGGAGACTGTTCGGCAATGGAGACCCCCCCCAAAAAAAACCCCAGAATGGAATTAGACTGCTGATAGAAAGAATGAGGTTCTTTCCCCTTGTTTCTTCTCTATCCCCTCCCTTAAAACTTTATTATTTATTTATTTATTTATTTATTTATTTATTTATTTATTAAATTTATACCCTGCCCTTCATCACAAAGGATCCCAGGGCAGCAAACACAGATGAGCCAGTGTGTTGTAGAGATTAAAGAGTCAGGCCCTATAGGACCTGGGAGACCAGGGCTCATATCTCCCACTTGGCTAGGAAGCTTCACAGACCCTCCAAGTGTCCCTGTTTTTCAGGGACGGTCCCGGATTTACATCCTGGTTTCTGATTTGCTCCTGGAATACCCCCACTTTTCCTTAGGACGTCTCTATTTCCGATGTAGAGGTATGGAGTTATCTGACCCCTGAGCAAGATGAAGGCAGTCTGGTATAGGGAATTTCTTTTAATGTTTTATTATGCTTTTTATATATGTTGGAAGCCACTCAGAGTGGCTGGGGCAACCCAGTCACATGGCTGGAGTATAAATAGTATAATAGTAATAATAACAATGGAATAGGCCTTCCCTATTTTCATTAGAGAAATGTTGGAGGGTATGCACACATTGGGTATGTCCTTGGGTCTCTCTCAGTAATGTTTCCCAGTTACCTGTGAAGAGAAATTCAGGGTTATTTTAATTTTTTTAATATAATTTTTATTAATTTTCCATCACATCATTATTATCCACTTTACCTCTCTGGCTCTTTAGTCTATCGACTTCCTTCCCTCCAAACTCATGGCTTTCAAAATAAACCTTTATATCATAGCATTTTATACGTTTTCCAATTCTGATTAAACTCATTACAAAGTTCCTCAAAATTTAAATGAATATAAAAAGGAAGAAAGTTTCTCATTACAAGTCTTCAGACAAGCCAGCTAGTGTTGTCAATTGCTTACAATGGTCTTTCAAATTTGGTATGAATTTAGTCCAGTCTTTTTGGAATACTTGATCGTGCTGGTTTTGGATTTTCCCCACCAGCTTTGCCAGTTCCGCAAAGTCCATCATTTTCATCTGTCACTCTTCTTTCGTTGGTCTTGTTGTGAGCATAAGACCACTCGGGGAATTGTAGCTCTGTGAGGGCATCAGGGATCTCCTGACAACTTTCACAACCCTAAGGAAGCAACTGCTCCCAGAATCCATTGGGGCAAGCCATGACTGTTTACTTTATTTATCTGTTCTGTTGAATTTGGTTAGTCCCTTTATCTTGCCCACGGTAACCCAAAGCAACTTACACAAGTATTTCAAGCGGTATACTCAACTGAAAAGCAGTCTGGCGATGTCTGAAGTAAGAACACAGGTAAACAAAGCCTCTGCCTGTTACAGATGAAGAATATTTAGAAAACTATGGAATAAAAGGAAACATCTTGGCAGAATTAGACTGATCCCTGTATTGTATAAATATATGTTTGTAGGGAGGAAAAAAAGAAATTATATAAGAAATATGTAACTGTGCTGTATAAAGTAACGGATAGACAAAGTACAGTGAGATTAGTTGGAAGTCAGTTTTGAATTTCTTTTCTATAAATTTTATAATTGTGTTCAATACCAGGAGTATATATGATGATAATTATATTAATCTTCTTATATCTTATAGTGTGGTGGCTTGTTTGATTTTTCTGTTATTTGTTTGTTTGATTGTATGTTTGTTTACTTGTATGTACGTCTGTTTTTCATAAATGTATTTATTTTAAATTAATAAAGATATTTTTTTAAAAAAAAGAATGACGAGCAGCAGCGAGGTTGGGGATTGGCTCGCGACAATGTTCCTTTAAAGTGGTACGAGACTGCTTTGAATGCATAGCGCAGGCGGACCCTCTGTCTAATTCTCTGTGTCATAAGCACCATGGGGTAGTAGCAGAGGCGGCAGATCTGCTCTCGGGAGGAGAGACGAAACAAAGGGGTCTGTCAGCCAGAACGTGTACTTTTAAGGTTGAAGAGAGAAGAGGAAAACAGAAGGAGAGGGGAGGAAGGGAAGGCCAACCACCCGATTCACTTTTGCAATATCTATGCTGGTGTGGGAGGGCAGGAATTGACAAAGGCCAGAGGGATCCAAGAACCATGCCTGGAAACCCAGGAGCCAAATGGATTTATGGGTTTGGTGGGCGAAGTTTACAAGATTCCAAGCGAGCAGCTTCTAAGCTTGTTCTCTGGGATGTTTGGCTTTTGTGCAAGCAGGCACACAAAGGAGCCAAGCGTCTCTTGGCTCTCGAGACAATCCGGCTTGGCAAAGGAAGGCTGGATCCGGCCACAGCTCCTTGGGGAGAAATTGATATTGCGGGCAGAAACCAAAGAAGAGCCTGGCTGCTGGATCAGGGCCCTGCCCCCACAAAAGCCCGGCATTCTGCTTTCGGGCTGACCAATCAGATGCTCCCCACTTGGGATTCCCGGCAGATGGTATTCTGGGAAATAGAATTGGCAGCTACACCCAGAGCCAGAGCATCGTTTCTCAGTTGAAGGGTTTAAAATAAGGAATGGGCCCAAGGCAGACATCTTCCGTAGGGTTGCCAGGTCAGACCCTGAGTTTTCAGGGCCCAAACAATTTGCGGAGACGGAGGTTAATTGGGAGATGGGAGAAGGGAGGGGTGAAGAGCATCCCCGGCCCCCAACTCTATGTAATAATTTGTAGCTGGATCCTGCTGGGCTGAAGCTTGTAGGCTGCATGCTAAAATAATAATAATAATAATTAAGGCTCTCTCACCCAGCTGGAGATTTAAGCACCTCCCTTGCCAGCTTGGAGTGGGGCAGGCCTAAGAAGGTAAGAAGGCCCTGATGGTTCAAGTCCATGGCTTCTCTGGTCCAGCATCGTGTTCTCACAGTGGCTGACCAGGTGAGTCCCTTTCCTGTGGTTTCCAGCAATGCATACTCAGAAGCACTGGCGAAGTCAGAGCATAGCCATCATGCCTAATAGCCATTGATAGCCCCCTCCCGCGGGAATTGGTCTGTTCCTCTTTTAAAGACATCTAGGTTGGTAGCCATTACTGCCTCCAGTGGCAGTGAGTTCCGCAGGTCAGCCCTAGTCATCAGTGGGCCCTGCATGGTGCTGGGACCCTACCACCTGCTCAACAATGTTGCCCCCTCGGACACAGGTTTTCAGCAGCCCAATTTTGCCTAGTAATGCACCTTGATTGAGGGGTGCGTACCCCCCTCGCCTTTCCTCAATGTCCTCCCCTTCCCCATCTCAAAGCCCAGGCCCGCCTCTGCTTTTCCAGGCGCAGCAAGAACGCGTCTCGTGCGGCGTCAGCGCCGGTGGTGGTGGTGGTGAGCGACTCTCGCAGCTCAGACTGCAAATCTTTCAGAGGATTAGGGTTTAACTTCAAATAGAAGAATGTAAATGTGTCTGGCTCCGCAGTGGCTGGAAACTTCGCGCTGGAGCCAAAGTTGGTCCGTACTTGGCGATGACGAGCCGTTTGTCTGCCCACCCCGGTCACATTCCAGCTCTCAGGATGGAAAACATTTCGGAGAGAGCATGGGCCGCGCTCGCTCGTGGGTGTCGTGCGGCAGGACCACAGGCCCGCAAGTGGGGAGGCTTCTCGGTGCGTGTCAGTGTTTGCGATGGGGACTCAGGGCAGTAAGAAGAGCCATATACCTTCTAGTCCATCTTGTTCTCACAGAGGCCAATCAGATGTCTCAATGGGAAGCCCAGAAGCAGAACCTGAATACAGTGGTACCTCGGTTTACGAACTTAATCCATTCCGGAAGTCCGTTCTTCAACCAAAACTGTTCTTAAACTGAGACGCACTTTCCCTAATGAGGCCTCCCGCCGCCGGTGCCCTTCCACCATTCGGATTCCGTTCTTAGACTGAGGTAAAGTTCTCAAATCAAGACACTATTTCCAGTTTTGCGGAGTTTGTAAACCAAATCGTTTCTCTTTGCTTGCAGAAGCTGGTACAGTGGTACCTCGGGTTAAGTACTTAATTCGTTCCGGAGGTCTGTACTTAACCTGAAACTGTTCTTAACCTGCAGCACCACTTCAGCTAATGGGGCCTCCTGCTGCCGCCACGCCGCCAGAGCACGATTTCTGTTCTCATCCTGAAGCAAAGTTCTTAACCTGAAGCACTATTTCTGGGTTAGCGGAGTCTGTAACCTGAAGCGCATGTAACCTGAAGCGTATGTAACCCGAGATACCACTGTATTCAGAAGCATTATTGCCTCTGATAGTGAGGGCAGAGAGCATGGCCACTGGGGCTAGCAGCCATTGCTATCCTCCAGGAATTTGTCCAATCCTCTTTCAAAGCCATCCAAGTTAGCCGCCATCACTGCCTCCTGTGGGAGTGAGTTCCACAGTTTAACTATGTGCTGTGGTACCTTCACCCCGGTATGCAGTGGCGTAGCGTGGGGGGTGCAGGGGGGCCGGCCGCACCGGGCGCAACATCTGGGGGTTAGGGTTAGGGGGCGCAAATCCACAGGTTAGGGGGCGCAAATCCACGGGCTAGGGGGCGCAAATTACTTGCCTTGCCCCGGGTGCTGACAACCCACGCTACGCCACTGCCGGTATGGCTCCCCTTTATCACACACACAGCCCAACACGACAACGAGAAAAATCCACCAACAGCATACAAATCAATATGGCTAACCTGATCCAAAACACACACCCCCACCCCACGCACACATGAAAACAAAGACCACCACAGCCAACCACAAATGAACAACCACACCCTAGGCCAACCCCAGCCTCTCTCACCACCAAAAGAACACAAGTGAACAGCAAAGAAACTGCACAAGCAAGGCTGACACCAAACCCAGAAATAGTAAGTAAAATAGAAACATCGCCACCCGACTCCACTCCCAACCATCTTCCCCCCTCCACATCTTTCCCCCTTTTCTTCCTAATGTCTCAACAAATGAAACTGATTTGTAAAAATGTTACATGGGGGGGGGAATACGAGAGAGAGACACTGCACACACTTTTGTAAATCAAGAAAATCTTTAATAATAATAATAATAATAATAAGAAAACTATGCACTGTGGTAATCACACGAAAGGCTTCTTGCGTGTTCTGAACCTACGGCCAATTTGCTTCCCTGAGGTGAAGGGACTTTCTCATTTCTCTGGTCTTTGCACACTTGCAAAGGTCCTCTCTCTCCCCCAATCCTTAACCACACTTCACTCCATCTCTACACTTAGAAAAGAGAGAAAAGGCCGCAAAAGGCTGTCTAGCCATTTGGCTTTCCTCAAAAGTCACTCAGATCCTCGGGTGAGATGAATGCATCTTGAGAACAAGGTGTGAGGAACGGGGATCACCCAGGGTACTCGAGAGTTCGCCCCGTTGAAACTAAGAATATAAAAAGAGCTCTGGTGGATTGGGCCAAAAACTCATCTCATCCAGCATCTTGCTCTCACAGTGGCCAAGCAGATGATGCTTCCGGGAAGCTGCAAGCATGATATGATATGCACGACATAAATGTGATCAAGGTTTGTTTTTTAAGTTATTTTCTCTGTTCTATTTTCCTTTCCTTTTTCCTATACAGGCGCCCAGGTGAGAGCTGGGTGAATGTGCCTTCTCTTCTTCCAGTCTCCCACCTTGTTATTCTGTTTTCAGCTGTGAAACACTGGAGGGGAATCCAGCTAACCAGCCCGCAAGGATGAGTGGAGCTTTTTGGGCCCAAGCAGTGAGTGATCTCAGAAACAGCATCTGCCCATGAGAGGCTTCCAAGCTGTACTAGACCCAGCAAGTATTTCGGGGGTAAACCAAGACCAGCCGTCTGATTGCCGAGCGGTTTCTGCGGCTAGCCTGTCAGAACTGCAAGCGGAGAAATCCCCACCAAGCCTTTATTGCAAAGATTTGCGGTAAGCCGACTCCAAGCCCCGGACGTCTGCCTCTGTTTAAGGTCGCAGCTGAGCGGCTTTATGAAAGTGCCTCCTGCAAGCAATTGATTGCAAATATCATACCCTCCAACATTTCTCCAATAAAAATAGGGGCGTCATAATAATGATGATGGGCTAAAGCCTCAGCGCCTAGGGCTTGCCGATCGAAAGGTCGGCAGTTCGAATCCCCGCGGCGGGGTGCGCTCCCGCTGCTCGGTCCCAGCGCCTGCCTACCTAGCAGTTCGAAAGCACCCCCGGGGGCAAGTAGATAAATAGGTACCGCTTACCAGCGGGAAGGTAAACGGCGTTCCGTGTGCTGCGCTGGCTCGCCAGAGCAGCTTTGTCACGCTGGCCACGTGACCCGGAAGTGTCTTCGGACAGCGCTGGCCCCCGGCCAATAGATGTGAGATGGGCGCACAAACCCCAGAGTCTGCCAAGACTGGCCCGTTCGGGCAGGGGTACCTTTACCTTTACCTTAATAATGATGATGATGATGATGATGATGATGATGATAATAATAATAATAATAATAATAATAATAATAATAATAATAATAATAATAATATACTCCACCTATCTGACTGGGTTGCCCCAGTGGCAGCTATCAACATATATAAAAACATATAAACATTTTTTTAAAAAACCTTCCCTAAACAGGGCTGCCTTCAGATGCCTTCTAAAAGTCAGATAGTTGTTTATTTCCTTGACATTTGATGGGAGGGTGTTCCACAGGGCGGGCGCCACTACCGAGAAGGCCCTCTGCCTGGTTCCCTGTAGCTTTGCTTCTCACAGGGAGGGAACCGCCAGAAGGCCCTCGGAGTTGGACCTCAGTGTCCAGGCTGAACGATGGGGGTGGAGATGCTCCTTCAGGTATACTGGGCCGAGGCCGTTTAGGACTTTAAAGGTCAGCACCAACACTTTGAATTGTGCTTGGAAATGTACCAGGAGCCAATGTAGGTCTTTCAGGACCGGTGTTATATGGTCTTGATGGCCGCTCCCAGTCACCAGTCTAGCTGCCACATTCTGGATTAGTTGTGGTTTTCGAGTCACCTTCAAAGGTAGCCCCACATAGAGTGCATTGCAGTAGTCCCAGCGGGAGATAACCAGAGCATGCACCACTCTGGCGAGACAGTATATACCCCACCTATCTGGCTGGGTTGCCCCAGCCACTCTGGGTAGCTTCCAATATACAGTGGTACCTTGGGTTACAGACGTTTCAGGTTAAAGATGCTTCAGGTTACAGACTCCAGTAACCCAGAAATAGTACCTTGGGTTAAGAACTTTGCTTCAGGATGAGAACAGAAATCGTGCGGTGGCGGCAGCAGGAGGCCCCATTAGCTAAAGTGGTACCTCAGGTTAAGAATAGTTTCAGGTTAAGAACGGACCTCCAGAACGAATTAAGTTCTTAACCCGAGGTACTACTGTATATAAAAACATAATAAAACATTAAACATTGGGAAAACCCTTTCCTATACCGTGCTGCCTTCTGATGTCTTCTGAAAGTTGTAGAGTGACTTATCTCCTTTGCTTGGGGATTGCCTAACGTCTCAAGGAAAAGCGGGACATTCTGGGATCAAATCTGAAACCCTGACGACTTCTGTAAATCCGGGACTGTCCCTGGAAAATAGGGACTCTTGGAGGGTCTGTGTTATGGGGCAGGCCCTAGAGATGGAGGCTAATTGGGAGAGGTGTAGATCTGTGCCGGTGTAGAGGTGTAGAGCTGCTGGGCTCAAGCTTGCAAGCTGCATGCACATCCACCCATCCATAAATGGCACTCGAACCCACCAGGAGATCCAAACCCTTCACCTGCTACATGGAGTGGGGCAGGAAACCCTAGAGAGTTCAGGTCAAACCTGGAGGTCTGGCAACTCTACTGGGTTCTCCCCCCCACACACCTTTGCTCTAACTACTACACCGCACTGCAGTGGCTGTGCACATCCCTCTCCGTCTTCAAGTGGCTGTGTTGTGGTACCTCCTGCTTCCTTAACGTGCTTAAACAGCAGAGCTGGCGATGCAAGACTCCTCCACTCCCTGCTAAGGACTTTGGCCCTATGCATCTGGAAGAAACCCAGGAGGAGCAACTTCAGTAGCCATCTGCCAAGGCGTCTCTGCCATGCCATGATACCAAGCAGATAACACTGGGAAACCTCAAAGAGAACAGTGTGGGCATTGCAGAGTTCCCAAGCCTTGGCAGCCAGCCTCCCCCAGCCTCGTTAACGCAATCGCTCGGCCTTCTCGTTAACGCCGGCGGCATCGTCAAAGCCACCTGTTCCTCTCAAGGCCAACTCTTGATAAGCCAGCCGGGTTCCCACAGATATTGAGAAAGGGGAATGTGTGGGTCAGGCCACTGTTTTGGCTCTGAATCATTCCAATACCTCTGTCCCTCTCAGATCCTTTCTTTAAAACAATTCTCTCTCCCCTCTCCATTAGAAAGGAGATCTTCCATTAAAACTGGGCTTGGGGAACCTGTGCTCCATTGAAGGGTAGGACTCGAACCTATGGCTTAAAGTTGGAGGTTTGAAAGCAGAGGTTGGGTGGCCACCTATCATGGGTGTTTCAGCTGAGATGCCTGCATTGCAGAGGGTTGGACTAGATGTCCCTTGGGTTTCCTTCCAACTCTACAATTCGGGCCCTACCCTCCAAGAACCATCATCTCTTTAGATACTTTGCGCCAGGGCACCCCATCTGGCTGGGGCTGGTGGGCGTTGTGGTCCAAAACATTGTGCCAAGTCTCTCCGTCGGCTGCCTGATCTGGCAAGGCACATACCCCCACTCTTATAGCGAGGTCTTGCCCTCTGTTGACAGAATTCCACTCTCCTGGCTTGCAAAGGGAGAAGAGCAGTCATAAAAGGGAAGAATTATCATTCGTTCCTCTGCCGAGTTATAAATAGGAAGACAAAGCCAGGCCACACACGGCTACTCGGCAGGTTTATATTACAGATGTAGAGAGAGAGAGAGAGAGAAGAGGTGCAGGCGACCGCACATCTATATCTATCTAAATATATATGGAGACTGCTTTTGGGGTTGCAGTGCATTAAATAGAGTCAGTGTGTGGTCCAAAGGAAGGGATTTTGCAACAAGCTTCTCCTCCGTCGCTTGAAACCAGGGGTAGGGAGACTCAGGCCTGGCAGTCAAATATGGCACTCCTAAGCCTCTCTGCCTATACCTCGGAGCTCTCCACAGGCCACAGCGCTCACTGGGCCTGCTTCTCACTGTTTGCTCGTGCGGATCGTGTGCTTGAACTCTGGCCCTTCCTTGCCTAGATTGAAGATGGAGAGGGAGGTGCACAGAAACTGCCCAACCGTACAGAGTTAAAATTGGCATCCATTGCTCCATCCAGTTTTGTCTCTGGCCCTGCCCACCAGCAGCATGCGGCCCCTGAAAAGTTGCCCAGAAGGAAATGTGGCCCTTGGGTGGGAAGAGGTCCCCATACCCATGCTTTAATTTCTTGGTAATGCTTGGAGGTAGAACAGTATCTGCCATGGCCAGGAAAGAGTTCTCATCAAAGCTCCAGGCATTTTAAGTGATACTTAGATATAATAATAATAATAATAATAATAATAATAATAATAATAATAATAAATAATAAATAATTTATACTCCACCCATCTGGCTGAGTTTCCCCAGCCACTCTGGGCGGCTCCCAATCAAGTGTTAAAAACAATACAGCATTAAATATTAAAAACTTCCCTAAACAGGGCTGCCTTCAGATGTGTTTTAAAAATAGGATAGCTGCTTATTTCTTTGACATCTGATGGGAGGGTTATTTGTGGCCCATAGGAATTCGTTCATTCCCCCCCCCCCAAAAAAAAATAGTCTGGCCCCCCACAAGGTCTGAGGGACAGTGGACTGGTCCCCTGCTGAAAAAGTTTGCTGACCCCTGCTCTAAACACCCGCTGTCATGGTCTGAATATAGGTGAGATAACGGGCTGCTTTAGGCCAATGGAGGGATTGTGTTGCAGCCTAGATGGCACTCTTGAGCCATGGATGCTAGTCTGAAAATCTGGCTGAAGAAAGAGAGGACAGGTGAGGTTGGAGATGAGGCGATGGACACCCCCCCACACACACACCCCTGGAGCCTTAACACTGGATTCAGTTTCTGAAAGCACTTTGGGCTTGGGTCAACAATTGCACCGTTTGTGGAAGGGCTGTGGCTCTGGGGGTAGAGCAACTGTCTTGCAAGCGGAAGGCCCCAGGCTGAACCCAGAGCATCTCCAGAGTCCCTGCCTGAAACCTGGAGAGCTGCTGCCAGCCAGTGTTCCTGGAATGTCGAGAGATACAGGAATACCAGCCTGCAGCAGGGGACGGCATCGGGTGGACCAAACGACTGATTTTGAACAAAACAACATTGTGTGTGTGCTTTACAGGCGATCAGCCTTCTTTATGGTCCAGCTTTCACTTCCATACATCACTACTGGGAAAACCATAGCTTTTACTATACGGACCTTTGTTGGCAAGGTGATGTCTCTGCTTTTTAAGATGCTGTCTTAAAAGGTTTGTCATTGCTTTTCTCCCAAGAAGCAGGCATCTTTTAATTTTGCGACTGCTGTCACCATCTGCAGTGATCATGGAGCCCAAGAAAGTAAAATCTATCACTGCCTCCATTTCTTCCCCTTCCATTTGCCAGGAGGTGATGGGACCAGTGGCCATGATCTTCGTTTTTTTGATGTTGAGTTTCAGACCATATTTTGCGCTCTCCTCTTTCACCCTCAATAAAAGGTTCTTTAATTCCTCCTCACTTTCTGCCATCAAGGTTGTGTCATCTGCATATCTGAGGTTGTTGATATTTCTTCCGGCAATCTTAATTCCAGCTAGGGATTCATCCAGCCCAGCCTTTCGCATGATGAATTCTGCATATAAGTTAAATAAGCAGGGAGACAATACAGAGGACGAGATGGTTGGACAGTGTTCTCGAAGCTACCAGCATGAGTTTGGCCAAACTGCAGGAGGCAGTGGAAGACAGGAGTGCCTGGCGTGCTCTGGTCCATGGGGTCACGAAGAGTCGGACACGACTAAACAACAACATCATATAAGCCCTACTTTGAATTCATCATGAATCGTATTCATTTTCTGGGGAAGGGGCTGTAGCTCAGTGGTAGGGCGCCTGCTTGGCATGCAGAAGGTTCAACCCCTGCCCTTTGCATGTATTTAAACGAGCTCTTAATTCGTTAACCATGAGGACTAGGAGCTGCCTTTATATTTTTTTTTAGAAGGGCTGCAGCTCAGAGGAAGAGCACCACGCCTGGGACCCAGGTTCAGTCCTCAGCATTTTAGCCCAGTTGGTAGAGCACAGGGCTCTTAATCTCAGGGTTGGGGGTTCAAGTCCCACACTTGCAAAAGATTCCTACATCGCACAGGGCTGGACTACATGACCCTCGTGGTCCCTTCCAATTTGAAGATGCTATATCTTCAGCTCAGGGTGGACAATGCAAGATGGACCGATGCAACGGCACCATATAAGGCAGCTGCCTGTGTTCCCTTTTCTCTGCCATTCATCTCAAGTCAAGGGCGGCAGAAGAACCATCTCTCTAGAAAGACCCCCAAGGGCAGCCGCAAATCCACATTAAGCAGGATTAAGAGTGTGTTGGGGTGGTGTCATGCTTGGCTCCCTCCCAAGAATCTCAGCTTCGAGTGTGCCGGAGTCAAGCTGCCAGTTTAAACGATCGCCTGGAATTTTGCTGTTCTTTTCCTTTTAAAATAAAATAAACATTTCATCTGGGGGACGGCCCTTTCATCTCAAAATATCTCATTGTGTGTGTGTGTGGAGGGGGAACTGAAGAGTGTTCCAGTGGCAGGAAAATGCCATCGGGGTGGATTTTGGAGGAGCAGGAACTGACACGGGTTTTGCCTAAAGACAGTGTGGTCTAGTGGTTAGAGTGCTGGGCGCTAGGAGACCGGGGTTCGAATTCCCCACTCGGCCATGAAGTCATGTGACCTTGTCTCTCAGCCTAACCCACCTCACAGGCTTGTTGTGAGGACAAAATGGTGAGAGGGAGAATCGTGTACACCATCTTGAGTTCTGTTGTGGAGGAAAGGAGGGGTATAAACAGAATAATAATAAATAAACAAAATGTTGCTTTGGGTTAATAAGGGCAGAGAGTGGAGGAAGAGCATAGCCATTATGACTAGTAGCCATTGATAGCCTCACCTTGGTCTGACCAGCTCAGTTGGTTAGAGGGTGGCGCTGAAAAAACCAGGGTTGCAAGTTTGAACCCTGTATGAGGTAGCTGCATATTTCTGCATTGCAGGGGGTTGGACTAGATGATCCCCAGGGTCTCTTCCGACTCTACAATTCTTTGATTCGGTGAATTTATCTAATATGTCTAATCCTCTTTTGAAACCCTCCGAGTTAGCGGCCATCAGTGTGTCCCGTGGGAGCAAGTTCCTCCAAAGAAGAATTTGAAAATGGATCACCCTGTGGTTTGCAGCCAATGAAGTTTCGCTCAGAGTGGACCCATTGAAATTAAGAGATTAACTTTTCAAGGAGCCTATCCCATAAGAGCCTGCTGGATCAGGTCAATCTACCTCACCTGTTCTCACAGTACCCAACGAGATCCCTCTGGGAATCAATCCCCCAAGCCCAACTATACTCTCCCCTCCAGTGGTTCCCAGCAACTGGTATTCCAGTTATGGCTACTATGGAGGCAGAACATAGTCATCATGGCTATTATTATTTACTAAATGTGCATACCGCCCTGTACCCGCAGGTCTCAGGGCAGTTACAACACAAAATCACACTATAAAAACACAAAATGCATAACAAAAACCACCCAATAACACTGCCCCCTTCGCCTCCATGAGTCTGCTTTGAGACTGTGCACACACCACACATTTAGAGCACATTGAAAACACATTTCCTCCCAGCAATAAGAATTCTGGGAAGTAAAGTTTGCTAAGGGTGCTGGGGGTTGTAGCTCTATAGGGGATAAACTACAGTTCCCAGGATTCTTTGGTAGGCGATAATGTGCTTTTGGTGCGCTTTGAATGTATGGGGCGTACACAGCCTGAGTGAGACTAGCAGTGGACATGATCCTATGTCCTAAAGTGATGCTGCTCTCCTCCCTGACTACTCTGCTCTGTTACAACTAAGGTGTAAGCCTTCAAGGGTACTCCACAGGGTTTGGAGGGGGCTGACCTTGAAGAGGCAGATCCCAAGTTCTCCAGGACCTGGGACAGCTCCTACAAGAAACTGATGTTGAGCCAATAGGACCTTTATCATTCTGGGCAAGGATTGATGATGGCCAGGACCTGATCTTCTGAGCATCGCTGCAGTGAATTGAAAGGAGCAACATAAGACTCATTCTGATGGATCAATGGCAGTCAACACACACACACCCCCATCCTGTTCTCATGGTCACCAAACCCAATGACCGTAGGAAGGATCGGAGCTCAACCGTTTCTATCTCCTGCTTCGGTTTCCCAAAACTGCTATCTAGGAGCATGACCACATCCAACCATAGAAGCAGAGAACAGCCATCGTGGCTAGTAGCCATCAATAGACTTACCCTCCAGGAATTCTGGCTTGGAAAAGCCAAGCATTCCAGCTTTGAATTTCAAGTGTCAAGAGAACCAAGCATTAGAGCATGAGACTTAATCTCAGGGTTGTGAGTTTGAGCCCCATGTTGGGCAAAGGACTCCTGTACTGCAGGGGGTTGGGTGAGATGAACCTCATGGCCCATTCCAGCTCTACAATTCTATGATTCTATGACCAACCTGTGCCCAGATCCTAAACCTAAACAAGATGTTATTTTGCCTGTTGGGGCCAAATTGATCCACAGGGTCAGCTGAGTGGAGTGCTAAGCCAGGGGTAAACAAACTCAGTGTTGTTTTATCTTGCAGCCTTCTTCATCTGGCCCCCGATACACCAACTATCTGGCCCTCAGGAATCTCTCCAAGCTACACCCTTGCTCTGCACCCTCCTTGGTTGTTTTGTGTCCTTGATCTCCGATTATGCCTCTTGCTTGCCCACATGGGGGGTGGGGAGGGTGTGGAGAAACTAGCCTACAGTACAAAGGCAGCATTAACATCCTGCCATTGAGCTTCCTGAATAGCTCAGTTGGTTAGAGCACGGTGCTGAGAATGCCAAGGTTGCAGGTTCGATCCCCGTATACGGCAGCTGCAAATTCCGGCATCGCAGAGGGTTTGACCAGATGATCATCAAAGTTCTTCCCCAACTCTGCAATTCTATAATTCTATGGAGCTTTAGTTCAGATTCCTGCATTCCAAGGGGGTTGGACTAGATGACCTTTGGTATCCTTTCCATCGCTACAATTCTGTGATTCTATGAACCATTGCTCTGCCTACCTAAACATTGCTCAGAAGGGAATGCAGCCCGTGGGCTGAAAAATGTTCCTTACTCCTCTGCAAGGAGCACAATGACCCCTCAAGGTCTCTCTCTCTCTCTCTCCATGTAATCTTTAAAAAGCTACATAAACTCGCAGCATTATCTTATATATACTGTGGAGTCAACTTGATGTAAACTGTGCAAAAGCTGCCAGCACAGCCCAGGCTGCTTTGAGGTTGTATAAACTGGTCCCTTCTGTGGAATCCAAGTCCTCATAAATAAGAGCTGCTGAGAGCCATAGCGCCACCACCGTTTGGCAGCTCCAGCTGGGAAGCAGTGCCTGCTCATCAGGCACCGTGTTCTGGTAGGTTTAATGCTTTGCTTGGTCAGGATTTATTTTTTTAAAGTGCTAATTAAGAAGCAGAACAGGAACCTTTTGCCCAATGTTTCACCACACCCTCTTAGAATCCCACCTCCCAATCCATTTTCATGGCTTGCAATGGTTCCTGGTGAAAATGGGACTTTGGGGGAACAACCCACCATCGATAATGACTTCACCTCCAGTTCTCTGATTCATGTAGAATGTCCCGGGTTCAGAGTCATAGCCAATGTTTGCCCTACCCAGAGGAGAATCATTGAAATGAATAGCCATAACTAATTTAAGTCCATTCTGAAGGAAATCAGCCCTGAGTGCTCACTGGAAGGACAGATCCTGAAGCTGAGGCTCCAATACTTCGGCCACCTCATGAGAAGAGAAGACTCCCTGGAAAAGACCCTGATGTTGGGAAAGATGGAGGGCACAAGGAGAAGGGGACGACAGAGGACGAGATGGTGGGACAGGGTTCTCAAAGCTACCAGCATGAGTCTGACCAAACTGCGGGAGGCAGTGGAAGACAGGAGTGCCTGGCGTGCTCTGGTCCATGGGTCACGAAGAGTCGGATACGACTAAACGACTAAACAACAACAACAAATTTAAATGGGTGCTGCTCTGAGTAGGGCTAAGGACACATTCACACTATACAGTCGTACCTTGGTTCTCAAACGGAATCCGTTCCAGACGTTTGTTTGATTTCCGAGAAGGTTCAAAAACCAAAGCGTGGCTTCCAATTGGCTGCAGGAGCTTTCTTCACTCAGTCGGAAGTTGTGGAAGCCACATTGGACATTCGGGTTCCAAAGAACGTTCACAAACCAGAACACTCACATCCGGGTTTTTGGCATTCAGCAGCCAAAACATTTGAGGTGTTCGAAAACCAAGGTACGACTGTACATTTAAAGCAGGGTCATATCCCTTTAAACTTTCATGGCTTACCCCAATGAATCCTGGGGGCTGTAGTTTGTTTAGGGTGCTAAGAGTTATTAGGAGCCCCCCTATTCCCTTCCCAGAGTTCCCTGGGAAGGGGGGACATTGTTAGACTATTCTGAGAACTGTAGCTCTGGAATCGTAGGACTTGTAGGATGAGGATAATTCTGTACTGAGGACTTCTGCATGGAAAGCAGGTGCTCTAACATGGAGCTGAACCCTTCTCTTAAGATGCAGGAACCTGGAATCTGCCTTATACCAAGTCAGACCCTTGGTCCATCTAGCTCAGTATTGTCTGCACTGACTGGCAGCAGCTCTCCAGGGTTTCAGGCAAGGAGCCTCTCCCAGACTTAACTGGAGATGCTGAGGATTGAACCTGGGACCTTCTGCATGCAAGACAGATGCTCTACCACTAAGCTATGGCCCTTTCCAAATGAATGGCTCTGTTTTGCCCGCACAAGGGCCCCGCGAGGACTTCGTATCTGGGATCCTTTTCACCACGCCCTTTGCCAAAACATGTCCCGTCTTTGCTTCTCCTGGCCAATTCGGGCACGCAGAGCAATTAAAGCAGTTAAGTGGTTACCGTTTAAGCCATTTCGTTTTTCTCTCCCGCGAACTGCACCTTACAAATAAACACGGCGTTTGCTGCCCGTTCCTCGGCGGCCACAGAGCCGGCTCCCAAAAGCAACACAGAGGACCTGCTTGTTCCAGGCTCCATGAGCGACAGGAGGAGAAACATGGCTCATTCGCGGCTACTTAATTGGGCTTCCCGACGGACCCCCTCAGCTGCAATTACGGCAGCTGCCACAGAACCACACAGCTGGCTCTGTCCAAGGAGGGAGGCAGGGAGGCAGGACGAGGCCGGGTGATCTGTGCCACAGATTGACTGTGGCCTCGTTTGACTTTGCCCCTGTTCCAGGAGGGCACCAAAGAAATCATACTTCTAGGACAGCGGTTCCTTAAAAAATTGGGGGCCACCATCTTCTTGTTTCCATAAGCTCATCCCTAGTGCCCCCTACGCTATAAAAAGCATGATTCAGACTAGCGGTTTGCACAAGCCACTAAGGAAGATAATAATAACATGATCTAAAATTCAAAACGGTTACAGTCAATTGCCCGGTTATTCAAAACCCAGTGAAAACTGTTTAGCTTAATTAAGTCAACAAAATTAATTCAACGAGTCCATCAGTTAATCCAACGAATTCGTCACCAACTTCGTTGAACTTGACGGCCAATATTTTTTTACGCAAGGAAAACATAAGGGTGAAGGAAATGTAGAGCATAGGACATTTCTATATACAGTGGTACCTTGGGTTAAGCACTTAATTCGTTCTGGAGGTCTGTTCTTAACCTGAAACTGTTCTTAACCTGAAGCACCACTTTAGTTAATGGGGCCTCCCACTGCTGCCATGCCACCGCTGCACGATTTCTGTTCTAATCCTGAAGCAAAGTTCTTAACCCGAGGTACTACTTCCGGGTTAGCGGAGTCTGTAACCTGAAGCATATGTAACCTGAAGTATATGTAACCTGAGGTATCACTGTAACTACTTACCAAGCATGCACATTTCTTCACCTATTGCAGACGTTATAAGACAATCAACAGCAATGACCAATAATTGGCTCGTGACAACTCAGAATCATGAACACAAACAAATGTGACCAAAGTAAAATGGCACTGAAAGCAGCAAAGCTTTAAACAAGAAGCGAGGAAGATGTTTTGCTCTGGGCTCTAGCCTGGTCTATCGTAAATAAGCAACCAGTGCCCTCCGACGGGCCCACCTCCAGTGCCCCCCGGCTTAGAATCATGGAATTGTAGAATTGGAAGGGATTCCAAGGGCCATCTAGTCCAACCCCCTGCAATGCAGCTGTCCCACACAGGGATCGAACCTGCAACCTTGGCATTCAATGCCATAACTCAGGGTTACGACTCATCTGGTTTGCATGGAAAAGGTCTCGGGCTCAATTCTTGGTGCCTCTAGTGGGGCAGGGAATGTCCCTGTCTGGACATTGTTGCTGCCCTCCCACCAGATGTCAAAGAGAAAAACAACTACCAGACTTTTAGAAGACAGCTGAAGGCAGCCCTGTTTAGGGAAACTTTTAATATTTAATAGACTATTGTATTTTAATATTCTGTTGGAAGCCGCCTAGAGTGGCTGGGGAAACCCAGCCAGATGGGACGCAGGTGGCACTGTGGGTTAAACCACAGAGCCTAGGACTTGCTGATCGGAAGGTCGGCGGTTCGAATCCCCGCGATGGGGTGAGCTCCCGTTGCTCGGTCCCTGCTCCTGCCAACCTACCAGTTCGAAAGTACGTCAAAGTGCAAGTAGAAAAATAGGTACCGCTCCGGCGGGAAGGTAAACGGCGTTTCCGTGCGCTGCTCTGGTTTGCCAGAAGCGGCTTAGTCATGCTGGCCACATGACCCGGAAGCTGTACGCCGGCTCCCTCGGCCAATAAAGCGAGATGAGCACCGCAACCCCAGAGTCGGTCACGACTGGACCTAATGGTCAGGGGTCCCTTTACCTTTACCTTTTATTCCTTAATAGAGCAGCTTTGCTGGATCAGGCCAAAGGCCTGCCATGGCCTCTGGGAAGCTGGGAAGCAAAGCACAACAGCAAACTTTCCCCATTGGTGATTCCCATCACCAATTCCCATCAGAAGCCTCCAGCAGTGGGGGGAGAACATAGCCATCTAAGTCATCTAAGGAGAATACAAGAAGAAGATAAGATCCTGCTGGGTTAGGACAATGGCCCATCCAGTCCAGAATCCTGTTCTCAGAGTGGCCACCCAACCCCCTGGGGGAAACCCCCAAGCAACAGCTGAGCACAGGAGCACCTTCTCTTCCTGTGGTTTCCAGCAGAGCTACAAGGAATAAGGAATTCGCTGCTGGATCAAGTCAAAAGACCATCTCTGGTCCAGCATCCCTGTTCTCACAGTGGTCAACCGGAGGCTCCAATGGGAAGCTCAGAAGAAGAGCCCGAGTGGAAGAGCAAATCTCCCTGCTTGCCATTCCCAACACCTGGAATTCCACAATCCTGCCTTTGACAATGGAAGCAGAACCCTTCCACTTCGATGGCCGAGGCAGCCCAGGGACAAAGGGGCTCCCTTGTAGCGGCTTCTATTGGGTGAGCAGGGGGAAGGAGACAAGAATTTTGACAGTGTCTTCCCTGTTTTTTCCTCCACTCCAAGTCTGTGCTTTGAAATGCAGCAAAGAGAGTTGAGGGGCTGGGAGGGAACGGGACAAGCTGGAGACGAGGACTCTGGAGCAGACACTTGGTGTCATCGCAGCCGCCCCCTCCTCGCCGGGGCTGGTAGGTAGGTGCCTTCTGTGCTGCTCTTTCAGCCGGCTTGGCTCCAATCGGCAAAGGTGTCCCGTCTCTCTGTCTGCCCCGGGATGAGTAATGTTTACACAAATTAATTTAATCCCTACTACTTTGGAGATGTCATCGGGCTGACTGGAATGCCAGATGGAGCGATGAGTTGTGGGGGTCCCGAGGTTTACAAAAACAGGGCGAGAAGAATGACGGGCCTTTCTCTCGCTCCCCGTCTCACTCTCTGTCTCATCCCCGTCTGAAGGAATGGCATTTTGCTGCGTCGGAAAGAGGTGCTCTCTCCTAGCCCTCCCTTCCACCAGGGACGGGTGGAATCTTCCCTTTTGAGTTTCTCTCCATCCCTCGTATTCCCTCTCCAAAGTCCACTTCTCCACATTTCCACATCAGTTTGCAGTTTTAAAAAACAGAAACGATAAGCAACAATACCAGTCCTCATGAAAATTCAGTAGCAACACTGCCCCCCCCATGCCTCTCAGTAAATCGGTGAGCATTGCATTTGTTACAAATCACGAAGTGTCACAACTGACGTACTATAGAATCAGCAGCTATTGGTAAAATCACTGAGAACATTAATGTGCTTTAAATGTATGGTGTGTACACAGGCCTTTGTTAGAGGGCTCATTTATTTATTTATTTTGTAAGGCACCTAATGCAATTTTATTTTTTTAATAATCATGGTGGTTTGCTCTTAAGGTTGTGGTTTTGGTAACAGGGCATTGCAAATCCTAGGTGCAGATACCTGGGAGGAGATGGAGGGATCTGTCAATTTCACTTTCCCCAGTTTGTCATTTCTCTACTCTCAAATCTTAAATTCAGTTCTTTGCATATTGCAACAATTTGAGAATAATTTAATAATAATAAAAATCCTCGTGAAAATTCAGCAGCGTTTAAGTGTGAATGTATCCTAATACACACCTTTGTATGCAGTTTTTGCCTGATTTGCACATTTTGGCAAAGTGATTTGCCCCAATAGAACACATGTCTGCACACTATTTTTGCAAATATGTGCACCAAATGCTATTATGTGCAAATTTGTGCACATTGTGTGACTGTAGATTTGCACTGCAAAATTCAGATAAGTGCTAGAAGCTCTGCCACTGGTTGCAGGCTCCCTACTAGGAGAACAGGATGCTTGACTAAATGGACCAATTGGCCTGATACAGCTCTTCTTATAAGGTTAAGCTGCTTAGTCCATTGAGCCCAATATTATAGACTCTGACCAGCAGCACCTCTCCAGGCTTTAAAGAAGAAAGAAGACTTCTTAAAATACCACATGGAGTCTAGTCTGGACTATGAGAAAGGGGCTGATTTGTTGAAAAGGGTCAAAAACACTACCAAGCTGGAGTTCCCACGAGTGAAAGGAAAATATGAAGAAGAGCTGCGGAAGGGACATGGAAGAGATTTGAAGGCCTCGGATATAAGAGCACCAGGTTAATGTGCCAGACTAATGGGATAAAAAGGACTGACAATCCCGGGATCCCGGGGGGAGGGGACGCTGGAAGAAGATTGGATTGTTTTTATTCTTTTTTTTATCATCAGAAATGTTTTATGAACATTGGAAAGATGTTGAAATGAAATTACTTGGCTCTTGTAAAAATGTTTAAAGAATTAGGTAAAAAGGTAATGGCTATGAGAAGCTGGTAAAAATAAGATTTAAGTCTTAAGTTTTAAGGTTTTTTATAAGATGAAAATAGAGTAAGGTAATGTAATAGCAGAATATTATGAATAATGGAAAGGATTTGCTGTGACAATTATTAATCAAGATACAAGAGATGGGAGGAGGAGGAGGTCATGGAAAGAAGGTAAAGAAAGTGGAGAATTTGAAAGTGATGGGTTTTTTTGGTTTTTTTCCTGTTTTTGTCTTTTTTCTTTGTAATTTTGTCTTTTTTCTTTGTAATTTTTAAAAAATTCTTTTTTCAATAAATATCATTATAAAAAAATAAAGAAAGAAGAAAGAAGACTTTAACATATCAGGGGTCAAACCAAGGTTTTCTGCATGCAAAACAGGTGCTTTTTTCTGGGGTATGCTGGGGTATGCTTACCCCATAACATTTTGTGAATCTAAGTTTGGCCTCATTGAGGGGCAGTATTTCAATATGAATAGGAAAATGAGAGTACCCCCAAACATTTTTTTAAAGAAAAAAGCACTGGTAATAGCAGTAGAATGGGATGTGGGTGGCGCTGTGGTCTAAACCACAGAGCCTAGGGCTTGCTGATTGGAAGGTCGGTGGTTTGAATCCCTGCGACGGGGTGAGCTCCCGTTGCTCGCTCCCAGCTCCTGCCAACCTAGCAGTTCGAAAGCACACCAAAAAGTGCAAGTAGATAAATAGGTACCACTCCGGTGGGAAGGTAAACAGTGTTTCTATGCACTGCTCTGGTTTTGCCAGAAGCGGCTTAGTCATACTGGCCACATGACCTGGAAAAACTGTCTGTGGACAAACGTCGGCTCCCTCAGCCAGTAAAGTGAGATGAGTGCAGCAACCCCAGAGTCGTTCACGACTGGACTTAACTGTCAGGGGTCTTTTACCTTTACCTTTTAATAGCAGTAGAGCATCTCAAATTCAGTCCCTGACATCTTCAGGTCAGACTGGGAATGCCCCTACCTGAATAGTTGTTGTTGTTGTTGTTACTACTACTACTATGCCACCCATCTGACCGCATTGCCCCAGTCACTCTGGGTGGCTTCCAGCAAATTATAAAACCACAGTAAACCACTGAAACTGTGGAGAGTTGCAGCCAATCAGTGCTGACAACACTGGCCTAGTTGGACTAATGGTCTGACTCGATATAAGGCAGCTTCCTATGTTTTTTCCTACAGTGGATTCTCCACTGACCAATTTTTCCCCTTTCCCAAGTGGACTCTGGCCCAGGACCCCCTCTCAACTGCGCTTTCAAAATCCCACCTGGAGCGGCACAACAGCTTGTTTGCTTGCCTACAGCGTGAAGACCCACACGTACGTTGAGAGGGGCTCTTGTCCAAGCAATCACCGCGATGGGATCTGCCTCACCTGACGGCTGTGAGATGTCGGATCCCACAGAGCCGGTGGCCACAGACCCCCCGGCAAGCCAGTATGTGGGAGGGCTGTGTTTGGGGCTGAGGAACCCACAGGAGTCCTCCTGGGGAGAGCGACAGAGGAGGCAATTGAGCGCTCCCAAACAAGGGAGCTTTTGGGAGCCGCAATGCACCTCTTGTTGCTGTCTCTGGACCCATCTGTGGGGCAGTGCCTGCCCCTCCACGAACAGACGTACGCCTTCCTGTTATTCCATTTTTCTTGGCAGGGCCACTGTTTCTCCTCGTTAGCCCTCTAAGACAGATCAGCAAAGATCAACACATGCTTGGCCGTTTTCGTCCGCAAAGGAGGGATCAGGGAGAGAGACAGAGAGAAAGTCCTTCGAAGTACGGAGCCCAGCGATCCGTCAAAAACCTAAGCTGAGGAATTCGGTTTCTGTTTTTGTCTACTCTCTGGTGCCCCGCCTGCTCCCATAACATACAACCTCTCCACTTTAAAGCATCATGGCTTCCCCCAGAGGATTCTGGGAACTGTTCAGGGCGCCGAGAGTTGTGAGGTGGTCCCCATTCCCCTCAGAGAGCTGTTTCTTAGTCAATTCCTCTTCACAGGGAACTCTGGGAATTGTAGCTCTGCAAGGGCGAAATGAAGGTCTCCTAACAACTCTTAGCACCATTAAACTCAAATTTACAGGGTTCTTTGTGGGAATCCATGATGGTTTAAAGTGGTGTGACAGGCCCCATTCGTACTTTACATTTCAGGTGTAATCGCACCAATTTATGGCTTCCCCCAAAGAATTCTGGGAGCTGCCGTTTGTCAAGAGTGATGAGAGTTGTGATTCCCTTTCCCAAACTACAGTTCCCAGAGTGGTTTGACAATCCATCCCTCTTCACAGGAAACTAAGGGAGGGAAATAAGGTTCAGAATGGGGACATTCCCAGTCCTACCTGAAGATGCCAGAGATTGAATCCAGCGCCTTCTCCAATGCAAGGAAGTTGCTCTGCCACAGTGCTCTGGCCTTTCTCCAGAGTGAACTTGGCTCATTGGTCCAACCCAGGAATGGAGAGCCTTGCTTGGTCCAAAGCTTGCATTCCCTCATGGGTTGTTTGGTGGTAGCCGGAGGCAGCAGTGGGTGGAGTTATGGATACCAGACTCTTTACTTATGCGCAGGAGGCGCTGTGGGTTAAACCACAGAGCCTAGGACTTGCCGATCAGAAGGTCGGCGGTTCGAATCCCCATGACAGGGTGAGCTCCCGTTGCTCGGTCCCTGCTCCTGCCAACCTACCAGTTTGAAAGCACATCAAAGTGCAAGTAGATAAATAGGTACCGCTCCGGCGGGAAGGTAAACAGCGTTTCCGTGTGCTGCTCTGGTTCGCCAGAAGCGGCTTAGTCATGCTGGCCACATGACCCGGAAGCTGTACGCCGGCTCCCTCGGCCAATAAAGCGAGATGAGCGCCACAACGCCAGAGTCGGCCACGACTGGACCAAATGGCCAGGGGTCCCTTTACCTTTACCTAGGTAACGCAAGAAAGGGCGAATAGCATCTGCTCTGCACAGAGAAGGTCCCAGGTTCCACCCCCAATGGCATCTCCAAGTAGGGCTGGGAATTGTCCCCTGTCTTAAAACCTGGAGAGCCGCTGCCAGCCAGTGTAGACAATACTGAGCTAAATAGAGTAAAGGTCCTCTGTTCCTGCATCTTAAGGGAAGGGCTGTAGCTCAGCGCCAGAGCAGCTGCTTTGCATGCAGAAGGTCCCAGATTCAATCTGCAGCATCTCCAGTTAGGGCTGGGGGAGAACCCTGCCTGAAGAGTCACTGCCAGCCAGTGCAGGCAATACTGAGCTAGATTATCTAGCTCAGTAGCTAGGTCTTTTATTCCAGCCATGCACAAGTCAGAGGCTTACAAACACACCAACCCCTCCATCCTCCTCCTCCTCCTCAAGTAAGAGGTCACAGTTCAAGGGCACATCCCAGTGCAAGCGCTCGAGGAGAATGTGGCCTCTGGGGTGTGTGTGGTCTGTGGAACCCCAGGGGCCAGAAAGTGAGGCCTCAAGGGCCACATTTGCCTCCTCCCCCCCTCCAGACCGGAGACATCCCATCCCTTGGTCTATCCATAGCCATTGGGGCTAAAGGTGAAGCTGTTCCCTGGGTAGTCAAAGGTTTTCAAAGAAGCATGCAAATGTCAAGCTGGAAAGTATCCAAAGGGTCATCTTGTCCAATGCAGGAATCACTTTTTTTTTGCTTATTATATTTTATAAAATTTCACATAAACACTCCAATATTTAAAAAAATCTTTTACCCCCAGCTTCCCCTCTTCTTTTCCACTGTGTTTTTTATTTCTCTCCCTTTGCTTTTCTCTCTTATACCACAACCACCATACAATAATCTCTAATTCCTTCTGCTGCTCGTAGTTCAAATCCCACTAACGAATTCATCATACTATAATATTTCTTTAAATATCGTTTTGGAGTGACTCTGGGTTGACATATTTTGAAGAGCAAAAAAAAGAGGACGCTATGACAACTCTCATTTTAAATACCCCCTACTATGTGTAGGCTATAGGAGCTGTGATATATTGAGGAAGGGGGGGCAGGAGAAGAGAAGAGGAAAGCAAATCTTCGACTCTCAGTTATGTCATGTCTCATCCAGAAAGCACAGCCAGCGACATTTTGGAATTTTTAAAAAAAATCCACCTGGGCAGAAATTTCACCCCTGAAAAAGAGGACATATGGCAACCCTCTGCTCACCTGGTCTTCCCAGCAGCTATTCCTTAATCCTAGGTAAAGGTAAAGGGACCCCTGACCGTTAGGTCCAGTCATGGCCAACTCTGGGGTTGCGGCGCTCATCTCACTTTATTGGCCAAGGGAGCCGGCATGACTAAGCCACTTCTGGTGAACAAGAGCAGCACACGGAAACGCCGTTTACCTTCCCACCAGAGCGGTACCTATTTATCTACTTGCACTTTGGCGTGCTTTTGAACTGCTAGGTAGGCAGGAGCAGGGACCGAGCAACGGGAGCTCACTCCATCGTGGGGATTCGAACCGCCGAATCCTCAATTCGATGCCCTTTTAAAATGTGGGGTGTTCTTTGGGGGGGGCTGTTATTGGGTTGTTGTTTTTATTTTGATTATATATTTTACGGTTTTGCGTTCTGGTTTTGTTCTGTGAGCTGCCCTGAGACCTCCAGGTACAGGGAGGAATATAAATTCAACAAATAAATAATAAAATCAATCAATTAATCAGTCGATCAATCAACCACCTGGCATTGTTCTGAGCACTGAGACTGGGACGGAGGGAAAGAACTCAATGATGAGCCCTACCTTTGCCACTGCTGGGGCCTTATCAACTGCCTGAGGATACCAGGTTCCAGCACCAGCCCTGCAGGGCATCTTTGAGTCTGCTGGCCTTCTGCGTGCCATCCATGCAAGGTGACATCTTCACCTTCAGGGATTCATTAGCTGTGATTTCTGCCTTGCAGGAGGTTGGGTTAGATGAGGTCCCTTCCAACTCTACAATTCTATGATGCAGAACCACTTTAAAAAAACAACAACACAGAGAGCCCTCTGCAAACAGGGTTTTCTGTTTTGTTTTGCTTTTAAACACTTCTTGGCTTTTTTGCAAGCCAGCTAGCATTCACCTCCGACTCCCCCACTGCTCCCTGTAAGCCGAGACGGCAGCTGACAGCCACCCCACGTCTCAAGGCTGGCGCAGGAGGGGAGAAGGGACGCCGTCAGGAGTCAGCGGGAGTAAGAGGTGACCTCACCCCGAGCAGAGCTGCCGCATTTACGCTTGTTTGCTTAGTAACATGCCAGCCCTTCAGTGAGAAAAATAATCCCAATAAAAAAATAAAATTAAAAGGACCCGGCAGAGCCAATTTGAGTTTATTACGCTGCGGACGGCAGCAGGATCTGACAGTAAGCCATTGACTCCTCACGACGCCAGGAGGTGCCAGGGAGTTAGCTAACGCGAAGCCCGAGACGAAGGGTGGCATCGAGGTTGATTTCACCGGTCCCTGAATGCCACCGGCTACTTTGCCCAACCTATTGATGCTGCTGCCTTTGGAGCCTGTTGCAATTTATGTCAGAAAGCGTGGCACAGATCCCCTGATCATACTGGACAGTGGTACCTTGGGTCACAGACGCTTCAGGTTACAGACTCTGCTAACCTGGAAACAGTACCTCAGGTTAAGAACTTTGCTTCAGGATGAGAACAGAAATTGTGTGGTGGCAGCGCAAGGCTCCATTAGCTAAAGTGGTACCTCAGGTTAAGAACAGATTCAGGTTAAGAACGGACCTCCAGAACGAACTAAGTTCTTAACCTGAGGTACCATGTTAACGGAGAAATCTGAGGGCTCCCTTGGACAAAAAAACAAGGACACCAGCCAGGAATACCAGAGCAAAACAGCAGCCAGTAGGCTTGGTCTTTATTGAAGACAGTCGCAACAGGATTCCCACCTGCCACAAGGTGGAACAAGATGGAAGCCCTGAACAAAAGAAGACCCCAACTTTTATTAGCTACTAATCCTACATGCCTTGGGACGCAGGTGGTGCTATGGGTAAAACCACAGAGCCTAGGACTTGCTAGGTTGGCGGGAGTTGAGACCGAGCAACGGGAGCTCACCCCGTCGCAGGGATTCAAACCACCAACCTTCTGATTGGCAAGCCCAAGAGGCTCAGTGGTTTAGACCACAGAATCACCCGTGTGGCAGAGCATAAAGGATGGGGGAATTGGGTGTTTAGCCTTGTAAAGAGGAGAATGAGAGGAGGAGCATACTCTGGAAGGCAGGACCCAAACAAACAGATTCACTTTACAAGAAAGGAGATTCCGACTAAGCATCTGAAATAACTCTTTGATGGTAAGAGTTGTTCGACAGTGGGATGGAGCTGAACTCTCCTTCCTTGCAGGTTCTTAAGCAGAGGTTGGATGAACATCTGTCCTGGGTGATCTAGTTGAGATTCCTGCATTGCTAGGAGTTGGGCCATGGAGAGCCCGCTCCTTCACCATTTTGTCCCATCCTCTTTTAAAGCCATCCAATTTGGTGGCTGCCTCCTGTGGGAGAGAGTTCCACAGTCTCGGAATATTTCTGCCTCCTTCGTGCCACCGCTGCGGCATGGTCTTCCTGCTATTGCCCCCCTATGAACTTCTTCTCTGAAGCCCCACGGCACTGGCAGGCAACTCTCTGAGGAGGGATGCGGTATGTTGTCGCCTTATTTTTTAAAAAAAATAAAAGTCAAAAACCCTGAGGTATAGTCTCAGGAAGACTCAGGAGAGAGGCAGCCAGCTCCCTGAGGGAAAAGCTCCGAAAGATATACAAAGGGTCCTGCGTTTTTGCGCAAACCCCCTCATATGAGCTGACGATCATTCCAGGAAATTTGTTTTCATTCACCGGAGAACTTAATTAGCCACGGAAGGAGCTCTAATTACTCTTTTTAAAAAGCCCCCCCCCCAACACCAACGTGACCCCCGGCCAAATTCTTGCTCTGTTGTTTCTTAAGTAAACAGCAGAGGCTGAGGTAATTTTTACCCCCTCAGAAAAAAATCTTTTTTTTTTAAAGAGATCAAACAGCCTAGGAAAAGAGAATGACAAAGATGTATTAAGTTGATCAAAATATTGCCGCATTTCTCCCTCCCGATTTTGATGAGCCGTTTCCCAAGAGGGCAGCGCCTAAACACTCCCAGCTTCGAACAAGCACGCACTTGCTGCCTTAGTTCTGAAACAAGACAGAGGCGAAGGGTTGCCTAGCCAAGCTTAGTCCTACTCAGAGTAGACCCGCTGAGGACAATAGGCATGGTCCATTCATCTCGATGTGTCATCTCTTAGCAGGGCTGAGATGGATGCAACCCCAAGTTTCCACTCACCTCCAGATTGCTTGGCTCCAGATGAAGGCAGCATTCCCTACATACACCTCCTGGGAACTGGAAGCCCCATACAGAAAGGAGGAGTTTCCCTGCCGTGCCTCTGCATGAGTGTCTGCTCGGGTTTTTTACGGAGACAGATTAACACAGGGAGGGACAACCTTTGGCCATGTGGATGCTGCTGGACTGCAAGAACCAGGTTCCCAGCACCATAGCAGGGCCCACTCCCTACTTATAGCTTTCATGCTGCTTTGGCACTCACAGCCTGGGCATTGGAAATACAGTGGTACCTCGGGTTAAGTACTTAATTCATTCCGGAGGTCCATTCTTAACCTGAAACTGTTCTTAACCTGAGGTACCACTTTAGCTAATGGGGCCTCCCGCTGCTGCTGCGCGATTTCTGTTCTCATCCTGAAGCAAAGTTCTTAACCCGAGGTATTATTTCTGGGTTAGTGGAGTCTGTAACCTGAAGCGTCTGTAACCTGAAGTGTATGTAACCTGAGGTGCCACTGTAACAGGGATGGAGGTGAGGAAGGAGGATGGAAAACAACTTTAAGAACTCAGAATCACAGGGGGGGTGGACTAGATGGCCCTTTGGGCCTGTACCAACTCCACATTGGATGCTACAACAGCAAACTGTGCAGGCCCCAATTCTGGGATTTTAGAAATTCTCCCACTTAGATCAGAACTCGAGGGTTTGAAATGCAGAGATCAAGCACTGAAAACTATAAAGTAAGGTTAAATTGAGGGTGTGTGTGTGTGTGGATTATCTTTATCTATGTCCCTGTATGGACATGCACCATGCGCACAGAAGGAGGCGAAAAGGTGCTTCGCATGATTCCCCCCCCCCCCGGCCGGTCACCGAGGGAGCGTGCCGCGGATCGCAGCCTCCCTTGCGAAAGGCCGGTGCTTCTCCTGGAGCCGTGCGATAGAGGAGCCCCTCGCGCCTCCCAGCCTAAACAAGGGATAAATATTTAGAGTGATTTAAAAGCAATAGCCCGGGGGAGATTTAACTTGTCATGTCCAGCCAAGAAAGGAAAGCCGTCCAGGACGCGGCTCAGTGCAAGAATCAAATAAACAAAGGAGGGCTTGGAAGGAGGAGGCAGCTGAGCATCCGCCAAGCCCCTCACTCAGCCTCCTCTCGCAGGGACATCTTCCAAACACAAGGGTGGGGGGCTCCTCCCCCCCCATCCAGGACCACATGCAGGTAGTGGACAGGGCCTGAGCCTGCAGTGGGTGGGGCCACCCCCTCAGTCACTCATTTACCCCTCACAGAACTACAACTCCCAGTACCCTCAACAAACTAAAGTTCCCTGGATTCTTTTTTCAGGTGGGGAATGGGCTTCAAATGTGTGTGTGCGCGCAGCCTCGCTCTCCTCCTTTCTTTTTCTTAGAAATAGATGAATCTGCCTTACACTGAGACAGACCGCTGGTCCATTTAACTCAATATTGCCTACTCTGGCTGGCAGTGGTTCTCCAAAGGCTCAGGCAGGGGACAACCCCACTCCTACTTGGAGATACCTTTTTGGGATTTAAACTGGGACCCTCTGCATGCAAAGCAGATGCTCTATCGCTGTGTTTATGGTCCCCCCCTCCTCCGAAGTTTCTGAAATGCCAAGGGTTGCATACAAGGTGCATCTTAATGCAGTAGGAGATACAGCCGTCATCATTAAATATTGGTCCTAATGTCCTCCTTTTGCAGATTTAACCACAACTGCAGCCGCACAAGCAAGTTGTGACTGTTTTAAAAGGTAAAGGTAAAGGGACCCCTGACCATTAGGTCCAGTCGTGGCCGACTCTGGGGTTGCGGCGCTCATCTTGCTTTATTGGCCAAGGAAGCCGGCGTACAGCTTCCGGGTCATGTGGCCAGCATGACTAGGCTGCTTCTGGCGAACCAGAGCAGCGCATGGAAACGCCGTTTACCTTCCCGCCGGAGTGGTACCTATTTATCTACTTGCACTTTGATGTGCTTTTGAACTGCTAGGTTGGCAGAAGCAGGGGCCGAGCAACAGGAGCTCACCCCGTCACGGGGATTCAAACTGCCGACCTTCTTATCGGCAAGTCCTAGGCTCTATGGTTTAACCCACAGTGCCACCCACGTCCCTGATTGTTTTAGAAGTGCATAAATAAACAGTAAAACACACACACATTTGGGCCAGGCTTTTAGATTCTCCAAAACAGATAACAATACGAAAGAGCAGGAAGAAAGAAAAAGAGCAGGAAAGAAATATTTTTTGTTTGTTTTCCGTTCTTTTTCACCCTTCTCTCTTTAGATCAAGCCCCGCTCTCTCTGCCACCCTTCTCTATCTCTCTCTCTCACTCTCAAATGGCCCTGCAGATTGCTGTTGGACTCCAACACCCATCATCCACAGCTAACGTGGCTAACAATCAGGACTGCGAGAACTGGCGGCTGGACAAGATGGGCCTCCTGTTATGTTCTCATACTATTCCCAGAGACATCTGGCTTCCTGGTCCTGTCTAACGGAAGATACCAAGACTGAACCTGGGAACCCTTTGGTGTGCAAAGCAGAGGTTGTACTACTGAGCCCTTCACTAGACTGAGTCAGACCACTGGCCCATCTAGCTCAGTACTGCCAACACAGACTGGCAGCAGCTCTCCAGGGTTGGAGCCATTCTGAGCCCTACCTGGAAAAGTCTGAGCTCCAACCTGGGGCTTTCTGCATGCAAAGCAGATGTTCTGCCACCGATCAACATCCCTCCCCCAAAATGCACAGATCTTCTGCACTGTTTCCAAAAGATGTTGCATGAGAACTTCACTCGTATTTCCTTCCCTGCACAAGCAAGCTATCAATTTTGCAAATGCATGGGCACCCTCTGCTGTTCAACGTGAGCCTGGCAATGCATATGCCTTTCTGCTTCCCCACTTCTATATTCTCTCAACACACAGAACAACAGAATCACAGAATTTTAGAATGGGAAGGGGCCACGAGGGCCAACCCCCAGCAATGCGGGAATCTTCTTGCCCAACATGGGGCTCAAACCCTTGACCTTGAGATCTTAAGAGTCTCAGGCTCTACCAACCGAGCTATCCCACAGGCCTGACACACCTAAAGGTAAAGATAAAGGGACCCCTGACCATTAGGTCCAGTCGTGACCGACTCTGGGGTTGTGATTCTCATCTCGCTTTATTGGCCGAGGGAGCCAGCATACAGCTTCTGAGTCATGTGGCCAGCATGACTAAGCCACTTCTGGAGAGCCAGAGCAGCGCACGGAAACGCCGTTTACCTTCCCGCCGGAGTGGTACCTATTTATCTACTTGCACTTTGGCATGCTTTCGAACTGCTAGGTTGGCAGGAGTAGGAACCGAGCAACGGGAGCTCACGCCGTCGCAGGGATTCGAACCGCCAACCTTCAGATCGGCAAGTCCTAGGCTCTGTGGTTTAACCCACAGCACCACCCGCAACACATGCTTCAATTCCACACACAAACAAACACAATTGATCCTCCACACTTCAGTCGGGGCTGTGGTGGGCCTCCCGATATTGCTGGCCTCAAGATCCCGTCAGCCACAGCCATCATGCCCAGTGGTCAATGTTGTGATGCTGCTCTCTGACTAAATAATGTGCAGGGGAAGGGGCGTGAGAATGCATACATATATTAAAGCAATGCGTAAAATGAATTATGTTAGGGGAAACCCCAGAGGCAGAGACGTACTAAAGGAGAAGGCTTTCAACATCTGCTAGCCACAATGGCTACAAATGTCCTACTTCCTCAGCAAACCCTTCAAATATCCCTATTTTCCAGGGACAGCCCCGGATTTATAGAAGCCACCCCGGTTTCTGATTTGATGCTGGAATGTCCTGCTTTTCTTTAGGACGTCCCCATTTTCATTGGAGAAATGTTGGAGGGTCTGGAGTGATGCAACCCCTGAGCCAAGGAGATAAATAACTCTACAACCTTTAGAAGACATCTGAAGGCAGCCCTGTATAGGGAGGGTTTTAAAAAAAAAAAAAAACACACACACACACACATGTTTGATGTATTATTATTGATGTTTTTATATATGTTGGAAGCTGCCCAGAGTGGCTGGGGCAAACCAGTCAGTCAGATGGATGGGGGTATAAACAACAAAATTATTATTATGGAATAAAGGTAAAGGTAAAGGGACCCCTGACCATTAGGTCCAGTCGTGACCGACTCTGGGGTTGCGGCGCTCATCTCGCTTTATTGGCCGAGGGAGCCGGCGTACAGCTTCCGGGTCATGTGGCCAGCATGACTAAGCCGCTTCTGGTGAACCAGAGCAGCGCACAGAAACACCATTTACCTTCCCGCCGGAGTGGTACCTATTTATCTACTTGCACTTTGACGTGCTTTTGAACTGCTAGGTTGGCAGGAGCAGGGACCGAGCAACGGGAGCTCACCCCGTCACAGGGATTCGAACCGCCAACCTTCTGATCGGCAAGTCCTAGGCTCTGTGGTTTAACCCACAGTGCTACCCACATCCCTTTTATTATGGAATAGGACATGCCTATTTCCATCAGAGGAATGTTGGAGGGTATGCAGTTGCCGAGAATTGCAAGTCAGGAGAAAGCAGTGGTACCAAAGTCCTGCCTTTGGGCTTCCCATAATGGGCATCTGGTTGGCCGCTCTGAGAACGGGAGGCTGGACTGGATGGGCCTGATCCAGCGGGGTGCTCCTGGTGTTTTTCCCAGAGGCATCTGGCCAGCTGCTTATTCCAAAGAGATGGCTAGACAAGTTGGCCCTTTGGCCTGACCTCGGGCAGCCAGCCTTCCCCTCATTCCTATCTTTCTCAAGGCGTGCGCCTTGCTCTAATTTTCCTAATGATACGTTCTAACTTAGCCGTGGAGCCAGGCTGGAGCCACAAGACAGAGCAGGCGCTGGCACGAGGCACAGCTTGTCTCCCGGCTGCTGGCTTCCGAATGGCCTTGCGGCCGGATGGTTGATGTTTTTTCCTTTAATGCTTCTCAGCGATGGGATGGGAACGGACTGTGGGAACTTTGTGTGCGTGTGAAATAGCCCCGGCGAGAGCACCAGAGATAAGTCAAAGGGAGAGAGGAACGGATGGGAAGGGAAGTCTGTGTAGCCACTTTTGTGCTGCTTGCAGCCAGGAACCTAGAACTTAGATGCTGGAGACTGGCAACACTTGCAATTTATGAACGGGCTGCTTATAGATGTAGACTTTGTTTGGATGAATAGGACAACATTTGGAATGAGTTCACACAGAATGTAGCAGGCTATTAACATTTATATCTGTATTGGGTTAATAACACCATATCCATTTATGTAAGAATGTTTGGGAGTATATTACATTGCATTTTCTTTCTTTCTTTTTTTATGCGCATCTTTGCCCCCCCCCCACTTCCCCCTCCCCCCTTTGTATCACTTTATTTCTTTATGATTGAAATTCTTTCAGTAAAAATATTAATATATATATATTTTTAAAAGACATCTGAAGGACCAAAGGTTCCCCATGCCTAACATTTGATATCAAGAGGTACATTGCCTTTGAACCTGGAGGGTCTGCTTGTGAGCACATAGCTCCTTTATTGATCAAAGGCGACAATATCCCCCCTCCCTTTCCCACAGGTGGGCAGGGTTTGTGGCACCAAGCGGGGCTCACCTGGGTGGGTGCCACCCACCTGCTTGAGCCAGCCTTTGACCCGCCCTCGGCCAGGGAGGACAATGGACAGCTGGCCGGGGGTGGGCCCAAGGCCAAAAGAAAAGAGCCTGACTCCTTGGCTCATGCCTCTTTTGGTGTTTTTCCTTCCAGGAGGAAGGCGACAAAGTCACCCATCCCCTCTGAAATAACTAAGGCAGAGCAAAACCGCAACATCTGACAACAACATCTGGGTTTTTCCCAGTGATAAAATGGCACAAAGGCAGTCAGAGGCGAAGGTGCCCTGAAAATCACAGGTGCCCTGAAAATCAGCCCAGACGTCACCCATTTCCTTTGTTTGCAAATCTCTGTTACAACCCATTTAGCTGACAAAAAAACAACCACACACAAAAATGGGAAAGCGGTTGCAAATTGGTATTTGATGGCCTTAAGGGTTTGTTTGTTTGTTTGTTTGTTTGTTTGTTTGTTTGTTTGTTTAAGGCAGAGTCCCGAGGCATAAACAGAACTCTTGATTACACAGAAAGCAAAAGGGGGTCACATATTTGCTCAGGGAGAAAGGGGTGAATCACAAATTGGCTCCAATCAGCAGGAAAGGAGCAGGTCCAGAGAACAAGTTCATCACAGGGGAAATGCTGGCATCCTCCGTGGAGCTGACTACGGGCCGAATCACCCAAGGAGTGAGCTGGAAGAGGGGTGACTGACGTTTCCGTAGTCTTAGCTCGGGGGTAGGGGCAGAAATTTGATTCAACTTGCATATCAAAGGGAATAGGCCTGATTCACATTTCCCGAAACAATCCGCGGAAACGAAATGCAGTTGTCCCTTGAAATTTCGCGCTTTCCGCAAGCCCTGCAATGCCGTTCTCCGGCCAAGGTTTGGGAAAGGACAGCCAAAATGATCAAGGGCATGGAACGGCTTCCCGGGAAGAAAGCTTTGCTGCATTTGAGACTTTTTAGCTTAGAGAGAAGGCGAGTAAGAGGCGACATGATAGGAATTTATAACATTCTGCATGGCACAGAGAGAGGAAAGGTTTTCTCCCTCTCTCATAATGCCAGAACTCCTGGACATCCAATGAAGCTGAACATTGGAAGATTTGGGACAGAGAAAAGAAAGGAGTTGTTTATGCAGCATGTAGTTCAACTACGGAACTCACTTCTGCAGGAGGCGGGGAATATTTTTAAAAGAATAAGAATGTCTTTCCTCCATGGAGCCCAAGGCAATTTACCTGGGGCTCCTGGTGATAGCTGAATCTGGCAGTCGTGATGTAACTGACATGAATATTTGACTGGTGCTGCAATTGACTTTTCAAAGGCAGCCTCATGTAGACAGCATTACAGTAATCCAAACTAAAGTGTGTCACGATGGCCATTGTGACCACAAATAATTCACATTAGTCAATTTCAGTTTCTGTTGTTGGTTCTCCACATTTCTGGACCCATTTGTGAAGATCTATCTGCTTTTTGTCTGCCTCTTCATGGAAGTTCAGCACCATTTAAGTGCAAATTTCTCTTTATAACCATATTTTTGTATGCAATCTTTCCAGATCGGCACATTTTTCTTGTATTCAGTTTTCACGAACAGGTGGATTGTTGAACTTTTACATGGCCTGAGCACTGCACTGCAAAATTCAGAGAAGTTTCAAAGGACAGGTTGTGTTTCAGTTTGCCTGTAGCTTGGGGCAAGGGCATATGGGGTAGATTCACATTAAAATCCAGGCAGAACCGAATTTCTTCCCTGAATCCTACCTGCCACTGAGCAGGCTCAAATCTGTTTAGTGTCAGCAGGATTGTTGCACCAGCAGCCCTTCCGCTCATGACCAAAGATCCAACAGGGGGCAAATTGTAACATAAGAAACAAGCTCTCAAGAAACAACAAGGGATGAAAGCAGGAACGTTCATCAGGTGAGACATCTCCAGGAGCCGAATTGAACCGGAGGCAAAACAATCACCAGTGGAGGTCTTTCTGATGTTCTGCCACTGAGCTCAATTGCTTAAAAGCCTGTTTTGGTCTTTAGTGGCATATTAGTTAAATCAACATCGCAAACAAGCCCTCAGGTTCTCTGAATGTCTCATCAGACTGGATTTCACAGAGAAAAGCAAGAAAACAGATCCAACGTTAGTCCTACTCAGAGGAAACCCATTGAAATGAATGATGTGACTAACACCACTCCATTCCTTTCAATGAGCTACGTGCAATGCTAGCCCTACACAGAGTAGACCAATTGGATTGAATGGACATGAGTAACTTAGGGTCATTAATATATTCTTGAGTATTTATTTTTATGTATTTATTCCATCTATATCCCAGCTTCCCACTGAGTTCAGGGTTCTCTTCATCCCCAATTTATCCTCACAGCAACCCTGTGAGTCCCTGTGAGGGACTGTGACTGGCCCAAGATCATCCAGAATTTGAACCCTGGTCTCCCAGGCCCAAATCCCACACTCTAACCAGTGCACCATTACTGTCTTAGCTAGCTACAACCCTTAGTCTCTGAAATCTCCAACTGTTCAGGGAACATTTGTGTGAGCACATGTGAAACTCTATGTAATACATCTGCTGGACAGTCACAAAAACTATCTTGGCACCCCATTAAGCTTCTCCTCTGTGTCTGCAGACCTCTGACTTCCACCCAAAGGGAGACGTCTCACTGTCTTTCTCCAGTGACCCCCAACCCTTTTGGAATAGGATGGCTCAACTTTGGGTAGTCCCCCCTCCCATATATTCATTTCCTTCGCCTGGGTAGGACCGAGCGGGGAGGAGAGGGGCCCGTCAGCATTTTCTAACCGCTGCACTTAATTTGTCTCAGCTTTTAAGAATTTATTTCTGCTGCCCCGCAAGCCTCAGTGTCTGGGCCTCACGGGGAACACCAGCCACGAGCTGATCTTATCGGCAGCGATTGCAGAGGGACGAGCCACTCTTAGCCTCCTCCGGTGATCTGTTATTTCTAAGAAACCAGATCCCTGTTGTTAAGGCTTCCCGTTGCCCTAACCCGTCTTCACATCCCATAAACTTCATCTTCACCCTGGGAGTGCGCCTTCGGTGTGGTTTTATGGGACCCAGCTGGGATTCTTATTCTAATAAGGTAACAATCACTCTTTCAACTTATACAACGCTTCAACACCGAAGGACTGGCAGGCGTCTCCCGTCCCCTTTTGCCAGTTTCTAAAGGCCATGAGGTCTTTTTCGTAAACGTCTCAGAGCTGTGTTTTAAAGCACTGGGTTAAAAGTGCAGAGAGCTCTTGTCAGAGCCACAGGATATCCCAAGGAGCAGCTGAACAGTTTCCTCAGGAGAAAAGAGCGCTGGAGACTTGGATCACGCCCACAGACATTTCTAAAATTGCATGGAGAAAGCGTCTAGAGAAAAGTTCTCAGTCCTCTCTGATCATGCTAGAACTTGTGGCCTCGGTCCAGTATATCTGAAGGAGCGTCTCCACCCCCATCGTTCTACCCGAGGTCCAGCGCTGAGGGCCTTCTGGCGGTTCCCTCACTGCGAGAAGCCAAGTTACAGGCAGAGGGCCTTCTCGGTAGTGGCGCCCACCCTGTGGAACACCCTCCCACCAGATGTCAAAGAGAAGAACAAATACCAGACTTTCAGAAGACACCTGAAGGCAGGCCTGATTAGGGAAGCTTTTAATGTTTGATGCATTACAGTATTTTAATATTTTGTTGGAAGCCTCCTAGAGTGGCTGTGCTTGGTTGGTACACCTGTGAACATTACCATATATCTAAGACCTCAAAATTCCTATCACACTTCAATTTCTCATTTGGTTGCCATTTCCTTTGCCTTTTGTCACTAGGATCGTAAGAAGCTCAAGTAATGGCCACTCCCTTCTGTGACATCAGGAAAGCTCAGCCAATCACGGCCAGAAGCTCCACCATCGCAGAATTCCGCATATTACCCAGTTTACATTGGGTGATTATTTTTTTTATAAGACCCCACTGTGACATCCAGCTGTGTTTCTAGACCTAGCCCACCACGGCCACCCCATCAAACCATTCCTGCAATGCCCTTCCTTTCTTGCCGCCGCCCCCCCCGCCTTCCGCCCTTGCCGCAGATTAATCATGTTATTGCTTCCAATTGCTTAATTCACCAGGGCCCCCAGCTCCCTCTGCAATAAAGGGATGGCTGTGTGTTTAATTAAAACCAATTATAATTTTCAGATTAATGAATAAAGGGAACTCCCCTGCCTCTCTGGGATGTTGCTGGGGACGGCATTAAAGTTTAATCTCCCTCTGAATTATTGAAAGCCAAATGGAGTGCTGATCTTGTAACTGGTATAACTGGGAGTCCCTGCGGAGCTCGAAGATTGCCTCTAGAGCCTAGAAGGGCATAAGATGGTTGCTAGCCCCATTAAAGAGCATGCAGTGTGCAGAAATCTTAAGTATATGCATTCACAGGCAAACCTCCATCCGTTGATTCCAAGAGGCTTTTGCGATGCATCCGGCTTCAACTGGGCAAGGAAGACTTTTGGATCAGAAGTTCTGTTTTCTCGCTTGTTTTTTAGAATGTGGATAACTTTGCAACTTTGGGCTCCTTTGGAAGGGTGGGATATAAATTCAATAAATACATTTCAGTAGACCCACTGAAATGAATGGGCACGACCAACTTTCAGTGGGCCTACTCTCAGATCAAACGTAGGATGAGTACACACTAAGCCATTAACTTATGGTCTGTGTGTGTGGTTTGGGAGCTGCACAGTCAGGGAAAAAACAATGTTGTCCAGGGATGTAAAGACTGCAGAGAGAATAATTGGGTGCACTCTCCCTACCTTAGATCAAATCTATGCTTCCAGGTGCCATAAGAAAGCTGCAGAGATATTGCAGGATAGTGCGCACCCTGGAAATGATCTCTTTCAGCTTTTGCCTTCTGGAAGAAGGTACAGGGTTATAAAGACTAGGACTAGCTGCCTGAGAAACAGTTTCTACCCAAAGGTGATTTTGGTTTTAAACGCAGTGTAAGGTAGTCTCTGGGACGCGAGTGGTGCTGTGGGTTAAACCACAGAGCCTAGGACTTGCTGATCAGAAGGTCGGCGGTTCGAATCCGCGCCATGGGGTGAGCTCCCGTTGCTCAGTCCCTGCTCCTGCCAACCTAGCAGTTCGGAAGCATGTCAAAGTGCAAATAGATAAATAGGTACTGCTCCAGCGGGAAGGTAAACGGCGTTTCCGTGCACTGCTCTGGTTCGCCAGAAGCAGCTTAGTCATGCTGGCCACATGACCCGGAAGCTGTGTGTCGGCTCCCTCGGCCAGTAAAGCAAGATGAGCGCTGCAACCCCAGAGTTGGTCACGACTGAACCTAATGGTCAGGGGTCCCTTTACCTTTTTAAGATAGTCTCTATGGGAGTATATTGTATTTAATTATGGGGTATCAGAGTTATTAGGGGGCTAACCAGGCTAGGATAGCTGAGATAGCAGACTTGTTGGTTTCTGAATGTCTAGTGTAGATTTTCAATTTCCTTGTTCTGTACGGGACAATGACAATAAAGATTATTGTATCATATTTCTCCCCCCCCCCCAGTTCTTCTCAAATGGGAATCATGTAGGCTCACCCTCAATATGCTAACTTCAATCTAGATCGATTCTGGATCCTGCCACCCACAAGTGGTGGGTGTAGCTACTTGATAAGCATTTGATCATTCTCCCCTTAATTAGGTTATTCGTGCCGTTCCCTCCCTGCATAATGAATCATAGAAGTGTAGAGTTGGAAGGGTTCTCCAAGGGCCATATAGTCTGACCTCCTACAATGCATGCCCCAGCTGGATAAAGAGAGAAGTGGCGATTGTGATCCATAACATCCTTGGGCAGGTGTGGGTACCCCCATTCACCATCTGCCCTCAAATGATTACAGATGCCACTGCCCACTCCATTATTCTGGGTCTGCTATCCAAATATCTTCATGAAAAATACCTGTCGCAGTTTAGCCACAGGAGAAGAAGGGTTCCATCAACTGAGCTCACATGCTTTTTGCTGTTGCGCAAGGAAAATAATGTCACTTTGCCTGTTTCTCTATTGGCATTGGCTGCCGGGAAATTAAGACCCCAAATTGTGGTTCATGTCTTTTCCCTCTTTGCTATAACACAAAAATGGTTACTACTGTCTTTGAACAGGTACGCTCTGGGTTAATGCAGCATATCTCTCTGCAATGAGCTTTTGGGGGTTTTTTGGGGGGGGGGATTTCTCAAGAAGCACTTTTCAGAGACAAAAAAATATATTTATGCAATGGATCAAGATCAGTGGTTCCCAGAGCTTTTGGAACTACCCTCCACTTGGTTCCATAAACTTATCCTCACTGGCCCCTACCCTATAAATAGCATTATTCAGCATTGCAGCTTGCACAGCTCACCAAGGAAGATAACGAAACAACAAAATTCAAAGCAGGAGCAATGAGTTGCCCAGTTATCCAAAATCTAGTTGAAACTATTTAGTTTAATTCAACAGAATTGGTGAACTTGATCCAGAGAAACCAGCTTTTCGAAGTCATTCACACCTCCAGCGCCCCCTGCCTCCCCCTTGTGCCTCCCCCCAGGTAATTCCACTGCACCCACATCCCAAGGGAGTGGTCCCACCCCCTTTGGGAACCACTGATCCAGACTGTGTGAGGACTATGTAGACAAACAACAAGGACGAATATGCCACCTCCATTCGTTCCAGTGTAAAATGTTGTGTGCAAGCAGCCCAAGTCGGATACAGCCCATCCAGTTTAGGGAGAGGCTCAGTACGGGCAGCCAGCCAGGCAGAGTGGCAGTTTCCTCGTGGGCCCCGTGCCTGAAAAAGGAAGGAAGCAATAAGCAGACAAGGCATCGTATCCGAGTTCGGGCTGGCAGTATGCGGGACCGTGCTGCTCATGCATAATTCATGGTGCCTTCTAGCAAAGGTTGGTTTTAAAAAAGAAAACCAAAACGTATGCCAAGCCCAGAAAAAGAGAGATGCGGTGGGGAGATTGGGAAAGCTGACTCCCTTATCCTTCCTTTAACCTTAGTCCTTGAAAAGAAGGGGAGGACGGGCGCGCATGGGGATAGAGAGGGGGGGGGGGAAAGGTTGCAAAGCTACCTCTAGGAGCAGAGGGTGCTTTCATCCGTATCCAAATGCAAAGAGGAAATCGTAGGTATTTGCTTTCTTCCCCGCCCACATGCCGGCCGAGCTGTGTCTCCTCAGCCCTGGGGTAACGCGGCTCGCTTGCAAGGGTGTACTTAGTTACTTCTCAGATATTATCCTTGGGCTTTCTGGTGTACGTTACAGTTGCGTCTCTGGGAACCGTGCTTATTCCCCTGATTATGCACTCGGAAAAAGGATACGAACGCTCAAATTCAATTAGAGTGGCTGGGTATAACATCGGCCCAGTGGCAAACTTAGTGCGCAAATTGCTTTGCAGTTATTTATGTGTGTGAGCCTCAAGGGTGTAGCCTTAGGGAGGAGCCAGAACAGTGGCTGAGCACACTACCAGTGTGGCGCAGGGGCTAAGAGAGTCGGACTAGGACCTGCAGGACCAGGGTTCGAATCCCCACTCAGCCATGAAGCTCACTGGGTGACCATGGGCCAGCCGCTGCCTCTCAGCCCGACCCACCTCATAGGGTTGTTGTGGGGACTGAGAAAAGGGGAGAGTCATGCATGCCACCTTGAGCTCCTTTGTAGAAAAGGGTGGGATATAAATGCAGCAAACAAGCACATAGCTTTGCACGCAGAATGCCCCACGCTCAGCCTCCAACTCCTACATGTAGTTGATGCACAATCTAGGTCCATTGCATGTCTTTTGCCCATGAAAAGAGCTTATTGGAAAGCTAGTTTCATTCTGAAAATAAAAGCTCGTTGCCGATGGGATTCTTAATTACCCAACCTGGGTGGCTTTAAGAGAGGGTTAGACCAGGGTTTCCCAAGCCTGGGGCTCCAGCTGTTGTTGGACTACAACTCCCATCATTCCTAGCTAGCAGACCGGTGGTCAGGGATGATGGGAATTGTAGTCCAAAATCATTAGATGAACCCAAGCACTCACACTGTAGTCCTGCTTGTGGGCTTCCCAGAGGCATTTGATTGGCCACCATGAGAGCAGGATAATAATGATGAAAATGATGATGATGATCATGATAATAAATTTTATTTATACCCCACCCTCCCCAGCCAAGGCCGGGCTCAGGGCGGCTAACAAGCAATAATAAAAACAAGTTGAGTGAATACAACTTAAAAACAAGATTAAAATACAACATTGAAACATTAAAACATTAAAATGCAGCCTCATCACAGGAGAAAGGAAAAATACAGAACTAGATGACCTGTTGGCTTGATCCAGCAAGGCTCTTCTTAGGTTATGCTCAGTTACTGCCAGCAGGCAATATTTGGCTAAGCTGGACCAGTGGCAGCATCATTTGCCAAGCAGGTAAGAAAGAGGAAGGACAAGGTGTCACTAGGCGAACTCCACAGCCAAAGGAAGGCTGGGACCAGGAACCTTTGATTCTGTGTGTGCAGTGACCCCACGTGGTGAGCTTTCAGAATTGCAGCTTGGAGCATCTTCCTGGGCAGCAAAGTACAGTGGTGCCTCGCAAGACGAAAAGAATCCGTTCTGTGATTCTCTTCGTCTAGCGGTTTTTTCGTCTTGCGAAGCAAGCCCATTGAAGGATTAGCGGATTAGCGCTATTAGCGCTATAAGTGGCTTTTAGCGGCTTATCTGCTGATCGGATCAGCTGATAAGCGGCTTAGCGGCTTAGAAAAAGGGGGGGAGGGGAAAAAACCAGCAGGAACTCGCAAGACATTGTCGTCTTGCGAAGCAAGCCCATAGGAAATTCGTTTTGCGAAGCACCTCCAAAACGGAAAACTCTTTCATCTAGCGAGTTTTCCGTCTTGCGAGGCATTCGTCTTGCGGGGCACCACTGTATTCACAGTCTCTGCGCCAGCCTCGTCAAGCTAGGTTGGCCAATGTGCTATCAAAAGCTTCCTGTTTGTGCTCGAATGGTGCTTGCCTGAGGCATCGGCTTGGCCGTGTGAGATCAGGATGCTAGACTAGACTGGCCTTTGGGCCTGTAGCAACAGGTAGGCTCACAGCTGCCCATGGAGGCGCAGGTCAACTCTGGGTCCAGGGCGGCTGTCTACCAGCTCCATCTGGTATGCCGGCTGAGACCCCCACCTGCCTGCACACTGTCTCACCAGAGTGGTACATGCTCTGGTTATCTCCCACTTAGAATACTGTGGTACCTCAGGTTAAGTACTTAATTCGTTCCGGAGGTCCGTTCTTAACCTGAAACTGTTCTTAACCTGAAGCACCACTTTAGCTAATGGGGCCTCCTGCTGCTGCCGTGCCGCTGGAGCACGATTTCTGTTCTCATCCTGAAGCAAAGTTCTTAACCTGAAGCACTATTTCTGGGTTAGCAGAGTGTGTAACCTGAAGCATATGTAACCTGAAGTATGTAACCAGAGGTACCACTGTACTGCAATGTGGTCTATGTGGAGCTACCTTTGAAGGTCTCTCAGAAACGACAACTAATCCAGAATGTGGCTGCTGGACTGGTGACTGGGAGCGGCTGCCGAGACCAGATAACCCCGGTCCTGAAAGACCTACATTGACTCCCAGTACATTTCCAAGCACAATTCAAAGTATCGGTGCTGACCTTTAAAGCCCTCGGTCCAATAGACCTGAAGGAGCGTCTCCACCCCCATCTTTCAGCCCGGACACTGAGGTCCAGCTCCGAGGGCCTTCTGACGGTTCCCTCACTGCAAGACATAAAGCTACAGGGAACCAGGCAGAGGGCCTTCTCGGCAGTGGCGCCCTCCCTGTGGAATGCCCTCCCATCAGAAGTCAAGGAGATAAAGAACTACACAACGTATCTGAAGGCACCCCTGTATTGGTAAGTTTTTTGTACACTTGGTGTTTTATTATAATTTTGTATGTGTTGTAGGCAGCCCAGCTGGATGGACAGCTTATAAATAATAAAGTTGTTGCTGTTGTTGTTATTATTGTTGCTGCGTTCCATCTTATAAATGCCCGCTATCAGAGAGAGCCTGCTGTTGCATGAACTGAAATACAAATAAAGTGGTACCTCAGGTTACATATGCTTCAGGTTACATACGCTTCAGGTTACACACTCCGCTAACCCGGAAATAGTGCTTCAGGATAAGAACAGAAATTGGGCTCCAACGGCGCGGCAGCAGCAGGAGGCCCCATTAGCTAAAGTGGTGCTTCAGATTAAGAACAGTTTCAGGTTAAGTACGGACCTCCAGAACAAATTAAGTACTTAACCTGAAGTACCACTGTACCATGAAGCAGCTCACTTCTTACAATCGATCACACAGAGCACCCCCAGAATCCATTCCCACAAGATGTGGGGCAATAGCCGCCAACTTTACAATTCTACGATTGTCCCTTTCAGTTCTGCGATTCTATGATTCTGTTTGGCCACGTGAGAACAGAATTCCAGCAATTTACGCAGGTACATTGCACTGGGGTGGGGTGGCAACTAAGGTATAGCCTTTGTGATGAGTGAATGGAAAGCGGAAGAGTTCTGCTAAAAGCTCATGAATTATTTTTTCCCCTTATGCAAGCAGAAAGCAGGTTACATCCAATCCCCAGATAGTGAAGTGCTTCTGAATTATTAATGCACCCTTTGGAGGGGGTTCTGTCTCCCTCCCCCCTCCCCCAACCCCGGGCTCCTATTTATTACACCGTGATTTGCCTCCCACACTTCAGCAAATCATTCCATTGTTTTAAATGCTTAATGCATATGTAGGAATTCGCCTAGCATCTGATGCACCTTGCCTAATTGGGTCAGGGCAATTCATATTTGCGTGCTGTTACACCACGCTCAAAATGCGACCATACGGCTCTGCACGTCTTTGAGCGTTTTGCTTTTAGAGGGCAATTAAGCCTTTTAGAATATATGTTTCTTGAAAGGCATTAGCCTCCCGAAGACGATACTTGAAACGTACACAGCACTTTCTGTTCACATGGACATCCCAGCATGTGAATTAGCTCGGTGATGCTTACAGGAGTACATAAAATGTACCACTAACTCCCCCCCCCATTTTTTTAATTGATTTTCCAAAAAGATTTTTTAAACAAACAAACAAACATAAATCGCCACCATATTAAATCAAATTTGTTTACATTTTTAAATGACTTCCTCGTGTCCCCCTGGTTGAATTTCAATGTACAGTGGAACCTCGGGTTAAGTACTTAATTTGTTTCGGAGGTCAGTACTTAACTTGAAGCACCACTTTAGCTAATTGGGCCTCCTACTGCCGCTGCGCCGCCAGGGCACGATTTCTGTTCTCATCCTGAAGCAAAGTTCTTAACCTGAAGCACTATTTCTGTAACCTGAAGCGTATGTAACCCGAGGTACCACTGTATAGCATTTTAACAGTTTTCCAAATCCAGCATTCATAAAAAATTAACTTGGTCACTTAACATCTTTCTTTCTTTCCATTTCAACATTTGACATATTAACTCATCACATTATATATTTAAATCCTAAGCCTATCCGGTATTTGCAAGCTTTTCCAATTAATTTAACTTAACAAATTTAACTAAATAGTCTTTAAATTTCATCCACTCTTCCTGGTACTCCTCCACCTTCTGGTCACGGACTCTTCCAGTCAAGTCAGCTAGCTCCAAAAAAATCCATCATCTTCATCTGCCATTCTTTGACCATTGGTACTTCTTGCGTTTTCCAATTCTTAGCTAATAAAATTCGAGCAGCAGTTGTGCCATACAAAAACAATTTGACCAGAAAGATTTCTTGGGCAATTCCAAACCTAAAATGTACCACTAACTTTAATCCAGTTAGATGACCAGAGAGATGCGGGAAGCTAATGGCACAACTAGATGACACGGCAAATATGGAGGATGTGGGTCTGTGCCCCACAGGCCTCCCCCTCCTTGCACCCAAATTAATATCAGCTATAACTTCTCCACATCTAGAGAACTCAGATGGGAAAGAAAATGGGAGCAGAAATTGCTGATCACTTATTTGAACCCTCCTTCAGGAGTGTAGCCAGCTAAGTTTTCATCAGAGTAGACTCACTGAACTGAATGCACCTGAATTAGTTGTGAACATTAATCTCAGTGGGCCTCCTCTGAATCCTGCCAGCAACCTGGCTGCTGAGTTTTGCACCAGCTGAAATTTCTGAACTGTCTTCAGAGGCAGCCCCAGATACCGGTACAATGCATTGGAGGAATCTAAAGTAGAGGTTTTTTGATGTTGTTCAAAAAAACTAAGATCATGGCCACTGGGCCCATCACCTCCTGGCAAATAGAAGGGGATGAAATGGAGGCAGTGAAAGATTTTGCTTTCATGGGCTCCATGATCACTGCAGTCACGCCTGCTTCTTGGGAGAAAAGCAATGACCAACCTAGACAGCATCTTAAAAAGTAGAGACATCACCTTGCCAACAAAGGTCCGTATAGTAAAAGCTATAGTTTTCCCAGTAGTGATGTATGGAAGTGAGAGCTGGACCATAAAGGCGGCTGATCACCGAAGAATGGATGCTTTTGAATTATGGTGCTGGAGGAGACTCTTGAGAGTCCCATGGACTGCAAGAAGATCAAACCTCTCCATTCTGAAGGAAATCAGCCCTGAGTGCTCACTGGAAGGACAGATCGTGAAGCTGAGGCTCCAATACTTTGGCCACCTCATGAGAAGAGAAGACTCCCTGGAAAAAACCCTGATGTTGGGAAAGATGGAGGGCACAAGGAGAAGGGGACGACAGAGGACGAGATGGTTGGACAGTGTTCTTGAAGCTACCAGCATGAGTTTGACCAAACTGCGGGAGGCAGTGGAAGACAGGAGGGCCTGGCGTGCTCTGGTCCATGGGGTCATGAAGAGTCGGACACGACTAAACAAAAGTAGAGGTGGCCAGAAGACGGACGACAGAAGTTAGGCTAACCCTGGTCCGGAGAGGGGAGCAGCTGGGCCACCAGCCGAAGCTGATGGAAGGCACTCTGCCCAATCGAGGCCACCCGAGCCTTAAATGACAGCAAAGGATCCAGAAGTACAGGGTCACTCGGTGAGAAATGCAGCCAACAAGTTTAATAAATCACAATAATTCTATTGTAATGGTAACATAGCTTATTAATTAACAACATAAAATTCCAGCACAGTGGACCGTGAGCCGAATAATGTGATTTTTGCCAAACTGCAGCAGGTGAGGAACACAGATCAGAACAGAAATTGGTGCCTTCTTACATCCCTGTCCCACCATTACTCGTTGGGTTATGCTCTCTTCTCTGAGATCTCACGAAGAGCTTTGAGTTCCTGTCGTCTGCAACAGCACACCAGACTCTCCCCAGGACTGGATGCCTAAAGTTTCACAGGTCAAACTGTGTGCCATGTAGATAACTCTTCTTGTGCATGTTTTTAAAAGCTCCGGCATCATTTGATCTGCTAAGATGCTCCAGGAGTTGCACGCCAGCCTCCCGAAGGCTACCTTTGAAGCGACTCGGCTGGCGTCAGAGATTTAGTAAAACGATCCGTTGCGCTTGGAACATGGGAAGCATAGATCCTCTGACAAAAATAAAGGATTAGAGAACACGATTAGAGAACGTGAGTAGAACATTAATGCTTGGGTGTGTGGAAAAGTCGGCAAGGACAACGGAAGGCAATTCCCATGGTCTCCAGAGATTGGCAGACACGTTTATTAGATAGAGGATCATAGAATCATAGAGTTGGAAGAGACCACAAGGACCATCGAGTCCAACCCCCTGCCAAGCAGGAAACACCATCAGAGCACTCCTGACATATGGTTGTCAAGCCTCTGCTTAAAGACCTCCAAAGAAGGAGACTCCACCACACTCCTTGGCAGCAAATTCCACTGTCGAACAGCTCTTACTGTCAGGAAGTTCTTCCTAATGTTTATCAGTGCCATCCCATATCTGTTAAGATCTTGGGGAACTATGATACACCCTGTATCGTTTGTTCCAAGGTGTGTACCATGAAAAAGAAGAAGTGTCTTTGCTTATGGGCATCTCCTAGCCCACTGGGATTAGGACCCCATAGTGATTCATGGACCTGATCCAAGGTGGGTCACAACAGGAGCACTACCACCATGCAAATGTATGCTAAAAGATTAAGAAATGAGTCCCCAAGCAAATGTTTGGATTGAAAACAGATCCTGGGCCAAAATGGCCGAAGACTACCGCCCTAGCCTGTAATGGCCTGACTGACACTGGTAGACTGCGAAGGTGGACAGGAAGATCTCTGCAGAGGGTCGGCCTCAATGCTCACTTCAATAATATCTGAAAGGCAAGGGAAGAATCCAGTCAACAATATAGTCTCTGCAACTATGTAGAGCAGGTGTGGGGAACCTTTGGCTCTCCAGAAGTTGCTGAACTACAACTCCCATCAGCCCCAGCAAAGCATGGCCAATGGCCAGGGATGATGGGAGTTGCAGTTGATCAACATCTGGAGGGTCAAAGTTTCCTTATGCCTGATGTATGAGCTTGAAGCAGTCTCTCGTGTGCTCTTCTTCTGAGTTTCTTCCCACAATAGGTGAAGAGAATGCACACTTACAAGGTAAATTCCTGGCTGATCCTTAAGAAACCCTTTTGAGTTTCTTCCTTGAGAGGGTCTACTGAACGCCAAACAGGTGGCAATATATCTGAAGGTTGTAATAACTCTCAGGCTGTTTATGATCACGAGTCCCTAACTTGTCACCTTAATTAATAGTCGGCTTTGCCAAAGCTGTGACTTTCTATTATTTTCAATTTCATACTTTTGTTTAACTTCAGGAAACATCTGGTTGACTGACAAAGGAACAAAATCTTGCAGACAAGCAGCCCAGGTAAGTGTCAGATAACTAGAAAGGAAATGAAAACCTGCCTCAGTTTCTCCACTGCAGCAGAAGTGTTCTATATAATCTGGCCTAAGTTGTCACCCTTGTTCCTAGATCAGCCTGTGGAGGTTAGCCATTTAGAGCCTTATTAAATTGTTTAGTAGTACTTCAAAGACACCCAAGTCGGTGGCCATCACTACCAGGTGTCATAGCTCAGTGGTAGAGCATCCGTCTGCATGCAGAACATCCCAGGTTCAGTTCCCAGGTAGGGCTAGGAATGTACCCAGTTTGGAATCCTAGAGTGCTGCTGCCAGCCAGTGTAGACAACACTAACCTAGATAGACCTGGGGTCTGACTCAGTATAAGGCAGCTTCCTATGTTGCATGGGGCGAATTCCATGGTTTTACTCTGCACTTGACCCTTATTTTGTCCATCCTGAATCTTCCAACATTCAGCTTCTGCATATCTGAAGGTCAACTGACCAATTAATAACCATATTTATATATATATATAATTGCAAAGTTGGAAGGGACCACGCGGGTCATCTAGCCCAACCCTCTGCAATTCAGGATTTTTTTGCCCAAGGTGGGGCTTGAACCCACAACCCTGAGATTAAGAGTCTTATGCTCTACCAACTGAGCTATCCCAGCACCTTCATTTGATTGACCTTTTCTTTTTTTACTGCGCTCACAATTCAGACTGCTTTGTATGAAACGAAAGGGTATGTGGTTCTTTTTCCCTTGCTTTCCCAGCCTAGCAAAATTAAGCTGCTCACAGCTTTCATAATGTCACCCATTTCATCCCGATGTTGTAACCAAGCAGGAAATAAACAACTCTTGATTTCCCATCTGGCGAGCTCAGCGCTGTAAACTAGCAAGGGAGTTTGATAGATTTCAACACACACACACAGCGCAGAACACCACATCGCCGATTTCTTCCAAGGAACCCTGTCCATCTTTGCAGGGTCCTAGCTTTCAGGAAAAGAACTGTTGAGTGGCTTTTGTGGTCACTCTCACCAAATGCAAGATAATGGTGGAAAAAATCCAAACCGGTCTTCTCATAGCATGCTTAGCAATGTCCAAAAGCAAAAGTGAAAAATACGACGATTCAAGGTTTTGTCATGTTTGAACAGGAGAGGCGCACAAAAACATTTGCCCATCCTGCACTGAACAGAATAAGCCATGAAGGCTGCCTGTGCCTGGACTAGTGAGCATGTTTCTCACCTCAAAAGGAAGGAGGAGGGTACCATTTTTTACCCGAAACTTACAAAAATTCCTTCCCGACTGCTTGGCACCAAGTCTTATTTCTTAAAACACCAAGCTAAAACAGTCACCATTTTCCAAGGATGTTATTGCTGTTCTCATTCTAAATTGGATTTCTTATTTTTGACATCACGTTGCTGAGAATTGTTGCAAGCAGTGGCATAGCAGAGAGTGAGGCAAGAGAGGATTTTTCAAGAGTTGGAGAAGTAGTTATCACCTGCTGGAATGCCAGGGTCCTCTCCTTGCTCTAGCAAGGCCTAGGAGGCCTTTGAGTTTTACCATGAATGACTAATAACAGCCTGCTGGATCAGGCCAGTGGCCCATGAAATCCAAAATCCTGTTCTCACAATGGCCAGCCAGAAGCCTGTGAGAAACCCACAGCCAGGATTCAAGCAGAAGAGCACTCTCACCTTCTACGGAACCCCAGCAACTGGTATTCTTCCAACCGAGGAGGCAGAGCATACCCACCATGGTTAGTAGCCTTCAATAGGCCTACATGAATTTCTCTAATCCTCTTTTAAAGCCATCCAAGTTGGTAGTCATCACTACCTCTTGTAGGAGTGAGTTCCACGGTCAAACGATGCACTGCATAAAGAAGTCCTTTATCTATCCTGAACCATCAACTTCTGAACACAGCCCTTTGGGCCTCTCTATGTGGCTCTTGAAACTCTTGCAAGCCACAACTCTTCTCCCCAGGGTAAAGGTAAAGGGACCCCTGGCCATTAGGTCCAGTCGTGGCCGACTCTGGGGTTGCAACGCTCATCTCGCTTTATTGGCTGAGGGAGCCGGCGTACAGCTTCCGGTTCATGTGGCAAGCATGACTAAGCCGCTTCTGGCGAACCAGAGCAGCACACGGAAATGGTGTTTACCTTCCTGCCGGAGTGGTACCTATTTATCTACTTGCACTTTGATGTGCTTTCGAACTGCTAGGTTGGCAGGAGCAGGGACTGAGCAATGGGAGCTCACCCCGTCGCAGTGATTTGCACCACCAACCTTCTGATCGGCAAACCCTAGGCTCTGTGGTTTAACCCACAGCGCCACCCGCGTCCCTCACTCCCCAGGGTACTTATCTCACTATTTCACGTTTCACCTTCAAGATGCTTTTGCCTGGCTGTAATGCGTCCTTGAGGACGTTTTCGTCAAAGGCTTTCCCCAAGTTCAATTATAGAATATTAACTGCACATCAGCCGAAATTCGTTCCCTCCCCCCCCCCCCTGAATTTGTGGAGATGGTTTTTATCACTTGTTGAAATGGTTTTTGTTTCTGAAGCTTGCCCTTTGGAGTTTTATGCTATTGTGCACCATTTCAGTGGCTTTGTGCTATGAAATGCTTTATCTAGTACAGTGGTACCTCGGGTTAAGTACTTAATTCATTCTGGAGGTCCATTCTTAAACTGAAACTGTTCTTAACCTGAAGCACCACTTTAGCTAATGGGGCCTCCTGCTGCCGCCGCCACACGATTTCTGTTCTCATCCTGAAGCAAAGTTCTTAATTCGAGGTAATATTTCTGGGTTAGCGGAGTCTGTAACCTGAAGCGTATGTAACCCGAGGAATCACTGTAGTCTGTGAAATAAATCTGAAAATGCCTCTCTAGCCTGCATGGATGTTAGAGGAGGAAACCAGCACATTGTACGAAGATAAAGTTCACATCAATTGCTCCACCCACTTTTCCCTGAAACCACCCACTCCTGGCATGTGGCCCTCAGAAAGTTACCCTGAAGTGAATGCGGCCCTCGGGTTTAAAAACATCCCCCACCCCTGGGACAGCGGACGTCAGGGAATGAGAACAGCTTGCTATTCTATTACTGTCAACTGATCCTACTAAATTGGGTATTATGCTATTTACTAATGCTCTTTGCTTTGTGGTGTGTGTGTGTTTAATGAAGCAGCCAGCAGCCTGCATATTTTGGACTCTTTGGGAGCTATGGAGCTGTCATGATGGGCTCCTGCTTTTCCAAATTTTCCAGTACACTATCTTTCTCTTTCAAATGGTTTTTACATCTACAATTAACTGTTTCAGTGTATGTATTGGTTTTAAATTGCTTTTGCGCATACAACTGTTTTTACATATGCAATTCTTGAAGGTATGCTTTTCCCCCCTTTGTGTTGTGAAACCACTCTGAGGTGCTTCAAAGGAAGCAACTCACAAATGACCATTATTAACCATTCCTCGCAAGAATTGGTTTCCAGACCCTCTCTGGAAGTTCATCCTTGCCCATCTTAAAATGTGGCACTCAGAACCAGACACTGTATTTGACGGAATATTCGCAGTGCATAAATGTTTAATGTAGCAGAAAGTAACCTATTAAAAAGACTCTGGTGTCCCTGTAGCGCTGTAATAAATTAGCACATTAAAACAGCTTAGGTGGTCATTAAAAAAATAAAATAAAATAAAACAGGCTAAAACATCCCTGCCCTGGCTTAGTCCCATTGCTTTAAGTCGACATGCCTATGTACACGACAGAACACAGGCCCTAATCCTTCAAACGCAGGTAGCTGACAACCACACAGCTTTCTATAAAAAGCCTCAGAGCCATCAGCAGGGCTCCTGTTCGCTTTCCACTGTCACATTTCATTTGGCAATTTTCCATTTCTTCTGAAGCTTAAAATCCAATCACTGCAGGGGAGTTATGGGAAAGGGGAAAGAGGACTCTTTTCTTTATTAAAAAAAAATGGAAACGAGAACACACAAACGTTTTTCAGAAGCATTGCTATTTCAACTAAAAGGAGTGATTGGTACATCGTTCTTACAAGCTCCCGAGACACATGCAAGAAAGGGCTTGGGATTAAAAGTCCCAGGAGAGTTTAAATAATAAGCTGTACGGCAGGAAAAAGGCATTTCAATAATAGTTACACGAGCGCCGACACGCTCCTTTTAAATAATTTAAAATTACCGTTGACACGCGGCTGTTTCCGAGCCTCTGTAACTATACACAGAACATTTACAATATTTATAAATAAATTATCACCATTGTAAACACATAATATTACGTACAATATACCAACTTCCCTCTGAGTAAAGAAGACAAATATTCCTGACTTTTCCTGAAGTCAGCATCAGAAGAGAAAACCTGCGTGCCTGGCGAGACACAGAACAGAGTCTGGCAGCCATGTATGTTGGACCACCAGGAATTCAATAATAACATGTTCTTGCACCTTTCCAGAACAGGAAAAAACCAAGGCAGGAAGCAATTTCAAGGCAGGTGGGCGTGGTTCAGCTCAGTTCACATAGGTCAGACTTCAGAACAAGGTTGGGTCATATAGTTTTCTTCTTTGAAGATCAACCCCCGGGGCTGGGGAACCTGCGGCCCTCCAGCGGATGTTGGACTCCCAACTCCCATCAGCCCTAGCCAATATGGCCAATGGTCAGGGATGATGCTGGATACAGCCCATCAACATTTGGAGGGTCACAGATTTCCCAGGCCTGATCTAAGCATCCTGGACGACATCTCTGTCTGGAGGGTCTACAAAGGATGGATAACTCAGATTTTCCCCTTATTAGTACTTTCAAGACTCCTCGGGGAAATGTAGGGTTTAGATTATGGAAAAGGAGTGGATGAGATAACCCCATCTCCACACTGCTCCTTACTCTCTTGTTTGACACACCTCCGAAGCTTTCACAACCCATTCTCTCCACCTCTGAGTCTCATGTTGTGCAAAGAATCCCCGAAAGCAAGGCAATTAAATATGTTTACATCTGCCTGCAAGGTTTTTTTTCTGGCTCTAAATTTACCTATTTGTTTTTTAGTACAGGAGTCTTACTGCTTTGGGAATAAACTACAGAGAGCACTTAGCCCCACAAAAGGGAGAATTCGATGGCTGTCCTGGTGACATCCCAGAAAATTACTCAGGAATAATTGATTGGAGGGTTCAGACCCACTCAAGGAACTAACCCACTGGTAGACTCCAAGAAAGCTGGTCTAAGGGAAAGAAGCATACCAGTTGAAAACCCCAACTTTCTTTACAGTTCTCAACCCCTTAACTCTGGAGCAGTTCATTGCCTAGGCAAAGAGGGATTGCTTCAAGGAAGGTACCAGTATCTGTACAAAGCTGTCACCCCACTGTATGCTAATTGGCTCACAGTTGCATATTCCATGAGAAGGGGCACACACTGTTTCTTGACAAATGATATAATGGAGATGGACAATAATTGTAATAGGCTGTATTCAACATTCGTCATACTCAAAGTAGACCCAATGAATATGACTAATGAAGGGGGGATTAATGCGTCTACTCTGTGCAGGACTATTGTTGGCTACAATACAATGGGTTGTATCCAACTGAATCCTACTCAGAGTTGACCCATTGAAATAAAGGGGCCTAAGCTTATCATATTGGTTAATTGTGATGGGTCTACTTTAGGTAGAACTAATGTTGGATACAACTCAACAATTCTAGAAGCATTTAATTCCAGAAACTAACAACACTACATTGGGAACAACTGTTGCATGATTTTCAATCAAGACCAGGCTGTCATTGTGGATTCCTTCTAATAATCTATTCTTCCAAATATAGAGTTGCATCAAATGTTCCTTCTCAAAGTAATAGTCCATTGAAAATATTGGACACGAGTAACTTGGCACATTATTTTCAATGGGTCTATCGTTGAGTATAACTTAGTTGGATACAAGTTGGAGAACACCCACTGAAATTACTGAACCAGGTTAATTAACTTCACTGAGTCTACTCTGAGTAGGATTAATGATTTTCAAAGGTTTCTCCCTCTCTTGATGTACCTGACATAGAAAGGGGTCTGAGGGATTTCTCTCCAGGGATAGAAGTTATACAAGCCACCCACTTATAATAAAAATGTTTAAAGGTCAGAACATTTCCTGCTAGAATGGACATCTCCTACCTCTAATACACCATAGCTAGTGCAAAGGCTTGTCAATGACAAAAGCAGCCCCTTCTGTTTAGAAACAGCATTATGGAGCACACTAGTAATCTCTTCCACTGGTGCTGGGGACCAAGTTACCCTTCTGTTATTATTTCACTTTAAACTTGTCAGAATCCTTGGCCAACGTCCACTTATCCTTTCAAAGAAAGGAAACAAACCACAGCTCTGTGTCTAACACTTAGTACCGTAGCTTAAAGAGCCTTTAAAATCCTTCATTTCTTTGTCCCAAAGTACATAAAAATTGTTCCTTTTGCCAATTCCTGCCTTTCAGGTACTATTTTTCTAGACCCCAGTTTGTTCCATGCCCTTCCCCTATATCCTTCATATGCCACACTGGCAAGGGTGATGCAATATGGCCTGATATACTGTGGAAAATCTTGGAATAATTTAAAAGTTCCGGCCGGAGGAGGAATGATTTCAATGTGACACACATCCATCATCACCAATTTCCTCCTGCCTGGTTGTGTTCCCTCCCCCTCTTATTTGCACAGTTGCCAAGGTATACCGTCTTCCCTCACAGTTTTCAAGGTATACCATCTTTCCTCTGGCAGCACTGTGAAGGAGGCACACTCCAGTCATACGTGTAAGACAGTCGGAGTTTAATCTCTTCTTTACAGAGCTTCCCTTCTTTGGCTAGAGTCTGATGCTTCTCCAACATGTCCTCAATGCTCTGTTTATGAGTCACAATGTATTTATTGTTGCAGCCCCGCGATTTATACTCCGTGTCGAAACGAGAGTCGTGAACCCTCTTCACATCCACCGGAGCAAGCCAGGCACCCAGGGATACGTCTTCAGCTTGCCATATGTTGAGATAGTCTTGCGTGAGGCGCAAGTAGTGCACCAGGTCGGCTGAAACCACATAGCCCCCGCCCAGAGCATAGGGCAGGTAGTAGTCACAAAGGAGCCAGGCATTCTCTTTCCATTTCCCGCCAGATTTCACACGGGCGCGCCCAGAGAAGAAGCCCCAGTAGAGGCGGCGTGGCTCCTTGGCCCTCAGCTCCTCCACCAGGACATCCAAGCGCACAAATGTGTCGTCATCAGCTTTGAGGACAAAGCGGAAGTCCAGGTGCTGGTCTAGCCACACAAACATAGCCAGGACCTTGGCGGTCAGGTTCTCATAGGAGTCTCGGAGATCAGGGAGGAGCAGGAGATCCTGATGGCGGCTCTGCTCCAGCTCCAAGGTGTGGAGCTCCTCCCCGGTCAGGCCTCCGGTGCCCACCACAAAACGGAACCAGACGTCTCCGGTGGGGACCCGGCCGGCCACCGAGAGCCACGTGCTGCGGATGATGCTCCGTCGCTCTGTGTATTTGGGGCCGCTGGCCACCAACACTGCCAGGAAGGCGCTCTCCTCGGGAGGAGGAGGTGGGGCGGCTGCTGGAGGGTGAGGCCCACTCACACCCCCGGTCCGGGCGGGAGACTGTTGCTGAGGCAGCCCCCAGCCATGGGAGGGCTTGAGGCCTTCTGAGGTGCACTTGGCCAAGTAGAGGAGCACCACGCCAAAGAGAGACAGGCCGCCGAGTCCCAGAGCCGTCTTGTGGCGGCACAGCAGGCGGAGGAGCTTCATGGCAGCAGGAAGAAACGTGGTGGCAGCTAAGGGGGGGGCAAACACCACTTCCCCTGGGGCAGCTTCCTCAGCCCCTCCCTCTTTCAGGAGGTGGTCCAATGAAAGGGCTTCTCCCTTTTAAGGGGCGGCTCCAAAGACTTCTCAGGCAAATAGCCCCCACAATGACCCTAATGGCTCCTCCCTCTTTGGTGGCGATAGTCCTGGGTCCTCCCTCCCTCTGGGATTGGTGGTCCCAACGCTCTGGCTCCTTCCCTTTAGGGGCTGCAGTGACGTCTCCTCCAGCCTTCTAAAGGGCGGGAAGCGGCACTAGCTCCGCCCACACATTCGCCTCGGGACAGCAAGGCCTCGAGGGTTGGGATCAGCCCCGCCCCTTTCTCCTCAGGCGTGAGGCCGCGGGCGGGGGCTGGGGTCTCCGCTCTCTCTCCTCAGAATTTTTGGCGGGAACAGCCCTGCCGGCTACGGGTGGCGGGTTGGGACAAACGACCGCCGCCGCCGCCACCTCGGAACGTTTCCGAACGCGCCGCTGGGTCCTCCCTCAGCTGCCTCAAGCGCGGGGTTCATTGTCTTCTGTCAGATTTTCAATTCCTCTCCCGCCCCCCCCCCCGCCCCGTTTCTCCTCTTCTCGCGCGCGTTCCCTAAATAGAGATATGTGAAGGGAGCGCGCGCGCGCGATGGTTTTCGGAGCGGTACTTATCCTTTTCTGCAGCTCCGTCTTCTCCTGAGGCGGCGAGAAAATGCGAATGAATAGAAATGGGAGGGGGAGGGGGCCGAACAAAGTGGAGTCACGTGACTTTCCGTCTTCGCATCACCCCCTCGCGCCATGTCTTGTCAGGGCTGGGGAGGCGGAAGACGGCGGCGCCATTTTTGAGGGCATTTCATGCCCTGCCGTCCCTCCCTGCGAGCTAATAGTGCGTATTCGCCACCTTGTGTCCGGGCACTTGAGGCTGTGGCTGTTACCATCTTAGCTAAGGGCACCGCTGTGTCCTTATCTGGCCGTGAGTATCGGTCATCTTGTGTTAGGGCAATGAAAGCCGCGGCTGCTCGCCATCTTGACTAAGGGCGTTTCCCTCGGGTGTTCTTTTTTCCTGTGCGAGTTTTTATCTGCCATCTTGCCTTAGGGCAGCTGAAGCCGAAGCGGTTGCGGTCTTAAACTTGGGGGAAAGGCCCTGTCAGCCTTTCGTTTTTGGTACACAGACACCTATCCCACCTAAACAAGTTGCCATTTAGTGAAATTCAGTGAAACCGCACAGGGAATAAAAATGCAGCAGCCGCACGGTCCAAAACAAAAATGGCTACGTAAGACTCACGTGCCCGAAGCAAGCATGTCTTCCCTTTTTTATATAAAGGTCCTTATATATATAAATATAGCTTCCAAACAAGGTGCCTGTTCTGCTGTTGCAGTAGTATTTAACAAGAGGTAGAGTTGAATAGGCAGTATTTCATTTCAGATTTTATGACGGCGAGTCGAAAAGAGACAGACCAGCCGCTTCTCGCCGCGACTAATTAGTCTTTATACAACTGGAGAGGGAGGTCCTCGCGTTGAATTCGGGCAGCCTCGGGAGGTCCGGAAGAGGCGGGCTCAACTCTCGTCGGAGCGGCGAATGGCGTTTCCTGTTTCCGGCCAGCCTCCCTCCCTCTGGCAGGCGCGCGGCGTGTGTCTGTCTGTCTGTGAGTGGGAGGCGGAGAGGAAGCCCCAGAGGAGCGAGGCGGGGCTGGGCATGAGGAGCCTCCGTGGCCTGCGGGGCAGGTATGGAGCCGGCATGGGAGCAGGGCAGAAGGTCACGGCAGCCTCTGAGCATACGCAGAGCGCAGGAGGAGCGAATTGGGGCGGGGAAGACAGAGTGGGAATGAGGGGCTTTGCCAGCTCTTTCAATGGATACCCTTGAACGAATTTTCCGTTTTATTTGTTTCTCCTGCATGCTTTTAAAAATGATTTATTATTATTATTATTATTATTATTATTTGGATTGTCAGCTACGTTTCAATTCAAGGGCGTTTGAAAACGATCCCAGCGGGATCGGTTATCGCGCCTCCTTAATTGCCGGTTTTAATACCTGCTTTGGGAATCATTTTTTGGGGTATCTGTGTGCAAACAAATTGCGGAGGAATAAACAGCTGTAAATAACGTTCGCGGGTGCCACGTAATGCCCATTTGGCGTTTATAAGAGAAGTTGGTCGCTTTGCGTGGCAGCGCTTGCACTTTGGAACTACCTGTCTATTGAGATCAAGGAGGCGCCTTCGCAGGGCTGCTTTTGGAAAAGTTATTGCTTATGCAGGCCTACCCAGGTGCTTAGAAAGTTAATGTTAAATTTTAAATTATTATAATTATTATTTGTTTAGTTGCTTTATGTTGCCCAGGGAAACCCAATGCGACATATAACCAGACAAATAACAACCTTCCCCATTCCCAACAGACGCATTAAAACCAAGGGGGACAGGGAATACATAATAATTTTAATCTGTTTAAAAAATTTAGCTTTTGTATGTTTTAAAGTAGGCTTGTGAATTTTTCTCGGCTTTAACTTTCTGTAAGCCACTTGGAGGAGTTTTTTTTTACAGTCAAGCAGTGTGTAAATGTTATGAAATAAATATCCACTGTTAGTGCTGCTACTCAGGGTAGACCCATTGAAGTCAGTGGGCACTGGTAATTTAGCTTCATTTATTTCAGTGGGTCTGCTTTGAATACAATCCATACGGATATTATTATTTTATTTTAAAAATTGATTCTTTGTGCATGAATAGACTTGTCTCTTCCCTGGTTTTACTGTTTGGTTGCTGGGATATTTTTTAGGTTGTTTCTCAAGAGCATGTGCAGAATTTATAGCATAGACAAAAAAAAAGGCATGTGAAGGGTAAAAAAAATCCTTTTATAAAAGCAACAACTGTTCCTGTTGGAACATTTGGACAGAGCACTTCTTTACTGAGCAGAACAGAAGTATAGTTCCCTTTTCCTTTTATAAGAAACATATTGCAAAGTGACTTTCCTATTTGGCATGCAAAAAATGTCAGGTGTATTAGAAGTGTCTTAACTTGTGGGCAATGAAAGAAGCTTTGTCGGAAACAAGTGACCCAAAAATCTGAATGGAAATGGCTAGCCAAACAGTGAGCTCTTATTTGGACACAATTCTAAGCCATACCATGGCTTGTTACCCAGCAGGAGTGAGGGAGAAGTGAGGTGCCCGCTACTTTATCAGAGTGCAGTAATGTGCTGTGCATTCACATTAAACCATGGATCGTTTTAAACTGTGGTTTACTATGCATAAGATGGGACTTCTCTAGTTTAGTCTTTTTCTTAATGTGCTGGAGTCTGTAAAAGAAGTAAGTGAAGCCTTTTAATAGACCCTGAAGCAGAAGACATACTTTTAATAGAGCTTGGGATCTGGGACTGAACTTCCGTTAATAGGGTATTCTCCTTACAAAGCAGAAGAACCACAACAGTTGGGGGGAAGAGTTAAAGCCTGCTCTGATGCCATTAATTATTAGCACCTGCCTGGTGAAATTTGCCTTTTAAGTGCACCTTGGATGCAAAGGGTATCCAACGTAGACCAGTTGGACAAGTTTTGAGTCTATTGGAATCTGTTGAGGGTGAAACATTAGAAGTTAATATGGCAAATTCTTCTGAGGAGCAGTGAGCTAGTGACACCTCTGAATATCGCTCATATTTATATTTCCAATTTAAAAAATGAGCAAAAGTGTGTGTGAATTGTGCATGAATTCTGTGTCATGGGGTGGGTGGGTGGGATGGTACACTGAGTAAAAGTACCAGTACCTACCTTTGTGGTTCTGACTTACTCCAGGAGCAGGGTTCGAAATTAGCAGGGTGCCAGACGCATTTTGTGCCTTAAAAAAATCTCCATTTGCGAGCACCTCAAAAAGTCTGGGTGCCATTTTTTGCACCTGGCTGACACTCAAGGATTACTGAAATGTATGTGCTTTGAAGCCTCAAAGTATATGTTAAGGAAATATGTTAATAGGTTTTTGGTTTTTTAAAAAAGACTTGTCAGAATAAATATATAAAATATTACCTACTACAAAAGTATTATTTATTTATCTACTACAAAATTAAGGGGCAGCATTTTGTTCACCTGACCGTAGACCAGAATGCGGAACTGAATTAGTTACATATTTATTGTAGTTATATCCCACCGTTTTTCTCCAGGGACCTCCAGGTGGTGTGCATGGTTCTCCCCCTCCCTTCCTCATTTAATCCCCACAACAACCCAATGAGGTAGCTTAGACTGAGAGGCAGTGACTGATCCAGGCTGAATAGGGATTTGAACCCTGATCTCCCAAGTCCTAGTCCAGCACTCTTAACTACTATGCTACATGGACTGCCTGGAGGGCCAGATCTTTATCTCTCCCCCCCCCCCCGCCCAAAAAATGGGCCAGTTTTGACAGGTGGTTGGTGTCACCTACTTGCCCGTCAGCTGATCAATGCTGAGAGCAAGCTCCTTTGAAGGTGTGCTGCTTTCTGCAGCAGTCAGCTGATGACCACCAGCAGCACACTTCCAAAGTCCATCTGCAGGTGTGGTGTTCTACTGCAAAATGTGGTTACGGCTGCCAACCTGAGACAGCTTTAATGGTGGTGTGGAGGAGTAAGACAACTTTGCAAGGTTGTCAAAGGTTACCTGTCGTACTGGAAAGAAGGGCACCTGGCTTCTGAATTCCAGTGGCTTTGGGCCACAAATGGAAGAGTGCTCTTGCACTTGTCTCCTGTTTGCAGACTTCCCATCACCATTGGCCTTTGTGGGAACCTAGGAAGCTGCCTTATGCTGAGTTAGATCATTGGGTGTTGCCAGCTCTGACTGGCAGTGGCCCTCCAGAGTTTCATCCCAGAGTCTATTGAAGATGCAGAGGGGTTCAACCAGGGAGCTTCTGCTTGCGAACCAGACACTCTGCCACTTAGCTATAGCCTTTTCGACAGGCATCTGATTGGTTGTTGGGCTAGGTGGACCGTTGGCCTGATCCAGCAGGGTTCCTGAATTCTTAGCAGGACGTTCGGTATGATCCAGCAGGACTGATCTTATGTTCTTAATAATTAGATGCTATGAAAATATTGCCCAAGGTTAAGGCAGTGGTCCACGTTTAGGACTAACTATCCAGAGCGAAATGTTGTGTCTAATGGGGAATTACTGAGCTCAGCCTCTGAGCTCATAAAAACCGCCTGGAAACAATGGATCATGTTCACCTGTTGGTTTTCCTCCCAGGGTATTCCATTGCCATACCAGTATTACAAGCTGCTGACGCTCAAGGGGAGGAGCGATGGTTTCGAAACGGGCCTTCATCTGCAGCCTGGGCTCCATCTACCTGTCCCTCCTCTTTGTTTTCCTTCTCATGGACGTCTATGCACGGCCTGCCAACAACTCTGCCTTGAAAGAGAAGGCGGCGGCTGAGAACAACGATGAGAACGAGATCCTGCCCCCGGACCACTTGAATGGGGTCAAGATGGAGATGGACGGGCATCTCAACAAGGAGTTCCACCAGGAGGTCTTCCTTGGGAAGGAGATGGAGGAGTTTGACGAAGATTCAGAACCACGAAGGAACAGGAGGAAGCTCATGGTTATTTTCTCAAAGTGAGTGTTGCTCCAAATTGAATTGAGGCAGATGCACAGAGGAACTTGGGTCCATCTAGCATAGACGTCATCAGCTCAGTGCATTCCAGATGTTTTGCAGCACCACGAAACGTTGGCCATGTTGGCTGGTAGGGCTGTTCAGAGTTGTAGCTTCTGCAGCGCAGGAAGTTTGAGAAAGCTAGTCTAACTCACTGGCTGTACCTGGAGATGCCAGGCCTTGGACCTGGTGTCCAATAGGGGGTTAAGCCATTTCCCTGATGTGATTCTTTCCACTGCAGGGATCCTAGAAGCTTCAGGGTGCAATTTAGATTGGGTGAGTGGTGTATGTTAACATCGACCAATGTCACCTTTTAATTTGGAGCTGATGCAATTGCTTCAGGTAACTGAAAAAGCGGGCAGTTCAGTCACCACTGTTTACTTGTATACCGCCTTTCCATAGCAAACCATGCCCGAGGCAGGTTACAACACCAGAGGATTTACAAAATTACAAAAACATAGCAAAGCCTAAGAAATCGTGAACAATGAATGAAAACATCTCAATAAGTATACAGCAAAGTTAAACCATCCCCACATAATTTATAATAAGGTCCAGCAATAAAGATTCAAAAACTCGATACCAAATAACAGCAAACATTGTTGTTGTTTAGTCGTTTAGTCGTGTCCGACTCTTCGTGACCCCATGGACCAGAGCACGCCAGGCACTTCTGTCCTTCACTGCCTCCCGCAGTTTGATCAAACTCATGCTAGTAGCTTCAAGAACACCATCCAACCATCTCATTCTCTGTCGTCCCCTTCTCCTTGTGCCCTCCATCTTTCCCAACATCAGGGTCTTTTCCAGGGAGTCCTCTCTTCTCATGAGGTGGCCAAAGTATTGGAGCCTCAGCTTCACGATCTGTCCTTCCAGTGAGCACTCAGGGCTGATTTCCTTCAGAATGGAGAGGTTTGATCTTCTTGCAGTCCATGGGACTCTCAAGAGTCTCCTCCAGCACCATAATTCAAAAGCATCAATTCTTCGGCGATCAGCCTTCTTTATGGTCCAGCTCTCACTTCCATACATCACTACTGGGAAAACCATGGCTTTTACTATACGGACCTTTGTTGGCAAGGTGATGTCTCTGCTTTTTAAGATGTTGTCTAGGTTTGCCATCGCCTTTCTCCCAAGGAGCAGGCGTCTTTTAATTTCGTGACTGCTGTCACCATCTGCACTGATCATGGAGCCCAAGAAAGTAAAATCTCTCACTGCCTCCATTTCTTCCCCATCTATTTGCCAGGAGGTGATGGGCCCAGTGGCCATGATCTTCGTTTTTTTGATGTTGAGCTTCAGACCATATTTTGCGCTCTCCTCTTTCACCCTCATTAAAAGGTTCTTTAATTCCTCTTCACTTTCTGCCATCAAGGTTGTGTCATCTGCATATCTGTTGTTGTTGATATTTCTTCCGGCAATCTTAATTCCGGCTTGGGATTCATCCAGCCCAGCCTTTCGCATGATGAATTCTGCATATAAGTTAAATAAGCAGGGAGACAATATACAGCCTTGCCGTACTCCTTTCCCAATTTGGAACCAATCAGTTGTTCCATATCCAGTTCTAACTGTAGCTTCTTGTCCCACATAGAGATTTCGCAGGAGACAGATGAGGTGATCAGGCACTCCCATTTCTTTAAGAACTTGCCATAGTTTGCTGTGGTCAACACAGTCAAAGGCTTTTGCATAGTCAATGAAGCAGAAGTAGATGTCTTTCTGGAACTCTCTGGCTTTCTCCATAATCCAGCGCATGTTTGCAATTTGGTCTCTGGTTCCTCTGCCTCTTCTAAATCCAGCTTGCACTTCTGGGAGTTCTCGGTCCACATACTGCTTGAGCCTTCCTTGTAGAATTTTAAGCATAACCTTGCTAGCATGTGAAATGAGTGAAATTGTGCGGTAGTTGGAGCATTCTAAGCATCCCCAAAATTAAATCTTCACCCCAGCAAAAACTGCCAACCAATAGCCCACCCTCATAGTCTCCAGGTCTTGCAGAATTCTCAGCCCTACAATAGTCTTTGCCCTCAGCCAGTGTCTCTGAATGAGGGAATCAGCTGTGAGTGTGCAGATGTCACTCTGTCCAGCCACCTTTGCTTGAGAATAATTTATCACGTGTGTCTGATGCGGTTGGGTCGGTAACCACTTCCCAGACATCCTGTCTGCAAATTAAAAGGTTTATTGTTAAGTGCATCGCAGATAAGCAGCCGGCAATAATGAATTCAAAAGCTGATTAGAGCTCTTGCCGGCCGATTAGTGACTGTATGTCATTCTGGAGCCCCCTATCCCTCCTCCCTTCTCATCTCAGAAAGGGCAGGTCACAAGAAGTTTGCCTGCCTTTGCCTTGACCTTGCAAATGATCTTGTGCAAAGGGCAAGCACTTTTTATTTTCCGGTATCCCCTTGGGAGCAGAGAGAGGAAATTTGACCAGCCAGATCTCAGGAAGCAAATGGTTTTTTTAAAAAGAGAGAGAGAGGAAGAGGTAAATCTCAACAATTGGGGTGAAGAGTGGCAGGGATCTTTCCTGAGTAAACACAGTATATAAAATATAAAATTTCCAACACAATTCATGGTGGTTTTTTTTTTAAAAAAAACTCAGTATAAAGGGTTACTGACATTTGCTCTCTGATTTCATATTGAGTTTTTCTTTTGATTCATGCACTGGTCAGTAATTTATGTGGGTGTGCTCAGCACAGTAGTAGAATTGAACCCCTTGGTTTTAAATTTTTTTGAATATATATATATATATATATATATATATATATATATATATATATGCAGGTTTTGGTGTCTTCGGGTGTCTTCCCGTGTAAGAGTTGGGGTGTCTGGGCGACGTTTCGACGAGGTCTCACTCGTCATCTTCAGGCTGGTGCTTTCGGCTTCTTGTTACTGGAACAGAGCAGAATCTGGTGTTTGAGTTCCTATAAATACTGTTGAGGGGTGTGGTGTATAGCCTCCAACGTTCTGGGCAGAGAGGAAGTTCCTAGATTAGTGTGCCTTTTCTTCTTTTGTTCCTTAATTACTTGAGGGATATCTTGAGTGATTTCATGAGTGATATTCTGAATACCACTGGGTGGGTCATTAAGTGTAGATTAGTTGCTAAAGCTTTCGTGTCTTGACCTCTTGAGCTTGTGAAGAGTTTTTCTGAGAAGATGGCTGTGCTGCATTTAGTTGTGCTCTGGCTTGGCTTCGTGTATAGGGGCGAGCTGTGGTTTTGTGCCTTGTGCCAGCCAGATCTGTGTAGGGATTGCAGGGGGGTGCAGCATCCGGAGGTGCCACTATAGTTTGGCTACTGGATGGAGTCTGTAATATGTCTGTGGAGAGGGTCTGGGTTTGGGTCTGGTGTGGTTGATTGGTGACGGCGTTCTGTGTGCCTCTGGTTCTGGTGTCGGTTTTTGTGGGGAGGGCTAATTTCCAGATGTCTGGCAGGCGGGACGTGTCGTCACGCTTGTTCATGTTGTGAGGGTGTTTCTCTATCTCGATGGCTTCCATGATTATTCTCTTGTGGTGATGTTCCATGTTAAAGAGCAATTTGGAATCTGCAAAATTAATTTCGTGTCCTGTTTCTTTCATGTGTTGGAAAAGAGAGGAAGTTTTTTCTTCTTTTTTGACGGCATTCTTGTGTTCTGCGATACGTGCATTTATTCGTCTGTTTGTTTGTCCAATGTACGTGGCTGGGCAGACTTTGCAGGGTATTTCATAGACCCCTTGGTTTTCCAGCTGGATTTTGTCTTTTGGGTTTCTGAGGATATTGGCTATTTTTTGGTTGGTGCAGAAGGCTGTTTTGATATTGTGTTTATGGAGGATTTTGCTGATTTTGTCTGTAGTGCCCTTGATATAAGGAAGGAGGGCCATGCCATTGTTTTCTTCTGTGTCTTGGTTTTTGGGGGGTGTTTCTTTTTGGATTAGCTTCGTAACCCTGTTTTTCTGGTATCCATTGGCGATTAACACATTTGAGAGATTCTGTAACTCAGTTGTCAAGTGGTCTTTGTCAGCCAGGCGTTTGGTTCTGGAGATGAGAGTCTTGGCTACGGAGTTTATTTGTGCAGGGTGGTGGTGTGATTGTGCATGTAAGTAGCGGTTGGTGTGTGTTTTTTTCCGGTAGATAGTGTGTCCTAGGGAGCCATCAGGTTTTTTGTAGATTAGGACGTCAAGAAAGGGGAGTTGGTTGTTGTCTTCTATTTCCATAGTGAATTGTATTTTGGGGTGTAGGCTGTTGAGATGTGTGAGGAAGCTATCTAGTTTTTCTTTCCCGTGTGGCCAAATTACAAAGGTGTCGTCAACATATCTGAGCCAAAGTTTGGGTTTGTGTTCTGACTTGTCTAAAGCATTGGTTTCAAAGTGTTCCATGTACAAATTTGCGATGACCGGTGAGAGGGGTGATCCCATAGGTGCTCCTTCTATCTGTTTGTATCTTTGTCCATTGTGGATGAAGTACGTGTTGGTTAGGCAGTGGTTGGTCAGGTCCAGGATGTATTTGGGGGGGTTGTATTTGTTTTGAATGGCTGTCAAGGCTTCATTAATGGGCACTTGAGTGAAGAGAGATACAACATCGAAGCTCACAAGTAGGTCATCGGGATGTAGGTATTGCTTCTTTATTGTTTCTATGAACTGGAAGGAGTTAGTAACGTGTGAAGCGATGGATTCTGCATAGGGCTGAAGTTGCTTAGCGAGAAATTTAGCGAGATTTTGTAGAGGTGAGCCTATGGAGCTGACTATTGGTCTGAGTGGTGTTCCTTCTTTGTGTATCTTGGGGAGACCATAGAGTTTGGGGCATCTGGATGATTTTTCTCTGGGGATGATTCTTAGCTTCCTCTCTGCCCAGAACGTTGGAGGCTATACACCACACCCCTCAACAGTATTTATAGGAACTCAAACACCAGATTCTGCTCTGTTCCAGTAACAAGAAGCCGAAAGCACCAGCCTGAAGATGACGAGTGAGACCTCGTCGAAACGTCGCACAGACACCCCGACTCTTACACGGGAAGACACCCGAAGACACCAAAACCTGCATTCCTGTACCCGTGAAAATCTACGAAAGCATATATATATATATATATATATATATATATATATATATATATATATATCGTCAAAACATTTTAAAAATCCATTCTCAAGGTTTTCAGGAGGAAGCCTTTTCCACATGGAAAATCCCAGGGATTTAATCTGGCACCAGTGAGCTTAGATGTTCCCTACATGTGCTCCAGTCTTTGATCTCCAAGGGTGACTAGATCCAAATGCCACACAGGTTTTCTTTGTGGCCAAGTAGAGGCTTGAACCGCAGTTATTCTGGCATCAGAACTAATTGTCTTTCTTCCATTCCGCATAGATTAGTTGACTGCATTTCTATCCCACCTTTTTTCACCCAAGGTGGTGTACATGGTTTCTCTCTCCGGCTCCCATTTTATCCTCACAGCAGCCTTATGAGGTAGGTTAGTCTGAGAGACTGTGACTGGCCCAAGGTCACCCAGCGACTTTCATGGCTAGACAGAGATTCACACACACACACACACACACAGTCTCCCAGGTCCTAGTCCAACATGCCCTTCACCTCTGGAGCTCTAACTTGACTCCTTTCCTATCTCTGGGAGCCAGTGTGGTGTAGTGGTTAAGAGCAGTAGACTCGTAATCTGGTGAACTGGGTTTGATTCCCCGCTCCTCCACATGCAGCTGCTGGGTGACCTTGGGCCAGTCACACTTCTCTGAAGGAGGGGAGGAAGGGAAAGGAGAATGTTAGCCGCTTTGAGACTCCTTCGGGTAGTGATAAAGAGGGATATCAAATCCAAACTCTTCTTCTTCTTCTCAGCCCCACTCGCCTCACAGAGTGTTTGTTGTGGGGGAGGAAGGGAAAAGGAGAATGTTAGCCGCTTTGAGACTCCTTCGGGTAGTGATAAAGCAGGATATCAAATCCAAACTCCTCTTCTTCTTCCTCCCTGCCACAGAGTCGACATCAACAAGGACAAAAAGATCAGTGCAAAGGAGATGCAGCGCTGGATCATGGAGAAGACAGAAGAGCACTTCCAGGAGGCTGTGGAAGAGAACAAAATGCACTTCCGGGCCGTGGACCCCGATGGTGATGGTAGGAGACGGATAGATGGGGCAGCTTCGGTCACAAAAGGAATTGTCATGGCATGTTTCAGCGCAGCACAGGCAACCTGGTGCCCTCCAGGTTTGTCGGGTTCCAGCTCTCACCAGCCCCAGCTATCATGCCCAATGGGCAAGGGGGATGGGAGCTGCTGTCCAATGCACCTGGAGAGCAACAGGTTGCCAACCCTTAGTTTACCAGCTGCCAGGCAGCTGCATGGTGTGCATGTAGCGCAAGAAGCATCCATGCAGCCCACCAGCCATACAGTTGTCTGCCAGGGGCTTCCTGGGCCAGGTAGGGAATCTTTTCCTGCTGGGGAAACAACCTGTTGATGAGCTGGGAATGACCAGCGCCAAAAGTGGGTTTGCCACCTCCTCCTCTCTGGCTTAGTGTCCTGCACAGACGAGGCTGGAGAGACGTGGGGACGTCTCTCTCTTACATGTGCCGAGATTTGCCAAGGCACAGTTCAGAAAACCCTTTTTTCTTTCTTGACCTTACTCCGAACTGCAGTGCAGGCGAGAGCCTGGGGTAAGGGCTGGTGGAGAGTCAAGGCCACTTGCTCCTAGTAGACCAGCGAGTGGATTTTGGGGGCACCTTTGGGGGCCAAAATACCCAGCTGTTGGGTCACCTTAGGCCTGGTGGGTCACATTGATGCAGGCACACTCTCGTTTCTGTTAAGGGGAGGGACAAAAGTGTTGGTGTTGACCTTTAAAGCCCGAAACGGCCTTGGCCCAGTATATCTGAAGGAGCGTCTCCACCCCCATTGTTCAGCCCGGACACTGAGGTCCAGCGCCGAGGGCCTTCGGGCAGTTCCCTCACTGCGAGAAGCTAAGCTACAGGGAACCAGGCAGAGGGCCTTCTCAGTAGTGGCACCCGCCCTGTGGAACACCGTCCCATTAAGTGTCAAAGAAATAAACAACTACCTGACATTTAGAAGACATCCGAAGGGAGCCCTGTTCAGGGAAGTTTTTAATGTGTGACATTTTAATGTATTTTTAATCTTTGTTGGAAGCCGCCCAGAGCGGCTGGGGAAACCCAGCCAGATGAGCGGGGTACAAATAATAAATTACTATTACCATAGCTTAGTGGCAGGGGACCTGCTTTGCATGCAGAATGTGGCATCACCAATTCAAAATAAAGAGGTGGCAGGAGAGCTCCTTCCCCAGTGTCCTGCAAGTAGGACTTGGCACAAGAGCCCTCTCCCCTCCTGCTGCTTCCAGCAACTGGTATTCAGAAGCATGACTGCCTTTGACTATGAAAGTAGAACACAGCCTTCAGGGTTAGTAGCCAATGACAGCCTTATGCTCCGTGAATTTGTCCTCTTTCAAAGCCTTCCACATTGATGGCCACCAGTATACCTCTTCTGGGAGCAAGCTCCGTAGAAGAAGAAGAAGAGTTTGGATTTGATATCCCGCCTTTCACTCCCTTTAAGGAGTCTCAAAGCGGCTAACATTCTCCTTTCCCTTCTTCCCCCACAACAAACACTCTGTGAGGTGAGTGGGGCTGAGAGACTTCAAAGAAGTGTGACTGGCCCAAGGTCACCCAGCAGCTGCATGTGGAGGAGCGGAGACGCGAACCCGGTTCCCCAGATTACGTGACTACCGCTCTTAACCACTACACCACACTGGCTCTCCGTAAACTCTCCATAGTTTAATGGCGTTCTGTGTGACGTGCTTTTTTTTTGTTTGCCCTGAATCTTCCAACGTTTAGCTTCGGTAGATGTCCCCAAGTTCTCGTGTTTGGAGAGGGGGAAAAATCCTATATCCACTTCCTTCATGCCATGCATTAAAAAGAAAAACAGTTTTTGTCCGCTTGGATATTCTTCCTTTGAATTGGTTCCTTTTCCCCCCTAGGTCACGTGTCCTGGGATGAGTACAAAATCAAGTTCTTGGCAAGCAAGGGGATGAACGAGAAGGAGGTGGCTGAAAAAATCAAAAACAACGAGGAGCTCAAAATAGACGAGGAAAGTAAGTGGCGCTGGTTTCTTTCTCTGCCCACCTCCCACAAAGACCACATGAAAACTGTCATGTTCTGCCTTCAGTTCCTGGAATGGGTTGAAATGCTTGCCTGGGCACTGAGTTTTAAAGTAGACAAGATCTCTGCAGATTTTACTGGTTAATAGCTGGGCTGCTCATTTTAGAGCAGCGGCACATAAAATTTAAAAAAAATCGAGTAAACTGATCCTGCTCTTCCTTCAGAAAGCTCAGAAGAGGGTACATTGTCATCCTGCCCCCCCCAAAAAAAACTAAACACCTTATGCTTGCAACAATCCTGTGACTGTGAGATGATAGTTCAGTGAAAGTTTCCCCAAAATGTAGTCAAGGAAGCTTCCTGCGACTTGTGGTGTCTGAATTGGGAAGGGACCACAGCTCAGTGACAGAGCATCTGCTTTGCCTGCAGAAAGTCGCAAGGTTCCTTTTCCTTCACATCTCCAGGTGGGGTTGGGAATGTCCCCTGCCTGAAATCCCGGAGAGCCACTGCCAGTCAGTATTAATATGGAACAGTAGCATAAGATGCTGTCTGCACTATACATTTGAAGCTGTATCATGCCGCTTTAAGCAGCCATGGCTTCCCCCAGAGAATCCTGGGAACTGTAGTTTAAGGGTGCTGAGAGTTGTTAGGAGATCCCCTATTCCCCTTTCAGAGTTTCAATTCCTGGGCAGAAATATTGATCGTTAAGCCACTCTGGAAATTGTGGCTCTGTGAGGGTCTTCTGAGAACTCTCATCAACCCTAACAGACTACAGTTCCCAGGATTCTTTGGGGGAAGCTAACACAGGGGGAGGAAAGGAGCTCCGCACTTAACCGTTCTCAGCGGTGTTCATCCACCCCATGGGCTTCTGAGAGTTCAGCAAGCATTGCCCTCCCCGCCCCCCCCACACTTTACAACTGTAAGAGCTAAGATCATGCATCTTTTAAGAAAAGATTCTCTGGAAGCTGAATTATCTGCCCAGTATCTCAATTGCCTGCAGAGGAGGCAAGGGGTTGAGAATAGGCTAACGCCACTCACTCACTCACTCTACTGGCAGGAAGGAGACTCTTTCAGAGGGGCTACCCAAGTGGGCTGCACAAGAACTCTTTGCCAAGCTCAAAGGGAGAAAAGGAAGGGATTGGGGGGATTTCTCCTCATTTGCCTTCGGATGAGGAAGCGGGAAGCCAGATCGCTTGAGCTGGATGGCCTGGGTTCTCCCCGCAGATGCCTGCATTTCCTTCTGCAAGAGCGGGGACTCTGAGCACCCAAACAGAGGGGTTTGGGGAATTCATTCTGTGCTACTGCAGGATTACAGCGCACACATAGCAGTTGTATCTTTGTGGCAGAGGACACACTTTTCATACAAAGGTTGCCCGGTTCAGTCCCTGGGTAGGGCTGAAACCCCAGAGAGCCCCTATCAGATAGTGTATTCTGAGCTAAAGGAACCAGCGCTGTAGTCTGGCTTGGGTTCAAACCAGGGTCAGGTTACAACAATCCAGAAGTGTGCGATAAAGCATTTTCTGGTAATCGGTCTGTGTTCTTTTGACACAGTCTGATAAACACAGCCTCCTTTCGTTCCCTTTTCCCAAACCAAAACATCCCAGATCTTTTAACCCTGCTGCTTTTTCTTTTAATTTGATTGTTTTAATTGCCCACTTTTTTTTAAGCACCTTTACTCTTTCCGTGATACCCATTCTAAGATGGAACAGTCAGAACTGTACTCTATATAAAGCCATAGAACTCTGAATGCACCCTGCCCTTAGCAGCTGTTTCACGATTTCTAACACTTTTATTATGAATAGCATCCCTGTGTCGACTGGCGTTTCTGCCAGGGCTCTGAAACTTATTCATTCATTAGATTTATTCTACCGCACTTTCTCATAAGATCTCAGGGCAGTTCACTGAACGCATTGACCACGTGAACTGCTAAACTAGAGACATGTCCTTTCACAAAGTTCACTTCCAGCAGCATTATTGACCAAAGCAGTATTTCTTTGGAGGAGCGTATCGCTAGAAGTGGAACAGGCACGGTCAAATTTGAAAACACGCACACGCGTACGCAAGTATATTGTGCCATCCAATCCCAAGCGAGGCTGTTGGCATTTGTTGCATGCAAGCCTTTAATCTCATCCGCATGCATTACGCACACGCTGCCTTAATCAACTGTGTCTTGAGCAGTGCGCCATATGGAGCAGGGAAGCCCATCTGCTGCCACTCCAGCATGAAAGGAAGCCGGCTGCCTCCTCTCCAGACTCTTCCCTCTTCCATATCGCTCCCCTTAGGGGTTTGCCGTTGCTCATTTTGCCAGAGCCGCTCGGATGCAAGAAGCTTGCTGGAGGCGTAAGACACTCCTTAAAAGACGGAGCTTAAAAGTCAGTCTTGCCCAGAGCTGATCCGCACCACAGATTTGCAGCACACCAGCTCCCCCAAAGAATCCTGGGAACTATAGGTAAATTAACAGTGGGGCTGTGAATTGCAACTCTCTTGGATGGGAAGCTACAGTTCCCCAGGTTTCTTAGGGTGGAGTCATGTGCTTTAAATGGTGTGGATCTGTCCTTCGATGCATAGGCCCCCTTCAAACATGGACCAGGGAGTGTGGCTTCCAGGCCTCCTCACCCAGCCCAAAGGCATCTTTGGGGAGACCTGGAGCTTTTTGAGATGCTGCGTAGCTTTCTGTTGTTATCTCGTCCCCACTTCTGGAGAGGAGAAGGGAGAAGAACACCTTTATAAGTTATAATGCATATGAACCCTCTTTAATCAAACCCAGGCCTGCAAAGAAGTTAGCCATCGTAGTCAAGTAGTTATCTCCTACTTGGACTACTGCAATGCGCTCTGCGTGGGAGGTGACCCAGAAACTGCAATTAATCCAGAATGTGGCAGCTAGACTGGTAACTGGGGGTGGCTGCCGGGACCATATAACACCGGTCCTGAGAGATATGCATTGGCTCCCAGTACGTTTCTGAGCACAATTAAAAGTGTTGGTGCTGACCTTTAAAGCCCTAAACGGCCTATGTCCAGTATACCTGAAGGAGTGTCTCGCGTCTCCACTCCTATCGTTCAGCTTGGACATTGAGATCCAGCGCCGAGGGCCATCTGGCGGTTCCCTCATTGCGAGAAGTGAGGTTACAGGGAACCAGGCAGAGGGCCTTCTTGGTAGTGGTGCCCACCCTGTGGAACACCCTCCCTTCAGATGTGAAGGAAATAAGCAACTATCCTATCTTTAAAAGACATCTGAAGGCAGCCCTGTTTAGGGAAGTTTTTAATATTTAATACTGTATTGTTTTTAACACTCGATTGGGAGCCGCCCAGAGTGGCTGGGGAAACTCAGTCAGATGGGCGGGGTATAAATATATTATTATTATTATTATTATTATTATTATTATTTTATTTATTAATATTTAATACTGTATTGTTTTTAACACTCGATTGGGAGCCGCCCAGAGTGGCTGGGGAAACTCAGCCAGATGGGCAGGGTATAAATAATAAATTATTACTATTATTATTATTATTTATTAATTAAAGCAATCCACTGCACTAATAAAAAAGGAAATAAAAGGCCCCGTCTGCACCATTCACAGCCATGGCTTCCCCCAAGGAATTATGGGAAGTATGGTTAATTAAGGGTGCTGAGAGTTACGAAATCCCTGTCCCCTTCACAAGCCTTTAGTTCCCAGTGTTTCCTGCTAAAAGTGGTTGGCTGTTAAATCATTCAGGGGATTGCAGCTCTGGGAGGGGAATAGGGGTCTTGTTAAAACTCTCTGCTGTGGTGGTCAGGTGCTGCTTGCGGACCTCTCTTTGGGGCTTCTGGTTGGACACTTTGAGAGAAATATGCTGGACGATACGGGCCATTGGCCTGACCCAGCAGACACTTATTTTGTTCTTAGGCCAGGGATGAAGCCTGGGACCTTTTGCATGCAAAGGAGCTGTCCTGCCACTAAGGTAATGGCTACTTCCAGCATTATAGGGCATATATCAGGGTTGGGGAAATTCCAGTCTGCAGGCTACATTGGGTCAGTCTTGATCTTGTTGATGTTTTTTTTTAACAATGCTATTTCACAAGAAGAAAAGCTTTGCAATACGTATTCAAAACTTGCAGATCAAATTTAAAGAGAATGTGATTTTTAAAACGGAAAGAAAGAAATCTGTTTGTCTGTCCCTGATCTGTAGCACAGGAAGTCCTTGACAACTTGAAAGACCGCTGGTATCAAGCCGACAATCCGCCCACGGACCTTTTGCTGAATGAAGAAGAATTCCTGTCCTTCCTTCACCCAGAGCACAGCAGGGGAATGTTGAAGTTTATGGTGAAGGAAATCGTCAGGGATCTGGGTATGTTTCCAAGCCGTCACGGGCAGAATCTCATGAAAACTTGACCTCATCCCTGCTTACTAACGTTGCTGGAGTGCCTCCTGGAGAGATGTCCGATGGGGATGAGATCCCGGAGGATGCGGAATGGTTACTCCTGTGGGCTGCTGGTATAGTGGGCAGAGGGAGACTTGGGACACAGAGAGGGGAGTGTGGGTTGTCTCCTGTGAAAGGTAGCATTGGGCACAGAGTTGCGGAAGGGCCATAGCTCCCTGGAAGAGCATCTGCCTTCCATGCAGAATGTCCGGGTTCAGTCTGTGACATCTCCCACTAGGTCTGGGAATTAAAAGCCCCGAGAGCCGTGCTGCCAGTCTGTGTAAACAATAATCAGCTAGGTGAGCCAATAGTCTTTCTTCATTCCAAGGCAGTTGGCTATGTTCCCAGTAAAGGAATAATAATAATAATAATAATAATAATAATAATAATTTATTTATTTATACCCCGCCCTCCCCAGCCAAGACCGGGCTCAGGGCGGCTAACAACCAATAATAAAAACAAGTTGATTAAAATACAATTTAAAAAACAAGATTAAAATACAACATTAAAACATTAGGATGCAGCCTCTTCACAGGAGGAGAAAGGAAAAAGAAAGAGGGGGAGGGAATCAAACTGATTCTAAGCCAAAGGCCAGGTGGAGCAACTCTGTCTTACAGGCCCTGCGGAAAGAAATCAGATCCCGCAGGGCCCTGGTTTCATGAGACAGAGCGTTCCACCAGGCCGGAGCCAGTGTTGAGAAGGCCCTGGCTCTGGTTGAGGCTAATCTGACTTCCTTAGGGCCCGGGACCTCTAGGGTGTTGCTATTTATGGACCTTAAGGTCCTCCGTGGGGCATACCAGGAGAGGCGGTCCTGTAGGTACGAGGGTCCTGGGCTGTGAAGGGCTTTAAAGGTCAAAACCAGCACCTTAAATCTGACCCTGAACTCCACCGGGAGCCAATGCAGCAGGAAAAGCCCTGGGTGAATATGCTGCCATGGCAGAGACCCTGTGAGGAGCCTCACTGCAGCATTCTGCACCCGCTGGAGTTTCTGGTACAGCTTCAGGGGCAGCCCCCACAAGAGAAGGGAGTTGGTCCCTCATCCCCATACCATCCCGACCCAGCCAGAGGACCTCTGTCTTCGAAGGATTTAGTTTTAATCGGCTCCCACGAAACCATCCAGGGCCCATAGTTCAGGGGCAGAGCATCATCTTCTCATATAGTCAATCCCCTGCAGCTCAGTTGGTTAGAGCGTGGTGCTGATAATGCCAAGGTTGCAGGTTCGATCTCCATATGGGATGGCTGCATATTCCTGCTTTGCAGGGGGGTAGACTAGATGATCCTCAAGGTCCCTTCCAACTCTACAATTCCATGATCTCCAGGAATGTCTCCTACCTGAAATCCTGGAGGGCAGCTGCCAGTCACTGCAAGCCAGAGCTGAGGAACCTTTGGCTCTCCAGATGTTCCTGAACTCCCATTGGCCCCAGCCATTGTCCAGGGTTGATGGAAGTTGTTCAGCAACCTGTGGAGGGCCACAGGTTCCCCATCCATGCCGTAGGCAGTACAGTGATACCTCGGGTTAAGTACTTAATTCGTTCCAGAGGTCCGTTCTTAACCTGAAGCACCACTTTAGCTAATGGGGCCTCCTGCTGCCGCCGTGCCGCTGGAGCACGACTTCTGTTCTCATCCTGAAGCAAAGTTCTTAACCCAAGGTACTATTTCTGGGTTAGCGGAGTCTATAACCTGAAGCGTAGGTAACCTGAAGGTAACCCAAGGTACCACTGTACTGAGACCTGTGGTTTCACTGTGTGCAAGGCAGATTCCTACATTCCAGTTTCCAGCTTTTGGAGACAGCTTCCATACCTGTTGAAGTCGAAAGGGCAGCTTTCAGGGATATTTTCATGGGGTGAAGGAGGCAGACAAGTTTTTTTTAAATTTGTCAGATGCAAGGGGGGGTTACAGCCTCCATGGCAGAGCCATGATGTGGCCTCATTTGGTGGTCTTTGTTCCCACAATGCATCTGGGGCTGTGCTGCACCACGCCATGGCTTTCGGAATGAGGGATTGCGGGAGAATACGGCAGCCAGGCTGGCTGCCACGCTGCTTCAGTGCCTGCCGTGAAGGGCAAGCTAGCGCTTTCCCATTGCAGAATCCAAGCAGGCAGGCAAGTGTATCTCGGTTCAGCGCCAGCCGCGTCATAATCTGCGGCTGAAGACAGCAGCCAAGCGGAGCACGGGCAGCCGCAGGGGGAACATGGCTCTGTCTGCTGCCTGGCCCTCAGCAACTGTCGCCTGAGGCTGTGGCCTCTTGGGTAGATCCAGGCCCATTGAAGAAGCTGGGGATATTCCTTCAGAAGAAAAATAAGAGTTTAAAAACACTTCTCCCTCTTCTGGCCACCTGCCACACCTGTGAAACTCTTAAAAATTTCACCTCCTTTCCAGAGATAATAGAAATTTCACCTCCTACATTTCTCATGTAAAATGGTTAGAATTCCAAGTAGGGATTAATTAATTGTTGTAGCACCCTCCTTGGCCAGAAGGTGGCACCCTAGTCCACCTCTTGGCTCCAGATCCCACTGGCTCACTTGCATTACCTTGTCTTTGTCTTCTATGGAAAAAGTTGCTACCCCCCCCTCAAGATTACTAGATTCTACCCAGCTAAATTATGCTTCTGAAATTAATGAACCTAAGTTAGTCATGTCTGTTAAGATAACCCTACTCTGAGTAGGACTAGAATTGGCTTGAACTCTAACTCTAAAAAAACTCTTTAAAAAATAGCATAGCAAATATAACAAAAAAAATAATTGTCAGCTTGCATTATTAATAAAAGAAATCCAGCCAGCCTGACGTGAATTCTTATATTAATATAAGCTGTTCTGTAGGTTGTATCAAACTAAGCTCTACACAAAGTAGACCCACTGGAATTAGTGGACCTAAGTTAGTTGTGTTCATTAACTTCAGTGAGTCTGTACATAGTGAAATTAACACTGGGTACAACCCTATATCTCCAAACAGAGGTGGATGATTATAGGATATGCATTCGAACCTAGTTGTTGCATTTTTATCTTTTCCTTTTATCCATGGAGCTTTGGCCAGCATTCATAATTCTGTACCTTCTGTACCTTGCTGTGAAATTGCAACAAACCTTAAATTTAAACCAAGGGTTGCTGGCCTCCAGATGTTGTTGAACTGCAGCTCCCATCATCCTTATCTAAATTAGCCTGTTTCCGGGGATGATGGGAAATGTAGTCCTAAAACCACTGGAGGGCCACAGGGTCCCCCCAGTGCTGGTTTTAAGGCAAGAGGGAACAATTTAACCCGGATTTACTCTGAGGAGAGCGGATTTGAACTCTGGTCTCCCCAGCCCAAGTTCCAACTCGCTATTCATTGGCAGAAAGTATATTGGGCCTCTGGGTAAATGCCCACCTGATAGGCAGAAGCGGTGAAGAAGAAGAAGAAGAGGAGTTTGGATTTGATATCCCACCTTATCACTACCCGAAGGAGTCTCAAAGCGGCTAATATTCTCCTTTCCCTTCCTCCCCCACAACAAACACTCCGTGAGGTGAGTGGGGCTGAGAGACTTCAGAGAAATGTGACTAGCCCAAGGTCACCCAGCAGCTGCATGTGGAGGAGCGGAGACGCGAACCCGGTTCACCAGATTACAAGTCCACTGCTCTTAACCACTACACCACACTGGCTCTCGGTGATGCTTCCTTTGCAAATATTCTTAAAGGTTACTGTCCCAGTCCAGTTTACAACCTGCTGGAAGCAATGAGCTACCTACACATCATACATTTAAAGCTCCCCGCTAAAAAAGTAAAATAAAGCTTCTTGGGAACTGTAGCCACAGAGCAAAAATCACCAGCACACTAAACAAAGCACAGTTCCTAGGATTCTTTGAGGGAAGCCATCCACTTTGAACATGTGGTAGGTACCTAGTCCGGAATGGTGGGACGTTGGTGGCAACTCGCATGCTGAATTCTGCGTGTCCTGTTATTTTTACTGTCAAACGCTGTAATCTTTGCAGATCAGGACGGTGATAAGAAGCTGACCCTTTCCGAGTTCATCTCCTTGCCCGTCGGCACCGTGGAGAACCAGCAGGCTCAGGACATTGATGACGATTGGGTGAAAGACAGGAAGAAGGAGTTCGAGGAAGTCATTGATGCCGACCACGACGGCATCGTCACTATGGAAGAGCTGGAGGTGAGTGTGTCCTGGGAATTGGCTGTGGCTGCATATGCTCAAATTGCGAACTTTTTCATGTATCTTGGTTGAAATCCCATGTGAGAGGCACACACACACTGTTACATGTCCCCCGCTTCCCCCGTTGCCCTGATCCTTTTTTTTAAAAAAAAGAAATACAGATTTTTACTTTAAAAATAATTAAAAAGATATTGTGCAATATATATTTCCAAGGAACACTAAACAAAATATTCTATATATACACAACGTTATGCACTTCTGAGTTTTTATACCGTGAACTGCCTTGTGATCCTTAGAAGAAGAGTAGTACAGTGGTACCTCGGGTTAAGTCCTTAATTCGTTCCAGAGATCCGTTCTTAACCTGAAACTGTTCTTAACCTGAAGCACCACTTTAGCTAACTGTATATTTCATTAAATTTCCACAAATTTCAATACATAATAATTTTTTTCGTCCTTCCATTCCATTTCCCGTAGTGTGTTTTTTTTAAATTCTATCTCATTGCTGTACCCTGTGACTTCCCCCTTTTATATCATGACCATAATACAATCATCTCTCATTATTTCTGTTGCTGGTAGTTCAAATCCTCCTCGCGAATTCATCACGTTACGATATTTCTCCAAAAAAAGAGGCCTCCATTCTTCCATTTAAAAAGAGGCTACCGTTCTTCCATAAATGAAGGGCGGTATATAAATTATAATACAGGAAACTGAACTGTATTGTTATCTCAAATTAGCATCCAACTTTTTTTTTTTTAAAGGCAAAGTTAAGATTAGAATTATAAAGCTGCATCTAACAGTTACCAGGTTCACAGTGTCAAGTGATGTTCTGACCTTTAATCAAGCTTATTGATTTCTGAATTCTGAAAAAGCTGCTTCCCACCCCCCACCCCCTTGAAACAAGCAGGCGCACCCCCCTGCTGGTCATGCACCCTGCTCCACAAAGAATTCAGATGCCAAAGGGAGATAAAGAGCTCTACCTATAACTTCCTACTGTCTTGCATCTGAGCTGTATCGCAGCAGGTGATCAGCGCCGCCGTGGGCCCCCTTCGCTTCCTGAGACGTTGTTTAGGAACGAGGTTTGCTTGGTGCTCTTTCTGACGTCACTTTAACCCTTTCTCAGTTCCACCTTGGAAAAAGTGAAATTAGCGCACTGTCTGTCACGGAGGCAGTTAGACCTTTTTCGGCTATGTTCTGAAACAAAGTTTTGGGTATCTGAACCCTGGGCGAATCTGCACATTTGTGTCCTTCCATAACAAAGCTCTTTGTGTTTCGGAGAAGGGAGACTCACAGCAGGAAGTTTGGGGACTTTTCTGAAATAAATACTTTCTGATAATGTGACCCTGAATCTGATAAAGTGTTTTCCTGCAGACGAGGCCACTGAGGCTGTGGCTTAGGGTTTCTTGTATATCTCGCCGTACATTTCATTTTGGGGGTTTAGTATTCTGAAGAAAAGAAAATCTTCCGTACGCACAGATTTTTTTACTTATAATCAAGTTTGTCTCCTCTTCTCAAGCTCCACACCAAAGACAGCCAAGTTCTGCAAGTACACCACATCAGAAGCAGAATTAACTCAGTCCAGATTTTCAGATTAGTGGTACCTCGGGTTAAGTACTTAATTTGTTCCGGAGGTCCGTTCTTAACCTGAAACTGTTCTTAACCTGAAGACCACTTTAGCTAATGGAGCCTTCTGCTGCCGCCGCGCCGCTGGCGCATGATTTCTGTTCTCATCCTGAAGCAAAGTTCTTAACCTGAGGTACTATTTCTGTGTTAGCGGAGTCTGTAACCTGAAGCATATGTAACCCGAGGTACCACTGTATCAGGTTGTGTCCAGTGTCGGTCCTACTCAGAGTAAAACTCAGAGTTCTAGAAACACACCTCAGATCGAGATGTGGTTACTACTGACCTGTCCTGGTACAGCGAAAATCAAGGCTTGATTTTCTTAAATCATGTGGGAAACAGCCTTATACAAAGTCAAAGCACTAGACCAGCCAGAACAAACCTCTGTTTTGGCGGTGACAGCAGCTCTTTCAGAGAGGCCTTTCCTATCACTCAACAGCTGATCCTTCTTACCAGACATGCCAGGGTATTTCAACCTGGGTCATTCTGAGGTCCAGCGCTGAGGGCCTTCTGGCGGTTCCCTCACTGTGAGAAGCCAAGTTACAGGGAACCAGGCAGAGGGCCTTCTCGGTAGTGGCACCTACCCTGTGGAACGCCCTCCCACCAGATGTCAAAGAGAAAAACAACTATCAGGCTTTTAGAAGACATCTGAAGGCAGTCCTGTTTAGGGAAGCTTTTAGTGTTTGATGATGCATTACTGTATTTTAATATTTTGTTGAAAGCCGTCCAGAGTGGCTGGGGAGACCCAGCCAGATGTTGTTGTTGTTGTTGTTGTTGTTGTTGTTGTTGTTCTGTGTGCTAGTCAGGTCCTCTGCCAGTTACGATAACTTCAGCTAATCCCCTTTGTCCAGAAAACTCTGAGTAGCTATGCAAGGGCACCCAGCTCCCTCCCATCCTGCCTCTGGCCAGTTTTTGCCAATGCTGCTCCAAAGTGGCCCTCCCCTTCTGGCTTGGTTTTGACGCAGCCATTTTACCAGTCCATCGTCGGAGGCAGCAGCACTTCTGAACCTCAGTTTCTGGAAACTACAGAGGGGGAGGAGAGTGGTTTTGTACTTGGGGCCTGCTTGATGGCTTCGCACAGGGTGGCTCCTGTGAGAACAGGATCCTGGACTAGACAGGCTGTGGCCGGATCCAGCAGCCTTCTCTTACGCCCTTTGCTTTCTCTCTCCCTTCCCCAGGAATACATGGACCCCATGAACGAATACAACGCCTTGAACGAAGCGAAGCAGATGATTGCCGTGGCCGACGAGAACCAGAACCACCACTTGGAGCAAGAGGAGATCTTGAAATACAGCGAGTATTTCACCGGCAGCAAGCTCATGGACTACGCACGAAATGTCCACGAGGAATTCTGAGGGCTTGGCCCGAGAGGGGCTCTCACACACACTCTCTCTTTCTCTCTCTGTCTCGATGCACCTTCTTGCTTTCCCCCAAAAAACAAAGGTTACCTTTTGCTGCTATATCTGTGTTCTGTGTGTATACAGTGCGGTGTTCTAGACTTACTTTTTTATTTTTGAACGGAAGCCGTCCACAAATGAAAAAGAGCTACAGCTCGCTTGCCTTCGAGAGGAAAGTGCTCTCTGATTTCTACAGGGAAGGATCCACACCAGTTCTTGCCTGTGCTGTCGATCGGCAACTTCTTTTTATTTCCCTCCTTCAGGACACTCGGTTGTACCCTGCAAATGCCACACCCAGTTGTTCTGCTCTACTGTTTGGACTTTGAGAAGGCACCTTTAGTATTTGAGGACCATTATCTTTGCCTGGGGGCTGGGTGGGGGGGGGGCGAGGAACTCACGGGCTCCTTTGTTTGGTTTCGCATTGGTTTGAAGTTTCTGTTTTGGTGATTGCAGCAGTTTCCCACACCCAATACATCCTTTCAAACCAGTATTGGGTTCCCTTTGCAAGCAGCCGGATGGTGGGCCAGTTCTGGGTTAGAATGCAGACTTTCCCCCAGCAAAATTAGCAAAGTCAGCCCTTCAGTGGATTGTGTCCTTCCGCTTGCCCAGGCAGGAGCCCACATGACCAGCTGGTCCAGCACTTTCTCCTCTCCTCCCTTTACTCTCCGTTTTCCTCCTGGCTCAACACACGCCAAAGCTCAAGCGATCCTAAGCCACAATGCAGCAGGCTTCAAGGAACAACAATATCTTGCATAGATTTAGTGCCTCGTGCCAGGACACTCCAGTGGCTGCTTCTGCTGGAGTTAATATCACACAAGTCTCACGAACAAGTCCCACTCGCATGCCAGCTGAGGCGTTCTTTCCTAGGCAGCAAATGTCTCAACAGAGGCATCTCTTCAGGGACCTAGGCACACGGGCGTAACTACAGTCTTCATGGCTGAGCTGCTCACATGCCAGCATCTCGCACTGCGCTGCCTGTGGAAGAGGCAACACTCAGCGTTTATTGGCTGGAGTTTGGCAGCAGCTCCCCTTGAAATCAAGCACTCCCCCCCCCCAGCAGATAGACCTCAAGAATGTTCTCTTGCTCACGGACAAAAGCACCATGAAAGTGCATTTTAACCATCTGGGCCGATCACAGCCCAAGTCACTGTGCAGGGAGGCAGAGGACCCCTTCCAATGGACAGAAGTCCCATCTCGAGTTGTATAGCACGACAGATCCAGGGGGAGGACAATCCAGTAGCAAGTTCCCTAAGCAGGCAGGCACCAGGGACACGGGCTGCTTTTCTAGAATGGGGTCTAGGGGTATGTTTGAACAGCACCTGCTTCTCGGTTAAATAGAGGTGGGTGCACCTGTCTCTTAATAAAAATGATTTGTTTGAGAAAAGAAAATGTGCAAGCGCAGGTTGTCAAGGAGAGAGCTGTGAGCGCTCTTTTATATTTCAGCAGTGCCTGAGAGTTAATACACTGCAAGCAACAAACGTGCCCCTCATCCTTGTTCGAAGATGGAATAAGGGTGGGTCGGCGCCTCTGGCATTATCCCAAAATGGGCAGCAGGATATGGTTAAGCTCTAAACCGCAGCATTCATTAGGTACATACTACCTTGTCATAGGACCTAAAAGGGGTATCACATAATTGTAGAGTTGGAAAGGATCCTCAGGATTATCTAGTCCAACCCCCTGCAATGCAGGAAGATGCAGCTGCCCATACAAGGATCGAACCTGCAACCTTAGTGTCATCAGCGCTGCGCTCTAACGAACTGAGCGATCCAGGGTAGCTTCAGAGGCACCAGTTTGTTCCGTACTCCTGTGCATGCCCTGTTAACCTGCGCTTGGAGGGTGCACTTGTTTATATAGGCTATGCAAACCCAAGTTGCCTGGACCGTGGTGTCAAATCGGTGCCCGCCACAGAGAGTTTGCTTTATGCCAAGTATAGGTGCATGCTTGGGAGCCGTTCAGGATGCAGTGGTGCAGGAAAAGTGGGTGGAATCCAGCTAGGCTGAGGCAGAGGTCTCATGAAGATCTCTTGCTAGCAAAGTGGAGCAGCCCAGTGAACCCAGAACTGCGAAAAGTGAGAGTTGTAACCAAGAGACTTCCTGGTGTGTGTTGGATCTGACACAAGGGTAAGCTTAAGGAGAGGGCTGGAGGAAAGTCATCAAATCATAAAAAGTCACAGGTAGTGAATTGGAGGGAGATTACAAGTGAGTCTCTGGCCGGTCAAAGCTTAGTCGGATGATGGAGTTGTTCCTCAGGAATACATAAATTCAAATAACCCAGTTACTGGTGGAAGACTTTCTACAGGAAGACTGAACGATTCCCTTCTTCAGGTTCAGAAGTTGCTTCCCTGATGAGGGTTACGTTCATGAAGGTTTCGATTTTCATTTAAATGGGTTTATTCCGCTCCTGTCCTTTATACAGAAACACCAACACAACCCTGTTCTTTTAAGAATTGCAGCTTAAGGTGTCTGATGTTACCCTCTTTAATAGAATGTAAATACATGTAACTGTGTGTGTGTTTTATTATTCTTTCAAACACCCCCTGCTTTATTTAAACAAGGAACCTGTGGTCCTCTAGATAAGATTGCTGGATCCCCATCAGCCCCAGCCAGCATCACCAATGGTCAGGGATGTTGGGAGTTGTAGTCCAGCAATGTTTGACGTGACATGGCAAATAAGGACAAAAGGATTGGGAGGGAGAAGGAAAAAATGCAAGCCCAGGCACCAGTTCTTAAAAAGTCACAGCTCTTATTAGAACCAGCTGGGATTGAAATGCTTCATGGAGCCTAATATGTTTCATCAGTTTTTAATTCTCAGTTTTAAATTACTGTAACGTAACCCATTCTGGGACCTGCTGGGGAAGGGCACATCATAAAAATTATAATAATAATTTGGAGGGGTTCAGGCTTTCCATCTTGGGACTAAAGGCTCCTGGGAAGGGGGAAGAGCCAATCAGAAAGGAGTCTCCCTGCTGTGTCTCTGCATGAGTAGCTGTTCTGCCTTCTGTTAAGACTAATTAAAACAGGGGCTGCTGTTTACACATCCAAATCACATCAGCCATGGCCAGCATGACTAATGGTTGGTGTTGACATGAATTGGGAGTCCAGCAACTTCTGGAGGGCTGCAGATTTTCATTCCCAATTTTAACAGCTTGTATAAATGCTTTAGGGGGTGCTCCTTTGGGCATATGGGGAAGAAAAGCACACTTGAGTGATGAGTGCATGCAGAGCCTCTGCACTTGCTACTGTTCAGGTGGGAAGAGATGGGGGTGGCCGTTTTCTGCCTGAGACTCCAGTGAGCTGCTGCCAGTCAGAGCGGTAGATTATCCTGGGCAAGAGGGTCTGATCTAGCAGGCGGCATCTTGTGTTATTGCTATGACTCACTGCTTTGCAATTGTCTCCTGGCTGGCTGCATACAGCAGCCTTGCTCTGTATGGTACTGGTTTTAAACCAGTTGCCCGAGTGTCTCAGTGCTCGTGGGTTCACCTGCAAACTGGAGAAACTTGTGGAAGTCTTTTTCACATGCACCACAACCCAAGTACACATTGCAACCTGTCAGCTACCATAGGATACTTCTTTCAAGCTTATCTCCAGCAGAAGGCAAGGTGACGCAGCAAGCACTACGTTGGTGAACCCTGGTGAGCTTTCAAAAAATGAAAATGCAGAGGAAAGGGGTCAGGGAGGTAAGGTTGAGTCTTTTAAATGCCAGAGGGAGCATTCAAAAAGATGGCGCTGTTCCCTCTCGGGAACACGCACTGGGCAGTCCTTCCTTTGGGTAGCGCTCCTTATCGATGTCCCATGAATGGTTGTAGCTCAGCGGGACAGCATCTTCAGAGGGTCCCAGGCTCAGTCCCCAGCACTACCAGGTAGGGTTTGGAGGGACCTGCCTGAAATCCCGAAGAACTGCTGCCAGCCTGTGTCAACAGTACTGAGCTAGATAGACCAATGGTCTGAATTGGGGTAAGGAGCCTCTTGTTTTCCTATTTAAAGGAGCCCTTCATTCAGAACCATGAAGACCACGCTTCTTTTTTTAGTTGCAGGGGAAGAGCTGTTGCATGTTGGCAGAGCACCTGCTTTGAGTGCAGAAGGTCCCAGGTTCAATCCCTGAAATCCTGGAGACCTGTTGAAACTGAACCATATGGATTGGAAGGGGAGGGCAATGAGGCCAAGGTTCCCCATGCTGTCTTTTGAGCATCTGGGCTGCCTTCAACATTTGTTTTACTCAGAGTAGACCCATTGAGATGAATGGGCATGACTAGCTTGGGCCCATTAATCCCAGTGGGTCTGCTCTGAGTAACAGTGGCAGCTGGTCCATGAGGGCAAATGGGGCACTGCCACACCAACCTATTTGCAGACAGCACCCACCTTGTTGCATTTGTACAACTGAGGAGGAGGAGGATGAAACTAGAATGAGTTTCCTCTGCCTGCCGCAGAATAATTGGGACTTTACCTTTCTAGAAGTGCTGGTATCAGCATAATTTCTCTTCCGGTCCTTTTTCTCCGGCGAGGCCTGCAAGTTTTGCTCACTGCAGAATGAGGCTTCCGAGACAAGCAGGAAAAGTTCGGTCAAGGGCACCAGAAGATCTTACTCAAAGTCCACCTAGCTTAGCGCCCTGCTTCCAAGGGGGCCCGGCCCGGTGGTCCTACAAAGACCACACTCAGCGCCTGTAGGGCAAATAACCCCTTTCTGCTGGTACTGCACAGCAGTTGACATTCAGAGGTATGGAATAGACAAATCTCAGAAAACCATAGGATCACAGGGTCTTCTAATCCGCTCTCTGCAATGCAGGAATTGCAGTGAAATAACCCCTGACAGATGGACAATGTGACCCTTATTTTGTTATTGTTTAGTCGTTTAGTCGTGTCCAACTCTTCGTGACCCCATGGACCAGAGCATGCCAGGCACTTCTGTCTTCCACTGCCTCCCGCAGTTTGGTCAAACTCATGCTGGTAGCTTCGAGAACACTGTCCAACCATCTCGTCCTCTGTCCCCTTCTCCTTGTGCCCTCCATCTTTCCCAACATCAGGGTCTTTTCCAGGGAGTCTTCTCTTCTCATGAGGTAACCTCCCATTAAGGAGTGTTCGCCACCTTCCCAGGTAGTTAGTCTTAATGTTTAGTTGGAATTCCATTTCTTATAATTTGAATCCATTGGTTTGAGCAGCAGAAAACAACCTTGCTCCATATTCAGATAGTTGAAGTTGGCGGTCGTATCTCCTCTTTTCCAGGCTAAGCATGCCCAACTCCCTCGACTGTTCCTCATAAGGCTTGGTTCACAGACCCTTGATCATCTTGGTTGCCCTCCTCTGCACACGTTCCAACTTGTCAATATCCTTCTTAAATTGTGGTGCCCAGAACTGAACACAGTACTTCAAGTGGGGGTCTGACCAAGGCAGAACATAGCGATACTATTATTTCCCTTTGTCTGGACACTATACATCTGTTGATGCAGCCGAGAACTGGGCTACCTTCCCCGTCGCCCCCCGCTGCATCACATTGGTGACTCATGACAGCAGTCACGAAATTTAAAGATGCCTGCTTCTTGGGAGAAAAGAAATGACAAACCTAGACAGCATCTTAAAAAGCAGAGACATCACCTTGCCAACAAAGGTCTGTAAAGCTATGGTTTTCCCAGTAGTGATGTATAGAAGTGAGAGCTGGACCATCAAGAAGGCTGATCGCCGAAGAATTGATGCCTTCGAATTATGGTGCTGGAGGAGACTCTTGAGAGGACAGATCGTGAAGCTGAGGCTCCAATACTTTGGCCACCTCATGAGAAGAGAAGACTCCCTGGAAAAAACCCTGATGTTGGGAAAGATGGAGGGCACAAGGAGAAGGGGACGACCGAGGACGAGATGGTTGGACAGTGTTCTTGAAGCTACCAGCATGAGTTTGGCCAAACTGCGGAAGGCAGTGGAAGACAGGAGTGCCTGGCGTGCTCTGGTCCATGGGGTCACGAAGAATCGGACACGACTAAACGACTAAACAACAACAAGACCCCTAGATCCTTTTCGCATGTCTTTGGCTCTGGCTCCCCCTACTGTTGGGCTCCCAACCTGTCGCAACGCACACCAGGCACCGCTGGTTGAAAACAAACTACAGTAATGTAAGCTGGTGAGAGAGAAGAAATGCTGATCACTACAATTTACTCAAATAAACGGAATGAGTGTGAGCTGACTCAGAAAGAGGAAATGGATTTTGGTCTCCATTTAGAAAGAAAAACCCAGCAACAAAGGTCTTCTGCTGGGAACTTCCCTCTGGTTCAAGGCTGAAATTTGCCAGTCAGCCTCCAGAGTCTGCATGCTTTTCTCTTCCTGCTCTGCTTCGATGAAGACAGCAACTGGCACAGCCACGCTGAAGCTGGCCATGAACTACAGCCTGGGACTCGCTCTGCTCTTGATCTTCATTTTGCCCATGCAAACCGTGGGGGGCTTAAAGTGTGCCCAGAATGAATACCCGCTTTGGAACTCGAAGTGCTGCAGGAAATGTCCAGCAGGTAACTTAAGGCTGAAGGGAGGGTGTCAGGTGGTTGCCAAAGTCAGGTGGATGCTGTTGAACCCCAACTCTCTCGCATCAACCCCCAACCAGTTTGGCCCAACAGATGGGGAAGATGGGTTGTGCGATCCAACATCATCCAGGGATGTCTGGCATTTGGAGGAGCCATACGGACTAGAATGTTAGTTAGCAAAAAGGACTCCGAAACACAACAGAGGCAGGTAATCTGTGGCTCCCCAGATGTTGGGCTGCAATGTTCATCATTCCCCCAGCCAGCTTGGTTCAAGGCAACACCTGGTGGACCACAGATTCTCCAGTTGAGGTTAAATGGCAAAGAGTGTGTGTGTGTGTGTGTGTGTGAGAGAGAGAGAGAGAGAGAGAGAGAGAGAGAGAGAGAGAGAGAGAAAGAGAGAGAGAGAGAGAGGAAGGTTGCTTTCAGACTTGTTTATTGAGCACCCATCCTGATTTGTTTGCGGGGAGATTAGACCAGAGGTTCCCAAACTTTGGTCTTCTGGCCACCCATGCCTCACTCAGGGGATTCGCACCCCATCTGTGGATTTGCGGTTGAAGGAGGAGCTGACACACCCGTCGCGTAAAAGATCCCCATTGATTTTTAAAACTGTGTTGTTATTGCTTCTTTCATTTCTCTTCTTGCATTACGGTCTGAAGTCTATTGGAATTCAAGTTGCAATACAGTGGTACCTCAGGTTACATATGCTTCAGGTTACATACGCTTCAGGTTACAGACTCCGCTAACCCAGAAATAGTGCTTCAGGTTAAGAACTTTGCTTCAGGATGAGAACAGAAATCAGGCTCTGGCGGCATGGCGGCAGAAGGAGGCCCCATTAGCTAAAGTGGTGCTTCAGGTTCAGAACAGTTTCAGGTTAAGTACAGAGCTCCGGAACGAATTAAGCACTTAACCTGAGGTACCACTGTACAATCAGATCCAACATCTAAGAGATGTATTTGATGCAGCAAAAATATAATGAGAAATGATACAGCATCTAGCACAGTGCACTGCAATTGGTGCAGAAGGAGAAGGGAAAGAGGGAGTGGTCCAGCAAGACCCGTAGCCATTTTTCCATGGGTGGGAAGTAGCAGTGAGAGCTGGGAAAGCACTGGATTAGACAACGCCAGGTATTTACCGAGCAATTCCTTCCGAGTTGTTTGTGGGGTGGTTAGATGTTACATCAAGCAGATCTTTATCCCATGCCTTTCTTGCGTTTCCCCATCAGTTTCCTCATGGCAAAACCTCTGAACCTTTTATCGGAGTGGGGGGGGGGGCGGGTTGCAGAAAGAAGGTTTCGTGCATAAGAGCGCCAACTATGCAACCTTGATTTGCCGGCATGTGCTTAAATCCAAAAATAGTGATAATCTGGATTACAGGGAACAGGAGGGAAGACCCTATAATGGAACGGGATTTTGGTATTCATTTATTTATTGCAATGCGCTCTTTGTGGGGCTGCAGTGGAAGAAGACTGAGAAACTTTGATTGGTCCCAAATTCAGCAGCCAGATTTCTGGTTAGCTTTCTGTATAGATAACCCCTGTTTTAAAACGGCTTTAGTGGCTGCCATTTCATTTCTGGGCCCAATTCAAGGTGCTCACATTGGTGTTTAAAGCCTTCCGTGGCCCAGGCCCCGAATAACTGAAAGACCATTTCCTTCCCTGCAGACCCTCTGAGTTGGTCTGAGGGGGACCCTCTTGGTAGTCCTTCGTCCTTAGAGGTTCAGTGAGGGTAGCAGCCCAGGAGAGGGCCTTCTCTGTGGTGGCCCCTCAGTTGTGAAACTCCCTCCTCATGGAGGTGCGCCTGGTGTCTTCACCACACAGCTTCCACTGAATGCTGAAGACACACCTCTTCACCCTGGATTTGAGGTGTACAGTATATTTTTCAGGCCCACTTTTTGTGATTCCACGTTGTTCCAGACTGTTTGGGCGAAAAGACAAGAATCCTAAACATCCAGCTACATTTGAAACGTTTGGGGATTGTTTCACCAGTGTGTGTCTCTGCCCTTCGCCCCTTTTCCTCAGCACCCCTTTTTCTTCTGTTTAGGAAAAGAGTTGGCAAAACGTTGCACGGTGTCTACCGACTCAACCTGTGAGCCATGCGACCACGGCTATTACAATGAGGGCTACACCGAATCGAGGTGCAAGCGTTGCACAACCTGCTCCAAAGGTGAGGTCCTGTTTACAGACACACACAAATGTGCCTCAGAATACATGGGGAAATGAGCATGACTGGGAATGGGAAGAAATGAAATTGACAGATCTGTTGCCCCAGAAGACAGAGTAAGGCCAGACTAAACTTCAGGTGGTGATGATGATGATCATCATCATCATATCTATGAGTTGGGGTGCTAAGATAGGTGCTAGACCCCTCATCCCAGCAAGCATTAGAATTTATTCAAGGTGTCTAATTCTTGGAATAGCCAGGCTAGCATCCTGGTGAGGCTTGGTGTGAGATGGCAAATCCCTCCCTCAAGGGCAGAGTTTGGAGTTGAAAGGGGCAGTTGCATGACTTAGAAATAAAGCAGCAAACTGGAGAGAGAGTCAGAGCAATGTTTGATTTCTGTTTGAATCCAAGGCTGCGGCTTTGGAAGAAACAAGACCCTTTTGTGGTGTTAATGCTGTGAACCCCTCCACTGCAGGCTCAGCTTGTAAATAAACCATAGATCATAAAGACACCACAGTCTCCGCTGTGCCTCATTCCAAAGGGAAACACGAACACTGGGATATTGCGCTGCTCAGAGACTGGGGTGGAATACAGCACATTATTATTTAGACTGGTGGGTTTTCTTTCAAAGAGTGGTGGATATCTTCAACAAACACACCATTATGATGTTTGAGGCAGCTTTATTTGGACATAATAACTGCAGGGAGGTAAAGGGGTAAAGGTACCCCTGACCATTAGGTCCAGTCGTGACTGACTCTGGGGTTGCGGTGCTCATCTTGCTTTACTGGCCGAGGGAGCTGGTGTACAGCTTCCAGGTCATGTGGCCAGCATGACTAAGCTGCTTCTGGCAAACCAGAGCAGCACACGGAATGCTGTTTACCTTCCCACTGGAGTGGTACCTATTTATCTACTTGCACTTTGACATGCTTTCGAACTGCTAGGTTGGCAGGAGCAGGAACCAAGCAATAGGAGCTCACCCCGTTGCGGGGATTCGAACCACTGACCTGATCGGCAAGTCCTAGGCTCTGTGGTTTAACCCACAGCGCCACCCGCGTCCCTAGACACCAGGGAACCCCCCCCCCCAAAAAAAGGCCTGTAAATTACACAGGCTTTTATAGAGGCATTCACAGGCCTTAGCTTTACATGTGCATAGATATTAGGTTAGGTTCTCAGAGGCAAAGCATGCTTGCATTATCAGGGCTGGACGCCTGATTCAGCGGGAAGAAATGGTGCCTACTTTCTGTCAGACTATCTCAAGGCATAGTCCTTCCTGCACAAACATTCTTGACATGTCCTTAAGACACTCTGGGTAAGGAGGTTCTCCTAAAAATATCCTCTCGCACACTCGTGTGCACCTCTCATCACATGTAGCCTATCTATCCCAGCATATACTATAATTCCCACTACATCTTCTGGGACCGGAATGGAGATTCAGAATCAGCCCTCCAGACTCCTAATGGAAGTGCCTTACGCTCTGTCTGCTCTGAGCATAGGCTCTCAGCCAAATCCTGATCCCTGGGACCTCTTTTCTGCTGCCACTGATCTATGGCATCTTTCCCCCCAAATCTGCTTTCCACCAGATCAGGCCAGTGGTTTATCGCCTACAGGAGCGGGGAGCTCCTTCTTTTCAGCTAGCACATCTCGTTCCATCTTCATTTTTTTCTTTTTTCTTCTACAGACAAGGGACTCCAGGAGAAGGAGTCATGCAAAACAACCTCCAACACAGTCTGCACATGCCTCCCAGGCCATTTTCCAGCCAGTGGAAATTTTGGCGAAAAGAGTGAGTACTGAGTTTTCTGAAGTCCAAGGCCGGTGGTGGCCTGTCTAAATATATTGCTAGTGGAAGCCACTTCTCGACTGTTCCTAGCCAAAGTAGGAAGTGACATGCCCAGCACGAATCCAACCTGCTCCAGTATTGCCTTATTTCTTAGGGATTTATTGCAGATATTAATATCGCACAGTTTGAAGCGACTGGATGCATAAGAACTGACTCCTTTCGGGAGAAATCATTCTCCAGACCCATAAAGATATGATTCAAAGTTTTACTGGCAGAACTTTCTTTGTAACAGAATTAAAATATCAAATGTACATAAAAAATGTCTTGTGCTGTTCAGCACATGCTCAGCATCTTACAAAATATGAAATAATTTCAACTGACCTAGAAGCAGAGGTCTGTCTCTTCCCACAGCATCCATTTCTTGCCTGGAGCTGTTTTCTCTCTCTCAGCCAGAGAGGGTCTTTCACTTGTTCTTATTTCACAGAGCCTTGAGACAAAAGACACAAAGGCAACTCCTCACAAAATGGAGATTTGCAACCCAATACCTTCATTGCATGATCTAAGGTTACAACACTCACACGTTCGCTACCAAAGAACATCAGTTAGTTAGTTAATAATCAACTCAGCAAGAGCTCAGAGTGCTCTTCTGGGCTTTCATAATGGGGGATAGTCCCCACGTTAAACCTTTTCACCAATACACATTTAGGCATTCTAATTTCAGTGTCAGTTATTAAACTATTAAAATTAACAGGGCTATCCACACTTACCTTTCCTCTGTACTTTGCAGGCATGAGCCAAGCACTTGTTTGTTTGTTTGTGCAGTTTTTCCCACAAAAACCTGCACCTTACAGCTGAATGGGAAGAAACGTTAATCCACGGAAAACCTGAATTGCTTGTTTGTTGTGATTCAGCTTTAAAGAGCAGGTTTTTGCAGTGAAAGCTCTGGAGCTTTAAAGTGTGGCCCAAAGTCCAGGGCAAAATTAAGTGTGGACAAGCCATTAGCTTGCTTTTTAAAAACTGTTTTGTTTCTTATCATTTCAGTCTGTAAACCTTGTCCCAGTGGGCAGTTTCTCAAAAGAGGGGATGTGAAATGTCAATCTTGGCCAGAGTAAGTATTGTCCAGCAAAAGATCATGTTTAAGGGCAGCTGATGTTGGTAGGGTCAGCAGAACTGGGATAGATAGATGACAGACAGACAGACAGACAGACAGACAGATACTCAGATTTACATTTATTTATTGCATTTATGTACATTTTCTTATAAGGAATTCTCCTCTCCCCATTTCACCCTCACAACAACCTGGTGTGGCAGGTTAGGCTGAGAGACAGTGACTGGCCCCAAGGTCATAACCATTTTATTTTATAAAACAAAACATATACTTGTTAATAGCAAAATAGACTTCACATGTATAAAAGCTCATAAACCTCCATAATTAAAACATATATCAACAACAATAACAATTTTGTAGTCATTTTTATAATGACTTCAAAAGTTTTAAGTTGTTTAAAACTGTTCTAATATTGTGTTTTCATACTAATGTCATGTTTTACTTGTTGTAATTGTAACTGCTGTAGTCTTAAACATACACACCCTCCGGTATTAAAAGTAGTATGCTTAGCGCTTTAGGTCGGGTACCAAGAGAATCCAATGAAGGCATTAAATTATATGCATTTAAAAACGTAATTGAACAATCCCATTAAAACAAGATATATAAAATAAAACTGGAGACTTGGGGTCATGAGATCAAGGGAACACCTGTGCAAATGGGTGCATCTTTGAAAACCGGCAGAATGCCAATACAGATGGGGCCTGAATTATCCTAAAAATATTGAAATGTTCTTCTTCTTTTTTTGCTCACAACTTTTCTCTGTGGATCCAAGAGTGACGACTGTCACACGTCAGCCTAGTTCAGAACGAGGGCCTGGTGTGTCGACTACGGACCCCACATTTACTCGCGCTGTTTCATCCACTCATGTGAAAGTGATGGATCCAGGAGTATCCGGAGCATTTGGACCCGAGAACCGGAGTAAGGGGGATAAATGCTGATTCCTCTGCTAATTTCTCTTGTTCCATTGCTTTCAATGGGGGGGGGGTCACCAATATGGTGTCTGTAGGTGCAATGGTGCCCTTAAGGTCTTTTCCTGGTGCTCACAAAGACTCTAAGCCCCACCCCATTGAAAATGATGCAGAGCTGAAGGAGGAAGTTGGAAATGCGACACTCTTCCCCACTTCCTTTTTCAGCTCTATGTGCTTTTCAAGGCTCAGGTTAACCCGGCTGGCTCCGCCAATCACCCAACTCACTTTTCCAAAGGATGTGTGTGTGCTCACTTTCTCTCTTTCTGTCTCTTGGGCGAAGGGAGAAGCGACCAGAGGAGCTGCTCAAAAGTCCAAATGTACCCCCCAACCAAAAAATGTTGGCACCCCCGCTTCTAGTTTTCCATGGGCTCACTCTGGCCTGTACTTCATTCTTTCTCAATCCCATTTTAAAGTAGATAATCTACACATATTCTGCAAAATATACATTTCTTTAAACTTACCCCAAAATGACTTAATAGATGCAGCAATTCCAAAACATGTAGGGTTGGGCCCAGACTGTGGGTTATAGCCAATGCTACCCTACTCAGAGTAGACCCATTGAAATTAATAAATCTTAGTTAGCCATGAGTGTCATTGAGCACCTGCCCTGAAGTTATCAGACCCACTGAAGTTAATGGATATAACTTAGGGCCATTCATATTAATGTGTCTCAGTATCCATGATTAAATGGGACGCGGGTGGCGCTGTTGGTTAAACCACAGAGCCTAGGGCTTGCCGATCAGAAGGTCGGCGGTTCAAATCCCCGCCATGGGGTGAGCTCCCGTTGCTCGGACCCTGCTCTTGCCAACCTAGCAGTTTGAAAGAACGTCAAAGTGCAAGTAGATAAATAGGTACCACTCCGGCGGGAACATAAATGGCGTTTCCGTGCGCTGCTCTGGCTCGCCAGAAGCAGCTTAGTCATGCTGGCCACATGACCCGGAAGCTGTACACCGGCTCCCTCAGCTAATAAAGTGAGATGAGCGCCACAACCCCAGAGTCAGCCACGACTGGACCTAATGGTCAGGGGTCCATTTATCCATGATTACCAGCAATCCATGATTTATCCATGATTACCAGCAATCCATGATTTATCCATGATTACCAGCAATCCTATCCATGATTACCAGCAAGTAATCCCCATTGAACTAAATGGGCTTGCTGATGAGTCGATAAGCATAAGCTTGTATTTAGGGGCACTTTGCGCCCATTGAAACCATAGAATGGTAAGAGTTGGAAGGGGCACAAAGGGACATCTAGCCTAACCTCCCACAACAGGACTTAAGTCATGTTTCCAAACTGAATTTGAAATCTATTTCCCCTTTTTCAATCATCCACACCTTTTTTCTTTTTTAATGGGGAATTCGGAACTTCTCTGAGTCACTCCGAGGTGGCATTTGGAGAGTTAACTCCTAGCTTAATAGCTGGTGCAATGAGCCCTTAAAATCTTCCCCCTGACAGCTTTAATGTTTGACCTCTCTCCTCTGTCTTTTAGTGTTGGTACTGATCATCTCCATCACTGCAGTGCTGCTTCTTGCAGTGGGAGGGGTGGCCTATTTTCTAATTTGGGGAAAATCCAAGAGGAAAAAGGTGGAGGTCAAGGCAAGGACTGAGGCGCTGTCAAGAATGCTTCAGGAAGGTATGTCCAGAGCGAGAATGAATGACACAAAAATCAAACATGTTACGTTTGCTTCATGTTACTTTCTTTCAGGTTACGTCCCGTGGCGACCCGGAAGTACTGGAAAGGGTTACTTCCGGGTTTTGCCGCTAGTGCATGCACAGAAATGCTAAATCGCGCTTCGTGCATGCGCACAAGCACCAAATCGCACCGCGCACCAGCACAGATACGGCGCTTCAGGTGGTGCTCTTTTCATGTTGCGAACGGGCCTCCAGAACGGATCCCATTTGCAACCGGAGGTACCACTGTATTTATTTATTCATTTGTTTATGTATTGCATTTACATCCCACTTTTGTCTCCAAGGAGCTCAAGGTGGCAATGCATAGTTCTCTCTTCTGCTTCCGTTTAACACCCCCCCCCCCACACACACAACAACGGCCCTGTGAGGTAGGGAAGTCTGAGAGGCAGTGACTGGCCCAAAGTCACACCCAATGAGCTTTGTGGCTGAGTGGGGGATTTGAACCCTGGTCCTAGCCTGACACTCTTAACTACTAAACCACACTGGCCATGCGCTTTCTGAAACAATATGCAAACCGAAACACAGCTAGCCTTCAAAACTCCTACGGAGAGCTGCAATTCCAGGAGTAGTTTAACCGTCAACCCCTATCCTCCCAGGGAACTCTGGGAATTTCAGCTCTTTGAGGGGAGTAGCGGGTCTCCTAACAACAACCAGCACCTTTAACCAAATTACAACTCCCACAATTCTTTGGGGGCAGCCATGACCGTTTAAAGAGGTATCGCAGCACTTAAAGTGAATGTGGCTTCGGTGAAGCTTCCCAAACCTGATGTCCGTCAGAAACTGCTGGACTATAACTCCTGTCGCCTGGTTGGAGCTTTTGGAAACCAGAACCCAACAATTTATAGATGACCACCTGTTCTTTGGCTCTGATCTGAATCAGAAAGTCCATGTTCTAAGATGACCTTCTCCAGTTTTAGAAACAAGATATGCTTTCTGCGCACAGGTTTTCCCTCACACCTTATCCATACCCTGATTTAAGCTGGACATCCCGGAATTACAGATGTCATTCTTGGCTTCTGATTGGATCCTGGAATGTCCCTTTTTTTGGTTTGGCGCTCTGGCACGAGTGAGCTGGCTTGCGCCAGTGCACCAGAACAAAAGGGGTTCGGTTTTTGTCTCGCGCTCTGACACTGGTCAACTGGTTCCTGCAAGAGCTCGGGACCAAAAAAACCCAAGCATCCGAATTTGGATCATCCAGATGTTGAAGCGTATGCTTACCTGTCTTCTTTGTCACGGCTAAAATGGCCGCTGTTTCTTTAATGCTTAAAAAAAGATGGGTCAGCATGAGTCAGCGGTCTGCACCAGGTTGTATATATAGAGTGAGAAATGTTAATTTGTTGTTGGGTTGGTTGGTTGGTTAGTGAAAGCTGGTGGTGATGTGTGTACAGTTGGTCAGTCACTTTTGCACAAAGACTTTTAAGAATAAAAGCAGAAAGCACTCTGCAAGGATATTCTTGTGGACTCTTTTGTGCCGACAAGGGTCTGAGGACCAGGCTGAGGAGACAAAGGGAGGTCAGAACCCTTTCCTTTTTTTTTTTTTTTACAAACACTGACATTCTCCACCTTCACCTATGCAATTCCCTCCTCCTCATCTTTCAGACGGAAGAAGCAGTTACCGAATTCCCATCCAGGAGGAGCAAGTCGACAGCAAATCAACCTTTGTGCAAAACTAACCTTCCCCAGGATGAAGAAGAAAAATTCGCAACTTTAACCTCTGAGCCAGAAGTCATGGACTTCAAGATTCCCCTCCCTTTCTCCCCGGATTTGACCCCTGGTCATTCTTCCTCCCCTCCCCCCTTAACACCCCTTTTTCATTTTATTCATATTTTAAAGCCGTGTTTCTCAGCTAGGTAGGCATATGAAGATCTTGGGTGTGTTTGTTTCAACAGCAACAACAAAGTAAATATACGTAAATAAGAAAAATCAAAAGTCACAAAATTTCAATCCATTTGAAAATTCAAAAGAACGAATTAGGGGAGCCAGGTTTGAAAGGAGTGCGGTGGGATCTTTTATTTTAGCTACAAGCGGCTATTAAAAAAATAAAATTGAGAAACACTGCCTTAAAGCAATATTCTAGAACGCCTGATATTGCTGGACTACAACTCCCATTGTCCCTGGCCATTGGCCATGCTTGCTGGGGCTGATGGGAGTTAGAGTCCCAGCAACATGATTCTTCACCTCAGCCCTATAGATCTGTGTTGGCATCAGTGCCTTAACTTACATTAAAGTGATAACAATGCATTGTTAACGTTCTACCGATTTGGTAGATCTAGTATTCCCCCTCTTTTAAAACAAATTCATGTCTGGAGGATAACCTCTTCCACCAGCCCCAAGGGATTCCTTCCACATTGGAAAGGTGAGCTTGGCGGCATTAGGGATGTTTAGTTACCTGTATCAGGTTGGACTAAGCGAGGATCCCTTTAGTAATAATAGTTCAAAAACCATCAGTAGCTTACACTTGGGGTCGACCCATTGAAACCAATGGGAGCCAGGTTAGTCTAGAACTCAGGAATAGATTCAAGACAGCCAAAAAGAAGTACACAGCGTAATAGACTGTGGAACTCTCTCCCACAAGAGCCAGTGGTGACTTTAAAAGAGAGGAAATCCAATGAGGAGTAGGCCTTTGATGGTTCTTCTAATGTTCTTTGCCATCACTATTAACTTCAATGGGTCTACTCTGAGTAGGACTAGCATTGACTATGGCTGTGCAGGCGCATAGACCCATCTGCTTCCAGTGTGAGCTCAGGGGGGGTTATATCCAACTTTTAAGTTTCTTACTGCCATTTCAGTCGGCATTTGTAAGTTACCTTAACACCACAGGTCCTGAAAACATGTGCCTGTATTTTATTATTTTATTTTGTACAACACCTGGTTATTTCAGGTGCTTTATATGTAATAAACATGGCAGTTATTCCACATTAAACAAATGTGGAGTTTCGGAGTGTGCATTTGAGGAGAAGCGGTCAACCTTTTTTTGACTTAATGTTTGGTTGTGGGGTAAAGCACTTCAAAGCAACGATTGCCTATGAATTTCTCGCAAGGCGTGGTTTGCTTGATGATGGCTTAAACAGATTGCAGCAAATTTACTGTGTGTTCCTTTCGGAAATATTAGGTTTGGTTCCAGATAGGGAATTTGAAAGACCCAGAGATAAGTAAAATATTTTAGGGGTGTTCTCTTAAACCATCCGTGCAACCAAGTGTACTAAAGTTATTAGCCTGTAATTTTTTTTATTAATTCGTTAATTTTTAAAAAAATTTACCAGCCTGCTGGGACTGTCTAAAGAGGGTGTCAGTGGGGGAAAGGGGGGACCGCCCTACCAAGCTCAGCTTGCCCCCACCCGCCTGCTTTCTTACCACCTCCCAACTTCCTCCTCCTAATTCTCAGACTTGCCCCTTGTAGAACTCAGCAGGGGAGGAAGATGGGGACAAAATCAGAATTAGTTGGCTCTGATTGCCATTGGCTCTGGTTCTGCCTGTCGTCATCGTCCCCTGGCTCTGCCTACTATGTTGGGCATACAGGAAGGGAGGTCAGTCTGGTAGCGACAAGGGGCAGGGCCTTTTCTGTGGTGCCCCCATGATTACAGAACTCTCTCTCCTGAGATATACAATCGGCCCTCTGGGAACAAATGTAGGGGTGCAATTAATTAGAGCAGGCATAGGCAAACTCAGCCCTCCAGATGTTTTGGGACTACAACTCCCATGACACCTAGCTAACAGGACCAGTGGTCAGGGATGATGGGAGTTGTAGTCCCAAAACATCTGAAGGGCTGGGTTTGCCTATGCCTGAATTAGAGGTTCCAGTAGGCTGTCACCTCTTTTTTTTATCTTGTACTGGCAGGGCTGGCTGTTGATTTTTTTAAATGCAGCCCAAATGTCAGAGTTAACAGAGAAGCAGAGAATTAAAGAGTTGGAAGGCACCCCAAGCGTTGCCTAGTCCAACCCCCTGAAATGGATCTTGAATTTTGACAATTCACTGGGAGGTGGGGGGGGTGTTTACCTGTGCGATAGATATATTTTCCGTTTTCCTTTTCGGCAGATACTCTACACAGCCAGCTCTTGCACCACGGGAGTGACACCTGAATGTTAGGCAGCTACCGCAACAAATAAAAAAGTATTCTGTTCTGTCTGTGTGGTGATTAAAACTAATCTCACTTTAGTTTCTAATCCAGATTAATTCATCCGGAGTAAAAGAATGGCCTTTTTTGGGCCAGACCAGTCCAGCTGGGTGGCAGCCAAGGAAGCTGAACATTGGAAGACTCCAGGCAAGACAAAAGGAAGAAGGACCTCTTAGTTAAACTATGGAACTCATTGCCACAGGAGGCAGGGATGGCCACCAATTTGAATGGTTTAGACAAATTGGGTTAGACAAATTCACAGAAGACCAGGCTGTTCTTCTGGCCATGATGGCTCTGCTCTGCCTCCACAGCTGGAGGCAGCAAACCTTCTGAATACCAGTTGCTGGAAACCACAGGAGGCGAGAGGGTCCTGCTTGTTTTGAGCTTACCATGGGGGCATCTGGTTAGTCACTGTGAGAACAGGATGTTGGACTAGATGGGCCTTTGGCCTGATCCAGCAGGGCTTATGTTCTTATAGTTGTTTTGATTTTGTGTGGAGTGCCCTACCTGGGTGGATGGAGCAGCCAAGTAATTTCGTTGTCCCCGAGAGGGGGCAATGACAATAAAGATATTATTTATTATTATTATTATTATTATTATTATTATTATTATTATTATTATTATTGGTGGGATATCATTATTTTTCCAGTCCTAGGGGTTGTATATCAATGAACTCTACTCAGAGTAGACCCACTGAAGTAAACAGACCTGTTTCTGTCCGTAGCTGAACATCCTTTCCCCCTTTGGAGATGCAAAGAGGTTGAGGGAACATTTTTTTCATATGAGGTGGACTTGTAAAAGTGTACAGTGGTACCTCGGGTTAAGAACTTTATTCGTTCTGGAGGTCTGTTCTTAACCTGAAACTGTTCTTAACCTGAAGCACCACTTTAGCTAATGGGGCCTCCTGCTGCCGCCGCGCCACCGGAGCACGATTTCTGTTCTTATCCTGAAGCAAAGTTCTTAACCTGAAGCACTATTTCTGGGTTAACAGAGTAACCTGAAGCATATGTAACCTGAAGCGTATGTAACCCAAGGTACCACTGTATTGGGAAATGAACCATAATGAATTGGGGGGGAAAATATTTTAAAGTACTCCCCCCCGCCCCCAAACCCAGAGTCTTTTCTGTTGGGGATAATTCAGACTGAAATTCCCAGGTGTCCAAAAAGGTTATTTATGTATGCCACTACTGCAGCCTGCATTTTGTTAGTCCCCAAATGGAAAACGAGCGAGGTCGCAACCAAAGAAGAGTAGCAACTTAAGTTGACAGAATATACGCAGCTTGCAGACTTGACATATAGAATAAGAAAACAAGAAGAACATACGTTTAGAGAAGATTGGAAAACGTTTATTGAATATATGGGAAATAACTGTGTACAGCTGAAAACGCTGGCAGCATTAAGATAGATTCAACAGCGTAAATAAGTTTTGATGGATGGAATACTGAATGGTATAAAGGTAAAGGTAAAGGGACCCCTGACCATTAGGTCCAGTCGTGGCCGACTCTGGTGTTAGGGCGCTCATCTCGCTTTATTGGCCAAGGGAGACGGCGTACAGCTTCCAGCTCTGTTGCAGGATTTGAACTGCCGACTTTCTGATCGACAAGCCCTAGGCTATGTGGTTTAACCCACAGCGCCACCCGCGTCCTTGGACACTGAATGGTATAGTTTCTGTAAAATATGCAGGGATTTATGGTATGCAAAATGAACCATGGAAAGAGAAGAATGGAAGTAACTGATATTTTAAGGATGTAAATATTATATTATTAATTATATTATATTATATTATATTATATTATATTATATTATATTATATTATATGGAAATAATATAGAAAATAATATAGAAAAATCTGGAAAGCTCTTAAGCAAGACAATAATGGTCGTGTTTGCCACCCTCTCCTTCTGTTGCCAACACAACATCTTGTGGCAGCCCGAGATGCTTCCTCTTGGCAGACAGACACCTGCCGGCTGGCGGCTTCAGTAGGTGACAGACATCCTTCAGTGTTTCTCCTCCTACCCCATTTTCCATAAGAAACAGCTCGGGCAGGGAGGCTGCCTACGCAAAGAAAAGAATCTGGCAGCTTCCTGGCTCTTAAAATAGCTAACCAGCGGCTGCCTTCATCCTGCCACCGTTGATCTTATCTGTTGGCGTGATGAAGAGGGACTTTACCTTTTTAGAGCTACTGGTATCAGCACAATTTCTCTTCCTGTTCTCAGATGAGGCCTGCAAGCTTTGCTCTCTGCAGAATGAAGCTTCCGAGACAAGCAGAGGCCTTTGTCTAAGTTCAGTCAAGAGTGTCAGAAGATTTTACTAAAAGTCCATCTAGCTCAGCTCCCTGCTTCCAAGAGAGCACAGCCCAGCGGTCTTGAAAAGCTGTCACAGTCCGGTTCACGGGTAATCAAAGTCCTGGCAGGGGACGTCAGGACCAGGGGCAAGATGGCGGGGTGGGAACGGGGGTCCAGAAGCCAGGAGTCAGGAAGTCAAGAGTCCGAGGATCAGAGAGCTGGGAGTCAAGAAGCCAAGGGTCTGAGGATCAAGAAGCAGGGAGTCAAGAAGCCAAGGTTCAAGGATCAGGAACCAAGAAGCCAAATGCAGCAAGGCAGGAAACGTGTTGCTGTGGCAAAGAGCCAAAGGGAAATGCTGCCTTTATATCCCTTCCCGGCTCTTGCCACCAGGTGCAGTGAGTTACCAAGCGGCCTCACCTGTGCGGCCGCGCCTTGCCTCTCCAGAACAAACTTAGGAAGGCCCCAGTCCTGCGAAGCCCTACTGGTCACAGGGCCTGGCTCCTGCACACACAGCTGACAAAAGTTTACCATCAGCGCCCAAAGGGCAAAGAAACCCACATTTTAAGCCACTGAAGGCAGTGGAGGGCAAGGGAATTCACTGGCAGAGGAAGGGGGGTTCGGAGGGTGCAATCCGCCCTGGGTGTCATCCCTGAGGGGGAGGGACAATGCCCCCCCCGGGTTGCTCGCCCCGCCCATGTGGGCAGCTAGCCCCGTGCCCCTGGGTGCACAGCATGTGCGCCGCTCCATGTGCCGGAGCAGCTGACTCCGCCTTTGAGGGAATTCTGCTTTATTTATTTATTTATTTATTTATTCGTTCGTTCGGGATTTTTACATACATTATAGTATCTCCTTCCAATGGGAATTCTGCATTATATACAAGGTTAGTCCTCATCAGAGTATACCCATTGAAACAAATGGGCATGACTAACTTTTTTTGTTTGTTTGTTTTAAATGCTTTATTATTCATTTTCCATATATATACAACACGTAGTCATCTTCATTTCAGTCAGTCCAATAAAGATATCGCAAAGGATACGTACAATTTCAACTTACATGCTTTCTACACAAACCGATGACTTCCCATCCTCTCCATATTTTCCTTTATATTAAACATCTTGCTTTAATTTATTATTCCTATTTTGTAAAAATTCTCTTTTCTATTTCGATATCGTATTCCACCATATGTAGTGTTTACAGAAATCATTCAAAGGCAACTACCGTGTTTAGATTACAGCTGCTTTTCAAATAATTTTTGAAATTACCCCATTCTAGAATGAACTACTGTCTGGGCTTCTCTCTGATTCTTTACAAAAAAGAGGCTAATTCTGCATATTTTGTCGATTTGGATAACCATTCAACTCTGGTAGGGAGTTTGTCATTTTTCCAATATGTCGCAATAAGCACCCTCGCAGCCATGGTTGCATACAAAAAAATTTTCCTTATGCCCTTGGGGATGTCCGTGCCTCTAATACCCAGAAGAAACGCTTGACTAACTTAAGGCCCATTAGTTTTAAGGGGTCTGCTGTTGAGTTAAACCTTGCAGGCTATATAGCCTTCTGTAATTAATTACACAGCCAGTGAAGAATAAGATCCTTTTATCAGCCACAAAACTACTACAGAGACCCACTTTGTTAGGTGGTCCACAATACTAATTTATCAGAGCTCCCATTGTTCGGTCCCTGCTCCTGCCAACCTAGCAGTTCAAAAGCATGTCAAAGTGCAAGTAGATAAATAGGTACCACTCTGGTGGGAAGGTAAACGGTGTTTCCGTGCGCTGCTCTGGTTCGCCGGAAGCGGCTTAGTCATGCTGGCCACATGACCCGGAAGCTGCCTGCGGACAAACTCCAGCTCCCTCGGCCTATAGAGCGAGATGAGCGCCGCAACCCCAGAGTTGTCCGTGACTGGACCTAATGGTCAGGGGTACCTTTACCTTTACCTTTATGGTGGGAAAAGGGGATAAAATGTTCAATTGGCTGCAGTACCTATAGGAAGCAGAGGGGGGGAGCTCTTTCCCAATCAAAAGCTGTGTAACAGTGAGGTTTGCCAAACAGATGATTCACGATACAGTGGTACCTCGGGTTAAGAACTTAATTTGTTCTGGAGGTCCGTCGTTAACCTGAAACTGTTCTTAACCTGAAGCACCACTTTAGCTAATGGGGCCTCCGTTTGCCGCGTGCCACTGAAGCGCCATTTCTGTTCTCATCCTGAAGCAAAGTTCTTAACCCGAGGTACTATTTCTGGGTTAGCAGAGTCTGTAACCTGAAGCGTCTGTAACCCGAGGTACCACTGTACTTTATATATTTAAAATATTCACCATCATAATAAAATAATAATAATTTATTATTTATACCCCGCCCATCTGGCTGGGTTTCCCCAGCCACTCTGGGCTGCTTCCAACAGAATATTAAAATACTAAATATTAAAACATTAACAGCTTCCCTAAACATACGCTGACTTCTCACCCTAAGGTCTTCCAAGCAGCCAGACTGTCAGTTAAGAGTCTTATGTTGGCAGCAAGACCTGCTGCTCTCTCCCCTCCCTGGCAAGACCAAACACAGTGTTGTATAGTGGTTAGTGTGTCGGACTAGGACCCGGATGACCTGGGTTCAAATCTTCACTCAGGCACAAAACTTGCTGGGTGTGACCTTGGCCAGTTACTGTCTGTCTGCCTCACCCTAGCTCACAGGGCTGTTGTGGGAATAATAATAATAATAATAATAATAATAATAATAATAATACAGTGGTACCTCAGGTTAAGTACTTAATTCATTCCGGAGGTCCGTTCTTAACCTGAAACTGTTCTTAAGCTGAGGCACCACTTTAGCTAATGGGGCCTCCTGCTGCCGCTGCACAATTTCTGTTCTCATCCTGAAGCAAAGTTCTTAACCTGAGGTACTATTTCTGGGTTAGTGGAGTCTGTAACCTGAAGCATCTGTAACCTGAAGGGTCTGTAACACGAGGCACCATTGTAATAATAATAATAGAGGGTGCATAATGAGTGGGATCAAGCTGGCAAAGAGATGTGGCTAATAAAATGGGCCCACTCCCCTCAGCCCTTAAATCTTGTGATTCAGGGATAGCAACATTGGCCAACCTTAAAGGGTGAGGGTTCAGCAACGTAGAGTATGCAGAGAGGTTTGGACATCTGAAAGCCCTGAATCGCCGTCATGTATGATTGCTGTTAAAAGGAAGGATCGGTCATGGTGGTATTGATCATTTACTTTTAGGGTTTGTTATTACAGTGGTACCTCGGGTTACATACGCTTCAGGTTACAGACTCCGCTAACCCAGAAATATTACCTTGGGTTAAGAACTTTGCTTCAGGATGAGAACAGAAATCGTGCTCCGGCAGCGCGGCGGCAGCAGGAGGCCCCATTAGCTAAAGTGGTGCTTCAGGTTAAGAATAGTTTCAGGTTAAGAGCGGACCTCCGGAACGAATTAAGTACCACTGTACATTAATAGGTTGCATCTTCCTTCAAGGAACTAAAGATGGTGGACAGCGTTCTCCCTCCTCCCCATTTTTATCCACATAGCAGCCTTGTGAAGTAGGTCAGGCGGAGAGACAATGAGTTGTTTCCAAGTAAATCTTACTCAGAGTAGACCTAATGGATTTGTGGGCCCTAAGTGAGGGCTTCTCCACACTTACACTCGTCCTGTGACTAGAAAGCACAGGTGCTTTTGTTTTGTGAAATCGTTTTTATTTGATTTTAGAGATAGAAATTTATAACAAAACCAAATACATATCCATACAGAGAGATTTCTCTGACTTTCGAGACACTCCCCCCCCCCATCGGTCCTACTGTCAATGTTTTCCACTGCATATTATTTCATAGTCTAGATTTTATATCTATCCATATTGTCCATAGTATTTGTTCCATTACAAGTGAGATTAAAACCCTGCAAATGTTTTCATCTGCTTACAATGGTCTCCTAAATAAATTATAAAATTTCCCCATTCTTTCTTGAAGTTTTTGTCTTCTCGGTTCCTGAGCTTTCCGGTCAGTTTTGCCATTTCAGCGTAGTCTAACAGCTTGGTTTGCCATTCCTCTCTGGTAGGGACTCTTCTTTCCATCTCTGGGCTAATAACATCTGTGCTGCTGTTGTCGTATACATGAAGAGTATTTTCTGTTCCTTTGGGTTGTCCGTACATACAATTCCTAACAATATTAGGAATTGTTTTGTTTTGGTTTTAGTTTTTGCAGTTCACTATTTTAGTTAGGGGAACTAAACGCAAACGAAAGCTTTTTACGATAAATCTCAGAGCATTCAATAGCTGGAAGCTGAGCTGATTCTTTCACTCAAAATTCCCCTCCGTGCCCCTGTCACCTTTTCATTTTAATGAAAAGACAGTACAGATTGCAGAGCTTTGAGTGGTTTCCCACTTGTTCCCAGCTTTCTAGACATGGATCTGAGCAGTTTTTGCCGTGCTGCTTCCCCACTGGAAACCCAACTCTCATACCCTCCAACATTTCTCCAATGAAAATAGGGACGTCCCATTCCATAATGATAATTTTACCATTTACACACCGTGCACATCTTACTGGGTTTCCCCAGCCCCTCTGGGCAGCTTCCAACATATATAATACATTATATAATAAAACATTAAACATTAAAAAAATAAACCTTCCCTATACAGGATTGCCTTCAGATGGCTCAGGGGTCGGATAACTCCATACCCTCCAAAATTTCTCCAATGAAAATAGGGACATCCTAAGGAAAAGTGGGACATTTCGGGATCAAATCAGAAACCAGGATGGTTTCTCTAAATCAGGGATATCCCTAGAAAATAAGGACCTTTGGAGGGTCTGCCTTCTTAGCTCTAAATCAGAGAATACATCAATCCAGAGAAAACGTGACTGATGTTTTCTCCCATTTAGTGGTAAACGTTGGGTTTCCCCAGGGGAAAGTAGCAAGGCAAGCAGGGATTGTGACTGACCCCTTAGTCATGATTGCAATACCTTTTCATTCGATCAAGGATTAGCATAGGCTACAGACCCCTGAAACTGGCAGACATAAGTTAGTGAGGTTCATTCATTTCAATGGGATCACTCTGAATTGAACAAGAATGGGCTGCCACCCGGTGAAAATAACACAAAAGAGTTGCTTCCAAGTAGGTTCTACTCAGTGTAGGCCTACTGAAATGAATGGACCATAGTTAGCCATTCCCCTTAACTTCAGTGGGTCTACTCTGAGTAGGGCTAGCACGGGATGCAATGCAAAAATGCACTGTGTTAGCAGAAATTGCTTGCGAAAAAGAAAAAGTGTATTAGTCAAAACTCCATGCAGGAATGTGAAGAACATATACATATAAATATACATAAACATACAAATATATGTGTGTGTTTTGATTCAAAATACGGTAATACAAAGGGGGGAAAGTGCATCAGTCAACAGGTTCAAATCAGTTTCAGTATTACAAATATAGTCATAAAATAACATCATATTTCAGGTAGCTCAGCCAGAAAGAGTGGCTGCTACTTTGCTGTTGTTATCAATTCTCTGCAGTGGCGTAGCGTGGGGGGTGCAGGGGAGGCCGGCCGCACCAGGCGCAACATCTGGGAGTTAGGGTTAGGGGGCGCAAATCCACGGGTTGGGGGGCGCAAATTACTTGCCTTGCCCCGGGTGCTGACAACCCACGCTACGCCACTGATTCTCTGCCCTTCACCCAGGGTGGAATATAACATTAAAACACAATACTAAGATCAGTTTAAAATGATTCACAATCATAGAAATAAGGTGCATCCTAAAATAACAACAACAACAACAACAATTTATGTATACCCCACCCATCTGGCTGGGCTTCCAGCAAAATATTAAAATACAATAATGCAGTAAAATACAGTAAAATATAAAATACAGTAAAAATGCACAAGTTTCAAAAGCCAGGGGGAAGAGGTGCATCTTCAGCAATATCTGGAAGCTGTGTAAGGAAGGTGCCAAACACTCCTCCTTGGGGAGAGAGTGTCACAGTTTAGGGGCCACCCCAGGGAAGGCTCTGCTCCAGGCCATTCCCCCAACTCAAACTTCCTAGGGTGGAGGAACTACTAAGAAGATCCCTTCTGCCATCTCAGTACCCTTGAGAGTCTGTAGAGAAGGAGGCGGTCTTCCAGATATTTGGGGCTGAAGTCATTTAGGGCTTTAAACACCCATGTGAGCACCTTCAATTGCGCCCGGAAACGAACTGGCAGCCAGTGTGGTTGTTTTTAAAACAAGGAGATCAGAAGGGAACCCCCAGGCAGGGACCTGGCTGGTGCATTTGGGTTGACACTTCTGAATCATCTTCATGGGCTGCCTATGTAGAGCGTGTTGCAGCAATCCAGCCCAGAAGTTACCAGAGCACAGTGATGAGCTACAGAAAGTTGAGGCTCTTCTGAAGATGAGAGTTAAGAAATGAAATTGGTATAAAGCAATCCATACCAGAACGATCTTTGTGGTTTTCACCATGCATCACCCTACAACACTGGGTGGGTTTATCAGTCAAGACTAGATACCATAGACCTTACCATGTCTTCTGCAGGTAGTCCTTATCAGCGTTCTTTAAACAGAAAGCTATCTTCATGTGTGCCACCATTAGGAGATGATTTAACAACTTATACGGGATATATTTATAATGACCTCTAAATTGTGAACGGTCCTGAGATCTATGGGCAGAAGGCGATATACTAATACTAATACTAATACTAATACTAATACTAATACTAATAATAAATATAGAGTAAACCAGGCTCCATGCCAATATCTTTATGATATGAGGTCGGTTAGTACAGTCGTATCTGGGAAGTCAAACAGAATCCATTCCAGAAGTCCGTTCGACTTCTAAAACGTTCGGAAACCAAAGCACAGCTTCTGATTGGCTGAAGGAAGCTCCTGGGAACACAACCAGTTCACTCACACTGAGAGCGGAGCCTCAGGGTCGCCATTGGGGGAGCCACAACATATGCTAGAGAATTGAAGGTGAGAAGCAGGAGCACTGAATTTTGCCCAGGGCACTGCTGAAATCTGAGACCTCAAGGTCTCCCGCTGGTTCGTCCTACCCAGAGTAGACTCTTTGAAAACAATGGACATGACTAACTTCGGTCCACTTATTTCTGTGGGTTGACTCTCAGTGTAGCTTACTTGGATACTACTCAGTGTCTCTATATTTTGGCAGATGCTAGAGTTATCTTTTCTCGCTCTCGTCGTCAGAGATTATCTTCTCAAATGTGCTGAGAGATCGGCCGTCCGTCACTGGGGTTTCACGTTCACGACCGGATGCCATGTACACTGATGACACCGCTTTGCAAAGGAAGCGGCCCTCTCTGCGGTCACCGTCTCGTGCAGAGTCATCACACTTGGTTTCTAGGTACAGACCTAAAGATACGAAGCTGAGAACATTTAAGACGAGAAGATTTGGTTAAATGCAGCCTTAGCAAAGGTCTCACTTCTGGGTACTTGGGGTTAAGAGAGCATTGGCGTACCTGCGGCTTTCTGATTCTCTGATTCAGCAAAAGCAAAATGTCACAGATTATTCGGATCCATTTTTAGGCATCCACGTTCTGCATCAAGAATCGGGGAAGACACAGAAAATGAATTTGATTTTGGGGGGAAATGTTGAAACCATTCTCTGCTTTAGAGCAATGAAGCATGATTTGAACACAGGAGATCAAGGGGAGGTGGAGAATTTCAGACCCGTGGATCAAAAGTATCCCACCGCAAGGCTCTCTGTCTGGCCCTTCGGACATTCCCACCCTTCTCGAGAGTTTCTGTCTGCCTGGAATGGGCCCTTGACCTCTGATAATGCCTCTTGCAACGTAACATAATACAATACAGCGGTCACAAACAAAATGGTGCGTGGTGAAAATATGGGACTCACTCCTACAAGCATCAGCGATGGCCACCAACTTGGATGGCTCTAAAAGGGGATTTGACAAGTTCGAGGAGGAGAAGGCTAGCAAAGGCTACTAGCTATCTTCTCCCTCCACTGCTGGAAGCAGTCTGCTTCTGAATACCAGTCTTTGGGAATCACAAGTGGGGAGAGTTGCCATTAGGCTCAGGAAATACTTGTGGGCTTCCCACTTGGAAGTCAGGTTGGCCCCTGTGAGAGTAGGATGCAGCTGTAGATGGTGCCACTGGCTTGATCCTTCAGGGCATCAAAGAGGGGGGGGGGTCAATTTTCAAAGAATCTTAGTATTGCTATCTTTTCCATTAAGAATAGATGTCTTGATCTGTGGATATGTTTGCCCAAATTTTGATCTTGAAAGGTGATCATTGCTCGTACTGAGTAACCATCATAATGGAAGTACTCTATAGAAACAATATGGTTTGGCTTTCCTCCTCCTGGCAACATATCATTCAGGATGTTCAGGAAATGCATTATGCGATCTATCCGTGAGAGGAAGCCCTTCGGTTGTGGCTAGTAAACAAATACAAGATTGGGTCACCATCAATATTGCAGGCCACATTCTCTTTAATACCCGTATTTCCAATTGGTTTCCTTCAGGGATCTCCTTATGTTCTTATGAGTAACAGCGAGAGAGGGTTGTTGGAGCCTTCTGATTGGCCGCTTTCCTGGAGCCTTCTGATTGGCCACTGTGGGAAAGAGGATGTTGGACTATGATGTGCCAGAAATCACCACCATGACCACCATCTTATTTACACCCTTCCCACCTGGCTGGGTTTTCCCAGCCACTCTGGGCAGCTTCCACCACATGTGTTTTTTTTGTTGTTTAGTCGTTTGGTTGTGTCCGACTCTTCGTGACCCCCTGGACCAGAGCACGCCAGGCACTCCTGTCTTCCACTGCCTCCCGCAGCTTGGTCAAACTCATGCTGGTAGGAACATCCAACATTAAAAACTTCCCGGTACAGGGCTGCCTTCAGACATCTTCTAAAAGTTGTGTAGATCTTTATCTCCTTGACATCTGGTAGGAGGGCGTTCCACAAGGAGGGCGCCACTACCAAGAAGGCCCCCTACCTGGTTCTCTGTAACCTCACTTCTTGCAGGGAGGGAACTGCCAGAAGACTCTCGGAGGTGGACCTCGGTGTCTGGGCTGAACGATGGGCATGGAGATGCTCCTTCAGGTATACTGGGCCGAGGCCGTTTAGGGCTCCAAACAGGAGTTCCAAATTGCAATGTCATTATTATTGAAAATAATCCGCACACTGGCCAGGCACCCCACCCCCACCAGGATCCCCGTCCTGCCCTGCCTGCTGCTGGGGGGTCTCTGGGCCCTAGAGGCTGGCCTGACCTCACCATCGTGCCCCCGGCCCCCTCACTGAATGGCCACTTGGCCAGTGTGCGGATTGAACCTGGGACTGTCTGCATGCAAGGCAGATACCCCACCAGTGAACCCCTAAGACGCAGGAACCTGTCTTTTATCAAGTCCGAACCTTAGTTGTCAACTTTCAGATTTGTAAATAAGGGATCAGCAGCCTCACCTGTCCCGGGGACAGTCTACAGGATATCTAACAATCCGGGATAGCAGCGGGAAGCAGCGGGAAACGGCGCTGGAATAAGGGAATTTACCACAAAAAAGGGAAGGTTGACAGCTATGGTCCGAACGCCAGTCCACTTGGGTCAATATTGCCCAGACAGCTGGCAGGAGTCTCTCACAGACAGGTCGGGACAGAGACCTTCTGACCACAAAGCAGATGTTCTACCGCTGAGCCACAGCCGACGAGCAGAGAAAGGTGATGGGACTCATGTGGTTTTCAGTGTAGTTTCTAGGCAACATTTTGCAGAGAAAGAGGGAGGGAGGGAGAGAAATCATGAGAAGTCTTTTGGTCCCTCTTCACCTTCTCGACATGAGTCTTCACCTGCTTGGCCTTTTGTGTTGATATTTTGAGATACCTGCAGAGACGCCAGGGTGCCTTTCTGACGAAGGGGCCACCCCACCCCCTGACTTCTGCAGACAAGCAGTCTCTGACGTCTCTCCCCCATGGCACAGGTGATGAGAATGACATCTAAACTTCAATGCACTGGGCTTCCTCAGCGAGGAATGACAGCACAGAGTCCATGCGCTGACATTTCTGGAGTCAACTCCCAAGGCTGGTGGTTAGTTTGACGTCAAGTTGAGTAAATTCTTACCTTCTGGGCCTGCACGGTTTCTTTCCCTTTCCCCCGCCTCTCTCACACGTAGAGAGCTCAGTGTCTGATGGAGCCCTTGTCACATAAACCACACACTTGGGGGTTTTCTACAGGAAATGTCAGCAACACTAGTGAGCACTAGCTGGGAGCCAGTGTGTCTTATTTTTGCTGCCCTATGTGGAATAAAACCCTCTCTCTCACACACACCCTTCTCAGTTCTTACTGTACGCTGAGCAATATTTATTTGTCTGTATTAAATTTCTTCTCCAGCCTTCCTCCTAAAGGAGCAAAAGTCAAAATGTTAAAAACAATGCAATATTAATATAACATAAAAACCTTTTAAAACCAACTAAAAACCACCTATTTTTTAAATATATATAAAGAACATCTAAAATCATATAAAAACAGACATATATGCTCCCGGTTGCTAATTTCAAGGTTGAAAATGGCCAGGCTCTATGACCCATACAATGCCCAGGGGAACAGGAAGGTCTGTCAGTTTAGCCCCATGTTGGGCAAAATACTTCTGCATTTGCAGGGGGTTGGAATAGATCAGGCATGCCCCAACTTAGCCCTCCAGATGTTTTGGGACTACAATTCCCATCATCCCAGACCACTGATCCTGTTAGCTAGTGATCATGGGAGTTGTAGTTCCAAAACATCTGGAGGGCCAAGTTTGGCCATGCCCGGACTAGATGGTCCCTTGTGGTCTAAGGTTACCAGATTCTTTCCAAAGAATCCGGGAACAATTTTTTTTTTTTGAAAAGGGGGGGGGGGTTATTAAAAATGTTCTTTAAAAAAATATTAAAAAGTAATATCTTCTCTTCTGTGGTCTCCTCTGTTGCATGGCCTTCCTCTGGGCCCCAGCCTGCTCTCTTGGAGCTCTAGCCACCATGGAGTAGGCTTGGGTCGGGCCTGGGCTCGTCTGCATGTCTTGCCCTCCCAGTCAGTGGCGTAGCGTGGGGGGTGCAGGGGGGGGCCGGCCGCACCGGCGCAACATCTGGGGTTAGGGCAAATCCACGGGTTAGGGGGCGCAAATCCACGGGTTAGGGGGCGCAAATTACTTGCCTTGCCCCGGGTGCTGACAACCCACGCTACGCCACTGCTCCCAGTGGTCTCCTACCTCTCCTTCTCAGCAGCGGCGGCGGCGGCAGCACACTAAGTTTGGGGCTCCCCTCTTTTTTCTCCTTCCTCTTTCTCTCTCTTCATTCTCCTTCTCCTCTCCTCCTTCTCCCTGTGTCGGCTCCGGGGTTTTCTTGGCTCCGGAGCACCGCTGAGCAGTCAGCTGGGTGGCCAGACGCTCTCACTCCCGGCTCAATTTGGTCATGGCCGGGGGGGGGGTCAGCGGTTCCCCCAGTTGACGCGCCAGGCATCCCTGGTTCCCCCTGGGCAGTGGCAGTGGCAGCGGCAGACTCAGCAGCCCGGAGCCAGTCTGGTAGCGCAGTTGGCTCTGGCTGGCTTCAGGAGCTGCTCGCTGCCATGGCACCCACCATTTTGCCTCAACAGAAGTCCCCATATGATGTGTCTTGTGCCGTCAAACCAATCATGCAACATTCATTTGCTACTAATAAACCTACAACACTTAAAATATAAATCCGGGGACATTAAATGAAATCTGGGGACATTCCAGGAACGGATTTTGTCCGGGGACAGATTTGTAAATCCGGGAACTGTCCCCAGGAAATGGGGATGTCTGGTAACCAACTCTACAGTTCTAGGATTCTCTGATCTTGGAAGTTAATAATGACCAGCCATCTTGTACTTCTGTGCACACAAAAGTTCTTAAAGTCACGACTCCTTAGGCAGTGAAATGACGTGCATGACAGCTTTTTGTGAGCTGCAAATCTCAGTCCCTAACTGGTATGTGTACAAAAAGTGCTTTAATATTAAGATTCTTATTTCTGATAAACTCATTGACCGCAGAGAAGTATGTGGATCAGCTCGCCTAACTAAGCAGCTCTGGGTTTGATAAGAAACTTTGAATCAATTACCTCTACTGTTTTTTATCACAAACGTTTGATGCGGTGGTGGTTGCCCCTTCCAGATCTAACCCCCTCCCCCTTTGACTCATAGGATCATAGGACTAGAAAAAGATAGTGGAGGTCACCCAGTACAACCCCACCCCAGTCTTTGCAAGATCTGCAACACAGGAGGCAGCCACAAGCATCTCTGGCTGCTTAAATGCCTCCAGCAAAGGGGAGCCCAGGACACCTTGAGGCTTGGACAGAATAGAACTTATCATTTGGGAGTTCCTCTTCAGGTTTGGGCCAATTCTGCTTTGAGTGGACCAATAGCTGGACCAATGGTCAATAAGGTGGTTTCTGTTTGTGCTGTAGAGGGAAGTAGTGAGGGACAGCTGGGGCTCATCAAACCTGGTGTTAAAACCAGGAACGGGGAGAGGGGGCAGTTAAATGACTTTCCCGAATTCCCAGGTCCCCACCACAGCCTCTAACTAAGGCCAGGACAATGACCGTTGACACAGCACAACAGCAAAGAATATCAGAAAAGAAAACTGTAGCAATCAGAGCTGGATTTACCGTAGGTTTGATGAGGCCCTAAGCTACTGAAGGTAATGGGGCCCTTTATATGTCCAGCTGTCCTTTGTCAACAACAAATTATTGCTGTTTGTGTGTGTTGAAGATATGCTATATGGTAATTTATGGACCAAATAGGTATCTAAAGCCATTTACACGTTTTGCCATGCAACCAGTCCATGCAGAATGTAGGCACCCTGTATATAGAAATGAGCAAACCAATGATATTTTAGGGAGGAGGCGGGACCCATTACTTACATCATAGGAGCCTACAAAACACTGTTGCTGTAGGTAGGTTTTATTTTATTTGTTTCTCATATTATATATTGGAAATGCACATCCAGTTCCCCCCCTTTAAATGTTTTGGGGGGCCCCAAGAGAGTGGGCCCTAAGATGTGGCTTGTTTAGCTTATACATAAATCTGGCACTGGTAGCAATAAGTGGATACCATGTATTGTACTGTTTCCCCCTGACTGTCCAATATTGTTGTTGTTTAGTCGTTTAGTCATGTCCGACTCTTTGTGACTCCATGGACCAGAGTACGCCAGGCACTCCTGTCTTCCACTGCCTCCCGCAGTTTGGTCAGACTCATGCTGGTAGCTTCGAGAACACTGTCCAACCATCTCGTCCTCTGTCGTCCCCTTCTCCTTGTGTCCTCCATCTTTCCCAACAACAGGGTCTTTCCCAGGGAGTCTTCTCTTCTCATGAGGTGGCCAAAGTATTGGAGCCTCAGCTTCAGGATCTGTCCTTCCAGTGAGCACTCAGGGCTGATTTCCTTCAGAATGGAGAGGTTTGATCTTCTTGCAGTCCATGGGACTCTCAAGAGTCTCCTCCAGCACCATAATTCAAAATCTATCCAATATAGAATCAAATAATTGCCAAAATTCAACAGTTTGACCCATTTCCTTGGTTCCAATGGCTAATGACTCCTCTGGAAGAGGGGGGTTCAGGGCTTCCCCTGCCTCCATAATCCCTGATACATAACATCACGTACACCTCCCCCCTCCACAGGGAGTAGGAAAAAGATAACAATGGACCAGGCAACTATCCCTTGATGGAGTTTGCTGAAGCCAGGTATTCACAAAGCCCATCTTCAGGAAAACCCAGAGGGCAATGATTGATGTAATTAGTATTATTGTTCTCTTGGTCCTAGGTACTTAGAAGGTGTTCAGGAAATGAATCTGGCTCATGTTACTGTGCAAGATTCCCTCCTTCTTAGTGACTCGTTGGTGATGTATTGATGATGTATCTGGAAATGTATAATGGGAAGTTCGGTGGGAAGGTCTTAAAAGTCCATGCAACCCCATGCCCGGGGTTCCTACTCTTTGTGTGTTTGAACCTTGTTGCAACAAATAAAGATCAGGTCTACTGACCGCTGCTTGCTTCTTTAACTTGGCTGGAGATTCTTTCTTTTGCTGACCAGGAGAGACCCATGGGGAGTGGCACCTCGATGAGCTGGGCAGTGGAGTAAACCTGCACCCCGGATTTTTCCATAACACTGGGAAGGTACCCCATGTAGGAAAAGCAAAACTCTAATCATAAACGTCTGCTGTCTTATGAGATGCCTACCTTGTCGCTGAGCACAAATGAGTCGAAATGGCGGCCAAAAGACATCACCCATGTCCAGTTGTGATCAGTTTCATCTGGGGAAAACTTCCTTGAAAAATCTATCTGGCATTACAAATGGCAAAAGTATAATAGAGGCGGTCCCAGACACTGCGCTGGCTTCAGAATTTTCCCAGATAACATGCTCAAAAGCTTAGTTTGCAGATCCATATCTATTAATAATAAGATAAATCCATACTGCCGATGAAAAGAGGAGCAAGATATTCACCTCCCTCTAGAAAACATTTTCCCGAATTGATAAATGACCACGGAAAGAAGCATGACAGGAAGCTTTTTTATATCGAGGGCCACATTCCCTCAAAGATAATTTTCTGGGGGCCGCATGCCAGTAGCAGATGGGGACAGAGGCAAAAGTGAGTGAAGCAATGGATAGGAACATAAGAGAGCTGCCTTAACCTGAGCCAGACCAGTGGTCCACCCAGCTCAGTACTGCCTACACTGACTGGCAGCAGCTGTCTGGGGTTTCAGATAGGGGGCATCTCCCAGCCCTGTCTGGAGATGCTGGGGATTGAACCTTCTGCATGCAAAGCAGATGCTCTGTCCTTGAGACGAAGAAACTTAAGAAGCCTCCTTAGACTGGATCTGACGGTTGACTCATCTCTCTCAGTATAGTCTACACTGACTGGCAGCAACTCTTCAGGGTCTTTCCCAGCCCGACCTAAAGATGCCGGGGATTGAATTTGGGACTTCCTGCATGCAAAGCAGATGCTCTGCTCCCGAGGCGCAGAGCTTCCTCCCTCAAAACATCAGAATTTCCCCGTGGTTCCAGGACCATTCAAGCAGAGTTCCCTGCCCTCGCTCGGCTGCCTTTCCTAGCCATAACTCGTTGGTGTTGCCCCTCCTGTGCTGACTTTCAGTAAACATCTCCTGCTGAAGACCCACGGAGGCAGGAAAGCGGCGCTGAGCATCTGAGATACGCCACTGAGTTCGTCAATCACTGTTTCCCAAACTTGGGTCTCCAGCTGTTTTTGGACTACAATTCCCATCATCCTTGACCACTGGCCCTTATAGCTAGGGATGATGGGAGTTGTAGTCCCAAAAAACCACTGGAGACCCAAGTTTGGGAAACACTAGATCAGAGGATTGTTGTCCTTTATTAGGCTACAGCTGCCTTTTTCTGTATCGCTCGAATGATGCCTGCCGCTCTTTGAACGTAAGGAGAGTTCTGAAGCAGGATCAGGCCAAAAGGCTCATCTCATCCAGCAACCTCACAGCAGCCCAACTGGATGCTTCTGAATAATAATAATAATAATAATAATAATAATAATAATAATAATTTATTTATACCCCGCCCATCTGACTGAGTTTCCCCAGCCACTCTGGGCAGCTTCCAATCAAGTGTTAAAAACAACATAGCATTAAATATTAAAAACTTCCCTAAACAGGGCTGCCTTCAGATGTCTTTTAAATATAAGATAGCTGCTTATTTCCTTCACGTCTGAAGGGAGGGCGTTCCACAGGGCGGGCGCCACTACTGAGAAGGCCCTCTGTCTGGTTCCCGGTAACCTCACTTCTCGCATTGAGGGAACCGCCAGAAGGCCCTCGGCGCTGGATCTCAGTGTCCGGACTGAACGATGGGGGTGGAGACGCTCCTTCAGGGCCTGTGCTCAACAGCATCTCTCCCCACGTGATTTCTAGCAATTGGCTTTCAGAAGCATATTGAATCACTAGACCCGTTCAATAGTCTTCTCCACGTCTAATCCTGCTTTAAAGCCATTCAAATTGGGTGGCTGTCTCTTATCTCCTGTGTGCGAGAGTGCCGCAGTTTAGCTATGAGCTTTGTGAAGGACTCGTTGCCAGGAGAGAGAGAGAGAGAGAGAGAGAGAGAGAGAGAGAGAGAGAGCGCACTTCTTGCTGGGCTCAGATTCCCCCTCATGTCTCTCGCCTCAGTGCTTCCTGTTGAGAGTTGTGGTACGAGATGGCCATACGGACACACTATACAGGAAATGACATCGCTTTCGTTCCACAGAAAACACGTGGGCTGCTCTTTGCTACAAAAATGTGTCGAAAGAAGAGAGAGGGAGACAGAGGGGAAGAAGAGGTGAGAGACCTTAACAGGCACAGCGTTCCCAGCCACCGCACCAGAGGGCTAGTTGTGGGAGAACTGTGAGCCTCCATTCCCAGCGGAGGAAGTGAAGAAGTGACCAAAGGAAATGGAAGCCAAGTCTCAACCCAGATTAGACAGCCGCTGGCTTTGCTTGGCGATGCTCTGGCTGTGTGTGGAGCTAGCACAATCCACCATTGATGGTCAACAGGAGGGGAGACCTTGTTGCTCGTCAACTCTTGCCGGTAAGTTTGGAACAGAGTTTTCATATTCCTTAGGGTTTGAGGTTTTGGACTGCCTGGGTTGATAGCTCTTTTCCAGGAGAGTTCATAGAACCATGGGACGTGGGTGGCGCTGTGGGTTAAACCACAGAGCCTGGGACTTGCTGATCAGAAGGTTGGCAGTTCGAATCCCCACGATGGGGTGAGCTCCCGTTGTTCGGTCCCTGCTGCTGCCAACCTAGCAGTTCAAAAGCAAGTAAAAGCGCAAGTAGATAAATAGGTACTGCTCCGGCGGGAAGATAAATGGCATTTCCGTGTGCTGCTCTGGTTCGCCAGAAGCGGCTTTGTCATGCTGGCCACATGACCTGTCTGTGGACAAATGCCGGCTCCCTCGGCCTATAGAGTGAGATGAGCGCACAACCCCAGAGTCACTCATGACTGGACCTAATGGTCAGGGGTCCCTTTACCTTTACCTAGAACGGGAAGCGTCATCTAGTCCAACCCCCTGCAATGCTAAAGAATCTCTGACTGAGGTGGCACTCTGCATATGCTCCAAGGCCCTGTTGAATTTGAAGATTCTGAGGCTAGCTATTCTCGGAAGCAAAAGCCTAGCATTCTCAGAGGCCTCACTTCAGTTGTCCCACTGCAGCGTAGGAACATAGGACGGTCCATTCAGCTCAGTACTGTCAACACTGGGTGGCAGCAGCTCTTTGGGGTACCAGGCAGGGGGTCTTTCCCAGTAGAAATGTATGATCTTTACCCAGGTAGTCCCCAAATTATTGACTCAGCCTTTCTTAGGAACATAAGAAAGTGTTTAAACCAAGTCATGCTGTTGATCCATCCAGCTCAGTATTGTCTACACTGACTGGCAGCAGCTTTCCAGGGTTTGAGACGGGGTCTTTCCCAACCCTCCTTTGGGGACATTAGGAACTGAACTGGGGACTTTCTGCATGCAAAGTTTGACCACTGAGTTCAGCCCTTCCTTTAAGATATAGGAACATAGGAAGTTGCCTTATACTGATCCATGCAGCTTAACATCACTGCTTTTGACTAGCAGGTATTATCCAGAGCTTCAGACAGGTTGTATCTCCCAACCTTACCTGGAGTTGCGAGGGATCAAACCTGGGGCCTTCTGCATGCAAAGCAGTTACACTCCTGCTGAGCTACAGCCCTTAAATGTCAAATTGACATTCTTAAGCTTAGGAAACCAGCAGATGACTTGTGAAAATTATTCCCACCCCTCATTTTTCCTGCATCTTTTTAAAAACAACTGCAGGGGATCACCACTAATTTTCAACGTGAAGCTTAGGACATTGCCAGAGGTTTTAGCTAGGGTGTTCTTGTCTTGATACCTTGAAAATGAGCCTAATGGTTAGGAGGAAAGATACCATTGTGTTCGGAATGTGTCTCCCCATTTCCAAAGTCTCACCTCAGGGTTCAAGAGAACTATTGCATAACAAGCAACAGAAAGACCTCTTACATAAGACAGGCCAAGCGGTTCAGTGGTTAAACCAAAGTTCACTGAGATAATTTTATTTGTAATACTGAGAACTTCCTAAGAACTACACTTTGCCATAGCTGATATAATGTCCGGCTATTCTATCCATCTTACCTATTCTACCTTGTCTACCTATTTTATATATCCTGTTTTTCTATCTTTGCACAACTTAACTATCCTCTTCACCATAAATGTCAATCTATCTGTTCAATCTATTTCATCTCCCTTTCTATTCTGTCAAATGCATTATCTGTTATTTTACCTATCTTCCTATGCTATCCTTTATTTTCTATATTTGCAACTTACCAATCTTATCTATATTTTGTCTATCGACCCACATGCTAGTTTCTACCTATAATTCCATAACTTTACAATCCCATGCCTATCTGTCTATCCGATCTGTTCCTATTGTATCCTCTTTCTTTTTTCTCCATCTTTATAGAGCTTATCAGTCTTTTATATCCTTTTGTTTATTGACCTGTGTGTTAGTTTCTTTTTTTTTTACCTAACTATCCTATCTACCATTTCTATATATCATTGTCAATCCAATAAATCTATACTATCTACTTACAATATTCCAACCTGTCTTCTTATCAATCCCTTCTATTCTTTTGTTTATTGAACAGTGTGCATTTTCTATCCATCTCTATATAATTTAATCTTACTTGCCATGTATATCAATCTAGCTATCCAATCTATTCTACCTAAACAGCCAATCTGTCTGCCACCCAATCCTGCTGCCTCCTTCTTTTCTATCTTTCCAGGTCTTATTTATTGTGACGGTGATCAGTTTATTACAAACTCTTCACCTTAAGGTCCCAGGGTGGGTTACAGCATTAAAAGCAACATTAAAACAATTTAAAACAACTAATATTATCTATCATTTCACCATTGAGCCATGTGGTGGTTTAAACATTTCCCATTGACCAAAACATTGAAACCGCATGAGCTGAAAATAAGAATTATACACTACCAACATGCCTAACTTTCCGCTGGACAAAAGGGGTACATCTGGCGCAGTTCTTGTTTGCCATAGACCACCATAGATCACTAGGTGTCCATTTGCAAGCCTAGGTGGCAGCAGTTAGTGCTGGGTTAGGCCATAATAATTTGGATTTGGGGCTGTTTCCAGGGGGCAGACTCATTTCAGTTTCCATACTGCTCCAGTTGGTTGGTAGTCAGCATCTTTCCTCTTCTCCCAAGGGATGGGTGTGTCGTGATCCATAGGGATGCCGTCCACTAAGAATGATGCCCGAAACAAGAAGCAGCCAGTAGTTTGGCAAGGCTTCAGGACCACGGATAGCACCCCATAAGGCGAGACATGTCACCCAAGTCTTCTCAGCAAAGTCCTCAAGTAACCAGCTGAGGATTTATAGTAAGGCTAGGTAGTCATTAACTGGAATCCCCACCCCCCTTAGTGCCCCTTCAGGCCAGTTAAGCGACCAGTGCCTTTTTCTGTAGCTGTTGGCTTCTTTGAGGCAATGGCTTTTCTGGCTCTGCTGGTCTTTGCTTGGGGTAATAATAATAATAATAATAATAATAATAATAATAATAATAATAATAATTTATTATTTATACCCCACCCATCTGGCTGATTTTCCCCAGCCACTCTGGGTGGCTTCCAATCAAGTGTTAAAAACAATACAGCATTAAATCTTAAAAACTTCCCTAAACAGGGCTGCCTTCAGATGTCTTTTAAAGATAAGATAGCTGCTTATTTCCTTCACATCTGAAGGGAGGGCGTTCCACAGGGCGGGTGCCACTACCGAGAAGGCCCTCTGTCTGGTTCCCTGTAACCTCACTTCTCGCAATGAGGGAACCGCCAGAAGGCCCTCGGCGCTGGATCTCAGTGTCTGGGCTGAACGATGGGCATGGAGACGCTCCTTCAGGTATACAGGACTGAGGCCGTTCAGGGCTTTAAAGGTCAGCACCAACACTTTGAATTGTGCTCGGAAATGTACTGGGAGCCAATGCAGATCTCTCAGGACCGGTGTTATGTGGTCCCGGCGGCCACTCCCAGTCACCAGTCTAGCTACCGCATTCTGGATTACTTGCAGCTTCCAGGTCACCTTCAAAGGTAGCCCCACGTAGAGAGCATTGCAGTAGTCCAAGCGGGAGATTCTCTCGATCTCCCAAGGAGTCTGTGAACCAGTGATCAAAGGCTGTCAAGAGAGATGTCCCTGCAGGGTTCAGCGGGGAGGCAAGCTCTGGTGCCCACCAACCCACACGGCATGGGCAAGGGTGTGGATTCATAATCTCCTCAAAGCTGCAGTTGCTGGAGGACTCAGAGTCGAGCCATTGAAGTTAAAGAGCACACTGGAAAGTCAATGCAGCAGAGTGGTTAGCATGTCGGAATAGGACCTGGGAGACTAGGGTTCAAATCCCCACTCAGCCATGGAGCTCACCACACGGCCTTGAGACAGCCAAAAGCTCTCAGCCTCACCTACTTCGCATAGTTATGAGGATTACATGAGGAGTGGGGAACAATGTACTCCTTGGAGAAAAAGGAAGGCTATAACTGTAATAAATGAAATAACTTTGGTTAATTGATTTCAATGGAGTGCTGTATTTTTCTCCCAGAGCCTGGACTAAACCATGGTGCCCATCATAGACTCAAAGGGGCAGCTGTAAAGAAATGTGTATTTATAGTCCTCTTTCCTTGCTCACCTGGCTTGACCTGTGCTTTCTTCATCACCAGGAGTCCCTCCGAAATCCTGTGGCAAATGTGGTGGTGGGAAGTGCTGTAAGGACAAGCTATGCCATCAATGCCGGGCACTGCCAACATGTCCAGAAGGGCAGGAACTGAGATGTTCAGGTAACCCTTGAGTCAATCCCTTGTTGCTCTAAGTCACAGGCCTTCCACCTTGGGTCCTCCAGGTGTTGTGAGACTACAAGTCCCATCATCCCCAGCCATCAGAGCCAAGGGTCAGGGATGATGGGAGTTGTAGTCTAACAGCGTATAGAAGACAAGACAGACAAGAGGTAAAACCTAGCAAGGTTGAGGAGTCTGGCCTGGCAGAATGTGGTGGGCCAGGGGTTGGAGCCTGTCAGAATGTGATAGATTAGGGGGCGGAGCCTGGAAGGGTGTAGCAGGACAGAGGGTGGAGCCTGGCAGGGTGTGTGGATCTGAGGGCGGAGCCTGGAGGACTCTGCCAGGTTCTGAGCCTGAACAATAGGTGTGATTGACATCTAATGCCCTATAAAATATATTGTGGAAGCGGGAGAATTATTGGGTTGTCTTTGTTTTTATTTTTCATTATGTATTTTGTGGGTTTTTTATACTGTAATCTTAGGTTATGAACCACCTTGTGATCTATGTGTATAAGGCGGTATACAAATTGTATACATAATAATAAATATGTTCTACTATGGTTTTTTTGGAACAGCGTACTATATCGGCTTCTTTTAAAGTTCCGAATTGTTCTACCGTCTCACTCAATTTTATAGTTCGCTGCTTATTGAAAACTGTTTTGGAGTGCTTGCACAGAGATTTACTAAGCAAAAATAGAGAAAACGTTGCTTTGTTAGAAAGAGTAAAAGCACATCTAGGAGCTTCTCAGCAGTAAGTAACCACCTCCCCTCTTCCTTCTTCCAGGCACTATTGACTTCAGATATTTCTGCAGCCCGTGCCCTAATGGAACTTTCTCTGATGCCAAAGGCAGCTGTTGCAGACCTTGGGCAAAGTAAGTCATTCTCTGCTTTGCAGCATAATAATAATAATAATGCTATTTTATTCTAGAAAGGGACGTAGGTGGCGCTGCGGGTTAAACCACAGAGCCTAGGACTTGCAGATCAGAAGGCCGGTGGCAGTGGTGTAGCGTGGGGGGTGCAGGGGGGCCCGGCCGCACCGGGCGCAACATCTGGGGGTAGGGTTAGGGGGTGCAAATCCACGGGTATGGGGGCGCAAATCCACGGGTTAGGGGGCGCAAATTACTTGCCTTGCCCCAGGTGCTGACAACCCACGCTACGCCACTGGTCGGCGGTTCAAATCCCCACGACGGGGTGAGCTCCCGTTGCTCGGTCCCTGCTCCTGCCAACCTAGCAGTTCGAAAGCACATCAAAGTGCAAGTAGATAAACAGGTACCGCTCTGGCGGGAAGGTAAACAGCGTTTCCGTGCGCTGCTCTGGTTCACCAGAAGCGACTTAGTCATGCTGGCCACATGACCCGGAAGCTGTACACCGCCTACCTCGGCTGATAAAGCGAGATGAGCGCCACAACCCCAGAGTCGGTCACGACTGGACCTAATGGTCAGGGGTCCCTTTACCTTTTAATTTTATTATAAGAACATACCGAGAGAGACCATTGGTCCATCTAACTCAGTGTTGTCTACACTGACTGGCAGCAGCTCTCCAGGGATTCAGAGAGGAGACTCTCCAAGCCTGGAGACACAAGCAAAACCAATCCTGGAGACACAAGCCTGGAGACACATGCTCAACCACTAAGCTGTGGCACACCTTGAGCGCATCACCCATGTTCCAACCATCATTCTTTCCTTCCTTTGTAGCTGCAAGACGTTGGGGCTTCTAGTTCGACGACCAGGGAACACAACTCATAACGTGGAATGTGGCGACACGAGACCCGTCACCGTAGTTATGCAAACTGGTACGGTTCTGTTTTCTGGATCCAAATTGGGCCTAAAAGACCTACACATGGGAATCGCAGAGTTGTCTCCGATACGCATCTACTCAAAGCAGACCTGTTGAAATGAATGAATGAATCTGTCTGTGGTGCCTGTTCGCTTCAGTGGGTCTACTCTGAGTACAGCTTGCACTGAATACAACACACAAGGAGAACATGGACACAGCGGGACTTGATTCCAATTATGGCTGTTGCCAAATCTCACACACTTGGAGACACACCTTTTTGACGCGGCCCATGCAGGGGGTGAAAATGGGAGGGTGACCTGGGCGTTATTCTGGGGACAGGAGCAAAGATGTCCACGAGGAGACACAGAGATGGGTGTTCTTGGGGCGCAGGAATGATGGTCCCGGCTAGCAAGAGAGTTCTCTTGCAGGTGGCAGCAAATATTAAAGACACATTTCGGTGTTTGTTTTGTTTTATATATTTAAGTTCATAAATACGCTTCAATATCACAATGTATAACAGGTGTTCTTCTTCAATGGCGATCACTCATAGCCGAGTAAGATTGTCTTCCATAAACACGGTTTTAACAGTGAGCCCGTAAGTGACTGTGGAGGCCAATTCTGGATCCACACGTCCTTCCACAGTGGGGACATTGGTTTCCGGGCAGGAGTTGATCACGGTGTGGATTTGCCAAGCGTGCCTTCCTCTTAGCACGTTTCTCCCTTGCATCCTGAATTCGAGTATTTTCAAAGCCCATGACACCTTTAGTAAAGGCTGTCATCACTGCTTTATGTTAGTGCCTATCTGATCAAAAAACCTGAAAATGAAGGGGGAGAAAAAAGATATTGTTAAATAAAGAATGTCCTAGAAACAGATATCATTAATTCATCTTTTACAATATTATGAGCCCATTAATAACTGAGTAAAGAAGAGTATACAAAATAATACTTAACTTTTAAAAAGAAAAAAGGGGGGTACCTTTAAACAAATAATTTTTCTCCTCTTTTATAAGAAGATTTAAATCTGTAGATACTCAAGAAAGAAAATAATGATATAGATTAATATGAGAAAAAAACCAATGAAAAGATCAATGAAATGGAGGGTTAGAAAATATAAATTATGAACACAGATTAATTACAGATAAATTACCCTCTTAAAATGCTATGTAAGATTAAAGTAATTCCAAATTCTATAAATTAAACTTTCAACCCAATTAAACTCCCATTAAATCAGACAAAATGGATTAAATATATGAGAATGAATTATACGGAGGAGTGTTTTCTTCAGCTTCCTTGTTTCGAAAATCTAGTGCTTGTTTTTAAAGCCTGCTGCAGAGAGGAGGGAATTCTGCAGTGTCCTCACGCTAGGAATGAGGAACAAGCGGTCAGGTTCTGAGCTTATATAGGGCCTGGTGTGCTGGGATTGGCCCTTGGGAGGTCAGCTGATAGAATGCTCCGGTGGCTGGTATTGCAGCCTAGATGGCGCCCTTGAAGCCCATCTAGGGAGTTGGAGCTCAGCCAAAGTTCCGTCAACAGGTCTATGCAGCAGATTATTATTATTATTTAGCAGCCAGTCACTTTAATGTGTTTTTATTTATTTATTTGAATGGTGTTTTATGTTTGAGTACTCCCCGGGTGTTTTATGATATGGTGGTAAAATAATGCTCTTATAAATACATAAATCTATGCACATTAATTCTTTAGATTCTACAGTGACAACTATCTTGACCATTGTGACAGCAACGGGCCTCTCTCTTCTCATCCTGCTGACGTTCTTTTTAATCATCTGCGTATGGACACAGAAGAAGAAACTGCCCCTGGTGGAAGGTCAGTGTAGCTTTTTGACCCGCTTCTGGTACCCACCCAGAGTTCCCTCCTAATCTAGCCATGGCGGTATCAGTCGAAAGCCTAGTGTCAAAGGGCAAGCCGGCAGTAAATCACAGTGCTCAAAGTTGGCACTAATTAGCAAAAAGACGATCCTCACAGACTTGGCTGAGTGTCAGGCCTAATGAGCACAGCAGCTCGTCCCTGGGAGGTCTTACTCCATGAATCAGTTGCTGTGACCGAAAGCCCCCACCTCCCCACAACTAAGTCCCCTCCTTTCTAGGCCTTTCCCCCAAGTAATCAGAGACCGCGCCTGCTTGCAGCCTGCTGCTCCTCCACCCATTTCAGCCCTCTTCTGGTTCTGGGAGACAAGCGGGGAGGGGAGCTTGTCACAGCAGAAGGGGGTGACACTTGCAGTTCTTCACCAGCCTGACTCATCTCTGCCTCTTGGCCTATCTTCCCCCTCTTCCTGTTTCAGCTTCTGCCTCTGATTCTGAACTTCTCTCTGCCACCGACTCTCCTAGCTCACTAAACCCTGTTACCTCTTCCAACACCTCCTCCTCCTCCTCCCAATCTTCTTCCTCTGACCACTCATCATCACCCCACCACCAGTCCCCGGTCTCTGAGCCTCCTTCCCTTAGTGGGTCCCCAGCTGGTTCCCCACCACCACCATTCCTCTGCATCCATCAGGTCCATGACACCTGGACTATGCCAACTTCCAATAGGGTTGTGCTCTGGATCTGACCCAAGCCTGGATCCAGTGCCAAATCACCCTGCATTGAGTGGAGAGACAGCCCTAGTCAACTCAGGTTGGGTTGTCCCACCCAGAGCGATCTGGCCCTGACAGAAGGTGGGCTGGTTATGAGGCAGGGGAGAAACAGAAGAGGCAGGCAGTCTCTGCAGGGTCTGCTTTGGCCAGGGCACAGCCTGACTCCCTCCTTTGGCAATCCTCACAGAACTCTAGCCCAATGGTTGCCATTAATCTGATTTGAAATAATTTTATAATGAGATGATTTTAGAATGTTTTATCATTTTACTGTTGTTAGCCGCTCTGAGCCCGGCTTCGGCTGGGGAGGGCGGGATATAAATTATTATTATTATTATTATTATTATTATTATTATTATTATTATTATCAAAGCAGCACCCAGCAGGATTGAACCCAGCACCACCTCCTCCCTCCACACCCCTCCCAACCATAGGTTTAATTATTGCATGTCCTCATTTTTTGTGCCCATTAACCCTTGCTTGCCTGGCTGGAGGGTACTCCACCTACCGCACGACAGTAAAATTTACATTCATTGCTCCACCCACTTTGGCCTTTGGCCCCGCCCACCTCTGGGGCATGCCACATTTCCCAGGAAGGAACATGGTCCTCAGACATCCCTCCTTTACCATTGGTACCTTTGTCCTGCAGAGCCTGAATCCGTCCGCCCTTCAAACTTCCTAGGATCTCATCATGAAGACACCTGCAGTTGCCAGTTCCCAGAGGAAGAGCATGGGGAGAACATGGACAAATGGAAGGCCTCACAGATCTCTTTGGCCCATTGAAAGAACTTGGGGCGGATCCACAAGCACGTGCAAAACTCGCCCCGCCATATCTGGGCGGCTGAACTATATGAACGGCAGCTATTATCTTTGTTGTAGCATGGTGGGGCTTTGGTCGACTGAGCTGTTTCCCTCTAGGTTGGCTCCTTCACTGCTACTAGCTGTCTCTAGATCAGATCACCTGCTCCACACCCTGTGACTATGAAAGCTTTCCTTGCTGGCTAGGGAAATCAGGTTACGAGGAAAGATCTCCAGGAGATGGCAATTCCAACCCCGCTTTCCCTATTCACCCATCCCCAGTTGCAACTGCTGGAACAAGCCACCCACCTCACTTTCCTAGGCAGGGTTTGGAAGATGGAGAATGCAGGAGGCATCCTCGTGGGCAGGGCAGCTGACGTCCATTTTTTTGTTTTACAAAAACTGGTCCTATGAGTACTCCATGGATATGGAGCCAGGGAAGGCGGGGCCAGAGGGCAAGGCGAAGTCTGGCGGAATCTGGCGTACATTGGAGGTGGAGCCAGAATGTGATTAGGAGGGTTGTGGGCGGAGCCTTGCAGAATCCATTTCTGGTTCTCTGAGAGAGGAGGGTCATCTCCAACTACATTTCACTGGGAGTAGGCTAACTGAACTGAATGGACCTGAGCCAGTCCTGCCCATTAACGTCAAGGGATCTACTCTGAGCAGGATTAGCTCAGCTCAGAAGGCCATTTCACTGGTCAGATCAGCAATCGACCGGCCTGTTAGCAACCCTGTCTATGTATATTGGTGGGGGTGGCAAGACATGGAATGACATGCCCTTCATGCCTAGGTTAGCCTTCCCTTGGTTGGCACCCTCCTGATGTTGTGGGCAACGTCTCCCATTGTCCCGGACCGTAGGGTGAGGCAAGGTGTAGTCTAAATCATTTGGAGGCCCCTGGCTTGGAGACACCTTCTCTAAGAGCCTCTCCCTGTTTGGTAAGGAAGACTCAGCTTAGAATCTGCAAAATGGCAATCTTAACAGGATTCCCCTGAGCTGTTTCCCACCCTCTGGCAAAACGTGTGTCTCCAACTGCAGGCTGCCTGGAGGCTTTTCTGCTTATCTCACCACCCCCCATAATGACGTCCCTCCTCACTCTCTGTTCTGGAGGCCGTTGTCGTGAGCTTTCCTTGTTTCGAGAAACCTGAAGGCTTTTTTCCCCTTTTACTCCGCTGCTTCTTCCACTGTTTCAAAGGGTGCAATTCTGACGCAAGGGAAGAAAGTTTGCTTTCATGCAAAAGCAGCGGCGCCACCCCCATCTCTTAACGAGAATCGCCTTTTTTTTTTAATTTTTAGAAAAGGAAGGGGGGGTGGCAACCCCAGAGACTTGAGCTGCGCTTCCTTTGTGAAACTGACAATTCTCCGTTAAAACAATAAAGCTTCAGCTTCACTCGTTTCTTTCTTTCCGCTGCTAGTAAAGAGACGGTGGAAATTCGCGACTGCGATAGCGGGTGACCTCATGGACACTTTCCCTTTCTCTGAAACGCCCTGCAACGGAGTGCGTGCCTCTTTAAAATGTTTTCAACCGTTCGCCGTGACTCACGGCTTCAGGTGTTTTCCCCACTTGAATTTCAGGACCAGTCTGAAGAAAGGATGTTTTTGTTAGCCGGCTGGAAGCTGGGGGTGTGCTTCGCGCTTGCACACTCTTTTAATCCAGCTGAGATTCTGAAGCTACATTAATCTCGCAAACATGGGGCTGGCATTTCCACAAGGGGGGAGAAAAGCAACAGGGTGAGGAAGGAGAGGCTACAGTCCGGTGCATGCATGCAAAAGGCCTCTGGTTCAATCCCCAGCATCTCCAGGCAGGGACGGGAATCACCCTGTCCAAAACCCCGGAAAGCTGCTACCAGTCAGTGCAGACAATACTGGTATGGCTTGGGATAAGCAGCTTCCTGCGTTCCTATGAAAGGTGGAGTTAACAGTTTGGGCACAACCTGAGTAAAGATCATACGTTTCTATTGGCGTTTTGTTAAAGAGAGGATTTCATGGTGAGAGGTCACAAGCTGGACTGCTGGCTTACCCAGAGGCCCAGTAGGGGCAGCTGGCCAGGCAGTGTGCGTCACTGGCCGCAGCTCAGTGGCGGGGCATCTACTCTGCGTGAAGAAGGTCCCAGGTTCGATCCCTGGCATTTCCAAGTAGGGCTGGGAATGTCCCCTGCCTGAAACACTGGAGAGCCTCTACCCATCAGCTTACACAATGTTGAATTAGACATGCCAGCGATCTAACTTGTATAAGACAACTGCCTACGCCTTATGTGTAGGGACGTAGTATGGTGGCAGAGCACCAGCTTTGCATGCAGAAGGTCCTGGGTTCAATCATAAGCATTTTCAGGAAGAATTGGGAGACATCCCTGCCTGAAGGCCTGGAGAGGCGCTGACAGTCAGTGTAGAGGATGTATTGATTGGCAGCAGCTCTCCAGAGTGTAAGACAGAGAAGGGACCCTCCCATCAACAGTGACCTGATTCCCTTTTGCCTGCAGTTGCCAGGGCAGTGGCATAGCGTGGGTTGCTGGTGCCCGGGGCGGGGCAATTGGGTGGACTGGGCAGCTGGGTGGAAGCATGATTCCCTTTTGCCTGCAGTTGCCAGGGCAGTGGCATAGCATGGGTTGCTGGGGCCAGGGCAGGGCAGTTGGGTGGACTGGGCAGCTGGGTGGAAGCATGAACCAGGGGTGTTGTGTGTGTGTGCTGAGTCTGCAAGACACATGGCTGCTGCTGCTGGTGATAGTTGGCTGTGCACCTTCTCAGCTTGGCGGCTCTGCTGCTTGGCATATGGTCATCCCTTTTAAGGGCCATGTGAAGAAGGTGACACCACCCCAGGCCCGAAACATAACTTACCTCCCTGTGGCTCTGGAAGGTGTTGGGAGCTCAGCCACATGCCCTCAATAGGAGAGCCTGTTGTGGGGGTGCCTGGTTGTGCCCCTCTCAGAATTTTGTGCCCCAGGCCACTACCCCCCCCATGCTATGTTGCTGGAGCTAGGATCTGGGAATTCCTGCATGCAAAGAAAAAGTTCTACACTGTACATCTGGAGGCAGAGCATAGCCATCTGATATCCTTCTCTATGAATTTTGTATAATTCTCTTTAAAGCTGTCTAGGTTGGTAGCCATCACTCTGGGTAGTTAGCATAAGACAATGCAGAGTTGGGAGGGGAGAGTTTCAGAATTGCCAGGGGCTGATGTAAGCAAGAGGAAAAATATTGGCGTCTTAGGAAGCAGTTTGCAAGCACAACGTGGGCTGGTAGTCTGAATCCAACGTTGGCTGGACCCTCCTGGAATGCAAAGCTTTCCACCCACCCTAGGCTCAAGGTTGTATATATGTGTCAATAAACAATGTATCATAAAGACACCACAGTCCCTGCTGTGCCTCGTTGTCCGAAAGGAAGCACAGACCTTGGTAAGGGCACCTGGTAGCCCTGGAATCTGGCATTGTTCAGAGATTGGGGTGGCATGCAACAACATTACTCATCTGCTAGTTCAGTTGGTATAGAACACGAGACTCTTAATCTCAGGGTTGTGGGCTTGAGCCCCATGTTGTGCAAAAATTCTGGCATTGCAGGGAGTTGAACTAGATAACTCTTAAGGTCCCTTCCAACTCTACAATTCGATGATTCTGTGATTCTGTGCTCTGCTAAATGAATGATCAAGCAGGGCGTTATTGCATGTCCCACATCACACAGAGAAGGAAAGAGAGCAAGGATATCAGTTTCCATCATGCTACTGACTGCCCCACCCCTGAATATCAATCTCAAAGGGAAGGCACAGGAATCAAGCAAAATCCCAGAATTAATCTGGGTCTTGACTATGGGCAGATGCATGTTTTTTTACACCAGGTTTTCTTTTCTTGTTGTTGTCTCGAGAGACAATGGAGTGCACCTCCAGAGGTGAAGTCAAACCTCTGCCTTAGCAGCACCGAAATGACCTCTCTAGGGTGCAAGCCTGGGCAGTTTGGTTCTGGGCTGCCCAGACAACAAGATCCTCCCTCCCAGCCTCGCTGATGCAGTCCAAGGAAAGCAGAGCAACATATTTGGCACCAGCTTGGCTGCAACCGTCTTAGCGACTCCACTCCGGATTTGTGTCAGGTTTACTCGTTATTAGCCTTTTCTTCTCTCTTAAAACATATCAAGAAGAATTTGTGTAAAAATACCAAAACCCAACACCAATTATTTTTGACATCCTATAAGGGATGCCACAGATTCCATTTTCAGAATTGCTGAAAGAAGTCAAGGACCAGCAGCGGCATAGCGTGGGTTGTCAGCACCCGGGGCAAGGCAAGTAATTTGCGCCCCCTAACCCGGGGCAAGGCAAGTAATTTGCGCCCCCTAACCCCTAACCTGCCGCAGCTGCCAGCTTCTTCTTGCTGCTGCCTGGTCTGGTCTGGTGTGGTTCTCTCCCGCGCTCAGCACTGCGCTGGGCGGCCGCTGCACTGTCCCTCCCCCAGATAGTCCCTCGCTCTCTCACTGCACGCCTGGCACCCACCCCCTCCACAGTGGGCGGTGACCCAGCGGCTCGGATCGGATTCGCACAGCCAGCACTGCAGTGAGAGAGAGTGAGTGAGCCAGGTAGGGGCAGAGAGCTGTGAGTGCGCCCCCCCAGATGTTGCGCCCGGTGCGGCCGGCACCCCCTGCACCCCCCACGCTATGCCACTGAGGACCGGGGTTGCTTTGGGGTTTTTTTTCTCGTCGTCCTTTATAGGAAAAAGAAGGAGGGCTTTGGAAATACACAAGCGATCTTGCTTTTAGGAGCCCTGGTGAGAGAGCTTCTTCTCTTCAGGGTGGGATTTGCCGCACCTCTGGCCCACTGCCAAGGCCTTGCCACTGTCCCCGGGCATCTTGGAGTAATTCATGAGCTGGTGCAGTGGCTTGGCTTGCTCCTGGGAGGCCGGGGGATTGGGCGGGAGGCTGGACTGGAGATGGAGGGAGACCATTTGCGAGCTGGTCAAGGGGCTGCCTGCCCCGTTCCCGCTGGCCGCCAGGAACTTGGACCCAAACGTTTGCTGGAACCAAGCCGCGTAGGACCGGTCCTTGGAGGGCGCCCCGGCAACAGCAAGGCCAGTGCCTCTGGCCCTCTCGTCGTCGCCCTCGGCCTCCGGGTGCCTGTCCGAGATCGGTGGGACATGCTTGATGATATACTGGTTGCCGCTGCTGCAGACTTGGTTGCCCCGGAGGATGGTTTTGACACTCGGGCAGCAGGCGAGGTTGGGCACGATGGAGATCTGGGGCACGAGCAAAGTGTTCCTGGGGACCCCCCTGCTGGGCACGATGGTGACCCCTTCCGAGTGGGCTGGCACCTCGCCCTTGGCTGGCTTCTCCGGAGATTTGACCGGCTGCTTCTCCGCCGGGCGCCCGGTGCTCATGTTGTGGGTGTTGTTGCAGAAGCTGCTGTACTCGGTGAGGGACCGGTGGCTCCTGCTCTTGGTGGGCCGCGACTGGTTGCTGTCTGTGCCCACCCCGCTGTACAGCAGGTCAAAGTGGCAGAGCGACTCCAAGGGCAGTATGTTCTGAATCTTTTGGCTCTTGGTGAAAATCTCGATGGCCAGATCTGGGAAAGGCCCACAGAGATAGAGAGATAGAGATAGAGATAGAGATAGAGATAGAGATAGAGAGAGAGAGAGAGAGAGAGAGAGAGAGAGATGATATAGAGATAGATAGATAGAGAGAGAGAGAGAGAGAGAGAGCGCGTCAGGAATAGGGGTGGTGTGGGGAGAAACCCAATGCAGTTTCCACCTTTAAGGGCAACTTACCTGATTCTCGTTTCTGAAAGGCAAAGCCCAAAGCTAGCTATCTTTCAGAAACTGGACACTGAGATCCAGCGCCAAGGGCCTTCTGGCGGTTCCCTCACTGCGAGAAGCGAAGTTGCAGGGAACCAGGCAGAGGGCCTTCTTAGTAGTGGCGCTCACCCTGTGGAACACCCTCCCACCAGATGTCAAAGTAATAAACAACTATCGGACCTTTAGAAGACATCTGAAGGCAGCTCTGTTTAGGGAAGCTTTTCATACTGGATGAATAATTGTATTTTAATATTCTGCTGGAAGCTGCCCAGAGTGGCTGGGGAAATCCAGCCAGATGGGTGGGGTATAAATAAATGATGATGATGATGATGATGATGATGATGAATTTCACTATGCAGCTCTTCAACTGAGTAAATTTGCAAAAATGTATAGTCATACCCTGGTTCTTGAACTTAACCCATTCCAGAAGTCCATTTGGCTTCCGAAATGTTTGAAAACCAAGGCACAGCTTCCAATTGGTTGCAGGAGCTTCCTGCACTCAATCGAAAGCTGTAGAAGCCCAGTTGGACGTTTGGCTTCTGAAAAACATTTGCAAAGCGGAACACTCACTTCTGGGTTTGCAGTATGCGGGAGCCAAAATGTTTGAGTCCCAAGGTGTTTGAGAACCAAGCTATGACTGTATATCCTAGGTAGGGCATCATGCAGTAGTGAAAACGGCGTACAAAGATTCATTATGCTAAGGAGAGTTGCTTTGCAAAAATGTGTATATAATGGAAGACAAAAACATGTGCTTTATGTGGAGAACTGAACCTCAGAGTGGGAAGCAGAGGGTTGTAGTCAATTGCGGATCCTACTGAAGTTTATGAACATGAGGCTAAATTAATTTTCATGTGCCTACTCAGTGTGGGAACTTAACTGGATACAACCCTGAGGAACTAAGAGAAACTGAATTGGAGAGATCCATCCATCCCTTCTCAGGAACTGTGCGATGCAATGTTTTTGGTCTCCTTTGTTAGGGAGATCTGAGTCTGCTCAGTCTGAACCCAGAAGTTCCTCAATGAAGAACAACTTCCAGGCTCCCCTCCTTTCCCTTCTGGGGGCTCTGGACAGGAGCCAGTCTAGGTAAAAAAAGGTAAAGGACCACTGGACAGTTAAGTCTGGTCAGAGGCGACTATGGGGCTGTGGTGCTCATCTCGCTTTCAGGCCAAGGGAGCCGGCGTTTGTCTGCAGACAGCTTTCTGGGTCATGTAGCCAGCATGACTAAACTGCTTCTGGTGCAACGGGACACCGTGATGGAAGCCAGAGTGCATGGAAATGCTGTTTACCTTCCCACCACAGCGGTACTTATTTATCTACTTGCACTGGTGTGTTTTTGAACTGCTGGGTTGGCAGGAGCTGGGGCAGAGCAACGGGAGCTCACCCCATCATGGGGATTTGAACTGTCGACCTTCTGTCCAGTATATCTGAAGGAGCGTCTCCACCCCCATCATTCTACCCAGACACTGAGATCCAGTGCCAAGGGCCTTCTGGCGATTCCCTCAGTGCGAGAAGCCAAGTTACAGGGAACCAGGCAGAGGGCCTTCTTGGTAGTGGCACCCGCCCTGTGGAACGCCCTCCCACCAGATGTCAAAGAGAACAATAACTACCAGACTTTTGGAAGACATCTGAAGGCAGCCCTGTTTAGGGAAGCTTTTAATGTTTGATGCATTACTGTATTTTAATATTTTGTTGGAAGCCACCCAGATGGGCAGGGTATAAATAATAATAATAATAATAATAATAATAATAATAATAATAATAATTATTATTATTGGCAAGCCCAAGAGGCTCAGTGGTTTAGACCACAGTGCCACCCTCTCCTCCCTAGGAGCCAGTCTACAGCCACCTGGGCACCAACGCTGGGCAAAGGAGAGCTTGACAAAGTGTGCCAGGTCCAGGTGGCTGGAGCTGGTACTGTGGATGGGCTGATCAGCAATCGAAGCCCTCCTGGAAGCTTGGGCAATTGCCTGACAGCGCCTATTCCTGGTGCCAGGTCCCCTACACAGCTATAGAACCCATGGGAGTCCTGGGCACCTGGTCAACTCTGTTCATGGCGGAGTCGGCTTGTTTCTGTGCTCCTGAACCCCTCCATTTCCCTCATGGCTGCTCAGCTTTGCTTACCCAGAGTCTCGTTCACCACCGTGGGAATGATGCTTTTTAAGGCGCTGCAGTTGGTGTGCAAGGCAGGGTTGGCGTTCATCTCCAGGAGCCAGACCTGATTTAAAAGGGGAAAAGGGGGGGAACACATTTGTTTCTTTGCATACAGGCTGAGTTGCCGGATCCAGCGGCGTAGCGTGGGTTGTCAGCACCCGGGGCAAGGCAAGTAATTTGCGCCCCCTAATCCGGGGCAAGGCAAGTAATTTCCGCCCCCTAACCCCTAACCTGCCGCCGCTGCCAGCTTCTTCTTGCTGCTGCCTGGTCTGGTCTGGTGTGGTTCTCTCCTGCGCTCAGCGCTGCGCTGGGCAGCCTCTGCACTGTCCCTCCCCCAGATAGTCCCTCACTCTCTCTCCGCACCGCACGCCTGGCACCCCCCCTCCACAGTGGGCGGCGACCTGGCGGGATTCGCACAGCCAGCACTGCAGTGAGAGAGAGTGAGTGAGCCAGGTAGGGGCAGAGAGCTGCGAGTGCACCCCCCCAGATGTTGCGCCCGGTGTGGCCGGCACCCCCTGCACCCCCCACGCTACGCCACTGGCCGGATCTCCAGCTCTGGCCCTGAAATCCAGGCTGCAAATCAGGGCCTAGGTGTGTGTCTAGTTTAAAGCCTCACGATCCACTGGATCCTGCCTTTGAATCCTGGATCTAAGACTCTGCAAGAGAATTATTGTGCGACAACACAGGGTTGTTGTTGTTGTTTTTTAAAGAGAGCACATGGCTCCCTACAAATCTTGGAAACTGTAGTTTACCCCTCATTGAGCTATAATTCCCAGCACCCTTAATAATCTAACATTTCTGGGATTCTTTGAGGAAAGTGATGTGCTTTAAAAGCATGTGTGTGATCCCTGTTTTGCTGATCCTGGATAGCTCACTTGGTTAGAACATGGTGATGATAATGCCAAGGTTGCAGGTTCAGTCCAGCTGCATATTCCTGCACTGCAGGGGGTTGGAGTAGCTGATCCTCAGGGTCCTTTCCAACTCCACAGTTTAATGATTCTGTGCTCTGTTTCCCCACAATTTGTTTCCGTTTTCCAATTTGACCAGTCAAAATGTTTTATGACTGCCACTTGGGGGCACTAAAGTCATTTCTATTTTCTCTCGTAACCGCCTCCCCCCAAAAAATCTTTCCTGTTGCAACAGAGGCTATATAAACAAGTTCAAGGAAGCTAAGAGTTTAAGGGGAAAGTGCCAGCCATATATTTCTGCAAGCAGTGAAAAAAATGAGCAGTGCAGCGTGGATTCAGGAGAGCGGTGGCTTTCTTGGAAGTGTGAAAAATATCCACAAAACATTTGACTCATATAGAATTGTTTTTATGCATATGTAGTTTGAATTAATCATAAGTGGCTTTAATTTATTTAACTGGGTGCTAATGATAATTAAGATTATGATGTCCTTTGACCTCATGGACTGAATATCCAGTTTTAATTGCTGTGTTGTTTTAACGGGGATGTTCTATTGCACATTTTCATCATGGCCATTTATAGTTTAATGTTTAAACAGGATAGTTTTGCTGTGGGTTTTGCCTACGATATATATATTTAAAATTATTCCTTATTTTAAACAATGCAGTGCAAATGTTTTTTGTGTATGTGTTTCGTAAACTGCTTAGAAAACGTTTGGGCAGTACATGGTATATACCGTATTTTCCGCTCTATAACACGCAGTGGCGTAGCGTGGCTTGTCAGCACCCGGGGCAAGGCAAGTAATTTGCGCCCCCTAACCCGTGGATTTGCGCCCCCTAACCCTAACCCCCAGATGTTGCGCCCGGTGCGGCCGGCCCCCCTGCACCCCCCCACGCTACACCACTGCTTCCTGGCAGTTTTATTCTCTTGGCAAACCGCTTTTGTAGCTGTCAAGCGGTTTATAAATGTTAGGATTTTTTTTTTTTAAAGGGCATTTTCAGAAAAAGCTGCTGGTGGCTCTCAGCTGTTCCCTCTCAGCTGCTCGCTCCTAGTTTGTGGGAGGGTGGATTTAAGGCGTGACGCGGGGGGGGGGTTGCGTGCGAAGAAGGGCAACCTCTCCCCACTCCGCCGCTTTGCTCCACCCTGGCAGGCAGGCTGGCAGGCTGGCTACACGTGACGCGCTCGGCGAGGGCCTCCGGATCGTCCCCCGGGCTGGGCAAGGGCTCGTTCTCACGCAGCGGCTGTTGCGCAGCCTCGCCGCCGCCGCCGCCCTTGCTCCTTCGCGTGCGGGGAAAGGCCGCCGGCAGCCCTGGGAGCGCCTCCCTCCGCGCCTTCACACGCAGCTGTGCCAGCCCAGCAGGCGGCTCCCATCCTCCCCGAGCCCCGGCCGGGCTAGCGGGGGTTGTGAGCCACCTGCAGGGAGCCGGGGGTCCTAGCAGGCTCCCTCGGAAGGTGGAGCGGGGCCCTCCTTCGCTGGAGGTTGGATGGCCAGCTGCGAGGAATTCTTAGCAGGCTCGCTCCACCTCCTCCTCCTCCCGACTTTGCTGCTGCTGCTGCTCGGCTTTTTTCCTCTACCAACGGCGCGCTGTGCCTTGGAGAGGTTCCCGCTTCCTTGAGGGGGGCCGGCCAAACGCGCCCCCCAAAATGTTGCGCCCGGTGCGGCTGGCACCCCTGGCACCCCCCACGCTACGCCACTGATAACACGCACCCGACCATAACACACACGTAGTTTTTAGAGGAGGAAAATCCGTAGGCATGCCACCCGTAGGCATTTCCTCCATAACACGCACAGACATTTCCCCTTACTTTCTAGGAGGAAAAAAGCGAGTGTTAGGGTGCAAAAAATACGGTAAATCATATATCCACATAGGCCTTACACAGAGTAGACTGAAAGTAACAGACCCAAGTTTCTCATGTTCATTGATTTCAATGCATCTATTGTGAGTAGGGCTAAAATAGGACACAAATCTCTCTTCTTATATTTCTCTATTAATAATCATTGGGTTGTGTGCAACAAGCCCTACTCAGAGTATGCCCATTGAAGTGAATGGACCTAAGTTAGTCATACCCATTAGTTTCCACGAGTCTAGTCTGAGTGTGACGAAAATGGGATAAAATCCATTATTATGATCAATCATCAATGAGTTGTAGTCAACAAACATTTACTCTGAGTAGACCCACTGAAATCAAAGTGTATCGTGGTACTTAATTTCAGTGGGTCAATTATAAGAAAAGTTCATTGACGACAACCTATTATTATTATTATTATTATTATTATTATTATTATTATTATTATCCTATAGAGCTACCTGGATTTCAGGAATACAGTGGTACCTCAGGTTACATACGCTTCAGGTTACATCAGCTTCAGCTTAAAGACTCCGCTAACCCAGAAATAGTACCTCGGGTTAAGAACTTTGCTTCAGGATGAGAACAGAAATCATGCTCCAGCGGCGTGGCAGCAGCAGGAGGCCCCCTTAGCTAAAGTAGTGCTTCAGGTTAAGAACAGTTTCAGGTTAAGAATGGACCTCTGGAACGAATTAAGTACTTAACCCGAGGTACCACTGTAGCCTTTGCTCCATGAATTTGCCTAATCCCCTTTCAAAACCATCCACGTTGGTGGCCATCACTGCCTCCTGTGGCAGGGAGTTCCGTAGTCCAACTATGCACTATATACGTCCGGAATCTTCCAACATTCAGCTTCACGACTTCTAGTATACCCACGCCATATAACGTCCTGAGGCCAGCAGCAGGTGGGTCCAGAGGGACAAAGTGTGCAAAGCGACGAGTTCAAATTTTACCTCTGCGCAGTGGGCTGGTTTCTACACACCCCTCTCAATCCTCCATCCGGGAAAGAAAGAGGCACGAGTTCAAGGACACATTCCAGCCAGGCAAAAACTCTCAGGGGAGGTGTGAAGCAAGGCTGGTGAGGGGATGTGGCTAGGCAGAGAGACCCGGAGGCTCACCCCATACAGCCACCATTCCCAAATCTATGGGTTCATTATCCATCAGAGGAGTCCCTTGGCCATAGCTGTCAACTTACAGATTTGAAAATAAGGGACCAACAGCCTCGAAAATAAAGGATCAGCAGCCAAAATAAGGGATTTTCAGAGCACAGGTATGTTCGACTTTTGAGCCCCTCCAAGCCAAAGGTAGAAAGCCCAGCCAGCAGCCAAACGAAGCCTCAAGCGGTGGTTCCCACAGCGCAGCAACCTGGCAAAGGGGATGCAGCAAGGAAAACCACCATCACCTTTCCACTGGGAAGCGCTGATTTGATCGGCCGATTTGATCGGCTCAAGGCATGCAAGCTCCACCCCCCAGTTGTTCCTAGACTCCTTATTGGGTGAGCAACGCAGCCAAGCAACACAGTTGGAGCCTCCCTCCTCCCTGGCCGGCAGGGAGGGAGAGGAGCTGCTTCCTTTGAAACCCGGGAAATTTAAGGGACATCATCAATAAGGGACAGCAGCGGGACACAGCACTGGGATAAGGGACTTTCCCGCCAAATAAGGGACGGTTGACAGCTATGCCCTTGGCTGTCCTCCTCAAGCCCTGACTCTGGAGACTCGTGCCTCTCGATCCGCGGCCCACTCAGCCGAGGATGCGGCCGCGTGACTGTACCTTGAAGTCTTCGTCGATTAAGAAGTCGCAGCCAATAAGATCAAAGTAGCCCATCTTGCACTCCAGCTGGGACTTGACCGCCAGGAAACACTGCAGCATGATCTCTTTCATTCTCTTCTGAAAGACACAGAAGGGTGGCATGATCCTGGCAAGTTTTCCCCTGCCCCACAAGACTTCTTGCGAGTCAGGGGAAGCCACAAAAGATCCAGATTAGAGGATCCGCTTATGTCCAGTCCTCAGGTGGTCCCCAGCTCAGCCCTACTCGGAGTAGACCCATTGGAAGTCACAGACGCTTGCCCACTCATGGTTTATATTTATTTATCTTTACACCCCAACTTCTTCTTCCCTGAAGGAACTCAAGGTTCCTGCTTGGCAGGGGGTTGGACTCGATGGCCCTTGTGGTCTCTTCCAACTCTATGATTCTATAAGGTGGCATACATAGTCCTTCCCCACCCTGTTTTATCCTCACAACGACCCACAACGAAGTAGGCTAGGCAGAGAGAGACAGGGACTGGCCCAAGGTCATCCCCAGTGAGGTTCATGGCCGAGAATAATAATAATAATAATAATAATAATAATAATAATAATAATAATAATAATAATATTTATTTATACCCTGCCCTCCCAGGACACAGCCAGGCTCAGGGCGGCTAACACCAGTAAAATTACAGTAAAATCATGAAAACCCAATTTAAAATACAGATTAAAATGCAATTTAAAATGCAGCCTCATTTTAAAAGTAGCCCATAGATCAAAACCATAAGGGGAGGGAAAACATAAGGGTCAGACTGAGTCCAAACCAAAGGCCAGGCGGAACAGCTCTGTCTTGCAGGTCCTGTGGAAAGACGTCAAGTCCCGCAGGGCCCTCGTCTGGGCCGAATCCGGGCCCTGGGCCTTAGTTTGCCTACCCATGGTTTCGAGCATCAGACCAGGACCTGCGAGACCAGGGTTCAAATCCACCACTCGGCCAGAAGCTCATTGGATGACCCAGTGGCTTGCCTCTCAGCCCAACCTACCTCACAGGGCTGTTGCAGAGATTAAATAAGAGGGAGGGGGAAATCAAGGGTAAAGGTAAAGGGACCCCTGACCATCAGGTCCAGTCGTGACCGACTCTGGGGTTGCAGCACTCATCTCACTTTATTGGCCAAGGGAGCTGGCGTACAGCTTCCAGGTCATGTGGCCAGCATGACTAAGCCGCTTCTGGCGAACCAGAGCAGCACACGGAAACACCGTTTACCTTCCCGCCAGAGCGGTACCTATTTATCTACTTGCACTTTGGCGTGCTTTCAAACTGCTAGGTTGGCAGGAGCAGGGACCGAGCAACAGGAGCTCACCCCGTTGCGGGGATTCGAACCGCCGACCTTCTGATCGGCAAGTCCTAGGCTCTGTGGTTTAACCCACAGCGCCACCCGCGTCCCATACACATACAATAAATAATAATAGAGAAACAGTGGAGCAGCATGACAGCCTGATCCTGGAGAACTGGCTACAAATGCTGTGGCAGCAGCTGTGGGGTGGAAGTGTGGAAACTCACAGTGAACCCATTGAAGACCCAGTCATTAGGGAGCCCTTTGATGTGCCTGAACCTCTTGTTGACGTAGTTGTTGAAGCGCTCCATACACCACACCGTCTCCTCCTTGACGTGGCTGTACATCGGATTCTTCTTCTGAACGTACTGCGGGGAGTTGGCAGAGAAAACAGGCGCTCTTGTTAGGGGCTGTGAATTGTAGTGCTGGAGCTGTAACCCCCCCCCCTCCTGAGGACAAGGGTCTGGGCAAGGAGCAAGGGGAAGTGGGTTTGAAGGACGGGGAGCAGGAGGGTGGGCAAGCCGAGCAAGCGGGGGGGGGGGAGCCACTAGGATTGCTTATAAGAACCTAAGGTGGGGTCAGGCTAAGGTCCCATCTAGCCCAGCCTCACATTAGCCAAGCAGATGCTCCAATGGGAAGCATAGCTGTCAACCTTCCCCTTTTCTTGCAAGGAATCCTATTCGGAATAAGGGAATTTCCCTTTAAAAAAGGGAAACATTGGCAGCTATGATGGGAAGCAGGACCTGAGCGGCACAGAAACTCTCCCATCTTGTGTTTCCAAGGAGCTGGAATTCAGACTGCATTCAGAAGTGGAGTTTGGACACAGCTGTCATGGCCAGGAATCTAACCCGCCATGAATTTCTCTTACCCCCCACCCACTTTAAAGCCATTCAAGTTGGTGACCGCCGCTACTTCTTGACAAAGTGGATCCCACCGTTTAACCAGGTGCAGGGTGCATGTATTGACTGATTATTTCAGCTCTTACAACCCATCCTTCCTCCTTGGATGGAGCCCAGAGCCACAAGACAATAAAACCACATTAAAAAGAGACAGAGAGAGCAACATTTGACCTTTGTTTGGTGCTTTGAATCCCTTGGATTCCACGATTTCACTCAGATTTTGTGTGGATTCAATTTGTTTTAACGTTGCCTGAAAAAGAGGGGCAGGACTTTCTGCAATTTCTCTCTCCCTTCCACATAATGTGAGAACCCTAGGGGTTCATCCACTAGCCCTCCAAATGGTGTAGCATTAAAGCCGCTAGCACGCTTGCAAAGCTAAGCAGGGTCTGGTCTGGTTTCAAATTGGATGGGGAATCGCATGTTGAGATTCCTGCCTTGCTAGGGGTTGGACTGGATGACCCTCGAGGTCCCTTCCAACTAGTCTATGATTCTATGAAGATGAATGTTGGGAGATTCAGGGCATACAAAAGGAAGGCCTTCTTCATGTGGCCCAGAACTAAATGGAGGAATTAATTCCCCAAACAGGTAATGACGGCTTTAAAAGAGGACTGGGTAAATTCATACGGGATGTTCCATGATGCATTATGATTTACTGTTTACAACTATATTACTATGTTCTTGTTTCAAGCTGCAAAGAGAAGTTTTTTTGTTATTGGGTGCACATGCAAATATTGTCCATAAAATAAAAGGCTTGCACGCACAAATCTAGGAACCTCAATCAAACGGGCAGTTTTCCAGAAAGCAAAGGGGTGAGTCTTCCACGGACCATCTGTTTACGCAGCAACAGGGGGAGCCTCCAGGTCTCTCCCCTTTGATTCCACCCACCTGGCAGATCCCCGCTTCTTAAATATGAAAATTCAAACCATTCCCTCCTCGCTCCCACCCACTCAGGCGGGACACAATTGGGGGCGGAGAGGCAGATTTCTGTGCCGCCGCCACCACCTGCTCTGCCATGAATTTCCTGGCCTCCTCCCCACCCCACCCCCCGCCGATGAGATTTGCAGGTACTCTTTTGAATAACAACACCTGGCCCTCATTTCATGTCCTTTGTGGCAGCGGGGTCTCTCTGGAGCCAGCGTGGCACCGCAGCTCTCCAAATCCCAAGCTGAGCAAACAGCTCTGTTCAAGGCAAAAAAACACACACAAGGCGCCCATCTTGCCAAAGCCATTAAGCTGCAGGAAGGTGATACCAAGTGGGCTGGGCTGGCAGGGATAACATATGCTCCAGCTGTCCCTGTTTACCAGGGATGGATGGCCCTTGTTTTCTGGTGCCCGTCCTTGGCGCGAGAAGAGAAATCAATTCCTGTCTGTGTTTCTCCTCTTTGGTGAGTGTGACGTATTCAATAACAAAATCTCCAATCATGCCTCTTGCTTAAAAGGCCTCAGAAAACTATTTTTGAATTATTTCAAAACATCTATATGCCGCTTAATCGTAAACGCCCTGCTCTCAAATCAACACCTTAAAGCGGTTTGCAAAATGTTACCTGGATGGCTTACAAAAACGCAACATTTAAATTAAATCTCCCTCGAAGGGAGACGGATGAATTTGCCAGCCTTCCCTGCACATAGAAATCTAGATGGTCAAGGGGGTAGGTATCGTTTATGGCACAGGTTGTGGGGAACCTGTGGCTCTCTGGACATTGTTGCTGCTGTTAATAATGGTAATAATTAGTATTAATCAGCTGCCTTTTCACTCAAGCGGCCCCAAGCGACTCAAACACAAAACCAGTCACAACAGGGACAGCAAATAAAACCTAGAAGTGCCTCTGTAGGAATAAAAGGCAGATTCTGCCCCTGTTGAACTCCAACTCCTATCACCCCTGAGCAAAAGTGATGCTGGATTGAGGCTGACAGACTCAAACAATGTATTGCAGCCCGAAGGTATCGTCATATATTTTCATGACCTTGGCCCAGCTACTTAAATTTAGCACCTGCTGTTTTTGAGAGCTAGGCTTAGGGACGGGCAAATCTTTCCATTTCAGTTTTCCTCAATTTCCTGCTTTTTGCAATCTAACGATTAGCTCTTCACCTTCCCTCATTGATTTGCAAATATCTTCTTCTCCTTCTTTTTAAAAAAGGAAGTTCTCATGGAAACTCACCAGCATTTTAGTCTACATTTCCCCCTAATTTAATATGTCATTTTGCCTACTATCCATTTTCTTTTTGGAGGCAATTTCCCTTAATATATTGCATTTGGAAGCATGTTAATTTCACCGAGAGATGGCCTTATTTATTTATTTATTTATTTCATAAAACCCACACGGTGCCTGATTTGCAAAATGGGCAACAGCCACCTCAAAGCAGTTTTGCAAAAGAAAAGAAAAGAAAATGAAGTGAAAACAAACAGACTTCTAAAATGTTAAAATGCAGTAGACTAAAAGCAAGATTAAAACTCACATCAACTTTCTAAACATCTGGATAGGCATGCCCAAACAATAAATATTTTTAGAAGGCACCAAAAAGAGGGCAGTGAAGGGGCCTGCCTGGTATCAACAGGCAGGGAGTTCCAACGGCTACATGCTGCCACATTCTAAGATCGTGTTCTTACACACTTTCCCCACACTTTCTGAACCAGATCGCAACATTCAGAGCAGTGCGAATTTCAAAGAATGCCTGGCTTCACGTATTGTTTGGGTACGATGCCTGTTTTAACGCAACGCTCCACATTTGAGAGAAGGCCTAACTATTTCCTGGTCCACAGAATCCTGCCTCCCGCTCAAATCCCACCCACCCCTCACCTGATTGGTCAGATGAGAAGTCAGGTCTTCCGACTTCGGGTCATAGTTGAGGCACGTGAGGCGGACGTAGCCGTGGCCAAAGAACACCATGAAAGGGCAAGTGCAGGCAATGAGGAGGTACGAGCGAACATCAAACTTCTTCCCCTCTAAGAGCAGCGGCTTATCAATATATCTGAGAAACCAGGAGGATATGCATCTCTGAGGCACCGGAGCTTCTGAGGCTCTTCAAGTCTCGCTCATGCCAATCTGCTTATTTTATTTTTATGTTCTAATCTATTACATCATCATCATCATTATTTTAAATATAAATTTTTAAAAAAACGCGCATGGAAAGGGTAACTTATTAACACAGCAGGCACAAGACAGCTCGATAACTATGCATCCTCGTTATCTTAATATTTCCTTCCTCCATTACAGTTTCTTTATGGGGGGGGGGTTTCCATGCAAAATTCTTCTTTCCAGGGTTTCAGGGTGAAAAGATAATTCAAAAGGTCCGTAGTCTAGAACACATTCCCAAAAGAGGTGGTGGAATAACCTGGGGTGGGGTGGGTGGGTTTCAAGTTCATCCGTTTGGTTGAATTAATTAAACTAACTGGATTTTTGAATGCATGTGCAGCTAATGGTTACTGTTTCAAACTGTATTGCATTACAGTGCTACCTCGGGTTACAAACACCTCAGATTACAAATACCTCGGGTTACAAACACTTTGGGTTACAGACTCCGCTAACCCAGAAATAGCACCTCGGGTTAAGAACTTTACCTCAGGATGAGAACAGAAATCGCGTGCTGGCAGTGCGGCGGCAGCGGGTGTCCCCATTAGCTAAAGTGGTACCTCAGGTTAAGAACGGTTTCAGGTTAAGAACAGACCTCTGGAACAAATTAAGTTCATAACCAGAGGTACCACTGTATTATTATTCTTCCTTCCTGGATTGTGTGAACCAGCATAATGAATAATAAAGGTTGGGTTGGGGGCACAAGGGATTACTGCGTGGAACCCAGGGGGCGGTGACCCAAAAAAGTTTGGGAACCGCTGCTGTAGAATATATTGAGGACAGGAAGCGGGTATTATGATCCTTTATGCTTGTATAGCCAATAAAGGCTTTCCAGATTTGTAAGATTGGCAAAGAATAACTAGAGAAAACGGAATAGACCTCCCAGCCCTGTGGACGGCACACAATGCTTCTGTTTTTCAAATACTGCTCAAATTGTTTTTGATAGTTGTAAGTGGACTGATTAAACTAGCCGTGCAATTGTCATGCTTGCAAGGAAAGTGGACATTAGCTGATGTTGAAAGCGGGCATTAGCTGATCTCATGTTTGTTTGATTTGATTATTCTGGCCTGAGGCAGTGTGTGTGTGCGCGTGTAGTGCCAGATTTACGTATAAGCTAAACAAGCTATAACATAGGGCCCCACTCTCTTGGGGGTCCCCAAAAAAATTAAAGGGGAAAAAACTGGATCTACATTTCCAAAATATAAGATAAAAAGCAAATAAAATAAAACCTACATACAGTTAGAGCTTAATAATTATGTCACTGTTAAAATACTTCTTCTTAATTATATTTCACTATTAATATACTTCTTCTTAATTGCATTTCAACTCAACAATTACTTTGATAAAATACATATGTTGTTATGTGCAAATGGCTTTAGATACCTATTAGGTCCAAAACTTACCATATAGCATACATTCAACACAAATAACAGCAACAATTTGTTGTTGACAAAAGACAGCTGGACATATAAAGGGCCCCATTACCTTCAGTAGCTTAGGGCCTCATCAAACCTAAATCTGGCCGTGTGTGTGTGTGTGTGTGTGTGTGTGTGTGTGTGTGAATTTTTGCATTTCCACTTCTGTAGGAAGCCAGTTAGACGGGGAGGGGCGGGGGCAGGTGAGTGCAGCTGCTCAGCTCTCTAACAGCTTTGGTATATAGCATTAGAGACTTATTCAGCTCACACAATGCAAAGTCTTTGGCGTGCATTTCCCCCTTTGAAGCTCTCCTTAGATGCCCAGACAGAAATAATCTCTGATCTGTCTCTCTTTCTTTCTCTCTCTCTTCACCACCTGTTAAAATGCTAATGATCTGTCTGTGCCGATGACACAAAACTTTAAGAAGAGAGAGAAAGGTATTGGAAATGAAACTAGGCCGACTGAGGAAAGGACTCTGATCATACAAATGACAGGAAGTCCTTAGACCGGGAACGCTTGAGCTCTATATGCCAGGAGGAATAAAAGGAATAAGGGGGGTGTGGATATCCTGCCGTTGGCCTAATGTACCCACCCACTAAAAGGGACGCGGGTGGCGCTGTGGGTTAAACCTCAGAGCCTAGGACTTGCCGATCAGAAGGTCGGCGGTTTGAATCCCCGTGACGGGGTGAGCTCCCGTTGCTCGGTCCCTGCTCCTGCCAACCTAGCAGTTCGAAAGCACGTCAAAGTGCAAGTAGATAAATAGGTACCACTCTGGCAGGAAGGTAAACAGCGTTTCTGTGTGCTGCTCTGGTTCGCCAGAAGCGGCTTAGTCATGCTGGCCACATGACCCGGAAGCTGTATGCCAGCTCCCTCAGCCAAGAAAGCGAGATGAGTGCCGCAACCCCAGAGTCGGTCACAACTGGACCTAATGGTCAGGAGTCCCTTTACCCTTTACCTTTACCCACCCGCTAAGACTTTCCGCAGTTGCTCTTACGCAAAACGCAGAATCCCGTGCAATCACATAAAACGGGATGCTTCTGTTCAGACTCTGAAATTTGCACAAATACAAAAGCATTTGGGGGAGAGAGGGGAACTAAATGGTTTTTTGACACACACATTGCAAAAAAGCTCAGTGAAGACTGAGTAAGCTCAGTGGCTGTGGAATGCCGATTGAATGTTTGGAGGAGCCATAAATGGAATGGAATCTAGAACAGGAATTCTAGATGCTAGAATGGAATCTAGAACAGGAATTCTAGATGCTAGAATGGAATCTAGAACAGGAGGCCTCCAGGATGCCACACTCTGCTATTCCCCCCCCCCCGGTATGTGGGGTGTTTAATGGGGAGTCCTGACTTTTACAGCCCATAATGGGGGGGGATGCTCAGGCCCAGAAGAGGTGCCAAATGGCTCTTGGGATTCTTACTAGGCCACACACCCTGTCACCAGGCCACACCCCTCCCCAGCCAAGCTTCACGTCCTCCAGAATGGCTGGGATGTGTTGCGGAACTCGACAGCATCACTTGCTTTCCTGGATGGAGGGTTGAGAAGAGTGTCCTGTGTTCAGGAAGCAGCACACTGTGCAAAGGTTAAGATTTGCAGCAGTTGCTCCTCCCACTTTTGCCACCAGCTCCACCCACTACTGGCCTGTGGCCCCTGGAAGGTAGCCTAGTAAGAGATGTGGACACCGGGGGTGAAAAAAGCTGCCTGTTCCTGCCGTACTGGTTGCATTCCAGGAGCTTGCATTTCTGCAAGATGACGGCCCGAGAAGGAGATTTCCCCAGCCCACCCGAGATCCCGGGCTTCCTTCACCTCAAGCGCACCGGTTAAGTTCCCCGAAGACCACCCAGTAACAACTTTCACCAGCCAGCTGAAAACTTGGGGCAGTGGGTTAGCAGAACCTCCACATCACTGCGTTCTCTACCTTTGAACGATCCTCGCCGGGGGAATTTTGTAAGGCAGTTTCTTGTACATAGGATCTTCTTCGATGCTGAGGAGCTTGGCTTGCAAGCTGTTGACCTCGGATTGGTTTTTGAGGAGGAAGATCCCCCGGCCTTGGTTCAAGCTGGCGGGCTTGCAGATCCAGATCTGAGGCTCTGTGGAGAAGAGGAGAAACACAGGCAGATGCCTGGTAGGTCTATCTGGCCCATCATGGCCTCCTGGGCTGTAGCTCAGTGGTGGAGCACCTGTCTCACACGCAGAAGGTCCCAGGTTCAATCCCCAAGGACATCTCCAGGTAGGATGGAGGATGTCCCCTTCCTGAAACTCTTGGAGAGCTACTGCCAGTCAATGCAGGCAATACTGGCTGGCTGCTCTGATTCGGCCTGTGGACCTGTGGGAATATAATGGGGAGGCGGAGAACCACGTCTGCCACCTTGAGCTCTCTGGAGAAAAGGTGGGAGATAAACGCAGCAATAAAAGGAAAGGAATTCCAACTATCTCCATTGGGAATAGTTTCCTTTATCTGGAATCTACAACCATAGTCCAATTCTGATCGAAAACGAGACAGTGCCTGAGCTAAGCAGGAGTTTGGCAGGATAGGAAAATGGTCAAATGAATTCATTTCTGCTTGGGAGGATGTGACTTAGCTCTGAAGCTCCTGACATTCACCTTTATATACTGCAAAGAATATCTCTCTCTCGTCCTTGGTATCCAGGCGGAAAGTCTCAGGGAAAAAGTCCTCCATTCTCAAAACCCTGCAAAAGCCCAGGATAAGAAGAAGGGGTTGGAACTTGCATGCTTCTCGTGAAGGGATCTGCGCCTCTCCAACTAAGGATGGGCGAACAACCTCCCAGTTTGGGTTTCTCCTTTTCCCAATATTCAGTTAAGTTCTCCATATTTCCACACCTGTTTGCCATTTGTTTAGTTACCTTGAAAGCCCTCTTGATTGAAAACCCACCAGCGAATTTCTCCTAATACGCCCTTGTTTGTATGCAATTCTGCCTAACGTACACATTTCCACAGAGCCATTTTCCCTAATACAATGCATATTGTTTTTTGTATGGTCTTGGCAGAAATAAAAAGGTAAAGGGACCCCTGACCGTTAGGTCCAGTTGTGGCTGACTCTGGGGTTGTGGCGCACATCTTGTTTTATTGGCCGAGGGAGCCGGCATACAGCTTCCCGGTCATGTGGCCAGCATGACTAAGCCGCTTCTGGTGAACCAGAGCAGCACACGGAAACGCTGTTTACCTTCCTGCTGGAGCGGTACCTATTTATCTACTTGCACTTTGACGTGCTTTCGAACTGCTAGGTTGGCAGGAGCAGGGACTGAGCAATGGGAGCTCACCCCATTGTGGGGATTCGAACCGCCGACCTTCTGATCGGCAAGTCCTAGGCTCTGTGGTTTAACCCACAGCGCCACCTGCATCTGCAATCAAATGCATGATTTACCCTAGTCTGTGCACCTTTTGCACACATTGCTTGGGTTGAGAGCTGCACTGCAAAATTCAGGGCAGACTTTGAAGGATTGCTGTGTTTCGGTTTCCGTATTGTTTCAGAAAGTGTTCTACTTTTTATTATGTTCTGTATTTTTAATAGATATACTGCAAACTGGCCTGTGAGCTCGGACGAAGGTCAGTATATAAATTTACCGTATTTTTCGCTCTATAACATGCACCAGACCATAACACACATGTAGTTTTTAGAGGAGGAAAACAAGAAAAAAAAATATTCTAAACGAAATAGTGGATATATGATTTTTGTGGTTCATGCTGTGGCCACAGACATGTGATCTGACAGTGAGTTTGGAGTAGCCCAATGCAAAAATCCTGAGGATCCATGTGGATCCATGCTTTGTAACCATGGAGGAGGGAAGGAAGGGAACTATGGATCCTCTGCTCACGACTGCAGCAGATCCCCCCCCCCGCCACCCGCAGGCATTCGCTCCATAACATGCACAGACATTTCCCCTTACTTTCTAGGAGGAAAAAAGTGAGTGTTATGGTGCAAAAAATACGGTAATTAATAAAAATAATATAAATAGGTTTGCTTTTAAATGGAAACTGAATCCAGTTTATTCCACACACCCTACCCCAACACTGTCGAAACACTGGGTCCATATTTCTAGGGGGCCCCACTGCTGACATGCCCCCCCAGTGTGGAAATTGGACAACTTTCCTCTTCAGCCAAGGCAGTTCATAAACCTCCATACCCTCAGCTGTGTGTCACATGATTCCTCATGATGTGATCCCAACCAATCAGCGAACACAATGGTGCCACAAAGCCAAATAGCTCCAGATTTGAAACCCTGTCACACGCTGACTTCTGGATTTGAGGTTTTGAATGTTGGCACAGACTACATTCTGTTCTGGAAAGTTGGCTATGGCTGGGGGATGTTTTTTGCAGGGTGCGTGGGAGGGGCAGTTAGATTATACCGTATTTTTCGCCCCATAGGACGTACCGGCCCATAGGATGCATCAAGTTTTTTTGGGGGGAAATAAAGGGAAAAAAATTATTCCCCCCCCAGGCGCTTGTGGGGCCGGCAGCGGGGAGAAGCGCTGCGCCTCCCCGCTGTCCCCAGAGCTTGCGGGGCTGGCGGCGGGCTCTCCCTGCCATCAGCCTCCAAACCACTTCGGGGGACAGTGGGATGGTGGCGTTCCGCCTCCCTCTGTCCCCCGACCTTGTGGGGCTGGCGCTGGGGCTCTCCTGAAGCCTGGAGAGCGAGAGGGGTCGGTGCGCACCGACCCCTCTCACTCTCCAGGCTTCAGCGAAAGCCTGCATTCGCCCCATAGGATGCACACACATTTCCCCTTCATTTTTGGAGGGGGAAAAGTGCGTCCTATAGGGCGAAAAATACGGTACCTACTTCCCATAGTCAATTTTTTTTTTTTTTTACTAAACTTTGTCCCTGAGGCGTCTCCTGGCGTCCTAAAGCAAACATCACCCATTACTGGGAATACAGCTACCAAGAAGCAAGAGAGGATTTTGCAGCCTGTGTAATTTTTGCAAATTCTATGCATATTTTCACCTTCTTTTGCATAATGTTGCGATGTTTGCTTTTGCTGCACTTAATAATTCACTACAGCTGCACCATATGCTCCCCAGTGAATAGCTTTGGCATCAAAAGGGAGCTGTTAAAGGAACAACCCCCCCCCAAGAACCCCCACTACCAATCAAGTCATCTTCCTTTTTATGCCCAATGATAAATGCCACTCTGCTGCCCCCTCTACATGCCCCTCATCTGCCCAAGGGCCACAGTCCTTTCTAGGCAAGATTCTGGGGGCCGCATTACAGTGGTGGGCAGTCAGATGAAAAATGAGTGGGGCAAGCCATGTGAATGTTATCTTTGTATGGTAGGCTACACATGCATACCAGCACCCTTCTCTAGCCTCCAACCAGCTGAGAAAGAAGCATTATGTGGGTCCGAGGACAAATTCCAGCCAGGCAAAAACACTCAAGGAGATTGTGAAGCAGGCCCAGCGAGGGGCGTGGTTTGGCGAGAGGAAGGCGTGGCCTGTGGAACATCCCAAGGGCCCAATTAGAGAGGGCTAGAGGGCCACGTCTGGCCCCTCTGAGCTCGAGACCCTTCCCCCTTGAACAACATAAGGCGCAGGGAGGCTGTGCTTAAGAGTTTAGGGCTCACTTTGTGGTCCTGCTCATCTTCTTCATCACCCGTTCATACCCCCTCAAGTTCATCAAAAGGCCGATCTTGGTAGTGAGGATCTTGTTGTTAGCGATCTGGTAAAGAAGCTGCTCTCCTGCAAAGGGAGGAATAGCGAGAGCCAGGCTGGAGCATGAAGGCTGGGTCAACCTCTCTCACACGCAACACATCCTTTATTGATAACCTTTGGGCCAAGCCCAACAACAAGGGTGCAGAGAGCCTGCCGACTCCAGCTGCTGCTGGACTGCAGGGGTGCCAATGAGAATAAAATATTGTGGGGGCCAGGTAAGCCCCGCCCCGCATAATCGATCACATGACATGGTGCACACACACCATTTGAATGGGAATGCTCATCAGCTTTTCTGCATTGTAGGGAGTTAGACTCTATGGTGTTCATGGTTCCATTCCAACACTATGATTCTCTGAAGAACAGCAACCATCAGGCTGTAGCTAATGGTAGTCAGTAGACCCACTGATATGAATAGACCTCAGTTAGTCAATGGGTTTGAAAATCATCCCTGACCACTCGTCCTGTTGGCTGTGGTTGATGGAGGTTCAGCAACATCTGCCGAGCCTCAGGTTCTCCACTCCCGTGCCCTAAGACCACTAGGGAAAAGGTCTTTTTGGTGGTGGCTCCCCCAGGCCTCCTTACCTTCTCTGAAGTTGAAATAGGTGTCCCGGCACTTAGTCTCACACCACTTCAGGAAGTAATCATCCCTCCGGTTGTCATAGATACGCTGCCAGCCTTTGTTCTTGCAGAAGGTGTTCACTCTGCTCAGAGGAAGGAGAGAAAACAATGAGGTCCAGCAACTTGTTGGGTTTTTTAAAAAATAAAGAACGGCAGCAGCCCTTGCCTTCACCCTCAGAAGAGTCTGGCTACTGGATCAGGCCAAAGGCCCATCTAGTCCAGCCTGCTGTTCTCACAGGGGCCAATCATCTGATGGCTGCAGGAAGCTGGGGATGAAGGCATCAGCCCTCCTTAACTCATAAGAACATCAGAAGAGCCATTCCTTGGGGGATTCCCTGGTCCTGAATGGGGTAACTGTGCCCCCGAAGGACCAGGTGCGCAGCCTGGGAGTCATTTTGGACTCACAGCTGTCCATGGAGGCGCAGGTTAATTCTGTGTCCAGGGCAGCTGTCTACCAGCTCCACCTGGTACGCAGGCTGAGACCCTACCTGCCCGCGGACTGTCTCACCAGAGTGGTGCATGCTCTAGTTATCTCCCACTTGGACTACTGCAACGCGCTCTACGTAGGGCTACCTTTGAAGGTGACCCAGAAACTGCAATTAATCCAGAATGCGGCAGTTAGACTGGTGACTGGGAGTGGCCGCCAGGACCACATAACACTGGTTCTGAGAGATCTGCATTGGCTCCCAGTACGTTTCCGAGCACATTTCAAAGTGTTGGTGCTGACCTTTAAAGCCCTAAACAGCCTCGGTCCTGTATACCTGAAGGAGCGTCTCCACCCCCATCGTTCAGCCCGGACACTTAGATCCAGCGCTGAGGTTCCCTCATTGCAAGAAGTGAGTTTACAGGGAACCAGACAGAGGGCCTTCTCGGTAGTGGCGCCCATCCTGTGGAACACCCTCCCTTCAGATGTGAAGGAAATAAGTAGCTATCCTATCTTTAAAAGACATCTGAAGGCAGCCCTGTTCAGGGAAGTTTTTCAATATTTAAGGCTGTATTGTTTTTAATACTTGATTGGGAGCCACCCAGAGTGGCTGGGGAAACTCAGCCAGATGGGTGGGGTATAAATAATAATTTTTTTATTTTTTTTTTTTATTATTATTATTATTATTATTATTATTATTATTATTATTATTATTATTTTCCCCAGGATAACCAATAGGGAGACAGCCAGGACTGACATCACTTGTGACTTCAATCACTAAGGTTGCTTCTCCCTCCTCCCTCCTCTTCCTCTTTCCTTGTGTGCTGTGTCTGTTTTACACTGTGAGCAGAGGCCCTGAGGACTAAAGGGTAGCATAGAAATGCTGTCAATAAGGAACTACAAGACTCTGGGGAGCCACAGGAAGAAGCACCCATGACGGAGGGGCAATTCTTTCTGCAGGCGTCCTTACATATCGATTCCGTTTGCTCCTCCAATATAATAAAAAGGCCCCAGGTTGGGAGGCTCCTCTGGCTTCTTCTCCTCTGGGTGATTCATTCTGGGCGATGCTTTGGGAACGCCTTTCTGCCCTTTGGGTTTGGTTTCGTTTGCCAGCTCCCCTTCAGCTAAGTTGGAATTGCCTGGAACCAAGAGAGAAAAGCATGGGAGAGTCAGGTGGCTCCAGGAAGCCCACAGGCGGGGCATGAAGGCAACAGCCCACCCTCGCTGTCATGCATACAACCCTCAGAAGGACCTGGCTGGATCAGGCCAGCATCCTGTTCTCACAGTGGCCAACCAGATGCTTCTTATGGGAAGCCCAAAATCTGGTCCTGAGCACAACACTTGGTGATTCCTGGCAACTGGGATTCAGGGGCCTCCTGCCTCCAGCTGTTGCGGGTGGGCCACCGAAAGCTTGATGGGCCTGGTGTCACCTTGCCAACCCTGCTCTAAAGTACCGTATTTTTCGCTCCGTAAGACACACCTGACCATAAGACGCACCTAGAGGTGGAAAACAAGAAAAAAAATATTCTGAACGAAAGAGTGGATGTATGATTTTTGTGGTTCATGCTGTGGCCACAGACATGTTATGTGATTTGACGGTGAGTTTGGGTTAGCCCAATGCAAAAATCCTGAGGATCCATGGGGATCCGTGCTTTGTAACCATGATTTTGCACCATTGCGCCCCCACAAAACAATGGATGTGTGGTTTTTTTTGGTGCAGGCTGTAGCCATGGACATGCTATGTGATCTGATGGTAAATTTGCGGTGACCCAATGCAAAAATCTTGAGGATCCACGTGCTTTTACTTCCCCACTCCCAGGCAGCCTACTTTATCGCTAGCGTCCCTTATCTCCCTCCTGATCGCTTGCCGATCAGCTACTCAGTGGCTTCCTTTCAACACCCCCTTCCCTCTTGTTTGCCTTAGCGTCTTTTCCTTAGCTGGAGCAGTTTTTTGCTCCTCCTTTTTTTTCTAATTTCTCTCCTCATTGCTTGTTTTAGTATTCCTGTCTCCTCTCCTTGCAAGTTCGCTGTCTTTATTTCCCCCCCCCCACTCCTCCGGCAGCCTCCTTTACCCACAGCCTTATCTCCCGCCCAATCGCTTGCCGATCAGCTGCTCAGCAACTTTGTTTCAACACCCGCTTACATCTTTCTAAAAAAAACCCACCACAGGGACCACGCATTTGCCCCATAAGACGCACAGACATTTCCCCTACTTTTTAGGAGTAAAAAGTGCGTCATATGGAGCAAAAAATACGGTATGTGCTCCCTGCCAGAAGTGACCCTTTCCCCAGATACGCTTGCTTTGACGCCCATGTTCACAGGTCTCCGCTGAGCTGTTCAAAGTTCACAAAGCATTCAAGGAAGGCAGAGTCTGCTCTCCAGAGACCAGGGTGTAGCATCGTGCCAATTAATTTGGGGAGGGGGGTCGTTGCAACTGTGCGACGCCCAGGATGAGAGTCGGCTCCATCAGGTCGGAACTAATTGGCCGTTGCCTCTTTGAAGGCCTCCCATTCTCATGCTCAAGTCCTTTGTGAGAGCAACGCCAGCTTCGCTTTACACATGCAGGCAGCTAGATATGGGTCTGGGTTTGGGGACAGTGTGGGTCGGGGAGGAGTGGAGCAGGGAGGGCACACTGGGGGAAGCAAGAGGGTGCCTACTGCTTTGCTTCTCTGGCTGCAAGTCTTTGTCAGTTTGGCTTTCAAACATGCTCATGAATTTCTCCCTTGTACTTGCGACACACTTGAAATCTGCAGAGGAAGAGGAGGAGAGAAAAAGCCATTGGGCCCTGAAGCAATACAGCGGTACCTCGGGTTACATACGCTTCAGGTAACATATGCTTCAGGTTACATACTCTTCTAACCCAGAAATAGTACCTCAGGTTAAGAACTTTGCTTCAGGATGAGAACAGAAATCACGCGGCAGCAGCGGGAGGCCCCATTAGCTAAAGTGATGCTTCAGGTTAAGAACAGTTTCAGGTTAAGTACAGATCTCTGGAGCGAATTAAGTACTTAACCCGAGGTACCACTGTACTAATAATACCAATACTGACCACAATACTCAAAGATAAATGGTTTTGCGAAAAGGCCCATCTCCCCCAACGTTTGCCTTCTAAATTCTGGAGGAGGATTCTGAGGGACGTGGCAGTTGGCTCTTCGTGGTCATTCATATTTTGTGCCTTTTCATTTGGAATTGCTTCAAATCAACATTTCCTCCGTGGTGACTACACTACTGTTTCTTCAGCACAGCCACACCCACCCTGTATATTTAAAGCACCATAGAATTAGCTGTAGAGCAGGAAGGGACCCCAAGGGCCATCTAGACCAACCCCCCTGCAAGGCACGAAACACAGCGAAAAAATCCCTGACAGAGGGCTATTCAATCTCTGTTTTTATTTTTGGAAAAACATTCTGCATGCAAAGCAAGTGCTCTACCACTGAACTAAGATGTAGAAAGCTGGATTATATGGAGTGAAACTATTGGTCCATCTAGCTTACAATTGTCTACACTGATTGACAGTGGCTTTCCAGGGTTTCAGATAAAGTTCTCTTCCGGCCGTACCTAGAGAGGCCGGGGATTGAGCCTGAGACCTTCTGCATGCTCCTCAACTGAGCCGCAGCCCTGCCACTAAGGGAAGAGCTTGTTTTTCAGAGAGAGAAAGGGACCGCACACCTTTCTGTCCATTAGCTCCCTCATTGAGTCGACCAGCACCTGATCTGCCAGAGCATTTTGAGAGGCAGAGCGGCCAATTTGCTGCCAATAATGAACAGGAGGTGCCCAAGCCAAGTTATTTAATGAGACACGGCCAGCTTCCAAATCGAGGGCAGCACCAGAAACGCGAGTGGGTGGATTCAATAAAGTTCAGAGAAAGGAGGACAGAATTCTTTCTTAAGTCCTGGAAACCAGGTTGAAAATCTGGGTCACAACTTTCCCCTAGGAACAAAGGAAGCCGCTTTTTACCATTGGTCCATCGAGCTCAGTATTGTCTACACTGACCGGCAGCAGCTCTCCAGGGTTTCAGGCAGGGGATAATCCCAGTCCTACCTGGAGTTGCTTTTAAGTATTGACCTGGGATGTCTTGAATGCAAATCTCTGCCGCTAAGCTGCGGCCGTTCCCCAAAAGAAATGCACCCATTGAAGCTTCTGCTTTGAACTTTTGTAATTATTCTGCACTTTCCACTTGGTCTGTTCATGAAATGCAGCCCGAGATCAGAGGTGGTGGTGGTGGGGAGTAATTCAGTTTAGTTTGCATATTAACACCCCCCTACCTAATTTGCGGGGACACGGGTGGCACTGTGGGTTAAATCACAGAGCCTAGGACTTGCCGATAGAGAAGGTCGGCGGTTCAAATCCCCGCGGCGGGGTGAGCTCCCGTTGCTTGGTCCCTGCTCCTGCCAACCTAGCAGTTCGAAAGCACATCAAAGTGCAAGTAGATAAATAGGTACCACAACAGCGGGAAGGTAAATGGCGTTTCCGTGCGCTGCTCTGCTTTGCCAGAAGTGGCTTAGTCATGCTGGCCACATGACCCAGAAGCTGTATGCTGGCTCCCTCAGCCAATAAAGCGAGATGAGCGCCGCAACCCCAGAGTCAGTCACGACTGGACCTAATGGTCAGGGGTCCCTTTACCTAATTTGCATTTCGGAAATTCGGACAATCGGTCCATCTAGCTCATAACCACACTTTCCTGAATTTTGCAAGGCAGTTCTCCAGCCACAAAATGTGGACCAAAAATTTATGTATTGAGGAAAGGTGGCCATAAGAATGCAATTATGAGTGAAAACAAACAAAAATGTATTATATTAGGGAAATTGCTTGCAAAAAAGAGAAAGACAGACATATCAGGCAAAATTGAATAGAGAACTGTGTATATTAAGGGGAATGTACACTGATAAATTTCCGTGGGGATCATTTTTTGAAAAAGGAATATGGCAACTGAAATTGACACTTTTGTCCTTTTCTACCTGAGAGTCATAAAAACTGGCTTGGTCTAGTCTGTGGACATTCACAGTCCAGGAATACTTGGCTGTCCATTTGGAAACCTTTGACTTCTCATAGTTAATAGTTAGATATTCATTTCTACCATAATCTGCAAATCCAATAAGCAGCTGTCTTAAGCCTCAGATGGATTTCCAAGATTAAAATGCCATTGCTTGGGCAGGAGGTACGCCTGGCTCCAACCTTGTCATTATTTATGAGCCAGCCCAAGAAGATTTTGTTTTGTTTTCCTGGGCATCTGGGCAGCATCACTGATATGATTGTACTGCTAAATCTGTTTTTAATACGTCTGTGTGATTTTATGACCGCATTCTTTACTTGCTTGAAAATCGCTTTGGGAGTTGGGTGGGTTTTATTTATTTTTGGTAATGGGAAGCGATACATAAATTCAATAATCCCACTCAATAAACCTCACCTAACAAAATGGAAGCTTTAGTGGTGCTTTGTTTAGGCGGGCGAAAAGGTACTGAGCCCAAAGTTATGGGACAATCAGCCAAGCACTGAGTAGAACTCATTTGGATAACACAACTTTCCGCTGCCTGCCATTAGTATTAGTTTTGTTTTTTATAAAAAATGTTCATTTATTATTATTTCATTATTGGGTTTTTTTGGGTGGGGTTGTTGTTTTTATTTTAATTATATATTTTGTGGTTTTATATTTTGTTTTTTGTTCTGTGAACCGCCCTGAGACCTCAGGCTATAGGGTGGTAAAAGTAAATGTAAAGGGACCCTGACCATTAGGTCCAGTCACGGGCAACTCTGGGGTTGCGGCGGTCATCTTGCTTTACTGGCCGAGGGAGCTGGTGTACAGCTTCCGGGTCATATGGCCAGCATGACTAAGCCGCTTCTGGCCAACTAGAGCAGCGCATGGAAATGCTGTTTACCTTCCCGCCGGAGCGGTACCTATTTATCTACTTGCACTTTGATGTGCTTTCGAACTGCTAGGTTGGCAAGAGCAGGGACTGAGCAACGGGAGCTTACCCCGTTGCAGGGATTCAAACCGCCAACCTTCTGATTGGCAAGTCCTAGGCTCTGTGGTTTAACCCACAGCGCCACCCACGTCCCTTATAGGGTGGTATATAAATTCTAATTCTAATTCTTCTTCTTCTATTATTATTATTATTATTATTATTATTATTATTATTATTATTATTATTATTATACTATGCTTCATTGGAAGATCTCAGAGGGGTTCACAAGATAAAAATACAGGATAGAAGCACAAAATAATGAGTTAAAAATGAAAACAAAACAATAACACCCCCCCCCAAACACATTATTCTAATAGTAGTGCCTGGTCTGCCGTCCCATTTGTCTTTGCCCCACCCTACAAACTTAGACTCCAAATATGTTTTCTTTCACTAATAGAAGCCTTTTTTCCAAGCCCAATTGCAGCATGCGGGTAATTTGAGATGTGCTGAAGCAAGTGTGGAGCCAGCCCATTGTGGGTGAATGGAGCCCTCTCCCACCAGCCTCCACCTGCCTTTGTAAAACCAGCCCTGCCCATTCATCTTCTGCCTCCCTTTGGCCCTTGAAGAACTCAGTGGGGAGGGACCATCAGTCGGAGCCACCTGCCATTGGCTCCGGCCCCGCCTGTCATTGGCACTGGCTCCGCCTGCTCTGGGCGCCCCTTCCGCCCTGCCAGTCATCACAGGCCCATCTCAGATCGGTGCGAGAGGCGGTCTTTGCTCACCTCTTTGCCTATTGGAAGGGGCGCTTTTAACCCTCCGCCTGCCATTTCCCAGGCGTCTTCCCGCCGCGGCTCTCCCCTTGCGGGCCTCACCTGCTTCGGTGTAGTATGGATACCAATGGAAGCCTAAGCTGATGGCGGCTGCTCTTTCACTGGCATCCAAAGGCCTTTCATCCATCCATCCTATATAAGCCAGAGCAATTTGGTCAGAACCGGGCGGGCACTGGCTCTTGTTTCGAAAGCCAACGCGGCCGAGTGGTTAGAGTGCCAGCCCAGGATGCAGCAGAGACCAGGGCTCAAATTCCCAGCTCCTCAATGACTTTAGGCTGGTCTGTGGTGGGAATGGGGGGTCCTAACAGCTCTCAGCACACCCAGCAAACTACAGCTCCCAGGATTCTTTGGGGGAAGCCATGATACTGCTTTATGTGTACAGTACCGATGGGCCCCAGGATAAATATCTCCACTTACAGCTCTCTCTTTTACATAATTCCTCCAGTGCCTTGAAAAACAGTTGAATGGAAAGATGTGCAGATCACGAAGATCCTCTGATAGGCATTCTTGTGGTTCCTCAGGCCCCTGAGGTTCAGTCAGCCTTTACAAGGGACCAAGCTTTTAATATGGTGGGCCTTGTCTTGTGGAACTGCCTGCCAATGGAGGTTCAGCAAGATTCATTCCTGCCTTCTTTCGGATGCCTCTGAAAAATTGTGTTATTCAGTGGCCTTTTATGTGAGAATTTCTTTTTACCGGCTAGTATTTATCAATGCTTTTAATGGATGTTTATCAGAATGGAACTGTTTATGTGGTATACAGCCTTGCGCTCTCTCTCTCTGTTGTTGTTGTTGTTTATATATAAAAAGTGTGGTCTATAAGAATTTCAATAAATAAAATTAAAGTGGAGCAGTGATGCCATCGGGCTTCTGGCAGGGGTTCCCAGGATGTAGCTAAGCACAAAATGTAACATAACCTCACTTTGTGGCCAATTTCAAAAACTGAATGGATGGAGGCACAAACTCTTTCAATGCAAGGTGATGGATTCCACATTGCTAGATGTTTTAAATCAGAAAATGGCTGGCTCCCTCTAGCAGCAGATTTTACCTATCAGGGATCCTGTAGCGAGGATCTTACCAATCAGGGATACCCTCGCAGCAGATTTTACCTGCGAAAGGACATTGTAATAGTGGACTTCCTGCACTGGCTAAATGGGATTGGCCTAAATAACCTCTGAGAGCCTTTCCGATAGCTCATTGAAGAGTTCGGCACTTTGAGCTGCTCCTTCCCTGCACATCGGCTCATTTAATTATTTAATCAAAGCTCTTGAGCCAAACGTCGCCTGGCCAAGGGAGAATCTCCACTCGAGGCTCATTAGTTCTTTCGACTGCCTCTTGCCGCTTAATGAAGAAGCGCTTTCTGTGTTCAAGAGCAAAGCTGTGTCTTCAAGAAGCAAAGGCTCGTGGAAAATTAAAGAATTCTTTTCAAAAAAAACAAATCCTCTTGGGGCAGCTTCCTCCAAAGTGGAAACGGTCTTGTCATACATACATATCCCTTTGCAGGGCCCGGCTCTACCATTAGGCAAGTGCAGAGGCCGCTTCAGGTGGTTGATTTTGGGTGTCAGGAGCGGTTCCTTAATTTGTTGCTGCATTCGTGAGGGAGAAGTGCTTGTGGGATTTTCTGCTTGGGGTCCCCCAACCTCCAAAAGTGTGGCCCCACCACCCCTTGCCCTTCCGATCAAAATTGGGAGGGCAGCCAGAGGTGGGTGGGAGTGGGATGTCAAGGTGGTTTCTCTTGGGATTTGGGGCTGTGGGGCTGACCTGAGAAGCACGTTTGTCTTTGAAGTGTCGAGAGAAGCGGGAAGCTGTAGAGCTTCTTCTTGCAGACCTTTTTTGAAAGGGGAATCGATGTTGAGGCTCCTTCCCGCTCTGAAGCCATATCCTCTAGAAGCTGACTCGCACGCAGATCATAATGGGGAGGCTGTGATGTCACCTGTTGTCTCAGGTGCCTTGCCCTCTCCAGAACTCTCCCCTGGCTGGCCAAGCGAGGAGGGGATGTGACTGGGAACCTGGCTCTGCTTCCATCCTGTGAAAAGTCGCTGCCAGTCAGAGCGGGCAGTAATAAGATAGCTGAGCCTTCTGGGTAAGGCAGCTTCCTTCAGTGGGCAGAGCACCTGCCTGGCATGCAGAAAGTCCCAGGTTTAATCCCCAGGTAGTGCTGTCCCCTGACAGAAACCCTGGACAGTCACTGCCGGTCAGTGCTGACAATACTGGGCCATGGGCCTGAATCCACAATTTGTTTATTCAATATGAGTTGCAGTCAATTAAGTCCTACTCGGAGTGCACCAGTTGGAATTAAGTTAATCATGGGCACAGGTTTCAGTGGGTCTACTCAGAGTTGTTGTTGTTGTTGTTATTTACTTATACCCCACACGTCTGTCCGGGCCTCTCTCCAGCCACTCTGGGTGGCTTCCAGTAGGATATTAAAAACACAATAAAACACCAGTCATTAAAAACTTCCCTAAACAGGGCTGCCTTCAGATGTCTTCTCAAAGTCAGATAGTTGTTTATTTCCTTGACATCCACAGGGCGGGTGCCACTACCGAGAAGGCACTCTGCCTGGTTCCCTGTAACCTCTTTTCTCGCAGGGAGGGAACCACCAGAAGGCCCTCAGAGCTGGACCTCAGTGGCCGGGCTGAATGATGGGGGTGGAGAAGCTCCTTCAGGTATATGGGCCGAGGCTGTTTAGAGTAAGGTTGGCATTGGGTACAAAATGGCAGTGGTCATCCCCTCATGCAATCGAGAAGAGTTTCCTGTTTTCGTTCAGCATCGATGCTGAACCTTGATGCTTTAACAGGCTAAGCAGATGGTGAGAGTCCTCCGCCCTCTAGGAGCTTACAGTCTAACGTTTTAACAGGCAATGGAGAGAGAGACAGGAAGGACAGAAGAGGCCAGAGGAGTGGCAGTGAGGAAAATAAATTACACCTCCCTAGGCTTCAGGCCAGGATGAAGGTTTATGCCAAAAGCACTTGGGGAGGGCGCTTTAAGAGAGCTCCATTTCCAAAATCCATTATGGCCATTGGGGATGAGTGAATCAGTCCATTTTGATTCATCTGCGTTTTGCATTTTCCCAGCCTTTAGCTCAGTTCTCTGCATCGGTTGCGATGGCTTCTCCCCGCATGAAATCTTGTATTTTGAAGCACGGCTTTTTGTGCTGATCGCACTCCTGCCTGCCTGTCCCAATGTCCCCCACGGTGTGCCAAACAACCCGGTCAGATTCCTCGCCCCCGCTGCGTAGCAAGCACAACAAATGTCAAAGAAAAGCCTTTATAGTTCTGTGGTTCCAGTCTATGCACTCTGCCATAGCTGAAGGCCGCTATCGACGGATCCCCTATGAAGAGAGCATTTGCCCATGTGCAGGGGGAATGCGCCTGAAGATTTACTCGGCTACTTACTGGTTTTCCAATCTGTGAGGATTCATGAGCAGCCTTGTTCAAAGATTTAAATCTCCCAGTTGAGAAATCAACTGGATACAACTGGGTATCTAATCAACTTTTTATTAGGGAGCAGGTCACTCTACAGGTCTGAAAAGGTGGCCTGTGCTGCCTTTAGAGTGGCAATTTTAAGGAGAAAGGTTTGTGGGGATGTTCAGTAAAATTATTCAGGGGAGCAAACTCTTATCTGATGGAATGTCTGGCTTTCATGATTATTTTAACTGTGTACTGTAATTTATTCTGTTTTACGCATTTTGAGTTTCTGCAACAGCTTCAGCCACACAAATAAATAATATTCATATTCGCATCTGTGTGGGTTTTTTTTTTTAAGTTTTCATGGAAATTTGTCTGCATTTCAGTGCAAATTTCTCCTAACAGACACATTTTTCTTTGCAGTTTTGCCTAATCTGCCCAGTGTTTCAAGGCATAAATATTTATATTTTCCCAGATGTTATCTTCACAAACATACACATTTTCACACATGCTTTATCTTAGCACAGTGGTACCTCGGGTTACAAACACTTTGGGTTACAGACTCTGCTAACCCAGAAGTAGTATCTCGGGTTAAGAATTTTACCTCAGGATGAGAACAGAAATCGCGCGGTGGCGGCAGCAGGAGGCCCCATTAGCTAAAGTGGTGCTTCAGGTTAAGAGCAGTTTCAGGTTAAGAATGGACCTTCAGAACGAATTAAGTTCATAACCAGAGGTACCACTGTATACGCATTTTTGTTCCCATTGGTTGGCTGGATAAATGCACCACAACATTCAGAGAAGTGCAGATTTTGAGGGATGGTTGATTCAGCTCACTTCTGGTTTTAGAAATTGCAGGTTTGCTAGACTCTCCTTTAAATGCAAACTGAACCAAATTTCTCTCTCCCGTCTCAAATATCCTTGTGTAGACGGCAATGCTGCAATATGGCTCACCAGGGCGTTCAGCTTAACATTATGTGACTTTCCTCCTTTGCAGATCAACATAAGTGAACAACAGCAAAGACCATGCTGTCATAAGCAGCTGCTTCAGTTGGATCGGTCCTGAATTCGAGGGCTGGACCCGGCTTTTGCCCTGATCCGAATTTAACCCCTGATTAACCCCTGTCTCTCTTCTCCCCACCCCCATTACATTCTTACACCAGTGGAGCTTTCAAACAACCTGGAGTGTTCTGGGGCTCCCTCAACCCAATCTTGCCGAATTCTGGGTTGACCCACATCAGTCTGATTTGGTTCAGGATCCAGGATTTGACCAGATCTGGTACATAGCAACCTCCCTGGGACTTGTGGGTATAGGACAGTAAATAAATTTAAATATTAATATCAACAACAACAACAAAACATAGTCCCACTAAATTCCTTTTTAACCCTGCACTGTGATAATCAGAGGAAGCTGAATATATTATACCCCAGATTTGTTTTATAACAAACCGACCAGAGCCCTAATTAAACACCAGCCTCACCCTCAGATTGATTCAGGACTGACTGAGTCTGGGTTGGGTTGGGTTGTCCCAGGTCCCAGTGATTTGGGGGTCTGGATCAGGGCCCTGAATCAGGTCTGTTGTGCATGCGCAGCCCTAGTATTTATATTCCACTTCTATAAGGGGTATAACATTAACTTGGCAAAGTTTGTTTAGGTTGATTGATATATTAACCCCAGAATACCCAGATGTGTATCGTGTGTGTGTGTGTGTAATTTTCATTTTCATTTAATTACATTGTTTTCTCTCTGTGTATCTCTATGTCAATACACTATTGAACATTATTTTTAAAGGGGATATCATACTCAGCTCTTCAGCCAAAACGGCTTACAGATTTATTTATTTTTAACCTACAGTCCTTACCTTCAGGCTTACAATCTAAGAAGGCATGACACATAAAGAAGAAGGGAAGAGGAGGGCAGAGGAAAATGCATGAGAAGGACACATGGGACTAACTGCATATCCTTGATGCAAACACAGAAGCCATGTCTGAATAGCTGCTGTGGGCTGATTTTTTAAGCACCTCTCTCTTTTTCTGCTTATTTTCTCACACACCCCTCCACTTCCATTGGTGCTCCTGCCCCCCCCCCCCACCGGCAGTGGCGGTTAAGAGCCATTTTGAGACACTTTATCCTGAAACCCTGGCTCGAGAGATACACAACATCAGTGACAGGAGGCGCGAGAGGGGAAGGAGCTCCCGTTCCGTTGAAACACGTCCCCATCTCTGCCTAATACGGGGAGGCTCCGTAATTACAAACATAAGGAGATCAAAGAGGGCTGTCCCCCGGGATTCTTCTCTTTCAAGATTAAAGACGCACTTTCAGGCTCGCTGTATATATTTTGACACACATTATTAAAGCATAAGCCCCCAACCTTTCTCCCTCCCAGACTTTGCATTTGTAGTTTCACCCCCCCTCCACCTCTCTTGGTGGCTAATTATTACCACAATCCTCCCCGCCCCCTCCGTCGTGTATTCAAAGTATTAATTTGGGTTTTAAAAATACCAGCTGCTGGTTGTGTTGTTGGGCATGTACCGTTCTGGCTTTTATCTCCCGCTGTGGCGAAAGAGGGAAGCAAGCACTGAGTTCAGGTACTAGACTGTACAGTAAAGAGCAATGACATTCCTTAGACTCATCCTCTCTTGAAATGTCTCCTTTTTTGAAGCCCTAAAAATTAGAAATTAAGACTATCTACTTAACATCCTGTGCTCAAACTGGAGATGCAACGCTAAGCATGACAGGCAAAGCGCTGGGAAGCCTTGTAGGCACATTGGGGGTACGCTGCTGCGTAAATCCATGTTTAACATGGGGCGGCACAAGGGCTAACAGCTCCCTCCATTTGAGAATGGGAAGCAAGGGGTTATATTCTGTTCTAGTCCCACTCAGAGCAGACCCACTGGCAAACCGAGATTCAGTAATTTCAGTGCGCCAACAGAATACCTCCCAAAAAGTTTGGGCAGAGGTTTTGAGTTTGGAATCATCTTATATAAATTGAAGCAAGAGAGATGCTCTACTCATAGGAAGGAGGCAGCCAGGCAGTGTGGGAAATCCAGATGGCAGCTAGACCCAGCAACCCAGTGCAGCTTGAAGGACTGGGCCAGGGCAGATAAATTAATGGTGGGCCCTGTCATGTGGTTTGACCCAAGAAGCTGTCCAATGCTACCAGGTGCTGATTCCATCCCTGATTCCTAACCAGCTAGGATTGTATTGGCTCTGCCAGCAAAACTTTTTGTTCTATAAGGCAAATGAGTACTGGAGTCTGAAAAGCAGTCAAATCTGCATTCTAGGCCCCACCAGGCTCTGCCCTGGATCTCCTCCACCTCCTGATTCCATCCAGTTTCCAACAGAGACCCAGCAGACTGTGCCAGGCTCCGCCCCTGAGCCCACATGGTTCCATCTTGGCTCCGCCCTAACCTGAGCTCCGCCTCTCCCAGCTGTATGTTAACTTTGGGGGAAGGGCCAAAGGTCACTGGTTCCATCCCTGCTGCCTCCAGTTAAGAGAAAGGTTGTCTGTCCACAATTTGAAATGTTACACTCAAGGGAGGAGAAAGGTTGATGGGAAGGCTACTGTTGAGTTGTGGCTACTGCTAGACATCTTCAAAGCAGATTCTCTGAAGTTACCGTATTTTTCGCTCTATAAGACGCACCAGACCATAAGACTCACCTAGTTTTTGGAGGAGGGAAACAAGAAAAAAAATGTTCCAAATCCCAGAAGCCAGAACAGCAAGAGGGATCACTGCGCAGCGAAAGCAACAATCCCTCTTGCTGTTCTGTCTTCTGGGATAGCTGCGCAGCCTGCATTCGCTCCATAAGACGCACACACATTTCTCCTTACTTTTTAGGAGGGGAAAAGTGAGTCTTATAGAGCGAAAAATACGGTAATCATCATGACTCCCATGCAGGGAGGAAGAAGCCAAGCAAGGACCGCCCTCCGCCTCCTTCTCCCAGCGGTATCTCCCACTGCATGTGACCCCAATGTGGGGGTCAACCTGCTGCCCTTGCTCCAGTTGGTCTGGCTGGCAGAGGCAGTGTGCCTCTGAATGGCAGTTGCTGGGCAATGCAAATCAGTAGAGCTCTGTTGCATGCAGGTCCTGCTTGCAGACTTCCCAGTGGCATTTAGTCTGCCACTGTGAAAATAGAATGAGCCTTTGGTCTGATCCAGCAGGGCTGCTCTTATGAATAACAGTGAGAGGGGGCTGCTGCCTTCACGCCCCACCTGGGGGCTTCCTGGAGCCATCTGATTGGCCACTGTGGGGATACAGGATGTTGGGTCCAGACGGGCCTTTGGCTTGATCCAGCAAGGCTCTTCCTATGTTCTCACGTTGCCAGGTGGCCTCAAATTATTCCATTGTTTCAAACTCAATTTCAGCACAGTTCCAGGTGCTATTCCTTTTATTCAAATGTCTCCAACCTGCACTCTTTTGCGACAAACCAATATCCACTTTATTGCCAGGATTGTAATAGGACAATTAGCAAACCAATATTGCCAGGGAAATAAAATAACAGGGCTTTGTCTTTGTCTTTTTGCATTTTTATAGCATACAAATATTTGTGGCACGCGCACACACCTGCCCCTCCCCTCTAAAAAACCCCCTCAGCTAAATTGCCCTATTAATGAAGCTACCATCTTCGCTTCTAGCCAAATTGCCTGCTAATGGGACCTGTTTTTATATACCCCTTCCCCATATTTCTAATTTGTTCTTTTATAAGTCTCACTTGGACGATTTCGGTTTTATGAAGTTCTTGGCAAGGGGAGGGAGAACAAAGCCTCTGCCTTTTTTCTTTTTTGCCTTTTTTTGATAGACGCTGAGCGGATATGTGGAGTACAGTCCCAAAACTGATCCATTTGAGATGAAATGCATGGAAGCAGACCTGGTGCTTCCCGTGAATATCAGCCTCTGGCAATGCCCACCGATCTGCCACCTTATCTGCTGGCAACTGGAAGCACGAGTTGTACAGTATAATGTGCCATTTTTGCAGCTCCCTTTTCAGACATTGTCTTGCTGGCCTGCCTGACAACAGCAGTCATCTGGGCCATATGATCCCACCTCTCCTCCTCCATGGGCTGTTCTGGGGGTTTGTCAAATCTCCCAAGCAGCTCCAAAGGGGGCACAAGGGAAGGACAGGGGAGAGAGTCATGTTGCACTAGCAGGTTGTGTTGTGCCGGCTTCCATTAGTGCAGCAACTTAGTTGACTCTGCCACACTGGGTTGTATCCAGTGCTAGTCAGTCTTACCCAGAACAAACCCACTGAAATCAACAGACCCCAGTTAGCCATATCCATGCATTTCAATGAGTCTACTCTGAGTAGGATTAGCATTTGGTGCAAGCTATAAGGTTGGGTCCAGGATTAATCCTCACCCTGTTTTTTGGTGGTAATATTTTAATGGAAGTTTTTAGACCCTTCAAACTGTATTTTCCATTGTCACAACTTGCCCTGGGACAGGCCTCAAAGTGGAAGGCGGGTAACAATTTAAGGGAATAATGACACTTGGGGTTTCATTTTTTCCCCTAAAGGGTGCAAGCAGCCTGTTGTGTGGACACCACTTACAGGGTAGGAGGGATGGTTTTCAGAGCCAAAAGTAGGGGGGTGTCATGTGCAGATCGGACACAGAGGAACGGTGGGAAGAACCATCTGAGGAACCCCCAAGGGAAGACGGCTCGGAGCCCAGGAAGTGGAGGTAGGACTACTGGGAGTCCCAGAGAAGACCGGGGAGAGGAGGTGTTGCAAGCTGAGGAGGTAGCAGGGCTTTGTGAGCTGGGAGAGTCCAGAATCAGAGGCGGACATGAAGCAGGGGAGTAGAAGGAGGCACAGAGGCAGAGATGAGTCAGGCTGGTGAAGAGTCAGGGGTGTCTCCCCCTCCTGCTGCGACAAGCTCCCACCCCTCTGTCTCCCTCGGACCACTCCTCATTGCCCCATTACCTCTGGTGGTTCCCCAGCTGGTTCCTCCCACCACTCCCCTGCGCCCAACCAGTAGAGGTGAGGTGGGCATTGCTAGGGTCGGTTGTCCTCCCCCCGCACCCTGCTTCTCTATCTAACCCGGGATTCTCCTGGTGCCACCCCTGGAGATCCCTCAAGGGCTCTGATTACCTCCTTGTCCTCTGCGCTTCTTCCTCCGCTTGCCAGCGCCGCCCGCTAAGACCCCCTTGGGGTTTACCTTCGAGCTGGAGTGGGACATGGGGAGTGGGTTTCTGGCAGAGTGCTGAGTGGGCCCAGGCGGCCTCGCCTCTGCGCTGGCTTCCTGGCCATGGGCAGGACCCTCCTCACACCCTCCTTCCTCCTGGGACGAGCTCCCCTCCAGCGAAACCTCACTGCCTCCCGCCCTTGGGCTTGCAGCCTCCAGCGGGGTCCTTTCTGGAGACTGTCTCTGGGCTCGGCCAGTCCCTGTAACCGGGTCTCCTTTAACTGGGTTTGTCTCAAGGTCCCCCAAATTCATTCCGGAGGGACCCTGGAGGCCCGCGGCCTCCGCTTGCTCACTGCTGCTCAGTTCAAAGTTGCTGACGGTCTCTGCGATGGGCTCCAGTCTGAGGGCCATCTCTTTCGACCTCAGCGGAGGCTGCGGCCTGCTTTCCTCAGCGCCCATATCCTCGCCTTGTTCACTTGGAAGACAGAAGATTGATCGCTTGCTGGGGAGCTCCATGGACGACGCCCATCTGTGCTCCGGACAGTGGCTGTGAAAATAACCAAAGAGGAACTGCAAGTTCAGATAGCAATGGAGCCAATGCGGAAGAGACCAGGGTTTGAATCCCTCACCCCGCTGTGAAGCTCACTGGAGTGGCCTTGGGGCAGTCCCTGCCTCAGCGTGGGGCCTACACTACAGGGTTGTTGTGGCAATAAAATGGGGACGGGGAGAGAACAATGCCGTTCAAATCCCTGCAATGGGGTGAGCTCCCATTGCTTGGTCCCTGCTCCTGCCAACCTAGCATTTCGAAAGCACGTCAAAGTGCAAGTAGATAAATAGGTACCACTCCGGCGGGAAGGTAACTGGCGTTTCCGTGCGCTGCTCTGGTTTGCCAGAAGCGGCTTAGTCATGCTGGCCACATGACCCGGAAGCTGTACACTGGCTCCCTCGGCCAATAAAGTGAGATGAGCGCCACAACCCCAGAGTCAGTCACAACTGGACCTAATGCTCAGGGGTCCCTTTACCTTTACCTAATACCGCTTTAAACAGCCAGGGCTTCCCCCCAAAGAATTCTGGGAGATGTGTTGCATAGAGTGCTGAGAGTTGTTAGGAAACCTAATATTCCCATGAAAGAACTACAGTTCCCAGAGTTCCCTGTGATGAGGGATTGGTTGTTAGGCCACTCTGGGAATTGCAACTCCTTAAGGGAATAGGGCTCTCCCTAGACACTACACAACTAGATGGCCCAATGGTCTGACTCCCCACCAGGGAGGCTTCTGCGTTCCCATTTCCGAATGGAATGGCCAAAGCTCAGTAGTAGAGTATCTACTTTGCATGCAGAAGGTCCCAAGTTCAATCCCTGGCATCTCCAGGTAGGGCTGGGAGAGACCCCTGCCTGAAACCCTGGAGAGCTGCTGTTGCCAGTCAGTGTAGACAGTACTGAGCTAAGCAGACCAATGGTCCGACTCAGGGTAAGGCAGCTTGCCTAAATGATAAAGAAACGAAGACCCAACCCAAACAGAAAGCAAAGTAACAGAAGCTCTAACCTTAACTTGGCACGCCCTAAATGCTTTAATAAAGCATTTGTGGGTTTGTATTCCAGCCGAGCCATACGGAAGTCTAAAGCCGGCCAAACTCCCCGCTTCCCAAGCAGGCTCGGGGTTTCGGAGGCTCGGCGTGTGTTTTTTGCTCTGCGCTCAGCCAACACCAGTGTCTCAAGCGGCCCAGCCCTGGCACTCTGAGCATCTATAGGCAGCAAACTATTTTCCCTCTTCCTGGGCAGCTCAAAGGCAGGTCTCAGCACTATCAACAAGGGCCAGTCGCCTAGCAACTGCTGCTTAGGAACTGTTGCTAGAATTGTGAAGGATTTCCTGCATTAGTGAGCAGGCTTGATTTCTGCCCCGGGGACTTTGTAGTGCATATGTTTGAGGACTCCGGGTTTGCAGTGGGCTTTTCTGAGTCCCGGCAGACCTTTGCCCGGCCTCCCACAATGCCCTGGGTCAATGTGAGCCAGAGGCATTGTGGGAAATCAAAATGGCAGTCAGTAATGGGCCAGGGGGTGGAACTAAAGAGAAAGTGGGGTGCCCACACAGAGGGAAGCACATAGGCCCTATCAGAAGAGGGCTGGCGCTGGACATGAAAAGTCCTCACTATCGTGTGCCAGTGGTGTGCCAAGCTTGTTCCAAGGCGTCCCGATAAATTGCCACAGGAAACTTTGCACTCTGGAATGCTGGGAAAAGAAGGCAGAATGACAGCAGGACTCCACAAATCTATACAATGATGGCCTTGGTCCATCAAACTCATTATTGTCTACTCTGACTGGCAGTGGTGCTCCAGGTGTTTCCCAGCCCTACCTGGGGAAGATCTGCCCTTCCCCGCCACTCATAATGAAAAACAAGTGAGTTTGGAATTGGCTGCGGAAGCCTGAGTGGGCGGAGTCAGTCCAGGGCCTGAAGGTTCTTCGCAGAGAAGGCTGCCACCTGCAGTTCAAAGGCTCGCCACACGGGGCAGCTGTGCATAGATCCTGGCAACACCAAGGGCATTGGGAAGCTGCTGGGTTTTGTACGGAGCTCTGTGCATGCCCCGCCCCGTTGGCACAGAGTCACAGTTCATGTCCTGCCCCCGTTCACATCAGCAGTGCACATTGAAAAGCCGCCACCTCAACAGGCAACTTGATTGTGATTGTGCGCATGCGCATAGCAAGATTCCTTTGGTGTGAGGTCTCCATGGTCAAACTCTGGAATTCGCTCCCATGGAAGGTAGCAACGGCCACCAACTGGGATGGCTTAAGAAGAGGATTTGGGCTCCCCTATTCTTACCTTTTACCCTGTGCTTTTTAGAAACAGGTGCACGTTTTAAAGCAGGGGTCAGCAATGCAAGGCCCATGGGCCACAAGTGGCCCATGGGGGTCGTTTAACCAGCCTACGAGCTGCCCCTGAACCAAGTAGCCTGCTCAGCTGTGCTAAACTGGTGCAGCGTGGCACGGGAACTTGCTTTTGCGGTGCCGGAAATCGCGTCTGCACATATGCAGACACTGGAAATCGTGTCTGTGCAGATGCAAACACCGGATATCGCAGGCCCACAGAGGGATCTCTGCTGGAGTGAACCACCCCAGGCAAGGTAAACCTTGCTGACCCGTTTTAAAGCCCAGTGCCCCAGCGCTTCCTCCCCTGACCCCACCTCCCCCATGAAAACCAGCTATTTAATACTGAGTTGGAGCAAATGGCAATTAGGAATTGCCATTTGCTCTAATTCAGCAGTAAAGAACAAGTTTTCACCAGGGGAAACAACAACAACAAAACACCAGCACTCAGATATGGACCTGGAAAGTGGGAGACAGGGGGGGGGTGTCTACCTCTCCACATGTGGGAAAATGACAGGATATATGATAAAAATATGGTTAAGGGCCTTGTAGGTATTTTCTTTCTCTTCCCCTCTTCTCTTTTTTCTCTGGTATTATTATTAATATTATTCCTGTTTTGTAGATTAGCCTAATACTTACTGTATTTTATGTCAAAAAAATCCAATTTTTCTTAAAAAAAGAAAGAAAAAGAAAGCCCAGACCTGTTACCTGAGCAAAAGTAAGTGTGGATGAGCTCTTAGTCAAATTCATGGCGACTCTCCAATGGCTACTAGCCACAATGGCTATGCTGAACCTTCACTGTCAGAGGCAAATTGTCTCTGAGTAATACCAGTTGCTGGAACTACAAGTGGGGCGAGGGCTGCTAAAGTCAGGTCCTACTCACAGACCTTCCACTGGGACACCTGGCTGACCACCACAAGAAGAGGAGCCTTTGGCCTTATTCCAAAGAGCTTAAGTTCTTCCTCTGACTGCAATATGTGGTAAGTCTATTACATTTGAAGGCTTCTTCCGGATGACCTGTTTATTGAGCATTCATCCTGATTTCCTTGCACATTGCTTATGCGGAGCTTAGACTACGGTATTGATGGAGCATTCTCTCTTATTGGTTTCTGGGGAAGTCATACCTGATTTGTTTGTGGGACAGTGATCCCATAACAATTCTGATATGCTCTCTGGAGGACAGGGTGTGGACCCAGAGCATTCCCCATCCTGCACTTAATGAGATCATGTAACAATTCTGGGTCTACAAACTAGAGGAACAAGGAATTGCCCGAAACCACTTTATTCTGCAAAGCCTCTGAAACAACGTCTAGGTCTCTGGAACTGCCTGGATCATGTGATCTTAGGGCAAGTCCTCAAATGTCCAAATTCTCAACACCAAGGAAATAAATTATAAATTGTTGACCTAGGGTGCTGTAATCCCCTTTACTTCTGCAAGCCCAAATTTCCAGTTATGCGATTGTATGTGTAATGCAAAATCCAGACCATCTGCACCTACTCATTCTCCTGAGTTGGGGCCATGGGAGTGTGTTCCAAAGTCCTGCCTTAACAGCGTCACTGCAAGAGACCCTCTCAGTGCCCACTGAGACTGGTGATAATAATATTATAAGAATAATTTATTATTTATACCCCGCCCATCCGGCTGGGTTTCCCCAGCTGCTTCCAGCAGGATATTAAAAACACGGTAAAAGATCAAGCATTAAAAACTTCCCTAAACAGGGCTGCCTTCAGGTGTCTTCTAAAAGTCAGATAGTTGTTTATTTCTTTGAAATCTGGTGGGAGGGCGTTCCACAGGGTGGGCCCCACTATAGTGGTGCCTCGGGTTACAGACGCTTCGGGTTACAAACTCCGCTAACCCAGAAATAGTACCTCAGGTTAAGAACTTTGCTTCAGGGTGAGAACAGAAATTGTGCGGTGGTGGTGCGGTGGCGGGAGGCCCCATTAGCTAAAGTGGTACCTCAGGTTAAGAACAGTTTCAGGTTAAGAATGGACTTCCAGAACAAATTAAGTTCGTAACCCAAGGTACCACTGTACCGAGAAACCCTCTGCCTGGTTCCCTGTAACTTGGCTTCTCATAGTGAGGGAACTGCCAGAAGGCCCTCGGCGCTGGACCTCAGTGTCCAGGCAGAACAATGAGGGTGGAGACGCTCCTTCAGGTATACTGGTGAGGAAAGATGGCAGGGAGACCAACAGCCTAATGCTAGGCTTGTCCTCATCTTCCTCCCTGCTGGATTCTACAAGTGGCAATGTTGAGATTAAGGAGCAGGAGGAAGCACACAGGCAGGGCTACCCTCTGGACTGAGTGGAACTGAGAAGACCAGCAGGTGGGTTCCAACTCAGGGCAGACTGAGGCCCGCAAGCACTTTGGCAGAACGGCAGCTGGTATTGCGCACACCAGGTTCACTGGCCTTTCTGGGTTGCAACCCAGCTTTTCAGATCATCATTTGTTCCTTCTCCTCTGAGCAGCAGCAGCTTAAAGCGCGGCTCAGGCAGAGCCTTTGAAATTGTAATGACACCTTTGATTTCCAATCCGCAGGCGGAGGCCAGGGCACCGGAGACCAGGAGCGAGGAGAGGGAAAGGGGGGAGGGAGAGTTTCGGGAGACAATGGTGGGCGTCGACCATTTCCAGAGGCGCCGCGCAGGGGATGAAAAATTATACGGTCCTCGACGCCAACGGAATGACAATGGCAGGGTGGCGGGGAGCGTTAGGGGGAAACACACCCGGGGAGGGCTGCAAAGTCCAGAGCTGTGGAGGTGATCAAAACAAACCTCGCTTGCTGCTTCCTTTTGGAAACTAGGCATTGCTTTGGAAGTTTGGAAGAAACACACACATCCCAAATTAAGCATGCATGACGGACAGAAGATGAATTTTCAGCGGGGACCCTGGGAGTGCCCCATTGAAAGACTGTAAGATGAGAACGGCTGGATCGTGTCAATGGCCCGGCTAGTTTTCTCAGGGGCCAACCAGATGTCCATTGTGGGAAGCCTGATAGAGCTGTGCGTGAGTGCTGCGGCAACTCTGCCCGCCTGTGATTCCCAGCAGCTGGTATTCAGAGGCATGATGCCTCTGGCATTGGAGGCAGAACAAAGACATCATGGCTAGTAGCATGACTGGTAGCATAGCTGTCAACTTTCTCCTTTTCTGGCGAGGAATCCTATTCGGAATAAGGGAATTTCCCTTTTAAAAAGGGAAACGTTGACAGCTATGACTGGTAGCTCCATGAATTTATCTAATCCTCTTTTGAAGCCATCCAAGTTGGTGGCCGTTTCTGCCTCTTGTGGGAGGGAGTTCCATAGTTTAACAATATGCTGCATGAAGAAGGACTTTTATGTATTGCAAATCATTCAACAGCTTCATTGGGTGTCCATGAGTTTCTAAGTGTTACGTGAGAGGGAGAAACACTCTTCTCTCTGCACAATCTGAAAGGGTACCTTTCCTTGACCTGCTACTTTTCTAGGTGCAGGGATATTTGAAACATTTAATCATTGAGTAAGGGGAAAGGGCCATTAAGACCAGACCCTGTTCTCGCAATGGCCAATCACGGGAAGCCAACGAGCGATTCCTGAGCGCAACAATATTCTCTCCACTTGCAATGCCTAGCAGGTGGAATTCAGAGCACTACTGCCTTCGACAGGAGAGGTAGAACATAGTTATAATGGCTAGTAGCCACTGATAGTCTTCTCCTCTCTGGATTTGCCTAACTCTCTTTTAAAGCCAATTAACTTGGTGGCCACCGCTGCTTCCTGCAGGAGCAAGTTCCATAATTTAACTAGGTGCTGCATGGAGAAGTCCTCCTTTTTCCTGCCCCGAATCTCTCAGCATTCAACAGGGCAGACACTTGCCTGACACAGATGCCTTGGAGCCACGTCTCGATAGATTTGAAGTGGTACTCCATGTCCCCATAGGTGCTGGAGACAAACTTGTAGGAATCAAAGACTTGTGATTTGCCCCGTTTCCACCTGGCCCCTAGGCTGCGCTCTCCATACCCCAACCAGATTTCCACGTGGACAATGTCGTGGGGCTGCCTTTTTCCTGCAGAGAGGGAAGGAGTACATCTTGGGGAACAGCCTTTGAAAACTGGCGTGTTTAGCTACACCTGGAAAGGGGTGAGGAAGAGGGGAGCCTAAATGCATCAGAATTCTGGCACTGGAGAATCCCCTCAGCGCCTGCCCTAGGAAGAGGAAGAAACTGGATTCAGATGGTCCCATGAGGGGTGTGCATGTGCTGAAGGGTTCAGATGAAGATAGAAACTGGTGTCTGAATGGAGTGGCAAAACATTTCGAAGCCAAGATTTTGAGGCCAATCAGGCACATTTGGAATTTTGAGGAAGTGCTGCTGGCGTTGGTCATGAAATGGCTGCCCTGGGCGATGCGGAACATCACAAAATGGCTGCCATGAGGGTATGGCATATTATAAAATGGCTGCTGGGGATGTGATATATCACCAACATATATCGCCGACTTCATAAAACTTAGGGAAGTGCTGGGTGAGATCCCATGGACAACAATACTAAAAGGAAAGGGAGTTCATGATGGCTGGGAGTTTGTTAAGAGGGAGATAGTAAAAGCACAATGTCAGGCAATACCAATGAGACGGAAACATGGAAGGTGCCTAAAGAAGCCAGGGTGGCTATCTAAAGTACTTTTAACTGAATTAAGATTAAAAAAGGATGTGTACAAAAAATGGAAAAGGGGGGAAACCACCAAAGAGGAATTCAAACAAATAGCCAGCACATGTAGACACAAAGTCAGAAAAGCTAAAGCACAGAATGAACTCAGGCTTGCTAGAGAGGTTAAAAGCAACAAAAAAGGCTTTTATGGGTATGTTCGTAGCAAAAGGAAGAACAAAGAAACTGTGGGGTCACTCAGAGGAGAAGATGGTGAAATGCAAACAGGGGACACAGAAAGGGCTGAACTACTCAATGCCTTCTTTGCCTCAGTCTTCTCCGATAAAGAAAACAATGCCCGACCTGAAGAATTTGGAGCAAATGATTCAGCAAAGGAAACACAGCCCAGAATAACTAAGGAGATAGTACAAGAATATTTGGCTAGTTTAGATGTATTCAAGTCTCCAGGGCCAGATGAACTTCATCCAAGAGTATTAAAAGAACTGGCAGATGTGATCTCAGAACCACTGGCAGTCATCTTTGAGAATTCCTGGAGAACAGGCGAAGTCCCGGCAGACTGGAGGAGGGCAAATGTTGTCCCTATTTTCAAAAAGGGGAAAAGAGAGGACCCAAATAATTACCGCCCAGTCAGTCTGACATCAATAGCAGGGAAGATTCTGGAGCAGATCATTAAGCAAACAGTCTGTGAGCACCTAGAAAGGAATGCTGTGATCACCAATAGTCAGCATGGATTTCTGAAAAATAAGTCATGTCAGACTAACCTGATCTCGTTTTTTGACAGAATTACAAGCCTGGTAGATGAAGGGAACGCAGTGGATGTAGCCTACCTTGATTTCAGCAAGGCATTTGACAAGGTGCCCCATGATATTCTTGTAAAGAAGCTGGTAAAATGCGGTCTTGACTATGCTACCACTCAGTGGATTTGTAACTGGCTGACTGACCGAACCCAAAGGGTGCTCATCAATGGTTCCTCTTCATCCTGGAGAAGAGTGACTAGTGGGGTGCCACAGGGTTCTGTCTTGGGCCCGGTCTTATTCAACATCTTTATCAACGACTTGGATGATGGACTCAAGGGCATCCTGATCAAATTTGCAGATGACACCAAACTGGGAGGGGTGGCTAACACCCCAGAGGACAGGATCACACTTCAAAACGACCTTGACAGATTAGAGAACTGGGCAAAAATAAACAAGATGAATTTTAACAGGGAGAAATGTAAAGTATTGCACTTGGGCAAAAAAAATGAGAGGCACAAATACAAGATGGGTGACACCTGGCTTGAGAGCAGTACATGTGAAAAGGATCTAGGAGTCTTGGTTGACCACAAACTTGACATGAGCCAACAGTGTGACGCGGCAGCTAAAAAAGCCAATGCAATTCTGGGCTGCATCAATAGGAGTATAGCATCTAGATCAAGGGAAGTAATAGTGCCACTGTATTCTGCTCTGGTCAGACCACACCTGGAGTACTGTGTCCAGTTCTGGGCACCACAATTCAAGAAGGACACTGACAAACTGGAACGTGTCCAGAGGAGGGCAACCAAAATGGTCAAAGGCCTGGAAACGATGCCTTATGAGGAACGGCTAAGGGAGCTGGGCATGTTTAGCCTGGAGAAGAGGAGGTTAAGGGGTGATATGATAGCCATGTTCAAATATATAAAAGGATGTCACATAGAGGAGGGAGAAAGGTTGTTTTCTGCTGCTCCGGAGAAGCGGACACGGAGCAATGGATCCAAACTACAAGAAAGAAGATTCCACCTAAACATTAGGAAGAACTTCCTGACAGTAAGAGCTGTTCGACAGTGGAATTTGCTGCCAAGGAGTGTGGTGGAGTCTCCTACTTTGGAGGTCTTTAAGCAGAGGCTTGACAACCATATGTCAGGAGTGCTCTGATGGTGTTTCCTGCTTGGCAGGGGGTTGGACTCGATGGCCCTTGTGGTCTCTTCCAACTCTATGATTCTATGATTCTATGATTCTATGTCACCTTTTGGGTGCAGCAGTGCCTGCAAGGCCTTCCCCTGGTGCCCACAAAGTGCTCAGTGCTCCTCTCACCACCTTCGATTCCCTTGGAAAAGTGCATAGAGTTGAAGGAGGAAGTTTGGAGAGCGACACTCTTTCCCACTTCGTTTTTCAACTCAGTGTGCTTTTCAAGGCTCGGATAAAGTCTATTGGATCTGGCTTTTGCCCAGTTCCCTTGGAAAAGCCAGGTGTGTGGGTGTGTGTGCTCCTGCTTGCTCGGTTTCTTTTTCGGAGCAGGGAAGTTGACCTGAGGAATGGGAGGGACAGAAGTGTTCAGATGGCACCTGCTGAAACATAGAAATGTGCCCATGGAACCTCCCCCCTAAAAAAAACCCCAATGACAACTGGTGAGCTTGAGATAAGAAGAAAGGCAAAAGGATGGGAGGAAGATTCAGAAAAGGACAGGAAGAGGAGTATGATGGACAGCACAGGCCACATTACGTTGTGTGTCAAAGTAAGTTCCTGAAATGAAGATGAGATCTCCTGGTTTCAGATATTCCTCGCTGGGTAATGTAATAGGAAGAGTGTCATACTGATAAGCTTGGTTTCCTAAGCCCATGCAGAAGCCAAACTCTTCTGTCAGGTCCCACATTACTCTCCGGATGAACCCGCAGCAGTCCAGGAAGAGCGGAGAGTTGTATTCTGGAGCTGGGGAAGAAATTGAAGCAAAGGTCAGCTGGAAAGCGGAATATTGTTGAAGCAAAATGGTAACCTCAAGCAGAGCATCCAGAGGGAAAATGAGCAATGGGGAACAGATGAGCAGACCAGGGACTCAGCTACGTTAGTCAAGAAACAGCATGAAACACCAGATGGCACCAGAGAGCAAAATAATTTCTAAGCGATTTTCCATAGCGTTTTTTTTTTCCTTTCAACAATTTAATTTCTTACTTATTTATAGTGTTTCTTTCCCTGCATGTAGATTCACCTCAGGTAAGAAGAAACTCCAGCGTCCAGCAAGTTTCCCACAGGCATCTGGTCGGTCACAGTGAGAACAAGATGCTGGACGAGATGGGCCTCATCCAGCAGGGCTCTTTTGACGTCCTTACGAAAGAAAAGTGTTTGGACGGATTGCTTATTTCAGCAGTATTTTGGTGTCACAAGGAGTCTCCTACACCCTCGCTTTTCGAAAACAAAACAGCCTGGGAAAGCAAATGGCTCTTACTTCCAGCTTGATGGTATTTCTGTGCGTAAGGGATGCCGATGTAACTCTTCGCTCGCTCGAGAAACTTCATCCGGAGTTGCCACTGGTCATCCGGATCCAGATTTCTGGGTACAGGCACTTTCTTCCGAGCGACCCTCCTGAGTTCCTCCTAGAACCAAAAGGAAGTGAGTGGGGAGTGAAATGGAAGCAAATTAATGATCGCTCGGACTTTGGGGCGCATTGCTGTACGTGATATGGAAAGAACCTTTAAAGCCTCTCTCCCTCTCTCCCTCTCTCCTAAAGAACCCAAGGAGAGCTCTGCTGGATCAGGCCCGAGGCCTCCCTTGCCGAACCTCCTGTTTCCCATAGCAGGCAATTGGCTGGCTCCAGGAAGTCCACAAGCAGGCCAGAAACGCAACCATTAGGCAAAGCAGCATACAAACATGTGAATATTAGGCGAGATTTACCAATGAATTTTCATGAGGGCTTTTTTTTAAAAAAGAAAGAAATTTCCCCACTTCCGCCCCACCCTCCTCTCCTGAACCCAGGACCCGGGAGCGAATCCTCGGTTAGCAATAACTGAACAGCTGCTTTGCTCCCTGTGAAAGCCTGCTGATTTTAGAGAAAGAGGGAGGTCACACACACACACACACAGCCCTCCTGGGATTACAAAAAAGGACCTGCCGCCACTGTCAGGACCGCACCAACTAAGCCGACACGAATCCTACATTGCAGGGGGTTGGGCTAGATGACCCTTGGAGTGTCTCTTCAAACTCTGCAATTCTGCAATTCAGTGAATAAATCCCAATTATGTGGAAATGGGAAAAGCAAGCTAGAGACTGGAAAAAAATAGAAACAGAGAAATTGAAATGGGCAGATTCTTCCGTCCCTACAGATTCTTCCATAGCCCTGATGATATTGCTGGACTCAAATGCCCATCAGCTCCAGCCTTTGTGGCCAAGCATGGGAGTTGCACTTCTGAGACGCAAGTGGTGCTGTGGTCTAAACCACTGAGCCTCTTGGGCTTACCGATTCGAATCCCCATGACGGAGTGAGCTCCCAGTGCTCTGTCCCAGCTCCTGCCAACCTAGCAGTTTGAAAGCACACCAGTGCAAGTAGATAAACAGGTACCATTGCAGCAGGAAGGTAAACAGTGTTTCTGTGCGCTCTGGTTTCCATCATGGTGTCCCGTCGTGCCAGAAGCGGTTTAGTCATGCCGGCCACATGACCCGGAAAGCTGTTTGTGGACAAACGCCGGCTCCCTTAGCCTGAAAGCGATATGAACCCCATAGTTGCCTTTGACCGGATTTAACCTTCCAGGGGTCCTTTACCTTTATCTTTTGCCTGCACTTCAGCAACATCTGGAGGTCTCAGACCTGGTAGGCCAAAATATATGGAGAGCAGCAGATTGTGCAAGGCTGGTTCATCACCAGGGGTGATGAACCTTTGCCCCTCCAGATGTTGCTGGACTCCCATCAGCACTGACCAGCAGGGCCAGTGATGATGGGACTTGTAGTCTAGCAACATCTGGAGGGCTACAGCTTCTCCACCCCAGTTCTGCATGGACTGGCAGTGGCTCTCCAGGGTTTGGGACATGCCTCTCCTTCCTCAAAGCCAATTCTGTGCATTTCTGAAGAGCAATGAGAGACATCCTCTTGCACAAACCCTTGCAAAAATCCACCAGTTGCTGCTTAACTCTGCCAACGTGAATACAGGAGAAGGGAAAATCTCCTAAAAGGCCATCCAGGCTGGCAAATAAGCTGATTTCAACAGAGGCCACAAGATGGCACTGTAGAGTCATCTCCATTTCCTTCCCACCTGCTCTGCTCTTGCTAGAAAACAGTGGCGTAGCGTGGGGGGTGCAGGGGGGGGCCGACCGCACCGGGCGCAACATCTGGGGTTAGGGCAAATCCACGGGTTAGGGGGCGCAAATCCACGGGTTAGGGGGCGCAAATTAATTGCCTTGCCCCGGGTGCTGACAACCCACGCTACGCCACTGCTAGAAAATACTATATTCTTATGCTCAACCCCACTTTTCCAAGCAGGTAAAGAGTCCAAGCATTCACTTGGGTTTGGTTGTGGGGGAAGGGGGTCTTTGGGGAGATTGTTGGTGCTTCCTAATATTTATGTGTGTTTGCAAATATATAGGTTAAGCCAGTATTTTTATTCTAAAAAAATGTTTAGGGGTATTTTCATTTTCCTAAAGGCAAAGGTAAAGGTACTCCTGACCATTAGGTCCAGTCGCAGATGACTCTGGGGTTGCGCGCTCATCTCGCTCTATAGGCCAAGGGAGCCGCCGTTTGTCCGCAGACAGCTTCCGGGTCATGTGGCCAGCATGACTAAGCCGCTTCTGACAAACCAGAGCAGCGCACAGAAACGCCGTTTACTTTCCCCCTGGAGCAGTACCTATTTATCTACTTGCATCTGACGTGCTTTCGAACTGCTAGGTGGGCAGGAGCTGGGACTGAGCAACGGGAGTTCACCCCGTCGCGGGGATTCAAACTGCCGACCTTCCTACTCATATTGAAATACTGCCCGTCAATGAGGCCAAACTTAGATTTACGAAATGATTAGGGGTATGCGCCCCCCCAGAAAAAAAGCACTGGGTTAAGCAGAGGCAAGAAGCCCAAACTCTCCAACAGACTATAAAAGTCCTCTGCTTCCACATCAAGATACCCAGGTGGATCCAGAGGTCAAATTTAACTCACTGTGTCTCACTCAGACTTAGGGATGGACGGATCGGTCCTTTTTGGTTTCTCTCATTTCCCCAGTCTTCAGTTCAGTTTGCCACATTTCCCTGTCAGTTTGAGAACTTTGTTTTTAAGGCCTGACAAAATCCACCAGCGTTTTATAGCACACATTTCTCCTCCTAACATGTGTATTTTTGCAAAGGAATTCCCCCCCCACAGAATGCATTTCATTTTATTTTCAGTAATAGATGCATATACATGCACACTTCCTCCTAATATTAGATACCGTATTTTTTGCTCTATAAGACTCACTTTCTCCCCCCTAAAAAGTAAGGGGAAATGTGTGTGCGTCTTATGGAGCGAATGCAGGTTGCGCAGCTATCCCAGAAGCCAGAACAGCAAGAGGGATTGCTGCTTTCACTGCGCAGCGCTCCCTCTTGCTGTTCTGGCTTCTGAGATTCAGAATATTTTTTTTCTTGTTTCCCTCCTCCAAAAACTAGGTGTGTCTTGTGGTCTGGTGTGTCCTACAGAGCGAAAAATACGGTACCTATTGCCATGCCTTTGGCTGGAGAACTGCACCGCAAAATTCGGAAATGGATGAATCTGGATGGATTAGCTGTATTTCGGCTCACGGAAGTGCAAAGGAGGAGGGTTTTCTACTTAGAATAGACCCAGTGAATAGAACAGGCATGGCGTCAAATGAAGCTGCGTGTTGAAGGATTCATGACAGATAAAAGAAAGTACTTGGCTAAAGTGTGGAATTTGGCCACTGTGGGAACAGAATGCTAGACTAGGTGGGCCATTTGCCTGATGCAGCAGGCTTCTATTATGTCTAACTTGAATTAATTAATTTCAGTAAAACTTACTAGGAGACAGCCTCAGATTGCACCTGGGTTACCTCATCCATAGCTGGGAGTGAGGGGGAGGAGGTCTTCCTCTCTCTTCTGAGGGGGAATCTAGAACTGTTCCCCAAATAGTTCTGCATCACCAAACCAGTTACCTAAGTATTTAGTTTACCTAACAATAGGAGGTGCCTGGTTGGAGCCAGCAGACAGGTTTGACCAACTTTCAGCTGGCCTTCTGGTCCCATTAACCCTCTCCTGTCTAACCACCAATCTGACGGCAATAATTCATTGGTACTCTGTTCCCCTTCTCCCCTTGCCAAAGGATGAGCAGAGAGTGCATTTCTCAAAGACCCTCAATTCCTTTAAGGCTCAGGAATCAAGATGCAAAGATGGGGCTGGGAGAGACTCTCTGCCTGAAACCTTGGAGACTTGTCGCTGGTCAGGGAAGACCAAACTAAGCTAGATGGACCAATGGTCTGTATAAGGCAGCTCCCACTGTCCCGCCCACCCAAATACGTTGTGGGACGTCTTTTCAAAATGAAGGTCTGTTTTTGAGTACAGTGGTACCACAGCTTACATACGCTTCAGGTTACATACACTTCAGGTTACAGACTCTTCTAACCCAGAAATAGTGCTTCAGGTTAAGAACTTTGCTTCAGGATGAGAACAGAAATCATGCTCTGGTGGGGCGGTGGCAGCAGGAGGCCCCATTAGCTAAAGTGGTGCTTCAGGTTAAGAACAGTTTCAGGTTAAGTACGGACCTCCGGAACGAATTAAGTACTTAACCTGAGGTACCACTGGAAAGTGTTTTTGCAAAACACCTCACAAAACTCTTTATGAATCAAAGGAACCCATTTCCATGCAAGAGAAACAGCTTTCAATGTTATCATTCTGTGGGGTCAGCTGCATATCAACTGTCACAGAGCAATGGGTCTTCCTCCCCCACTCTGCAAATTTCCGAGGCATGAGCCTCTGCCAGGGGTGCCAACTTAAGTAAAATATCAGGGGGTGGGGCAGAGACGTCCAGCCCCACATAATCGATCACATGATGTGGCGTGCACACCCCCCCATTTGAATGGCAATGCCAATCTACTGGTTGACAGGGCTGATATTATATTGAGGGGGGCCAAAGGGAGCTTGCCCCCTAGGAGTAGTCTCCTATGTCCTCCGCACCTTCTAGGGCAGCTGCAGGATTTGAACCTGCAACCTTCCGAGAGCTTCCGTGACCAGAGCTGCTCAGCCACTTCTCAGAAGACAGCATCAGCTGTAGGCAAGAAGCAGAAATCCAACTGGGGCAGGCAGGCAGCTTCAGCGATGCCAGGGTGTTGCACTGGTTGAATGACTGGCTGTTAGGAGCACAAGAGCTCTGTACATGTGGGAGGTGTCAAAGTTTTCACCAGTAAAACTGATGCAGATACCAAGGCAGGCAGGCGCCTTTTTCTCTGGCTGATTCCAGGTCATGCATTCCTGGAAACAAACTAGACTCTCTCCCACGCACAACCGCGCCAATTTCCAGATGCAGCGTCTCAGCCTCCCTCCTTCCTTCTGCCTGCCTGCCCCTTCATCCACTTTGAAGAACTCTGCCCTTGCCCTCCCCTCCCCGTCGACTCCAACCCGGGTAGCGTCTTTGTTCTGAAGATCAATAGGCTTGACCCGCCTGGGTCCCAAACCTTGCCAGAAAAGGCTTGGTGGGCCTTCTGTCTACGCAGAGGAGCCCAGAGTGATGTTTCAAGCAAGTTAGACAGTCCCCAGATCACAACCAGGTCTTTGTTGTTGGTGAATACTTGGCAGACAGCAGAAAACAGATTGGGGGGAGGGGTGGGACGCCCAATTTTTCTCTCCCCTGCCCCTTGTTCTTTCTTCCCCTGCTGTTTCCAAAGCAGGTGGTTTGCAAAATCATGGAAAAGCAACAGAAAACTCAATATTTCAAGGGGAGGGGTCCTTCACCACCCTCTGTGGCACGCAAGCTTTAATCCTGTGTTATTGGCCAACTGCTGATAATAAGCACAGCAAATAATTACATTTGTATACGAAACATCCATCCACTTCATTGGCAGGTGAATTAGGTTTTTAAAAGTGCAAAGATTCACTTTCTCTCCGCACCCACCCTGGTCCTCTTTTATTGAAAATGGCAGAAGAATTTGATCTCTGGAGGGCTTCCCTTTAGGAAGGGAGAGGTGAAACTTGAGAGAGGATGTCACAGTGTGGAGGTCCAATCCCAGGTGCTTGCCAGCCACGACCACTTCCCATATACTCCATTCCATTATCTCTCCCCATGTGTGTGTGTGTGTGTGTGTGTGTAAAGCGAAATGTGAGTGGTTCATGTGCAGAACAGCTGGCCATTGTGTACATTTGCACCCCTTCAAGGAGCTCAAGGTGGCAGCACAACATGGTTCCTCCCCTTCTCATTTTATCCCTGCAACTACCCTGTGAGGTAAGTTAGGCTGAGAGACAGTGACTGCCCCAAGGACGCCTAGTGAGCTTTGTGGCCAAGTGGGGGATTTGAACCCAGCCTCCCAGGTCCTAGTCTGACTACTATTATGCAAAGGCAGCACTGATACTGAATAATAATAATAATAATAATAATAATAATAATCATTTATTATTTATACCCCGCCCATCTGGCTGGGTTTCCCCAGCCACTCTGGGCAGCTTCCAACAAAACACTAAAATACAATAACCTATTAAACATTAAAAGCTTCCCTAAACAGGGCTGCCTTCAGATGTCTTCTAAAAGTTTGGTAGTTATTTTTCTCTTTGACATCTGGTGGGAGGGCGTTCCACAGGGCGGGTGCCACTATCGAGGAGGCCCTCTGCCTGGTTCCCTGTAACTTAGCTTCTTGCAGCGAGGGAACCGCCAGAAGGCCCTCGGTGCTGAACCTCAGCGTCTGGGCAGAACGATGGGGGTGAAGACGCTCCTTCAGATATACTGGACTGAGGAAGAAGAAGAAGAAGAAGAAGAAGAAGAAGAAGAAGAAGAGGAGTAGTTTGGATTTGATACCCCGCCTTTCACTCCCCTTCAGGAGTCTCAAAGCGGCTAACATTCTCCTTTGCCTTCCTCCCCCACAGCAAACACTCTGTGAGGTGAGTGGGGCTGAGACTTCAGAGAAGTGTGACTAGCCCAAGGTCACCCAGCAGCTGCATGTGGAGGAGCGGAGACGTGAACCCAGTTCCCCAGATTACGAGACTACCGCTCTTAACCACTACAGCACACTGGCTCTCGAGAGGAAGAGAGAAGGAAGCTGGCAGGCAGGGTTACCCACTGGGCTGGTTATAAGGAAGGAAGCAGGCAGGTGGAGACTGAGCGGGAATGGAGGTTGATGGAGCAGGGCCTCATTCACCCTAATAGACTGAGAAGGTCCAGGCACAATACCTTTGCAGTTTGGCAGCAGAGCACACTCTATCTTTGCTGTGACGCACTCCCTCCCACATATCCCAGCGTTCTCAGGACGCTTCCTGTCACCTCATTCTGCATCTTGCTTGGCAAACTGAAGGTCACCTCTCCTTAGACTTTACGCACAGGGAATGTTCTCTGACAAGCGAAAATGAAGGACATCAGAAGAGCAGCCACTTCAGATGCCTCCTCCGCTCAAGTCTCCTTAACTCAGCACAGTCTCTTCCATTTTCCTTCCCATTCACCCCCACCCTCGGCAAAGCCGGCTACCGGAGGACAAATAAACATCTCAGAAGCACACTGCAGAACTCCTGAGAGCAGACCAAGGCACTCTTGATGTCATCTGTGTCTTGGTTTTTTCTTTCACCTGTCTTCAATCTTCAAAACGAGAGGGAGGAAATTGCCCAAAACAGGACCCACAGGTTAAAATCTCTGTAAGAAACACCATAAAAATGTAATACTAAAAAAAGCAAAAGAGAGAAAGAAGAATCGGCTGTATATTTTGGAAAGTGGTTTGTCTTGACTGCCTATTTCTTCATAACAACAACAACAAATTATTTCTACCCCCCCCCCCCATCTGGCTGGGTTTCAACTTCATCACCAAACTCAACAAGGTGGGGACGACACTTTTCCTTGCAACTGGGATGCCGGCCACCATTTTGAATCAAGATGGAGGGCCCAAATGTTGCTTCGGTGAGGTTTAGCCTGTGTTTTTTGTTTTGTTTTTTGTTTTGGCATAGGTTTGACCACCTCTTGAGACATCATTGCCAAACTTGGCATCGGGGTTCCTGTGAGGTGGGGGAGGCAGGCTTCATCAATGGATGTCAGTCACCATTTTTATTCAAGGTGGTGGACCAAACCATAGCTTTGTCATGACTTCACCTGTTTTTAACCATAGGTGTGGCTGCCTCTCGAGACACCATTGCCAAACCTGACGTGGGGTGGGGGGTTTCTGTTGACGTTCGGATTCCAAGCACCATTTTGAATCAAGATGGCAAGCCAAAACATGCCTTTGGCATGACTTTACCCATTCTTTGGCACAATGGTTCCAAACTCACAAATTACACTATCCATTAAAAGACAGTGGCTCGAGCAAAGTTTTTCTCCTTCTCTCATGACACTAGAACTCACTGGCATCCAACAAGGCCAAGTGTTGGAAGATTCAGGACAGACAGAAGAAGCTGCTTTCCTTACACAGCTCATAGTTAAACTGTGGAGCTCATTCCCGCAGGAGGGAGGCAGTGATGGCCTGGTTTTAAAAAAGCATTACTCAGATTCAAGGCTGTCAAGGGCTACTAAGCAAGATGGCTCTGCCTCCATGGTAGAAGTTGCTAGAAACCACGGTTGGGGAGAGGGCTCTTGTGCCTCAGGTCCTGCTTTTGAGCTTCCCAGAGGCACCTGGTTGGCCACTTGAGAACAGGAGGCTGGACTAGATGGGCCATAGGCCTAATCCAGCAGGCTTTTCTTATATTCTTAAATGTGATGAATTAGGAATGGCTTAAGGGCTACATAAAAAAAATTCCTTCCAGTAGCACCTTAGAGACCATCTAAGTTAGTTCTTGGTATGAGCTTTCGTGTGCATGCACACTTCTTCAGATACTTCTTCAGATTCGTGTGCATGCACATGAAAGCTCATACCAAGAACTAACTTAGTTGGTCTTTAAGCTGCTACTGGAAGGAACTTTTTTATTTTGACTATGGCAGACCAACACGGCTACCTATCTGTAACTTAAGGGCTACAGTTGGGGACGCGGGTGGTGCTGTGGGTTAAACCACAGAGCCTAGGACTTGCTGATCAGAAGGTCGGCGGTTCAAATCCCCGCGATGGGGTGAGCTCCTGTTGCTCAGTCCCTGCTCCTGCCAACCTAGCAGTCTGAAAGTACGTCAAAGTGCAAGTAGATAAATAGGTACCGCTCCGGCGGGAAGGTAAACAGCGTTTCCATGCGCTGCTCTGGTTCGCCAGAAGTGGCTTGGCCACATGACCTGGAAGCTGTACGCTGGCTCCCTCGGCCAATAAAGCGAGATGAGCGCCGCAACCCCAGAGTCGGTCATGACTGGACCTAATGGTCAGGCCTCCCTTTACCTTTACCTTTAAGGGCTACAGTCAGTGTGAAGCTGGTTTGAGGAACAACACTTCAAACAGTAGTATTTTACTTTATTTCTTTAAAAAAGTAGAGGATATAAACACATTTTGGATAATGCGATTAAAACCCATCCCTGGAAATGCTGCGAGGGCATTTTAGGGAGTGGCAGTTCAGCAACATCCAGAGGTTCCAAAGACCTATTCTATGCAATTAAGTCCAGAGGTGACCTCTGGGGTGGGCCTTGACTTCTTAGGGCACCTGACCCATGCCGTCTCCTTCTCCCTCCAGTACAATCTGGAGATGACACAGCTTGTTTAAGCATTAAACAGTGGCTGATGCAAGGCTGGGGTCTGGACACAGAAGAAAATCAAATATATCTTGCAGGCTTCAGGAGACCCAGAACTCAGCAGTGGACAGAATGCAATCAAAGAAACCTGTGATCCTAAGGAAGATGCCTGGCAGGCTTCTCGCTTCAGACGTGCTACGCTGAAAGAAGTCCTCCAGTCTCCCATAAGTCTTCTTCCCCTCTGAAAGAGGCATCTATTGTTTGAATCTTTCATTCTCAGGGCACTTCAGGGCATTTCAGCCCCTCCAGGGCTCCCTGTTTTCCAGAGACAGTCCCGGATTTACAGAAACCTTCCCAGTTCCTGGTTTGATCCCGCTTTTCCTTAGGACATCTCAATTTTCCTCAGAGAAATTTGGGAGGGTATGGAGCTATGCAACTGCTGAGCCAAGGAGATAAGTACGGTAACTCTACAACTTTTGGAAGACATCTGAAGGTGTTAAGGCAGTTTTTAATGTTTCATTATGCCTTTTATATATGTTGGAATCCACCCAGAGTAGCTGGGGCAACCCAGCCAGGTGGACAGAGTATAAATAATAAAATTATTGTTGTTGTTGTTGTTGTTGTTGTTGTTGTTGTTGTTGTTGTGCAGTAGGACATCCATCCACACCACCCATGTAAAGGTAAAGGGACCTCTGACCATTAGGTCCAGTCGTGACCGACTTTGGGGTTGCAGCGCTCGTCTCGCTTTATTGGCCGAGGGAGCCGGCGTACAGCTTCCGGGTCATGTGGCCAGCATGATCAAGCCACTTCTGGCGAACCAGAGCAGCGCACGGAAACGCTGTTTACCTTCCCGCCGGAGCGGACCTATTTATCTACTTGCACTTTGACGTACTTTCGAACTACTAGGTTGGCAGGAGCAGGGACTGAGCAACAGGAGTTTACCCCGTCGCGGGGATTCGAACCGCCGACCTTCTGATTGGCAAGTCCTAGGCTCTGTGGTTTAACCCACAGCGCCACCCACGTCCCACACCACCCATGTAAAGAACTGTTAAAACAACTAGATACAGCCATGGCTTCCCCCAGAGAGTCCTGGGGACTGTTGTTTGTTAAGGGTGCTGGGAGTTGTTGGGAGACCCCCATTTCCATCCCAGAACTACAATTCCCAGAGATCCCTGGGGAGAGGGATTTATTGTGAAACCGCTATAGGTACTGTAGCTCTTATGCTCAGGTCCTGCAAACCAGTTTCCCACAGGCATCCCACTGGCCGTTGTGAGGACAGGATGCGGGACATGATAAGCCACTGGCCTGATCCAGCCTTAGTACTTTTCTTATGTTTGGGGGGAGTGCTTTTGAGGAGCGACTCCAGGTCCACTTCTTTTCAAGCCAGCCTCACTTCCCCTCTGCTCTTGGCTGCCTCTTTGCAAGCTGGAACCTGTCCTTTGGGCGCCTGGCGGGATCTGGAGCAATGTCAGGGAAAGGTAGGCTAACTCCACCCAAAGTTGAGCTGGTTGGGAATGGCAGAGAGGGAGGAGGAGGAGGAATCCCCAGCTAAAGCCCATTTCCTGATTCTTTTCCTGCTAGTCATGCAGGGCTGTGGTTTTAACAGCTTGGCCCCCACCTCAAACTGATGGAGAGCGTCCTTTCCGGCACAGAGTCCTTGAGATCAGTGCAGCTGGAACAGGACACCAGAATCACAGAATCTTAGAGTTGGAAGGGACACCAAGGGTCATCTAGTCCAACCCCCTGCAATGCAAGAATCTCAGCTAAAGCATCCATGACAGATGGCTGCCCAACATCTGCTTGAAAACCTCCAGGGAAGGAGAGTCCGCAACCTCCCGAGAGAGACTGTTCCACTGTCAAACAGCTCTTGCTGGCAGACAGAACCAACTGATTCTGGTTTTGCAGCCATCCTCCAGTTCCCCCTGCTGAATTCTGCAAGGGGCAACATTGAGGTTGAGAAGGAAGAAGATGGCAGGCAGATGGAGGCTGAAGTTGGTGGGGCACTGCCCTATTTGCCCGAATGCACTAGCCTCCACTGCTTAAGGATGAGCTTTGGAGGGGGGGGAGGCAAGTTTGGCGTAGGGACTCAGAGGTCTGCTTTTCTTCTGGCTCCCCCCTCCCCCCCCCGCTTCGCCCTGCCTCCGCTCCCCCGCCCTTCACAGTTGTGAATATAGGCATCAGATGTTATGTACTGGTTGCTATGAAGCTACACCCCCTAGGAATATGAGTGTGGGTAGCATGCCAGGAAGCCGCGGTTGGCAGGTGACTCCCACATCAACAGAGCTACTGAGATTTTAACCTGTGGCTGCCAGGAAATGCAGGCAGGGAGAAGAACAAGAAGACAGGAACTGGCTGTGTCATGTTTTTTGTTTTGCCTTCTGCCCTCCCGTGTCACCTTCAAACACAGGATTCTGGGTTCGGGGGTTGTATCCCTCTCACTTGCCACTAACTCTGTCCCAGGGCTCCTCACAGTGGTGGCTGGTTGCACATTGGGGAAGAAGGCAGGGAGCCTGACAGTAGGTGGCGCCAGAGCCAATGAGAGGCAGAGCCAATGAATTCTAGTTTTGTCCTCCCGCCCTCCTCCTCCTCCCTGCTGAGATTAACAAAGGGAGTCTGAGGAGGAGGAGGAGGAAGTTGACAGGCAGTGCCATTCCCTGGACTGGTTAAATAAGAAGCAAAGGCAGGTGCGGGTTGGCTGAGATTGGTGGAGTATTGCCCCATTCAGCTTACTGAACCACCCTCCCCTGGCTCTCTTAATACAAGCCTGCAGTTGGGTTACACACAAGGTTATATACAGCTCCCTGGCTGGGCTGCTAACACAGGGATGCACAAAGGTGCCTCTCTAATTCAAGGGAAGCGAGGGAGGGAGTGGGTAATCTGGAGGCTAGATTTCACGGGATGGTGCATGCAGTCAATTCACTGTTCTAGTGCACAGCTTAACAGTTTAGCAAATCTCTCTGTCCTTGTAGAATGGAAGGCCAGTCTTCCACTTTCTGTAACACACTAGAAACAAAGTAGCTTAATTCCTCTTCCTGTAACACACTAGAAGCAAAGTAGCTTTTAAAAAATAATAATTAAATTGGGGAACCCTTAACTTCCAATTCTGCTTATTAAAATCACCCCTTGCTTGCTAAAACTGGGCCCAACTGGTCAACTAAAGTAGATTAATCTCGTTTAGGAGAATGGGAAAAGGCTCGCTTTTGCAACTGCATTTAGTGAGGTGTTTGTGATCTTCCCAAAGGCTGTTGGACTAGATACGGTATATATCTGTCTTCTGAACTTGAGGAAGTTATATCTTATCTGTGCCCCTGGTAATTAGACCCGCTCCCCACCATCAGATTTCATGGTTTAGCCAAGTAAAAGTTGCCAACTTTCCTCCAGCTCCTGTGCTTCTAAACATTAAAGTGTGCAGTAATAAGCAGTTATGATCAAGGATGTGGATAGCTTTGCTGGCCAGGAACATGCAGGCCCCAGAAGTGTTGAAGGCCCTGATGAACAACGTTGTCTCATTGTGTAACACTTGAGTGCAGAAATGCAACTTCATCATCATTCCAAAACATCTGAGAAGCACCAGGTTGAGGAATGCTGGTCTTTACCAGCTCTAAACTACAGCTAGATCCTTCTCAGTTTTGCCCTTAACAAAGCCTCAGATTTATAGTTCTTACCAGGGTGTGTGTTGAATATGCACCTGCACTGCCAGTGATTTCCCAGGCATTATTTCATCTTTGGGAGGGGTGGCTAACACCCCAGAGGACACGATCACACTTCAAAACGACCTTGACAGATTAGAGAACTGGGCAAAAACAAACAAGATGAATTTTAACAGGGAGAAATGTAAAGTATTGCACTTGGGCAAAAAAAAAAAAAAAATGAGAGGCACAAATACAAGATGGGGGACACCTGGCTTGAGAGCAGTACATGTGAAAAGGATCTAGGAGTCTTGGTTGACCACAAACTTGACATGAGCCAACAGTGTGACGCAGCACCTAAAAAAGCCAATGCAATTCTGGGCTGCATCAATAGGAGTATAGCATCTAGATCAAGGGAAGTAATGGTGCCACTGTATTCTGCTCTGGTCAGACCTCACCTGGAGTACTGTGTTCAGTTCTGGGCACCACAGTACAAGAAGGACACTGACAAACTGGAACGTGTCCAGAGGAGGGCAACCAAAATGGTCAAAGGCCTGGAAACGATGCCTTATGAGGAACGGCTAAGGGAGCTGGGCATGTTTAGCCTGGAGAAGAGGAGGTTAAGGGGTGATATGATAGCCATGTTCAAATATATAAAAGGATGTCACATAGAGGAGGGAGAAAAGTTGTTTTCTGCTGCTCCAGAGAAGCGGACACGGAGCAATGGATCCAAACTACAAGAAAGAAGATTCCACCTAAACATTAGGAAGAACTTCCTGACAGTAAGAGCTGTTCGACAGTGGAATTTGCTGCCAAGGAGTGTGGTGGAGTCTCCTACTTTGGAGGTCTTTAAGCAGAGGCTTGACAACCATATGTCAGGTGTGCTCTGATGGTGTTTCCTGCTTGGCAGGGGGTTGGACTCGATGGCCCTTGTGGTCTCTTCCAACTCTATGATTCTATGATTCTAAGGATACAATTGTTGGAATAGCCAGTCCAGCTTCTTGATAATGGCCCTGAGTACGGGTTCTTAGGATGATAAAGGAAGTGGTTCTGTGCCAGAGGGCAAAGGGGTGGCTCCCTCATCTGGCTGGCAGTTAGAAGGACAAAAGGGACAGTCAAGGTGTGTGAGGGCTGGGTTAAAAGCAGGAGGCAGGCAGAAGTCTGAGAGAGCGAGAGAGATGCTTGATTTCCCTTTGAATCCAAGGTTGTGGATATGGGAGAAGCAAGATCTTTGCGGTGTTAAAGCTGCGAGTCCCTTCATTGTAGGCTCAGGTTGTATGTTTGTCTAACTAAACAGTATATCATAAAGACGTCACTGTCTCCGCTGTGCCTTAATCCAAGGAAACCAAACCCTGGATAACGCCTGGAATCAAGCACCACTCAGAGATTAGCATGATGTGCAACTGTTTCTATATCTATATCTAATATTCAAGGTATCCATGTATTAGAACATACCTTTTTAAAATAAAAAACCCTAGAATATTCCATATGCAATGCCTGCACAATTTGGACCTTGCAAAAAACAAGATTCCCAAGGTCTGGGAAAAGAAACGAGGCTGCTGGATATCAAGAGAGTTGCATCCTCCCGTCCTCAGAGTATACCTTCGCCCTTGTTCTATAGATCACACACACCTCCCCTCCTTTCTGTGTTTGTCTAACCATCACTTTGTGTGACACATCACAGTTTTTTGCAGACGTGAATGATTTGCGATGGATGGGGGTATAGGTAAAGGAGACGTTGGCTTGTAAACAGAACTCACTGCTCTAACTGAAAGTGACTCCTTCTGTTTGTCGAGCCTCTCCTTGGCTCACCAGCCTCGTAACAGTGGCTTAATATTTGTCCTCGGAGGCTTGGAGTCTATGAATAGCAAAGCAAACGTACATATCTGTACTTTGCGTGTGCTTTACTGCTACTCCCTTCAGCTCCCCCCCCCCAATCTTCGGATTTTACAATGTTAGCAGGCAGAGAACTGCATCTCCCACAATTCCTTGCAAGGGGTTGGATTTCCCGGGGAGGATAAAGCTCGGCTTAAGTGTTACGTGGTTGTTGCTGGGCTGAGGTGACACAGCATTGAGGAATCTTTGATTTCTGGCAGGCAAAGAAAGGGGATGTTACCTGGGAAAGCATGCCATAGCTCGGTTACAGAGAGCACATGAGGAAGACCCCTGATTTGCTAACCTGGAGATGCCGGCGATTGGTGCTGGGACCTTCTCCAGGTGGGGGGGAACCACATTTTTGAATGCTTCCCTACGAAGAAATCTCTCTGCAAGTAGAAAGCTAGCATACCTGGGCTGAAAATGATTTCCCAGCTTTTATTTGCAAATCAGACCACTGGTCCATCTAGCACAGTATCTGCACGGACTGGCAATGGCCCTCCAATGTTTTTTTTTGGGGGGGGGGTTAATTCCAAGCCCTACCCAGAGAATGGGGGCTTTAGCGTGCAAACCATGCGCTCTCTTAACCACTGTGCAAAAGGCTATGAATGCATCCGCGTGCTGCTGCGGTGGAATGAGGAAGCAGCTGCAGGCGTGAACATGCGGCGGGGTGGAAGCTAAATTCCATTTAAGCTTTTAATACCCCCTCCGGCATCAAAGTATGGCAAAGGTTTCTGTCCCCTTGCGCTTAATGTGGCAACTCCTGTGGATTGTACCACTGCGAACTGCAGGGGGGTGTGGTGGTGGTGGTTCACTAGGAAAGCCAAGCGATGTCTCTTAAGGAAAACCTCCACCTAGAAATGAGAACGTCCAAGGGAAATATTCTATAGCTTAATATTCTCACTAATATACTGGTTTTGTATCCTACTGGTCTCCAGGCGGGAAGGCAGTTTTCAGGGCAACAGGAGATGACCACTGGGTGATACAACAGGAGCGAGAGTCTCTCTTCCCAGAGAGTGTTGATATCGGACCTGCGTTCAAATCCCCTCTCAGCCACGGAGCTCACAGAGTGACCTTGAACTAACCTTCCTCTCTCTGCCCAGCCTACCTCACAGAGTTGCAGTGAGGACGAAATGGGGAATGGGAGAACCAAGTTTGCTACACAGGGCTCCCTGAAGGAAGGCTGGGATATAAATGTAATAAATAATAATCGGATTGCCAATGCTGTAGTGTCTCATGTACTGCAGCCCTCTGGAGCTGAATGCTCCGGGAATATCTGTGTGGTGCATCTTGCTTGCCAATGGCACTCTTACTGCGAGGCTCCGCTTGTGCAACAGATCCTGTGTTAGAGGCAAAAGTTAGATTGGGTGACCCCTTGATTCTCTGAAATGTCTCCTGACGAAGTGCAAAACCTCCTCTGTTTTCAGATCCAGGTATTAGTCGCCTGAGAGTAAACCATCAGGTTCAGTACAATTCCAGCTATCTGGCAAGGGTATTCTCTGTATGAGAAAATGCTTTAAATACGAAGTCGAAAAATAAATGCAATACGAAAACTGAGTTGGAACGTCACATTTTATTTGAATTGTACAGCTAAGGAGTGTTTTATATACAGAAATGAAAAGAAAAAGAGAAAGAAACCCAAACAATGTTTACAGCACGCTCAGGAATATAAATGAGCAGCCCCCAAAGTCAACGGAATCGCATTTGATTTGCGGAACCAGGAAGAAAACAGATGGGATGCAGGCACCTCCCTCCCAGGCATGTGGTGTTTGATGATAAAACAGGGCCTGGAATATTGGCAGCACAATATTCAATCCATCAATACGAAATGCGGTAATTAATGGTAATTGAGAAGGCAAAGCTGCCGTCTCCTTCTCTCTTCTCCCCCCCCCCCCATCTCGCTTTACAATCTGGAGCATTTCATAAAACACACCCCACCCGTCCTCCCAAACTGGCTGGGCTGGATAGAGAGGGAGAGAGAGAGAGATTCTTGTGAGTCATCTCACCAGAGAACATATTTCGCTCGGAGACATTGGAGGTTCTTTAAGGTAATTAGCAGAGAGCAAATGTTAGAGAAGATGGCCAATTTGCTTCAATTCGGAGAACACACTTGCGTACTTCAAAGACGCTTAGAGGAGGCAGTGGGGAACGGGGAGCTCGGAATCACCCAGAGGGATGTGAGACTCCCCCTCTCTCTCCTACAAAAGGAAGAAGCTGAGCACAAACAGTTAGGGTTGCTTGGGGAGTCTATGGTACACCATTGCCTCCGTTTCATAGGCCTTTCTGAAGAGGGACATGGAGGGGTGGATTCATGTCTCGGAGACTCTGGAGGTCCCTAGCAGGGTTTGCAGAGCCTCCTTAGACTCTGAGACTTTTTGGGGGAGGGTGGAGCCTGGGAACTAAAAGGCGATGTCTGACAGATCAGGGTGTAGAGTTTGGTTTGGTATGGGCGGAGCCTGGTAGCATCTGGTGGGGAAGAGGACAGGTACCTGGGGGTCCAGCGAGATAGAAAGGCAGACAGAAAGAGGCAGGATTAGCTCGCAAGTCAACCTGCCTACTTCGAGTCAACATCCCTGAGAAACCCCCGCCTATCTTTTGCCTATTAGGGTTAGCTTTTCTCTCTTTTTTTAATGACCCAGTGTGTGCTCACATGGGCTACATCAGAGGGGGGCCTACCAGCCAGTCTGGTCAACTGGGTTGGCGGCACCCTGCCCCTGGTCAAAGAAATCATTCATTGAATGGAAGGGGGCCCTTGTCAGTTGGGGAAATGGTCCCAAGTTCACTCTCGGGAGTTAGTTTTGTTTGACCAGAGAAGGGAGCACAGGACACCCTTTGTTCTCCCCAAACTGTCCATAGAGATCTCTTTGTTTAATGTCTGATCAGTTCCGTTCCTATGTGGAGGAAGGTTAGAAAGATTTGCCTCCCGGGCCATGTGCTAGCTGCACGGCAAGGTGTGTGGAGGGGGTGGCGGCAAGGGATGTTGCCACTGCAGGTTTTCCAGAGTAAATATTCATGCGTGCAACTTTTTCACAGCTCCAAGTCAGGGCTGTGTGTGTGTGTGTGTGTGTGTGTCTTCATGAAAATAAACAACTAACATTTTCACACTTGGGAAATTCACATTCTGAAGTGAGAAAAGCTGCATTATTTAGCCGGCAATTCTTACCATTTGGCATAACTCCTTCCTGCTTTTCTGTTCTTCAGTACAGTGGTGCCCCGCAAGACGAATGCCTCGCAATACAAAAAACTCGCTAGACGAAAGTTTTTTCCGTTCGCGATTTGCCTCGCAAGACGAATTTCCCCTATGGGCTTGCTTCGCAAGACGAAAACGTCTCGCGACTTTTTTTCTTTGACTAAAAACAAAGACATGTTTTGTTTATAAAGTTAATTTATTTTCCCTTAAATTTTTGAACTGCTCTTTACAGTATGTGTGACTTTAAAGAGCAGTTAATAAACTGTTGTTGTACCAAATTTGGCTTTGTTTGGACTTTTTTTGACCATAGGAACGCATTAATTGATTTTCAATGCATTCCTATGGGATTTCGTGCTTCGCAAGACGAAAAATTCGCTAGACGACAAAAATTGCGGAACGAATTAATTTCGTCTTGCGGGGCACCACTGTATAAGTAGCTATGTTTTGAGAAGGCTCATCCAATTGTAGAGTTGGAAGGGACCCAATCCAGCCCAACCCCTTGCCATGCAGGGACTACAGCTTAAAGAATTAATCTTCCCATGCCTCCATTAATTATCTGTTGTCCATATGATGTTCTCCAAACCACACTTTCCCTACCTCGGTCTGGACTTTCTCATGCCCTCTCTTTTTTTGGAATACCCCTGGTGTAAAAAGAATGCAAGCTGAGGGAAGGGAGAGGGTAGGAAGGCAATGATTTGGAGGAGAACTTCATATGGACAACACAAAATTAATGGAGACACAGGAAAGTTACTGTAGCATTAGGCCACGGAATGGCTGAGCCCAGCAGTGATCTCTTTTCCTTCTTTTGCTAGGCCATGCAAATGAGTCTCAGTCTCAGTCAGTTTTATTGCACATAGCCAAAGGCTGCCGCAATGTACACAGAATTATTTGACAATTAAAAGAAAATATACTGAATTGGTAAAAAAAAGACTTAAAACATTTATATTATTAAAATGAAATGAAAGCAACAAACAGTTGCTTTAAGATGCCACCTTAAAGACCAAAGAAATGCAATCCTTTTGACTGGAGATGCCAAAGATTGAGCCTGGCTCATTTTGCATGCAAAGCAGTCACTGTGGCTCAGTAGTTTGTGACACCACAGGCATGCAAAAAATAAAACAAAAAGTGCTTAACATTGTATTGGATGTAGAATTAAGCTTCTTGGGAATCTCATCTTTTAATTAAGACAACAACGGTGCAAGCTTCTAGTCCATATGGGTACAAAGGCAAGGAAGGATAAGCAAGGGATGTAGTACATGCAGTTATACCTTTGCAGGAGTAGTGACAGGTAGCTGGGTACTACTTAGACAATATGAAGCTGTCTAAAATTGAGCCAGGTGATTGATTGATTGATTGATTGATTGATCTACAGCAGTATTGTCTACACTGACTGGCAGCATCTCTCCAGGGTTTCAGAGAGGGGACATTCCCAGCCCTATGTGGAGATGCCGGGGATTGAACCTAAGACCTTCTACATGCAAAGCAAGTGCTCTGTCAACAAACCACAGTTCTTCCTCTTATGGCAGCAGCCAGATCGTCTCCGTAAGTGTCTCATTTCAGCTTTACAGTCTAGAAAAACAGGAAGAGGCCTCTGTGTTGCTGTTGACACAGCTAAATATTGTGTATACTGGAGCTGAAGAACCACCTCCTATCAGCAAAGGCAAGCTTGGGTGATAGGGACATGTGAGGCTGTTCACCTGTACAACCTCTCTCTTATCAAGGGTTTTATTCCTCTCTTTAAGACTTTATGGGGCTGACATGAGAGCGATAAAGGAGGACTTTGGGCCCATAGACTCAAACGGGCACTTCAGACACACCCAGGCACCTGATGGAACAATCTCTGGCACACACCCCAGAGCTGCCCGCCTAAAACAGACCTGTCTTCCTCTTTCTTTCACGGCGAAGACTTTGCCAGTGCCATCGACGGCATTACCAGACAGTATTAGACAGGGATAGCTAAGATCTAACTTTGTCTGGTAAGACAGCGATCGGCACGCCATCGGCCCTGTGGGAAGGCAAGAGTTGTCAATGGCAGATGGAGAAGGAACAAACTAGACATCCAGGCACCTTAAGTAAACTCGCATACCACACACACACACACACACACACACACACACACACATTTTGGAGCACAAAAAATTGAGTTAGAATTCTACAACTCTGCTTTCCAAGCAGGAGTAAATGTAAGAATGTAAGAAGAGACGGCTGGATCAGGTCAATGGGCCATCTAGTCCAGCATCCTGTCCCCACAGTGACTGACCTGTGGGAAACTGGCAATCAGGATTCAAGCAAAAGAGAACTATTCCCTCCTGTGGGTTTGTAGTCACCGATAGCCCTTTCCTCCAAAAAATTGTGCAATCCACTTTTAAAGCCATCCAAGTAGGTGGCCATCACTGCTTCCAGTGGAAGTGAGTTCCATAGTTTAACTATGAGTGACGTGAAGAAAGATTTCAGTTTATCTGTCCCAAATTGCCCAACCATCAGCTTCATTGGACATCCGTGAGTTATAGCGTTATGGGAGAAAATTTGAGTCAAGTGTGCCTCTTGAGCCATACAAATCATTTGGGAGTCTTCTTTTTTTATGTGCTGGGGCTTCCTTAGGAGGTGAAAATAATAATATTGGTCTGCTTTAGAACTCTTGTTCCGACAAAAGTCAATTTGCAGGGTCAATCCACATTTCACACCATTTCCTCAACTGTTTTGCGAGCAGTTAATCAGTAACAAGGCATCTCAACGGCAGGTCCGGTTCCCCCTTGCCTCCCTCCCTCCCCGCTCTTCTCCTTTGGCTACTTAGCGTTTGCCATGAGTAATAAATCCTCAGAAGAAGGAAGAAGGAAAACCAGCCAGCCATCGAGTGCAAACCCACTAGCGCGGAGACAAAAATAAATCGCTCTTCTATTCCAAGCAGCTGCCGTTTCCGAAAGTCTCTCCAAAACTCTGGAACGGCACCGACCGACGGTTGAGTGGGCCTGAAATCATCATTCAAACACAGGCACACACAGAGCCTCTTCTCAAAAAGTTTTGTCCAAGAGTTTTGGCTGTTAATCTGAATGTAATGCCCGCTTTCCACGCTAATGCGTGGAAGGCTGTTTCCTTGGGTGAAGGAGAGTCTCTGGCTGCATCCACACCACCCATTTAGAGCACATTTAAAGCATACGGCTTCCCAACAAGAATCCTGAGAACTGTAGTGTGTTAAAGAGGCTGGGGATTGTAGTTCTGTGATGGGGTAAACAACAGCTCCCGGGATTCTTGTGGGGAACTAATGTGCTTCATACGTCTATTGTGGGAGCAGCGTTTCAAGCTTCAGAACAGTGGTGCATGGGCAATATCGACTTGTAGGACAGAATAGCCTTCCTGAACCAGGAAACCCCCAGATGTTTTCAGACTACGACTCGCAGCAGCCACCCAAAACAACTGGAAGGCACCAGGTTGAGGAAAGCACCAGGACCAGAAGCGTGGATTGTAGGGTGTGGGGAAGGAAGAGATGTTGGCTACTGGACAACTTGCCTGGCCCCCATTTGTTTCAATAAGGCTTGAGATGAAGGAGAATCTCCCTATGGTTTAGACCATGTAACTGATAACTTTCTGTTGACCATGCTTCATAGCACATAGAAATGATGTTGCGCACCTCCTCTTCATTTTCATGTGCAAGAGCACTCCCCAGCAGCACCACTGCCATGGACTGTCTCACATCAATAAGCAGCCACAGATTTTTCCAATCTGGGAAATCAGATCTCTTGGCCAAGTCATATTTACACATTTCCTGCTACAAAATTCACCTGAATTTTGCACCCCATTTTGCTGCTCTGTTCAAGTCCCTGTTTGCACCTTGGCTGACACGGACCTCAGACTGCCCCTTCTCACGTTTTTATGAGTAACAAAGAGGGCCACTGTGAAGAACAGGATGCTGAACTAGATGGGCCTTGGGCCTGATCCATCAGCCAGGCTCTCCTTGTCAGTCTCCAGCATGACAGTGTAAGCAGTGAAAGATCCTCTTGTATGTTTGGAGTGCATTGTGGGAGACTTATGGGGCTTAAACACACACACACACACACACACACACACACACACACACAGAACCAGAGATACATGCAAAGCTGAAGTAGCCCAGAGTCTGAATAATGCTGCTGTCATGGTGTGCCTGAGTGACGGGGTGGCTTAGCTTCCTGCGATTGCTGCTCCTGCTTGCCAAAACAAGTCCTGCCAACAAGCAACCATTCTTAAGTCTACAGCTGGGTGTGGCATAAACCTATTCACTGTTTCTAAGCTCTCAAATAAATCATCTCCCAAGAAAGGAGAATGCTGGGGAAAGGTTGCTCCTGAGTCAAATGAGGGGATGCAGTTTATCTAAGGTTGTAGCTGAAGGAGTGCTGATATAACTCTAAAGATGCAGGGACGGCATCTTCGTGATTCCTGGAAGAAGGCAGGTGGAACTGCAGAACAAGAGCCAAGTTTCTGGAGGGGCCTAATTGGGTGTGACCCAAGATGACTCACTGGGCTACTAACTCACTTGCACCACCTCCTACATGTCTGTCCAGCTTCTTGAAACACAACGCGGGAAGCAAGATTTATTCCCCGCTTTGAGAAAGACAGGATAAACTGGGCGAAACCACCATTCCAGTAATCTCTATTATTAATAGCATGCACATCCCAACTTTCTTGCAAAGAGTTCTGGGAAGCATGCATAAAATGATTATCTCCTTTTAGGCCCTTTAAAGTCCCTTTACTTTGTGCTGACTGAGGGCTGCCTTCAGAATTAAGGGAATTTCCTGGAGAAAAGTAGACTTCTTTTAACTAGCAAAGGGGGAAACGGGTAGGATATGCAAAGGGACAGGGAACACACAGCCTTCCACTCCTTGGGGTATCTAGAGGGCTGTTCCACCATCCTTCCATAGGAGTGCTGCTTTTAAGTTACACCAGAATTCTAGCAAAAGCCAAGAAGAATAGAAAGGCTACATGATTTATTTGGTTTTGACCAAGTTTTCCCTATACCTTTCCTGCCAAGAGTGGGGCCCAAACATCTACCTGCCCACTTGCTCCAGATGTCAGTTCCACCCAGACTTACCTCTTTGCTCTTGGTCATGGAAGCCGTCTGATGACTGCAGCAGTTTGGCTCACCCTTTAAACATCGTTACCAGACAGTGTTAGAGTAGATTCAGAAAATCCAGCACTGTCTAGTAAGATGACCACAGAGGAGCATCATCGCAGCGGCTGGTGGCAAAATGGGGCATCCATTAACGTTCTTGCAAGAATCCATTTCTTATAGAAATCTCTGAGTAAAATATCCCCCCTTTCCCATCTGGATCATAAAGTAATTGCCTTTTATGTACAATGGATAAACTGGAGATCTGACTTCCAAGAAAGGAGTGGAAAAATCAATTATTATTATTTTTGGGGGGTGGGGGTAGAGGTTTAAAAGAACCCAACCAAAGGAAATGAAGATGAGAATGTTGGATTTGATCTGAATTTTAGTAGTATCTATGTCAAGGATGAGTAACCTCTGACCCCCATGGGCAACACTCAGCCCACAAGTGTATTTTCCACAACCCATGTCCACCTTCCTATCTGAAGTCAAGTACAGGGCAGATAGAGACACAGCTGCCAATGGACATTCAGGAGCCTTAAAGTAAAGCTCAGCTGATGGGTGGTAAAGCCCATTTCTCAGGCTCTTTAAAGCACCACACAAGGCTCTTTGGAGTCCCAACTTCAGGTCTTCAAAGCACTCCTCATTGTGACATCAGGTGATTGACAGGTGGGTTGTCCCATCCACCTGTCAAATCCGGCCCGCAAGACTAGGATCTAATAAGGGTCTGACCCTTATTAGGTTCCTCACCACCCATTTACATGGTCAGAAAGGTTAACAGTTTAAAGCAAAGTATTCTATTATCTATCGCTAGCAAAACAGTGCCTAGATTTGGTGTTTTGCAGAGATTTGGAAGCAGGGGAATCTCTCTCTCTCTCTGAATCTGTAAAGCACAGTAAGCAAGGAAGATTGGGAACCTGCAACAGCTATGATCATTGCAGCCAGACTAGTCATAGCAAGAAACTGGAAGTCAGATGACAGCTTGCAAAGGTAAAATAAAAATGTATAAGATACAGCATTGTTGACAAAACTTACATATTAGAAAATAGATACTGAAGGACCTGCACCCAAAACATATCAATCTGCTAGTTATTAGAATGTGAAATGCCAAGAACATTGCCCATCCTTATATATTATTTTCACTCCTATAATTTGACATTGAACTTAAAATATAATTGTAACCAAGGATACCTAAGAAGTTTAAGCAATGTTGTTTATGCAGCAATTGACTCATATATCCATGATATTATGAAACTATATTTATATTTCATGTTTACATTTATCAAGGATACAGTTTATTTTTTCTGGTAGGTATCTAAGTTCTTTTTCAATAACACCCCCGATGTAAGTGTGGGCAGTAATTTAAATGAACAGTACCAGAGGAATGTGTGTGTGTGTTTGAGAGAATGAGGGACAGACACACAGAGAGATTTATTTCTCACTTTGCACCTGCCAGGTGTGGAAGAACACCTGTGATCAGAGTTGAAATATCTAACAGCAATAGCAGCTTCCCAAAGACACCCTTGTAAATCATTATTTACAGCTTCTTTGAATAAGGAAGCTGGTGGTTTGAGGTCTTAGGGAGGGAAAAAGATGAAAGAGGGATCTGAGAGTGGGGGAGATTGGCAGCCTGTGGCTCTCCAGATGTTGTTCTGCTTTCAAATCCCACCAGGATCAGCATGGCTAAGGGGAACACTGGGTCACAGGTTCCCCATCCCTGATGTAAAGGAGCCTTTGGTTCAACACTTATGATGGCTGTGTTCTACCTCTATCATTGGAAGCAGTGTCCCTTTGAATAGCAGGTGCTTGGAACTGTAGGTGGGGTGGGGTGCTGATGCACCTGGGTCCTTCTTGTGGGCTTCTAAAAGGCATCTGGTTGGCCACCATGATAGCAGGATGTTGGACTAGATGGGTCTTTTCCTGATCCAGCAGGATCGGGGTTCAGTGGCGGCCACGTAGGGTTTCCTTCTCGGGATCATGTGGATAGCTCAGTTGAGACTCAGGGTTCTGGGCTCAAGCCCCATGCTGGGCAAAAAATTCCTGCACTGCAGGGGTTGGACTAGATGACTCTTGTGGTCCCTTCCAATCCTTTAATACTATGATTCCACCCTGGAGACCATGAGAAGGCAGCTCCAAACTTAGAAATGAGTCAAACCCAGGGGAATTCTATGTGCTTGGGAGCCTGACTTCAGATTTGCTCTGAATTGTGATCAACAGAGCCAGCTGAAGGCTTTGACAGGGAGGTGAAATCTTCAGGCAAGGCCTCCCTCCTTAACCACAAGTCTCCTTAACGTGTAAATAGGGATGAGGGGAGAAATTTGATTCATTCCTCATTTGATGATGAACCTGCCTAAGTCACACTTCCCAATACTATATGAGAACTGAAACACAGCAATCCTTCAAAATCCACACTTCTCTTAATTTTGCAATGCAGTTCTCCAGCTGAAAAAAATGTGTGCAATAATGCTTACACTGGGGTAAAGTGTGCACATTAGTGAAAATATCACACAAAATGCATTACTTCAGGGGAAATTGCTTTGCAAAAACATGTATGTTAGGCAGAACGGCATACTACGGTGTATGCTGATGGATGCAATATGCAGAACTGAAGCTAGGATCTGTAATATGAGAAACTGAGAAAATGATGAAATCGACAGATTAGCCCACCTCTTCCTGCAAGACACAAATTCACAGTTTTACCTCCAACTGAATTTGTGCAATGGGAGAAGAGTAGCCATGTTGGGATGGAGGATCAATGAATCTTGGACACCAGCAACATGCCCAATCATTGGGTCCTGGGCTCCAACTAAATTTCCAGTCAGTGCATCTTGATCTCCAGCCAACTGCTCAACCAATTGACCTTGGGTTCAAGAGAAACACCTGATCAGGACACTCTGTGGAGCATCCTTCCTGTGGGTTGCCAACTGCAAGGCTAGGTATGCCATTATTATGACTGATTATGCCTTTCCCACCCCAATCCTTCATTTATCTGAATTGTTATCGTGCATTGCCCTCCCCGCCCCACCCTCGCTGGTCACTAACCTTCTGGCTTCTGCATTCTCCGTTGGCGTTTTCCAGTGCTGGGCATGAGAGGCCATAATCATCATTACCAGGCAGTATTAGAAAGACAGGAAACATCCAATGCTGCCCAGTAAGATGGCAATGACATCCCAGGATCGTTGTTCGTGCAAGGAACAGTGAGCACAATTAGCCGGAATAGGGGGCTAGTTATCAAAAGGAAATGTTAAGGAGAGAGAATGTGACAAGGAAAGTGAAGTGCCGGCTAAAAGCCAGTGCTAAGACGGTCTTGTTACCTTTTCTGCATGCCACGTATTAGATGCTACATTACAACAGAAGAAAATCCAGATGGCAGATTTCACCAGATCTTTATTATCTTTTACCAATAGCTTGCAAAAATATTTTGAATACAGCTTCTTCCATTTCCCATTTCCCTCCAATTCTTATATTTCCACACACACTCACACACTTCTCTCTGATATCTATCCAGGCAAGCAAGAGATATTATCAGTGTTCAAGGACACATTGCACCCAGGCAAAAAAGTATCTGAGGGGGCTGCAAGGGATCCAGTTAAACACATGGGATCCAGATCACATCTCCAGTTAATAAGACCAGATCACGGATTGTGGGAAAGACCTCTCTTCTGCCTAGGAGCCTGGACAGCAGCTGCCAGTCAGAGTAGATAGCTAGACAGTAGATACCCAGCTAGATAGACAAATCATAGAAGTTGGAAGGGACCCCAAGGCTCATCTATTCCAACCCCCTGCACTGCAGGGATCACAGCTAAGGAATCCCTGACAGATAGCCATCCAACCTCTGTTTTAAAGCCTCCAAGGAAGAAGAGCACACCTCCTTCAGAGACAGTTTGTTCCACTGTCGAACAGCTCTTACACTCAGAAAGTTCTTCCTAATGTTTACCCAGAACCTCCTTTCTTGTAATTTGGATTCACTGGTTTACCTTCTGGAGCAGAAGGAAAAAAGCTTGCTCCATCTTCCATGTGATAGCCCTTCAGACAGATGAATCTAGCTTTCATATCACCTCTCAGTTTTCTCCAGGCTGAACATACCAAACTCCCACAACCCTTCCTCATAAGGCTTGGTGATCTGATCTAAACCAGCTTCCTGGTCAATTAAGTCATGGAGTAGACCCATTGAAATTAAAGAACCTAAGTCATGTCCATTTACTGGGCCTGCTCTAACATCAGATAGACCATTTTAGTCCATACTTCCTTCCCAACCCAACTATAAAGTGAGTGTTTTGGACCGTGGCAGTAAAGTGACCTTTGCAAACGAGAGGCTGAACCTTGAGGCCTTAAAAAGGAGTTGGGGCATAAATTTTTAAGCCATTGTACCATGAATCTCAGCAAAGTGCTCTAGGTACATGAAATCAACAAGCCTGTGTGTGTGTGTGTGTGTGTGTGTGTGTGTGTGTGTGTGTGTGTCCCTGTCTTATATAGAATGTAGAGATACATTTCATATTTTATTAGAGGGACAAATGACTTTCAGTTGCACGCAAGGGCAAAAAGATTCTCAGAAAAATAATATTCAAGATTCATCGGCAATGTGGAAGAGCCTCTGATTTGTGCTCAGAAGGTTCCAGGCTTAACAATTCACAGTTAAACTATGGAATCTGCCTGGGATTTAAAAAAAATAAATAGACAAATGCAGGGAGGATAAGGCAAGCAATGGCCAATAGCCACAACGGCCGTGCTTTCCTTTCACTGCCAGAGGCAGCATGGCTCTGGATGTCAGTTACTGGGACTCACAATGAGGAGAGTTCTGGTTGTGTTCAGGTCCTGGTTGGCCACTGATTGGTCACTGTAAGAACAAGATGCTGGACTAGATGGACTTTCTGATCTGATTCTGCAGGGCGCTAATTATGCTCCTACCCCTCCAGGTAGGACTGGGAAAGCCTGAAACCTCATAAAGAGCCTCTGCCAGTCAATGTACAGCAGGAATAGATGTTGCTTGGTGGACAACACCAGTAGCCATGCTTTGTGGGGCTTCTGGGAGTCGGATTACAGCTCCCATTGCTCCTGATAGTTGGCCATGCTTCGTGGGGCTGATGTGAGTTTAGTTCAACAACATCTGGAACGTCCTGTCTCTTTTTTAAAACCAGCCCTTTATTCAGAACCATAATGATTAGAGTCTTTTTAGGGTGAGAGCCACAGCCCAATGGCAGAGCACCTGTTCGGGCCCTGAACATAATTATTGGCACCTCCAGGTAGGGCTGAGAAAGATTTCTGCTGAAAGCCCAGAGAGCTGCTGCCAGCCAGTGTAGACAATAAACCACAGAACAGACAATGCCAGAAGGACCAAGTTTGCATTCCCCCATGTATAAAGCTCAAGGAGCCAAATATTTCTGACACAGTAAGTTCCTGCCTCTTCAATGCAGAGCTGAAGCAAATTATTCTGTAAAGATTCAACATATGTCAGATGTTAACATTTGCCCCCTTTCAATAGGGATTCGCTCCCCAAGTGTGAAGGATATTGAGGTAAACGTTACCTCAGAATATTGAGGTAAATTTTACCTCAGAATTTTGAAATTTGAGTACTGTTGCTTGGCAGGTACCAAATGCATGCTCTGACCAGCCACCATCTCCCTGGAACCATCCGACACAAACCATCATCTCATGATCAGAGGTGCAATCCTGACAAGTGCAAAACCTTATTCCGTGTCCTCCTCTATCATTGTTGGGTTGGGTTTTGCCTTGTTTGGCTAACTGCTTTGTTTCCCTGTCGTGAGCCACCTGGAGAATTTTGTAAGGGCGGCCCACAAAGATGGCTGACAAATGTCCACTCCTAATCAAATACGTTTTGTCAAATTTTTGAAGCTAGGCATCATGGGACTCCAGATGGAGCAGCCAACAATCAGGTGAACACTGAGCAAATGTCACGATTGCCAAGGGGTGGTGTGTAGAGTATTCAGCATCCAAACTGACAAGAGGAGAATTTTGAGGTAAATTTTTCAGGAGTAAATTAGTTTCGGTCCTACTTGCAAACGGTGAACCCATTGAGGGAAGCTATTGCATTCTCTTCACCACCCAGCCCCAAAAGTGCATGACTACACCTCCTCTCCTCCCAGTTATTAGGTAACTGTCAAAAAAGATAAAGCAAATCAAATCCCGTCGACAGGCAGCCATGTTCCATTTAGCCTGCACAAAAGACAGACTTTTTTCCCTTTCATTCCCCCCGCCATGTTCATTTCACCCCCCTGCAACATCAATAATTCATGGATTTAAAAGGGAAAAAAGATGATAACCAGTGAGAAATTTAAGCAGCAGATGCTCTCCCTCTCCATTAGAAAAAGAGAAATAAGTCTCAATTCGGGGGTGTTATTTTTCTTTAAAATATTTCTGCTTTGTTCTGTAAGGACAATGGCGCAGCGCTAGTGTTTTGACACTGCGGATCTTATAACAGCCGCTGGTGACATGTTAGCTAACAAATTGGCACAAATGACCATGGTCGAAATAATTACATGGTAAGGAGAGGCGAATCAGAGAACAAATCTCCGTCTATCAGGTCCAGGAAAGACATTGTAACAAAAGGGAGATATGTAGATGTTTTGCAAATTAATCAGCTTTAATCATCCCTTTTTAAAAACTGGAGGACTTTACTGAAAGGGCACTGGTGCCAGCTAGACCCCAATTAAAGCAAATAAGGGAGGATTAAGGACACAATCTGGTAAATGCACTAAGCACCAGGGAGTGAGTGCCATTGACTATGGTGCAACTTGCTTCTGAGTAAACATGTATAAGATTGCACTGTAAATAGTTGAAGTCCAAGTACTAGAGGGTTTAAACCCACATTCACACCATGCATATAAAGCACTAGGATACCATTTAAAACAGTCATGGCTTCTTCCACCAAAGAATTCTGGGAGCTGTAGTTTGTTAAGGGTGCTGATAGTTGATGGGAGACCCCCTATCCCCTTCACAAAACTACAATTTCCCGGAGTTGTTTAACAATCAAGCCCTCTTCACAGGGTAGTCTGGAAATTGTAGCTGTGTTGAGGGAATAGAGCTCTCCTGACAACTCCTTGGCACTCTTAAAAAACTGCGACTCCCAGAAATCTTTGGGAGGAATCCATGACTGTTTAAAGGTGCATGCTGTGAATGAGGCCTTAATGATCCCAAGTGTGGTTAGAGCTTGCATTGAATAACACAATAGCTGCTTTATCTTGATGCAAGCTATTAAGAGGAGGTGCTAGCCCTGCATTTTTTTACAAATTCATACCAAAAGGATGATCAACATTAAAGAAGAAGACTGCCTTATTAAGATATCAGGGGTCTACAGTTGCCACACGTACTTTCAGAGGGCAGTCCTCTGCCTGAAGGCTGTCTGGTCTATGAGTGGTTTAAAGATTGAGAACCCTAAGGAGGGAGATCTGGTAAACCTTGGAGTTGTCCGTCAGCAGTTGGCCTCTGGACCACAGACTAAGCAACCACATAGATCTTTTGCTCAGAGTCATGCTGAGATGCCCGGCCTGTCTATCTGAAATACAAGGTTGCATCCAGCACTAGCCTTGCTCACAGTGGATCCGCTGAAATGACTGGACATGACTTAGCTTTGGTCCGTTTATTTCAGTGGGTTTATTCTGAGTCATTGGATATGTTCTGAGTCACTAAATTTACACCTGCCCCTAAAAATTAACATATGCCAACACGATGCAAATCTGTGATTCATTTCTGCTTTTTGGGGGTAATGTGTGAATAGCTACCCTAGAGGGGTATGTAAACACATCACAGGAATAATTAGTGAGTGTTATCACCAACTCCAGATGTCATCTCTGTATAGATACACCACTGACCTACAGCAGAAACACCAACCCTTAATTTCATACTTCTGCATTAATCCTCAAACATATATGGATTTTGAAAGAACCATGGTTTAATTGTGGTCTACCAAACCCCCAATATCGGGTTTGTTATTTATTTATTTGCAAGCACAGGACAGTCAAGCATTGGTCTTTGGGGGTTGCTTGGTGCAGTATGACACTGGTGACCATCTCCCTTCATCTCCCTTCCTTTCTCCATCCAGCCGCAGCTGAGCGTTTTAGCTGCCCCACCAGCAGAGATTATTTACAAATGGGGGAGATGCTCAGAATTTTGAGTTGTACGGGGGCCATGTCCTCAAATTCTAGATGATGGCTCTCATTAGTGAGTCTATAGAAAGACTGGGTTGGCAGCTCTGTGAACAGGGATGAAGACCTAAAACAGAATGATGTTCTGGTCCCTATATCCAGATGTTATGGAAATTGACCATGGCTCAGTGTTGGGGGCTGCTCTTGCAGGGCACATTTGACTCTGAACAGAAGAAGAAGAAGAGTTTGGATTTGATATCCCGCCTTTCACTCCCTTTAAGGAGTCTCAAAGCGGCTAACATTCTCCTTTCCCTTCCTCCCCAACAAACACTCTGTGAGGTGAGTGGGGCTGAGAGACTTCAAAGAAGTGTGACTAGCCCAAGGTCACCCAGCAGCTGCATGTGGAGGAGCGGAGATGCGAACCCGGTTCCCCAGATTACGAGACTACTGCTCTTAACCACTACACCACACAGGAGAATCAAACACTTTTTCTTCCCTCCTTCATTCTTCCACAGTCAAAAGCAGCCTTGGATAATTTGAAGGCAGTAGTGGGGAGAGTTGCTGTTGTCCTTAGGTCCTGCCTGCAAGCTTCTCATAGGCCTGATCCAGCAGGGCTCTTTTCTGTGTTCTTATTCATCATACTCTCCTTAGATGGCTTCAAAGGGGAATCTGTGGGAGCCTGCTGTCTTATTTCCAACCAATGGGGTGTGGCTCTGCCTGTCATCGGCTCTGGCTCCACCTACTGTTGGTTTCCCTACCTTCTGCCCCATTAGATCCAGTGAACACAAGCCTTGCATGTATGCCGTGCTGAGTCATTGTCTTGTAAACTGGACGCGAATCAGCATGCAAAAGACTGGCCCTGACTACCTACCTGGTTGGCACTTGGGAGACTTCAGCAAAAGTGGGATTTTGGGTTGCCAAAATCTGATTTAAAAACTACAGAGAGAGAGAGAGTGCAGTGTTTTTCACAAGCTAGCCTGAAGATCTTGCCATCGCTCCCTGTTACGGCTGTATAATCCACCCGACAGCTAGCTAATCCTTCCATGGTCTTGCTCAAGCACAAACAGCAATACACAGAGCAAAAATAAAGAGTCAAGGAAGCCTCTGTACTCTTGTCCCACCTCACCTATTGCCAAAACATATACAATAATATATTTGTCTGCCTTAGATTTTCCTAAAAGATTAAGAACTCAATGGAAAGGGGGCTTGTGGTAGGAAACCAAGGGGATTGGAGAACAGAAAGGACACAAAGGGAGAAATCTTTGTCTGCCATTTCCTTTGCCAAGCTATTTTTTAAGTCACGCATGCAGGAATCTGAAAGACCCAGAGGTCAAATCTTAGATTTTGGAAGCCTCCACTGAAGTTGAAAGGATTTACAATGGATTTACGCCACTGCCTTTAATATCTTTTATTTTCACACACCCTTGAGGAGGTAGCATTCTCCATTCTCATCACATACGTGGCCTCTACGCGGTAATTAATGCAAGCTTAGGAGCAATTATTATCTTAAACTGCTAGCTTATTTTCATAATTACTGGCTTAAATGGGCTGTACCAATGTGATTTCTCCTCCCTCTCTTTTATTTGGGCTAAAGCAATTAGATTTGTCTCCATCCCCGGTGAAGCTCTTGTTTCTTAAGTATTTTATTGGCTTGCTCTCTCAGCAAAGGGCACATAATATTAGGAATTTCAGCAACAGAAGTCTCACCTGGCTTAGACTTTCCAAGGATTAAGGCACAAGTAGTGGGGACACCTCCTTATCCCTCCTCTTTAATAAGAGATGAAGTTATTGACAGCATGTTGCCTTGCAATGGCACCCCCAAACCTGCCACTTAGGGTGGACTGTCTCCCCCAAAGAAGGACATTTCAGGATTTGAGGTTGTTGGATACAGCAGAACCCTTTCCTCGATTCAACAGAATGGAATGCCCCCAAAGGCATTAAGTTGTGAATTATGGAGTCCATTAAACAACCAGCCTGGAAGAGGAAAGCAAACCGCTACCTTTCATTTCCCCCATTTGAATTCCTCTCTCGCACCCAAAAGCATGCTCCTTTAGCTTCTTCCTATTTAAGCAGATCTGACTCCGTTCCAAAACATCCAGCAAAGTTTTATTTCCCCCCTTTCCCAGCTGAAGTGAGATGGCCTGTCCTTAACACATAATTCTTCTCCTATCCCCGGTCGGTCTCGCCCGCTGACCATGCTAAGACCTCCATTTTGACAAGGGCAAAAAATAAACAAAAATAAACCAACCTTTCCACGTTATGGCTCTTGGCGTAGAGCCCATCAGAGGCTCCCATCAGCAAGATGAACGACACGCACTGAGCATATGCTCAGCCATTTCCTTAACTGCCAACATGGCCATAAGCAATAAGAGGCATATAGATACCGTGTGCTAAGTGAGGCAGGGGATAGGATGATAGTGGAAGCAGTTTCAATTCAAGAGGTGTTCTCTCTCTCTCTCTCTCTGGTCATTGTCATAAAACACTAAGAGGTGGGCGAAGCACGGATAGGCCTCGAGGGGGAAGTTCCTCCCCTCCACCTGCTGGCACCTGCAGTAAGGTGTGAAGGCTTAAGGTTGGTCTATCCACTCAGGACACGGAAGGAGAGGGAAGGGAGGAAAGAGGACAGCAAGAAGGTGAGGGCTGTAACCTTACCATGGCACAAGATCAAAGAAAATAAGGTCATCATTTTTTAAAAAATAAATAAATCATAAAACGAAAAAAGCTCTCCGTTTTTAAGCCCTCGGCAAGCACACTATTTCCAGCTGTTGGGTACCCATGAAACATAAAACCAACCTATTTGTTACCTGGGTTACAGACCTCATTTAGTTAATCATCACCATGATGACCAGGGCCCAAAAGGAGAGGGGTGGCAGGAAAGGTGTGGGGGAAAGAGGGGGGAGGAAACAAAGAACTTTAAGAAAATAAAACGCTACTACTTTCTCTATCTGGGATCCTGTTCTTTTATCTGCCCTCATGCCATCCTCCCCGCTGGTCTTTATTCCTCCTTTCCTTTCTGTAGTAGAGAAAGGCCAAGTTTTGAGCAGCGCTTTTCGAACAGCCAGGTATAATTTCTCCTCCAAATGGGAAAGGTGGGGCCTGTGGTTCATACTGCACCAGGTTGCTCAAGGTCCAGAGAGGAATGTGAGTTGAGAGGAAAGAAAAACGGGAGGGGAGGGGGATCCCCGCACTTCTAACTTGTTAGTTAACCTGCCCGCCTGAGCCTTAATCAATAGCCAGGGACTCTGAAAGGAACAAAGAACAAACACAGAAGAAAAGCCGAGCCCTTATCTCAGATCCCCATCAGATAAGCCATACCTGGAGTCCAAAGGGACAGGCTGGCCTGTTCAGCCCTTTCCGAGTTCAAGAAGGAGCAAAGGGATGTTTCTGTGGCTTCTCTACACTTCAGTGATAGCATTCTTGCTTTGAATTTATTTTAATTTGTTCCCAACACCATCATTATTTTTAGGAGGCAGAGGAAGAAGGGGGAACCAAGTAAACCCTGAACTCTAATCAAAACATGCATCTCAGGGTAATTTTGGAATTAAGTCTCTTTCTGCGTGTCTTAAGGGAGCAAGCCTATGCATGTCTACGCAGAAGTAAGCGCCACTGAGTTCCATGGGATTAGTTCTCAGTTCCTTTAAAGTTGTAGTCCTGTACTCACTTACCCGGGGAGTAAGCCCCATTGAGATTCATTGGGACATACTTCCGGGTGGACGTGTACAGCACTGTGCTGTAACAATCTGTTTAGCTAGCAAGGCGTTTGGATTCAGATGGCCCCTGTTATAGACAAGGATGCCTTGCGTCTTTCACCTCTCGATAAACACATTCCAAAACCTCTAATTAGCCGCTCTTGCAAAAACACACCACACGGAAGAAAGCTCTTAAATTGACATGTGATTGCTTTCCAATTTGCATTAAAAGAAAAGAAAAAAATCAAATGCGTTACAGGGTTCCCAATGAGACAGGCAGCCAGAGATCACATACCCTTGACCTTTCGTTTCAGGAGATTTTGGTAAAGGGGATGTGTGGAAGCCCCAAATTCGTTTGCGAAGATTCAGCAGAGAGAGGGGGGTGGGGGGAAAGTACCCAATGCAGCCCCTAAAGCAATCCTAAGAGCTCCTCAGAGAACCATCAAAACAAACATTTACCAGCTTCTGGGAAAACGATATTGTTACCAAAAGCAATTTGCAAACACTTTGTCAGAACGCAGCATGAGATAATTAAGCATATTTGAATTTACAATTTAGATTCTTCTATTAAGGTGAGAGAGGGGGGCGCCCAGCAACCTCATCCTTGTTCTTATTTTATTTTATTTACGTCTTCCAATTTCAGCAAAGATTTATTGTCATTATATTATTTGTTTTGCCAGTTTCAATTTTTCTGTCATCACTTGCTCAGGGCAAGCGGTATAAATGCAGGGTGTTTCAACTGTTCACATCAAAACTTCTCTTAAGGCTGCAGGCTTACTATACATACTGGAAAATGCTGTGTTAAACACAGTGCCGCTTACTTCCAAGTAAACATGACTAAGATTGCACTGTGTGAGCAGAAACAGGCACCAGCAAGGCTGTATTTGGAGTTTAAACCTTGTTCAGTTTTAAGCCTGGATCAATATTATTTTCAATAAGTATTGTGGGATTCCATAGTACAATAGCCTATATATGTGTGTGCGCGCACATGCTATAGGGGACCTCGATATCTATGAAAGTCTATCCATTGTTAAATCAGATTACAGTCAGAACTCAAGGGGGAATGATTATGTTATACTACCCAGTCAGGCATTGACATACACACTTAGTTTTATTCCTAGTTTTAGTCCAGCGGATTGAATTTTTTGTTGCGCAAAATGGGCACTCCAAATTTCTCAAAGCTATTTGCTGTGGATGTCAACAGGTTTCTTTATGGGAGCAGGTGAGACAAGTTTTTTCCCCCCTCAGAAAATTCTCTTGTGAGAAATTTCAGCTCATTTCATGCTAGACAAAACTGAAGGAAAACTCTGCTGTTAGTTCATATTGGTGGATGAGGGAAGTTGTGGGCAGAGAAAGGAGGATTGGAAGGGGAAAAGGTTCGAGCCCATTGCTTCATTCCATGATATTAAAATAATATCAAAGAATATTAAAACTGGATCCATGCAGATGGTGAAACTGGTCAGGGGTGCATTTAACTGAATTTTCTCCAGGGGAGGACTGAAATTCTCCAACCGTTCAGGAGGAACGTGAAAAATAATAATAATAAATAATATGTACTAGCAAATTATTTTCTGAGAAATTTCAGCTCAGCTATGGTTGAAAGGGGAAGTTAACAGTATATAAAAATGGAAACTTGTGGCACAAACATGTACATAGATTATTTTCAAAATAAGAAACCCTGGGTTCAACAAGTTAGTGAGTACAAGAGTGCAGCTTTAAAGGAATAGTTGTATTTATAGTTAGAGGGGATTGTAGAAAGCAATCTTTTGATATTTGGATATCTGCTGATAGACTACCAATACATAAAGATTTGTGTCATTCATCAACATTTAGATGAGCTCAACAGCTGCTGCTGTTGTTTTTCTTTTTAAAATAATAATAATAATAATAATAGTGATTTTAAAGGTGCAGTCCTCAGCACACCTACTTGAGAATAAGCCCTACTGATGTCAACAGAACTTACTTCCAAGGTTGCACTGTTAAAATCCCAAACTTTTTTGGGGGAAAAATACTATGTGCTCTTTGTTGGGGTTCAGGTCATATTACACTTAGTGGAACTTACTGTACTACTGAGTAATTGAATCCACAAAATTAAGCAACCTACATTTAGCACTCTAACCTGATTTTCACCTAAAATGGTTTTCTTGGGAGTGTCATGGATTTTCATGAAACATTGCTCTAGGATGGAAGTCCTAAAGATACTATTTCCCACTGGGGGGGTGGGGAATGGAACTTACTCCAAAGTAAATATGGTTGGGATCAGGTGCCCATGCTATAATTTAAGTGAGTACTTCTTCAAAGGTAATACCGTTCACATTGAAGGCACTATTAAGGTGTAGGATCTTATTGATAGGGTTTAAAATGTGAATGTGAGATACTACAGAATTTTAGAGTCGCAGACACGGGGAAAACAGCCGTTTCTGAACTATCTACCAGTTTGGAGGACTGCAGAGTTGTTCATTCAAAAACTGTCCATCATACCTTAGTGTACACATTAAGACCCACATTTCATTTTCAAATTAATAGCTCTCTAAAGACTGCAATCCTATATCCACTTATCTGGGAGAAATAATCATTGAAACCAGCGGGACTTGTTTCTGAAAAGACTTGGGCAGGAGTGTGCCATAAGCCTATTTGAGGGAGCACCGATGTGTCACAAGTTCCCCATATTTCAGACAAGAGCTCTTTTGATACAGCACAAACAGCTTGTGCTGGTTGCCTTTCTGATAATTCAAAAATATCTGGAAGAGCGGGAAATATATGGAAAGCCCCTGGACGCAACAAATCCGGTAATCTCACCTTTGCCACGAGTTCACAAGAGGGCCTTTACAAAAAATAAAAAAGGGGGGGAAAGAAAAACCCCACCAAATTTGTTTTTGCAAATTGATTTTAGCAAATGCCTTATCCTGCATTCTCATCTGAAAGGTGCCCTGAATAAGATTGCATCCTCAGACTCATGCCCCCACACCCCGCTTTTGCAATATGGAAATGATAATACTACGGCCGTAAGGAAGGCAACAAGATAATATACATGTGGAACGCCTGAAACGTTCAAGAATGCTACATTCCTGCTAAGTATTATTATTACCCATTCAAACCCAGGTAGGAATTTTGACCTTGAGTTCAGTGAGATATCAGCCTGGAGCAATCCTATAAACTTTGTAAGGCTTATGCAGGCACAACAGGATAATGACCCCATTAAATATCGGCACTAGCCATGCAGTACAAGTCTAAGCTTCCTTACTCAGGAGTAAATCCCTAGTAAATACCTAGACTTACTCCCTAGTAACTGTCTGAAGAACTGCAGCTTTAGAAGCAGGTTTATATTGGAGAAGGGCTATGTGGAGAGGGATGAAATCTAATTAACGGGCTTTGATGGAGGTAAATATAAAAGAAGTTAGCCCTGCTGACAGATCCCTTCTTTTTCTGTAATCATTTTCTCCTGGCTTCTGTGTTGAAATGTAATGAGATTGGATAGTATTGAAATCAAGATTGGTTTCAGGAGACCTTTCGAAAAAGGAAAAAGGGAAAAAACCAAAGAAAACCAAGCAAATCAAAACCATTTCTTGTCTTATGTGCCCATCCCCCCCCCACTTTGGAAGAGCACGCAAAGCAGCCTTTGCCAATCCGGTGCCGTCCAGATGTTTTGGATTCCCAAACTTCTGGAGGGCACCGGGTTGGTGAAGGCGGACACAGAGGAACCTTCCAGAACCTTTTCCAAGAAGTGAAAGCCAAACAGAGCGCTCTGCGTCAACTCCCCTAAAGTCCACAACGCCCAACTGCCTTTTCCTGCTTTTGGAGCCAACAACGGATGACGAGAGCCATTTCTGCGTGCTTACAAAACACACACAAATACACGTCTTAAAACTCTCACCCGGTTTACTGTGTCAACAGCACAAACACACATACACACACACACCCAAGCATCAGCAGCCCAACAGGCCAAAGGAAAAGTTGACAAAAAGTCAAGGGTTTCTTTTCTTTGAAAGCCATTCTTTCAATCATTTTCCTCCTGCGCAAACCATTTTGATCCACTCAACATCCCTCCACACTGACTGGCACAGAAGGCGTCAGATGTGAGGAGTTATTCCCCCTCCGAAAGAGAGTCTCTTTCTTTCTCAGTGCCCAACTCAAAGCAGCAAGTAGAGACAGGTTAGGCATGGAAGCGGAGCTGTGGTGAGAGAACTGGAAGAAAGATTATGAGGAAGCAAAGAGGCTCTCTTATAACACACGGATAGACCTGCAGCGGTTATAGGAGGCAGTGGAGAGGAAAGAACGAGGAGACCAACTCAAAATGGCTCCTTTAAGCCAAACTGCAAACACTCTGGACAGAATCAAGATCTCTGCATCCTCTAGTTAATTGCCAAAACCGTAATCCAAGAATCAAATCCCATCCCCTTTACCACTTACACATCACACCATTATTTCCCATTTTAGCATTAAGAGAACAGAAATTACTGCTTTCCAATGTATGTGCTTTTAAATATCTGTTACCCCACTGCGCTTAAACTGCCCCCTGTCCTTGTTAAACAGGGTCACAACCATTTATTTCTCTTTTAGCAGTGGGGAAGGGATAAAGATGGGAAAGAATTAAGCAAGGCAACAAGAAGGGAAAAGACATTTAGGATTCAGTGAGAGATACAAACCATGGGCTGCTTGGATCGCTCTTCATCTCTTGGTCAACTGAGTGCTTTCCACCCCCCTCGCCTAACTGCCGTGATTCAGTCATCACCACCGATCCCAAATCTGCCTCCTTTGTCAAGATCAGGGCACGAGAGACTAAGGTTCCCCCCCATTGGCTGCCTCCTATTGAATGCCTTGCAACTTTGCTGCTACCTGCCCCAACTGGTTTGGCCAGTTGTAAGGTGAACGTTTGGATTTGCGAGGTTTCAGCCATCCCCCCCCCTCACCTTCCATCTCAAAGCAGACAAAACCTGATACTTCTTCTTTCTTTTTTTTTAAACAAAACTTCCTTCAGTCTACCTGGAGAAAGAAAAGAGACAAAAGATAGAAGGGGGTGGGAGGGAAGCACACCTAAGCAAGACGACTTAACTGCGGCTCAGTCACCACCATTAAACTCCCGTTTAGTGCACATCCACGGCGGGAATCTTTCAACCTACAGCATACGAGGACCGCGAAGCCATTACAACGACTTTGGCGCAAGGTGCCAGGTAACCTTTTCCCAACCCAAAACCGCCAAGGATCGTAAATCAATAAATACATGCATTGAAAAAGCAAGTCGCAGCAGGCCTCTTGTGAGTGACTTTGGAGGGTCGGGTCTTCCCACGTCTCAGCAATTTCTTGGGATTTCTCGGCAAGGAGTTTCGCAGGACGTAGACACGGCTGGGATTTGGGTGTGTGTGTGCAGAAAGCACACAAGGAATCAGAACAGCTTTGCTATATCTACGCTTCCAAAAAGAAAAGAAAATCCTTAAAATAAAATTAAAAGTTTTTTTAAAAGGAGGGGGGAGCCGCGACGTTGCCCGGCCATCATGGAAGCCTCAAGCATCTTACTTGTTTAAGCTGGAATACAGGAGAGACGGAGAATGTCTAACGGCTCAGCTTACATGTACTTCCTCGGCCCCTCCCTGAGCAGGTGCATTCTTTGCTCCCAACCAATCTCCTTGCCTCTAGCCATGAACAGGTGTGTCCTGCCATCTTGGGATAGGCCAGGCGGGGAACCGTCAGGCGTGATGTAGCCACGGACCCCACACAATAGGCTTTCGGAGCCTCCCCACTCCAAAGGATCTTTTTGAATATCGGGGGGGGGGGGGAGAGGAAGTTAAGTTGATGTGTGACATATGCATACTGTATCTATCTACCTACCTACCAACCTAGCACGGCCCGTTGCTCCCATTTTCTCTCAACCTTCATATCTGTTGTTTTATTTAAGAAATGTAGGCTAACTGGTTGGAAAGGGGTCCCCGCCACCAGCAGGGTGTATAACCTTCTGGCAAAAGAAGTTCAGTTAGTCTCCCCCTCCAAGCTGCCACGTCTGCCATAAGCCAGGGAAGGAGGGGAAGGTTTCAAATAAGGAAGTCACTTTCTGTAGCGTTCAGTCAGAGTCATCCAAGGTTGCAGGTTTCTTGCAGATGTGGGTTGATTAACTCCACCCTTCCATGATCTGGATCAGAAATGGGGAACCTCAGGCCCAGAGGCTAGATGTGGCCCTCCAGGCCTCTCCACTTGGCCCACGGATCCTGGCTGGAATGTGTCCTTAAATTCTGATCATGCCTCATGGTTGCCAGGATGGAGAGAAGTGTGTGAGTGTGTGTAGAAACGAGCCAACTGTACGAAGCTAAACATTTACATTTGTGCCTTTGCCTGCTTTTGCCTCGGGCTCTGCCCACCCCTGGCATGTGGCCCCCAGAAAAGAACGTCTCTAGGGTTGCCATATTTCAAAAAGTAAAAACCCTGACACTCCAAAAGTCGCTGAGCTTTTACAAGAAAAACCCTGACGTTGTTGAGCTTTCTTTTTACAAAAACACGATTTTTTGATTGACTTGCCTAAGATCCAGGACAAAGCGCTGTCTTTCGGAAATCCCCCCAGATGTCCACCTTTGAATTCCCAGTAATGTCCAGAAAAATATGGATGTATGGACCAAAAGGTGGCAAAAGGTTCCTGTTCGCTACTGACAGTCATTAGAATCCCTATGGAAATATACAAAATGAGAGTCTGTACATCACCAGCGTTGACGTTGGATTAATCTACCAGTCCAATCTGGGTTCTGTACATCCAATGAGGAGGGAGGCACCATTTTTGTCCTTTGCCTCAGGCAGCAAGATCTCTTGGGCTGGTCCTGGACGCTTACTAGGGCTTCAGCCAGAGGTCTCTTCCTAGCCCTAATGGAGATGCTGAGGATTGAATCTGGATCCTTCTATACGCAAAGCGATGTGCTCTACTACTGAGCTATGGGCTGTCCAAACTAAAATATGTGAAGTTATTCTGGATATATGCCCTTGTTTAAGAGCTGAAGGAATGCCTTGTTGGGTGAGCCAAGATCCCCTCCCATATAGTACTCTTGACAAGAACCTACAGAAATTTGGGAACTGGGGGTAGGCACTGAGAGAATTTCCCAAGTGTCACAAGGAAGAGGCGGTTCTCTACAATATAATAGGGTTGGGCAACTGGAGGTGTGTGTCTTCATGCCAATGGGGCACTGCCCCACCAACCTTAGCCTGCCCTCAGCCAGCCCATCCTTCCTGCCTTCCTATTTAACAACAAGTACAGGGGGGGGGTCTTGGTTGTAATCTTCCTTCTCCTTAGTCTCAGTTTTGCCCTTGTAGAACTCATCCAGGAGGAGCATGGGAGCAAGATTATAATTAGTTGACTCCACATGTCATCATCTCTGCCTCTATCATTTGCTCTGGCTTTGCTTGCATTTGGGTTCCTGCCCTACCAATCTTAATAGGCACAAGCCCCCACTGAAGGCAAATCCAACCCTCAATGCAAATCCAACCCCCCAACCCCCATCTAGCCAACAGCATAACTCCTAAACCCAAAGGTGATAAACACTATTATCCAGTTTCTCTCAGCCAGTTTCTCCCAAACTGGGAGAAGCAATGGGTTTCTTAAGTTCTTCTCCTGCAGTGTGAACAGCAAGACAGAGTCCTTTGGCCTATTTTGAAACCTGGGATGCTCTGAGACATAGGCAAAGGGCTGTTGATTTCTATTGTATTTTTTAAAAAACGCAAAATCACTTTTTGCCCAAAGTAAATGGGTTCTTTAAGGCCAACTTCTACAACCTGAACAGCAAGGGAGGTGCTGGCAGAACCCCATGTCCTATGTCGTCACCTGGATATTGTCTCCTGGCAAGAAAGGGCTCTTTAACCCCTTCTCTCCTGCAGCGTGCACAGCAAGGAAGGCCTTGCGAGAGAAACGTGAAGGCTCAAGGCACCAATGCTATTTTTCTAGAAAAATAGGTGCCAGAACTCACTATTAACATCTCCCTTGTTCTCTTATACAGTGGTACCTCGGGTTAAGTACTTAATTCATTCTGGAGGTCCGTTCTTAACCTGAAACTGTTCCTAACCTGAAGCACCACTTTAGCTAATGGGGCCTCCTGCTGCGGCTTCGCCGCCGGAGCACAATTTCTGTTCTCATCCTGAAGCAAAGTTCTTAACCCGAGGTACTATTTCTGGGTTAGCGGAGTCTGTAACCTGAAGTGTATGTAACCTGAAGCGTATGTAACCCGAGGTACCACTGTAATAGTGCCCACATGAGAGGGGCCCGAACTGAGATCTGTCAAGTTCCAGCTGAAAAAAAGCCCAAGATTCTACCAAAGCACCTTTTCTGCTGGAGCAGAGGGGAGTGGGATCATAACTTTGCCCTTTTCCTGTACATCCAAGTGATAGTGGATAGCGCCAATGGTTGTGCCCAGCAGTCCTTTTTCGGACGAAAATATGCCCCCAATGTTGAAAAATTCACCTCCAATATTTTTATCAGTGTCGTTTTGTGCAAGCCGCCTTGAATTGCATTCTGGGGGAAAGGCAGAATATAACAACAACAACAACGGGCCTGCTCTGAGCAGGATTAGCATTCAATACAGGCCCATAATTGTACAATAGAAAGGGCTTAAGGAAATAAGATATGCCTGCTGGATCATGCCAATGGCTCATCCAGTCCAACATCCTATTTTTGCAGCTTGATGAAGTCCGAAAGAAAGACCTGAGGACAACAGCACTCTGCCCACCTGTGATTCACAGGAACTGGTATTCAGAGGCATAGTGCCTCTGGAGGAGCCCTTCAAACACTTCCTTGAGTGCTACAGATCATACCCGATTATAGTGTTGCATTGGCCCCTAACTATGTAATGGGGCTTGTGGCTACACTGTGAGAACTTAATGAATGTCGTGATTGCAAAGTATCCACCCGGAGGGTCAAAGCCTGTGATCTGTTCACAGATCTAGGGTCCTTCCTAATGCTAATGCACACTGGAGGGGGAGGAGTCTACATGAATTGAGCATGCCCAAATCTTCTGAGACACACTCGGGGTTCTGTAGCAGTGCTCTACCACTCAACTATGGCTCATCTACAGAAAAGTGTGCCTGTTCTGGCTCTGTCTGATCTACTGCCCTCATTGTGTTTCCTTCCATTTAGTCTCCATCAGGGTGAGTTAGTCTGCCCCACCTCTGAATCAAGCCTGATCCGGTTACTCCCAGTACAGAAGCAGAGCAAACCTTAGAGGGGGATGCATAGTATGTCCTTACATGAGTTGCAGTTCTGGTCTCAGTACATTGAAATCAGGAGCTGTGCTCAGAACAGGGACTCATGCAGAGACACAGAGGTGAACTGCCTCAGACTCCTCAGACCTTTTAAGAATCAATCTTTTTTTGTGTATGAGTGAATTCTAATCTATGGGGGCGGGATGTGTGTCATCAATGAAAGCTATGGCCTTATTTTATTAGCAAAAAGTGTGCACAAAGGCAAAATATTAGTGAAGATAACTTTCAAAAATACATGGGGTTAGGGAAAATAGTTTGCAAAATATATGTATACAGTGGTGCCCCGCAAGACGAAATTAATTCGTTCCGCAAGTTTTGTCATCTAGCGAATTTTTCGTCTTGCGAATCACGAAATCCTATAGGAATGCATTGAAAATCAATTAATGCGTTCCTATGGTCAAAAAAAGTCCAAACAAAGCCAAATTTGGTACAACAACAGTTTATTAACTGCTCTTTAAAGTCACACATACTGTAAAGAGCAGTTCAAAAATTGAAGGGAAAATAATTTAACTTTATAAACAAAACATGTCTTTGTTTTTAGACAAAGGAAACAAAGTCGCGAGACGTTTTCGTCTTGCAAAGCAAGCCCATAGGTGAAATTCGTCTTGCGAGGCAAATCGAAAACGGAAAAACCTTTCATCTAGTGAGTTTTTTGTCTTGCGAGGCATTCGTCTTGTGAGGTACCACTGTATAGGGCAAATAGCCTTTTAAAAAACAACAACAAATTTTCATGAGGACCTTGTAAAAAAATTATGATCACAAACTGAAATGGGGTGAGCTGAACTTCAGGTTGGGGGCGGGGAATGAGAAACTGAAAGAAATTGAAATTGACAGATTGATCTATTCCTAGTGGGGAATAGGATGGTGGATTTCAAACTGTTGCTTCAGCTTTCCTATACATTTAATGCTACGATTCAGGAAGTGAACTATATTAGATTCATGTTTAAAGGCGAATCTACATGATTTGAACTTTCTGAAGCAGAACTTATCCGAATTTTGCAGTGCAAGTTCTCTCACAAAGTAGTGCGTACAAAGATGCATAAAGTATGCATAAAATGCATACATTTGTGTACATGATGTACAAAGTGTGTTATGTTTGGGTAACTTGCTTTGTAAAAATGTCTGTATGAAGCAAAACTGCATACAAAGATGTGCAGGTTAGGAGAATTTGCACTAAAATGTTGGTGAATTTTCACGAAGACTTTTTATAATACTAAAGAAATCACAAACTGGTGTGGAAATGGGGAGAATGGAGCTTAAGACTTGAAAAATGGGGAGGAACTGAAATTGACAGATTTGCCCATCCGTAACTACGATATACTCTGCTCAAACGAATAAAAAAGGGGTGAAATGCAACCTTGCAGGTTTTCTCCTTTCTCCTTGTTTTTAAGGGAGTTCGGTCCCTAGCTTCTCATGGATGATGTTGTTTAATGAAATGACCAATTATCATGCTAATTAGAAGAAGCACCTGGAAAATCCCCAGAAGACGCAGCCCAGCAAATTGAACGCAGGCACCGAGAGTTTGAAAGCTTTTGCATGCTGAATGGAGCAATTTGTCTTCTGCAGGAGAACTCAGAGGACAATGTTGAGCTGTGGAGATTCTTAGGGAAAGAACGCAGCAAGCAGTGCAGGATTACCAAAGAGGCAGAGCAGGCACCAGCCTATGGGCCCCATGCCTTTTAGAGGCCCTTCGACAATGAATCGAAATAATATTGATTTGATATTGAAATAAAATTACAATCAAGCCAAGAAGAAGCTTCAAGATAATTTGCAAGTTCGACAGCCTTAGGGCTTCTGCAGGGTTTAATCTGGCACTGGCACTGGCAGCAACAAGTTGGTGGGTCTCAAGGTCTGGCCTTGACATTTCAGGGTTTTCGCTTTGGGATCGCTTGAAGGCGGGACAAAATTGAAGAAGGTTGAGGGAAGAAAGCCAATTTCTGTGTTGCTTCTAGCTTTACCCCAATTTAAAACATTTTACTGAATAGGAACACTACTCCAAGGGATAGCGAAGCTGTCGGCCCTCCAGACATCACAGGGCTACAACTCCCAACATCCTTGGCAATTGGCCACTCTGGCAGGGGCTGATGGGAGTTGGAGTCCTACAGCAGCTAGAGGGCACCTGGTTCCTCAAGCCACCACTAAGCCATGAACTGGTTACTAGCCAACAGTGTCTTTGAGGGGATGAGCTAGAAATTAAAATAAATAAAATATTGTGGAGCAAAAAAGAAGAAGACAGGAACTTCAAACAGCTGACAGGTTCCAGAGTATGTTTCACAACAACAACATACAGCATTTTTAACGTTGGATGAAATGTGTCACTGTGTTTATCATGATGATCTGATTCCCCCCCCCTTTCTTCTTGCACGAGCCCCTTTGAAGTTCCCTTCAGTCCCTTGTAGTAATGACAGCAGTAAACACCTTTGCTTTTGTCTGATGAGAACAACCTTGGGGCTCAGTGACCTCTGCAGATCTCACCTCCTGACAAGGCTGCTGTGTTGCTGAAAGCCACGCCTCGTTGTGCATGCAGCGGCAGATCTTGGGCATCACCCAAAGGAGCGGGGCAGGGGCTTGCCCTGATGGGCTTTTCTTTTTATATATATAAGATATTTATTAAGATTTTCAAAATATTACAAAAGAAAAATAGAAAAAAGAAAAATACAAAATAAAAATAATTAAAAACAACTCAATCTTTCCATTACTTATTTTTCATTAGCTTGTTTCCCGGACCTCCTCACGCCTCCCTTTTTTGTATTCCAATTCAATTTGTTGGTTCAGCAAATCCTTCCCCTCTTTGTTTATCCTAATCTTTAATCTTAAAATATTGTAATATTAAATCTTTACCTATTTGTAATCCATTTTTCATATTCCCTTATAGTATTGCAGCTAAAAACCACTTAGTTTCTATCCAACATCATTCTAACATTCATTAATTTTACAATATTTCTGTAAATAGTCTTTAAATTTCTTCCAATCTTCTTCCACCGACTCTTCTCCCTGGTCTCGGATTCTGCCAGTCATTTCCGCCAGTTCCATATAGTCAATCACCTTCATCTGCCATTCTTCCAGAGTGGGTAAATCTTGTGTCTTCCAATACTTTGCAATAAGTATTCTTGCTGCTGTTGTAGCATACATAAAAAAAGTTCTATCCTTCTTTGGCACCAATTGGCCGACTATGCCCAGGAGAAAGGCCTCTGGTTTCTTCAAGAAAGTATATTTAAATACTTTTTTCAATTCATTATAAATCATCTCCCAGAAAGCCTTAATCCTTGGGCACGTCTACCAAAGGTGAAAGAATGTACCTTCAGTTTCTTTACATTTCCAACATTTGTTATCAGGCAAATGATAGATTTTTGCAAGCTTGACTGGGGTCATGTACCACCTGTATACCATTTTCATAATATTCTCTCTTAAGGCATTACATGCCGTAAACTTCATACCTGTGGTCCATAACTGTTCCCAGTCAGCCATCATTATATTATGTCCAACATCTTGTGCCCATTTAATCATAACAGATTTCACCGTTTCATCCTGAGTATTCCATTTCAACAGCAGATTGTACATCCTTGACAAAATCTTAGTTTTGGCTTCTAACAGTTCTGTTTCTAATTTTGATTTTTCCACCTGGAAACCAATTTTCTTGTCCAAATTATATGCCTCCATTATCTGATAATAATGAAGCCAATCTCGCACTTTATTTTTTTAGTTTCTCAAAACTCTGCAATTTCAGTCTATCTCCCTCCTGATGGGCTTTTCACTCATCAACGACGTACCAGCATTCCTAGTCACCTGTTGAAGGTGCACAGCCCTGAGGAGGACCCAATTCTGAATCTGGAGCCTGCTGGGCTTCTGCTCCTTCTTTCTATCACTAAGAACATACATGAGAAGAGCCTGTTTGATTTATCTCGTCCAGCATCCTGTTCTCACAGAGGCCACCCAGATGCCTCTGTGGAATCCCACAAGCAGACCCAGAACGCAGCAGCACCATCTCACAATTTGTGATTCCCAGGAAGTGGTTTTCAGAAGCATTACTGTCTCTGACCGTGGAGGCAGAGCACAGCCATCATGGGTAATAGCCACAGATAGCTTTATTCTCCATGCATTTGTCCAATCTGCCTTCAAAGTCATCCAAGTCAGTGGCCACCACTGACTCCTGTGGCAATGAGTTCCATAGTTTAACTACACTGTGTGTGAAGAAGTGCACTGCTCTCTTCAAGATTAAGCAGTCGCCTCCCAACCACACCTGTGAGATAGTGCGGATTGGGCCCAGAGGGAGAAGCAAGTGACTAGGCAATACCGAGAGTTGGCAAGGGGGAAGCAGGCTAAATTGGCATCCTCGGGCTCAGGCCCACGTGACAGAAGGCTGCGAGCCCCCCCCCTTTATATTACCCACAATGCCACAGAACAAAATGGCAGCCACCTTGCAATGAGACTTGAACCAAGGAGTGCAAAACCTTTTTTCAACTGGAGGGCCACATTCCCTTCTGGTAAACTTCCAGGGGCTGCATCCTGTGAGGTAAAAGCGGGCAGAGCCTTTCTTGTAGATGCTACCTTTTTGTAAACTAGATTAGTTTCTACACTCCAGCACACCCGCTCTCTGTTCTCCATCCAAGCAAGCAAGAAGCATTGTCAAAACTTGAGGACACATTCCAGCCTGGCCAAAATAGCCAAGTGATAAAGTACAAAGTGGGACAGTGAAAGTGGTGTGGGGAGAGTTCCAGTGCCAGATAGAGAGACTTGGATGATTGCATTAGCCTCCCTCTCTGGGCTGGAGGTTCCCCACCCCTTCTCTGATCTGTATGTCAATAAGTCAGTTCATTCACAAACACTCTCAGTATAATACAGTTTTATTACTTAAATCAGGAAGTTCAAGGTGCCACCAGGCCAGGCCATCTCTCACCTCATCTCCATCCCTGCCTGTCTCCTAAGCTAGGCTAGAAGTAGAGAACTAGAACTTTTAACATACCCTCCAACATTTCTCTGATGAAAATAGGGACATGGTATTCCATAATAATATTGTTTTATTTATTTATACCCCACCCATCTAACTGGGTTGCCCCAGCCACTTGGGGTGACTTCAAGCATATATAAAAACATTAAAAAGCTTCCCTATATATGGCTGTCTTCAGATGTCTCCTGGTTGTTTAGTTCCTTACAGCATTGGCTTAGGGGTTGCATAACTCCGCACCCTCCAACATTTATCCGATGGAAATAAGGACGTCCTAAGGAAAAGCGGGACATTCTGGGATCGAATAAGAAACTGGGATGGCTTCTGTAAATCTGAGACTTTCCCTGGAAAATGGACATGGAAGCTCTGCCTTAAGACAAGATTCAGTCCAACCTTGCCAGACTCATACAACCTAGCCCTACAAATACAAAGTAAGGTGAACAGCAGCAGAGGCAAAGCTAGTTACTTTCCCTGGATGAACTTCATGGGAAGGACCTGAGTGCAACAGGGCACTCCCAGGATGCAATTCGCAGCAACTTGTGCTCAGATGTATTCTGACTCCAGCTGTTGAGACAGAGCATAGCCATAATGGCTGGCACCCAATGATAGCCTTTCCCCCCATGAATGTGTCCAATCCTCTTTTAAATGCATCCAAGTCAGTGGCCCCCAGTACACCTTGCGGGAGCAAATTCCTGGAGAGTGGATCCCTTCGTAGTCAAGATGGCACCACCCACGCACAAGAGGGAGGTATTAGCAGAAAAGAAAATGTAAGGAAACAAACCTAAAGGGGATGTGACTCCCACCCCAACTGGAAATTTTGTTTGGAAGCGGGGCAGGGTGGGGAGGATGGGAAAACTGGAGGGATTCAAATGAAATGGAGTACCTGGAAAAGGGCACAGCTAACTGGCTGGCTGAAACCCTGAGCAGAATCTGCATTTTGCTTATTTCAGTGAGGGTTCCACTGGTTTAACTCAGAATTCCAAACAGAGAAGAAATTGGAAGCGTTGCTGTTTTCTGGCTGTGCTACCTGGGTGAAGTTCTTTAGCAGAAAGACGTCTGAGGCCAGGAGATAGCTGATGGAAGGAGGTGAAAATCATTGCAGGTTTAAAAGGGGCATTAAGGCATTTCAGAGCTCCTGCTTGCTTTTCACGGGAGCAAAGTTCAGCTCAGGGCCCCACCTGCCCTTACAGTACCTGAAGCCAAAAAGGCAGTGAGTAGTGTCTTGGCATGTGAAGCGAGTGGGAAAGAGAGGCAGGAGGGGGAGGGTCAAGGAGGGGAAGGGAGGGGCCTTGGGCATTGCAATGTCTGTAAAGGATCAGGCAGCTAACAACATCATGTATCAACGCCCATGGCTCCAAGCACTCCCAAACCTTGGTCAAAGTTGGCATTTAACAGTTATTCAGATCCCTGTGGTGCAGTTGAGTGAGTGGGAATCAGATACTATTTCTTTAAAAGTAGGCTGGTAGTCCTCATGGCTTTGTGGGCATAGTTTGTGAAAGGGATCCCTGGACATTCTGGTCATGCACAACATGGAACAGGTGGCTTCAAGTTACAAGAGAGGAGATTCCGACTAAACATTCGGAAAAACTTTCTGACCATAAGAGCTGTTCGGCAGTGGAAGAGGCTCCCACGAGAGGTGGTGGACTCTCCTCCCTTGGAGGTTTTCAAGCAGAGGTTGGATGGCCATCTGCCATGGATGCTTTAGCTGAGATTCCTGCACTGCCGGGGGTTGGACTAGATGACCCTTGGAGTCCTTTCCAACGCTAAGATTCTATGAGATTAATCAATGGGGCCATTAGCCCATTCTTTGTTAGGCACAATTAGAATGGCCTGAAATAAAGGCTCAGGAAGGTGGAGAAAGCAGATTGGAAGATTTGCCCTCATTTACACAGGAGACTATTGAAGTCTGCCTCCTTACAGCCATGAGGACTAGCAATGTGCATTCTTTTTGTTCTAAATAAGAAAAAATATACAGTGGACGCTCGGGTTGCGAACATGATCCATGCGGGAGGCACGTTCAGAACCCGCTGCGTTCGCAACCTGCAGCGCCACGTCTGCGCACACACCGGTTGCGATTCGGCACTTCTGTGCATGCACAAAGTGCGATTTAGTGTTTCTGCACATGTGCAAGTGACGAAACCTGGAAGTAACCCATTCCGGTATTTCTGGGTTTGGTGCGGTGCGCAACCCGAAGCGTCTGTAACCCAAAGTATGACTGTACAGTGATACCTCGGGTTACATACGCTTCAGGTTACATAACTTCGGGTTACAGAATCCACTAATCCAGAAATATTACCTCGGGTTAAGAACTTTGCTTCAGGATGAGAACAGAAATCGTGCAGCGGCAGCGCAGCGGAACAAGAGGCCCCATTAGCTAAAGTGGTGCTTCAGGTTAAGAACAGTTTCAGGTTAAGAACAGACCTCCCGAACAAATTAAGTTCTGAACCCGAGGTACCACTGTACAATGATTTCAGGGAGTGCAACCATTTTACCAGCTCGCTGTGGCTGGAAGAGAGACAGGAAGGAGGAGACATGTGGGGTGGGGGTGGGTGGGGGGTCAAGTGCATTGTGGTCCTGCTTTCTGTGACAGCCTCACATTCCTGGAAACATCGCATTAGGAGGCTGGATCCCCCTCCAAGCAAGCAAGCAAACCAACCAAAAAACTGAGCAGGCCTACATTATTCCAGTTGGCCACGTCCCAAGCAGCAAAAAAAGGGAAAAACTGATTCAGAGGCCCTCTGGAAGACACTCCCTATTGGCACAGACACCCACCTGGCTCTATCTAATCCTCCCCACCCTTGCATTTATACATGGAGCCACTCCTGCTGCCTCGCTGCCCTTTACTCCAGTCAGGGCAAACAAGCCCAAGAGGCGGAGGTTGCGGGGCGAAGGGTTGCCCCAGGTGGGGAGGGGGGCATCCTCCTCCGTGATCCAACAACACCTTGGCACCTTCTGCCCGGTGTCTCTCCCCCTAAATGGAAGGCGCCTTTGCCAAGAACCAGCTTCTTCTCCGCTCCCACCCAATCTGGCAAGCTTTGGGGCGATAGGCTTTCTCGCCCTTTGTTTCCAGCTAGGATCGTTTAAGTGGAAGCAGGTGTTCTCCTCCGCCGCTAATCTCCTGTACACGCCTATGGTCCCAGCAACCGCTTTCACGTTCCAGATGGGTGATGGGAGACAGCTTTCCCTCCCACCCACAACTCCTGCGAGGGCGGAGGACTTGCCGTGGGAGGCGAGGCTCCGGTCGGCTCTCCATGCGGAAGCAATGAAAAAGAAACCATTCATAAAGGCTCTTAGGATTGCTGGGTTTCCACCCCGCTCCCCTCCTTCCTTTGTTCTATCATCTCCTCCCCATCAACCCTCACCGCTCTCCATTTCCACCTTACAAAAGATTTGGGGGTGCCAGGGTGGGGAGCAATGGAAAAAAGAAGCAACGGGAGCCAGGAGATGGGAAGGGTTTGGAACAGTGTTCTTATTTTATTTTTTTAACGTTCACCCAAGGAACCTGCTGTCATTTGTAATCTGATTCCCTCATCCCATCGGCAGGATGTGAAGTACAAATGAAAAGAGTACCTCTGAGCATGCACAGATTGTGCTGCCTTCCCTCTGGAAGAAGTGGGGGGGTGGGTAATGTACTATTTATTAAGGACCATCTAGTCCAGCATCTTATTCTCATAGTGACCCCACAGATGTCTGAGGGGAACCAGAAAGCAGGGCCCGAGCTCAACAGCACTCTCCCCTCCTGTGGTTTCCAGCAAATGGTATTCAGAAGTTTGACTGGCTTGTACCATAGAGGAAGAGCATAACCATCATGGCTAGCAGCCATTGATTGCCTTCTCCTCCATGAATGTGTCTAATCGTCTTTTAAAACCATCCAAGCAGGGGGCCATACCTTAGTTCCTTAGTTTAACTATGCACTGCTTGAAGAAATATAGTGGTACCTCGGGTTACATACGCTTCAGGTTACAGACTCTGCTAACCCAGAAATTGTGCTTCAGGTTAAGTACTTTGCTTCAGGATGAGAACAGAAATCGTGCTCCGGTGGTGCAGCGGCAGCAGGAGACCCCATTAGCTAAAGTGGTGCTTCAGGTTAAAAATAGTTTCAGGTTAAGAACGGACCTCTGGAACAAATTAAGTACTTAACCTGAGGTACCACTGTACTTTCTTTTATCCATCCTGAGCCATCCAATATTCAGGGTTTTTTGTGTTGTTGTTGTTGTTGTTTTTTTTTTTTTTTTGAGGTGAGGCGATCAGAACTGTACACCATATTCCAAATGTGGTCTTAAAAGCAGGTTTAGAGGGCGGCCATCAAAGCACGATGTTAGACCTTTGAGCCAAGCTGTGTCTCTACACCTGCCCGCTACGAGTGGGTGAGAAATTGGATTCATTTAGCAATTAACTTGCCCTTAATTTGCAAATTAGTTTGCACTTTACGAAACAACCTGAGAAACCAAACGCAGCTGTCCTTTGAAATCTGCGCTTCTCCCAAATTTGCACTGCAGTACTCCAGCTTAGCGATATGTACAGAAATGCATGTGCATATATTAGTGGAAATAACATATACAAATTAGGGGAGATGGAATTGACACCCCCCCAAAAAAAAAAAAACAACGATTGATTTGCAGTAAAATGCTGGGAAATTTTCATTAACATTTTTTGGGGAATTTCACAGACAGAAAGAATTGAACTGACGTCTGGAAGAATGAGAAGCTGAAACCCAAATGGACAGATTCACCTATCCTTACACTGCACACATTTTAAGGACGGTGAGACTTAGTGGAGACATGAAAAATAGCCTCCTTAGCTCTTCCTTCATATTTTGAGCCCCACAAGATTTCACAGAGAGAAATGAAAGGAAATCCTAGCTCTGTGGCAAAACACCTGCTTTTGCATGCCAAAGGTCCCAGCTTCAATCTTCGATGGCATCTCCAGGTAGAGCTAGGAAAGATACCTTGCTCCAAACCCTGGAGAACTGCTGATCATCAGAGTAGACAATACTCTGGACCGATGGAGGGAAACCTCCTATGTTCCTCTGTGGACCAGCCCAGACCCAGGTCAGCCACCTTCATCAAAGTCAGACCTACATCTATCATTGCACTATTGCCAGATTCTGGTCTAGACATGGAGCCTGAAACAAAATCCGCAAGCATCAAATCAAGAACAGAAGATGGCACTGGGTGGTAAATCAGGGCTTAGAACTAAACCCTGACCTTCTCCTTTACTGCTGCCTCCATCACAGGAGCATTTTATTTTATTACACATTATAACTCTCTCCTCCTCCCAAGATCTCCAGTTGGATGAAGTATGAATCCTGGATTGCCTCCCAATGAAGTCTGACTTCTGGGGCCCAAACTTGCTTGGCTTCAGCCAGGAAACATAAGACGAGCCTCCTGGATCAGGAAAAGGCCCATCTAGTCTAGTAGTCGGTTCTCACAGTAGAAAACCAGGTGCCTGTAGGAAACCTGCAAGCAGGAGAACTCAGGGATATGGCAAAAGTTCAGTTCACCTTTAAAAGCAGAATATTCTTAATTCACTGTTTCTGAAATGCAGCCATTCTGCACTTTTCCAAACTCTGAAGTATTGTTCTTCCATTAATTAATGTGTGCAAAAAATGCACAGTAGTGAAAATAGCGTACAAAATGCATTCTATTATGGAAAACATAAATACAGTGGTACCTCCGGTTACATACGCTTCAGGTTACAGACTCCACTAACCCAGAAATAGTACCTCAGGTTAAGAACTTTGCTTCAGGATGAGAACAGAAATCGTGCTCCGGCGGTGCGGCAGCAGCAGGAGGCCCCATTAGCTAAAGTGGTGTTTCAGGCTAAGAACAGTTTCAGGTTAAGAACGGACCTCCAGAACGAATTAAGTTCTTAACCTGAGGTACCACTGTATTGCGAGAATATGCTTTACAAAAACATGTATATTAGGCAAAATTGCATGCAGAAATGTGCACACTGGGGGAAAGTCTCATGAAAATGCTAAATTTTCATAAAGGTTTTAGAAAATTCACAAATCAGGCCACATTCACACCAAACATTTAAAGCACTATGATACCACTTTAAAGAGTCACGGTTTCCCCCCAAAGAATTCTGAGAGAGCTGCAGTTTGCAAAGCGTACTAAAATCTGATGGCTCACTCCTACTTCTCTCACAGAGCTACAATTCCCAAAACAGTTTAACAGCCAATCCTTCTTTCTTGGGAACTAGGAATTGTAGCTCTCTGAGGGGTTTCCCAACAACTCTCAGCACCATTACCATTTAAAGGAAGTGGTAATGAAAGTGCTGTTAAAGTATGGTGTGGAGTTTGAACTGTTTCAATTCTGTACATGGACCAAGGGAGCTTTTTGGCCAGGCCCTAATCTGATGTACTAACCACTACACCGGTGGGACGTGGGTGGCACTGTGGGTTAAACCACAGAGACTAGGACTTGCCGATCAGAAGGATGGCAGTTTGAATCCCCGCAACAGGGTGAGCTAACGTTGCTTGGTCCCTGCTCCTGCCAACCTAGCACTTTGAAAGCACGTCAAAGTACAAGTAGATAAATAGGTACCACTCTGGCGGGAAGGTAAATGGTGTTTCCGTGCGCTGCTCTGATTCGCCAGAAGCAGCTTAGTCATGCTTGCCACATGACCTGGAAGCTGTACGCCGGCTCCCTCAGCCAATAAAGCGAGATGAGCGCCACAACCCCAGAGTTGGTCACGACTGGACCTAATGGTCAGGGGTCCCTTTATCTTTACCTACTACACCACCTATTTAAAGCACTAAAATGTTATGGCTTCCCCCAAAGAATTCTGGGAGATGTAGTTCACTGAAGGAACTGAGAGTTGTGAGGAGACAACCCTCCCCCAATATTCTCCTCCTGGAGATACAATTCCCAGAGTTCCCACTCTGGGAATTGTAGCTCTGCGAGGGGAAAGGGGTCTCCTCACAACTCTGGGCATCCCTCACAGCCCACAGTTCCCAGATTTCTTTGGGGGAAGCCATGACGGCTTAGAGCGGGATTGTAGCTTTAAAGGTATTGTGCGGATGGAGGGCCTTGATGTGGAAATGTGGCAAACGGAACTCCATAGCGAGAAACTGCAAGAAACTGTGACCAGCAGGTTCGCCGGTCGCACTTCGCTCCTCTTCCAGACCATCGCGTGACTCTGTGAATGTAGCCTGCCTTTTACTGTCACCGAGTGCCAGGAGAAAACAATGCCCGACCTGAAGAAAACAATGCCCGACCTGAAGAATTTGGAGCAAATGATTCAGCAAAGGAAACACAGCCCAGAATAACTAAGGAGATAGTACAAGAATATTTGGCTAGTTTAGATGTATTCAAGTCTCCAGGGCCAGATGAACTGCATCCAAGAGTATTAAAAGAACTGGCAGATGTGATCTCAGAACCACTGGCAGTCATCTTTGAGAATTCCTGGAGAACAGGCGAAGTCCCGGCAGACTGGAGGAGGGCAAATGTTGTCCCTATTTTCAAAAAGGGGAAAAGAGAGGACCCAAATAATTACCGCCCAGTCAGTCTGACATCAATACCAGGGAAGATTCTGGAGCAGATCATTAAGCAAACAGTCTGTGAGCACCTAGAAAGGAATGCTGTGATCACCAATAGTCAGCATGGATTTCTGAAAAATAAGTCATGTCAGACTAACCTGATCTCGTTTTTTGACAGAATTACAAGCCTGGTAGATGAAGGGAACGCAGTGGATGTAGCCTACCTTGATTTCAGCAAGGCATTTGACAAGGTGCCCCATGATATTCTTGTAAAGAAGCTGGTAAAATGCGGTCTTGACTATGCTACCACTCAGTGGATTTGTAACTGGCTGGCTGACCGAACCCAAAGGGTGCTCATCAATGGTTCCTCTTCATCCTGGAAAAGAGTGACTAGTGGGGTGCCACAGGGTTCTGTCTTGGGCCCGGTCTTATTCAACATCTTTATCAACGACTTGGATGATGGACTCAAGGGCATCCTGATCAAATTTGCAGATGACACCAAACTGGGAGGGGTGGCTAACACCCCAGAGGACAGGATCACACTTCAAAACGACCTTGACAGATTAGAGAACTGGGCAAAAATAAACAAGATGAATTTTAACAGGGAGAAATGTAAAGTATTGCACTTGGGCAAAAAAAATGAGAGGCACAAATACAAGATGGGTGACACCTGGCTTGAGAGCAGTACATGTGAAAAGGATCTAGGAGTCTTGGTTGACCACAAACTTGACATGAGCCAACAGTGTGACGCAGCAGCTAAAAAAGCCAATGCAATTCTGGGCTGCATCAATAGGAGTATAGCATCTAGATCAAGGGAAGTAATAGTGCCACTGTATTCTGCTCTGGTCAGACCTCACCTGGAGTACTGTGTTCAGTTCTGGGCACCACAGTTCAAGAAGGACACTGACAAACTGGAACGTGTCCAGAGGAGGGCAACCAAAATGGTCAAAGGCCTGGAAACGATGCCTTATGAGGAACGGCTAAGGGAGCTGGGCATGTTTAGCCTGGAGAAGAGGAGGTTAAGGGGTGATATGATAGCCATGTTCAAATATATAAAAGGATGTCACATAGAGGAGGGAGAAAGGTTGTTTTCTGCTGCTCCGGAGAAGCGGACACGGAGCAATGGATCCAAACTACAAGAAAGAAGATTCCACCTAAACATTAGGAAGAACTTCCTGACAGTAAGAGCTGTTCGACAGTGGAATTTACTGCCAAGGAGTGTGGTGGAGTCTCCTACTTTGGAGGTCTTTAAGCAGAGGCTTGACAACCATATGTCAGGAGTGCTCTGATGGTGTTTCCTGCTTGGCAGGGGGTTGGACTCGATGGCCCTTGTGGTCTCTTCCAACTCTATGATTCTATGATTCTATGATTCTATGAGGGGTGAGAATTAACGAGAGAGCTGCCTCACCCGTTCCGCTGCCAGGGGAGTCCTTCCTCCCCACCCCACCCCCGCCGCTGCTTTCTCCTTCACCTTCCTTTCCAAGCTCCGGCTTGTTTTGCGCCACTAATCACTAGCAGGAGGACTGACTCACAGAGAGGCACACAAAGGGCCTCGCTGAATAGATTCCACCCCCGCCGTGCTGCATTTCCTGTGCCAGTTTCAAGCAAAGCTTCCTCTAGTTGCCTCCCTCAAAGGGGACGTTTGACATTCAAACTCGTGGGCACCTGCTTTGCTCATGGGCTTCCAAGAAAACAGAGCGTTGGAAGATTCCGGAAAGAGAAAAGAAAGCGCTTCTTCACACGGCTCATAGGTCAACTACGGAACTCACTTCTGCAGGAGGCTGCGATGGCCACAAACTTGGACGGCTTTTTTAAAAAGGGAAATTCACAGAGGATAAGGCTACCAGCCATGATGGCTATACTGTGCATCCACAGCTGGAAGAAGTTTGTTTCTGAATACCAGTTGTTGGAAACTGAAGGAGGGAAGAGAGCTCTTGTGTTCAGGTCTTGCTTGAGGTTTTATTACAGGCATCCGACTGGCCACTGTGAGAACAGGATGCTGGACTAGAGGGGCCACTGGCCTGATCCAGCAATCTCTGCTTATGTGCTAAATCGATGAGCACTCCGAAACTACGCAGTTGTTCTTTCAAGGGGAGCACAACCCTCTCAAGCATAGGCCAACTTAGATTTGCGAACCAGCTATCTCCAATACCTTCATCTTGTCCGGATTCGCATCCAGCACATCACTACCTCCACACACACAGTTCCGGAACCTCATCTGCCACACCTGATTCAGAAGGAAGAGAGAAATAGAGTTGGGTGGCCTCTGCATATTGATGGACACCTTCTTCCAAATCTTCTACTTGTGGGTTCCTCACAGCCATCTGGTTGGCTACTGTGAGAACAGGATGATGGAGTAGATGGGCCTATGGCCTCACCCAGTGGGTCTCTTCCTATATTCAGTAAAGGACTCTGAAGGTGAAAGTCAGTTCCTTCCATTTACAACTAGAGCTGGCCACACCTGATCTCCAATTCAGGATAAAACGCCTGAATTTCCTTGTCCTAGGGAACACCGCAATGTATTGCAACGCTGGCATTCAGCGCCTTACCCCAGCGAACAAATAAACACAGGCGTTATGTCCACACCCCTTACTTTTGTTTTTAAAACGATCCTACTTCCTGAAGTTAGGGGGTTTTGGGGGGAGGGGTAAATACAATTTTGGACTCACCAAGGCAAATAAAGCACAGCCTCAATCTCTGCAGCCATCTTGCCCCTCTGGGCTCACTTACACACTAAACCTTGAGTGTACCTAAGTTAAACAAATGGAATAATATGTTTGGGCTGAATACCACTATTCATGGCCGTTCAGGTACCAGTGATCATTTAGATCGGGAATGAGGAGCCTCAGGCCCAGGGGAAAGCTGTGGTATGCCACCCCTCTCCCGCTAGCCCTCATCCCTTCTCCCCGCACCACAGCCCTGATGTGCACCCTTAACATTGTACAGTAGCCTAGCTTATACACACACTCACACACCCCTCTCTGTCCTCTGCTCATTCCAGCAGGAAGCATGATCACAGGCCCCGCAAGGGTCCTTATTTTCCAGGGATGTCCATGATTTAGAGAAGCCATCCCAGTTTCTGATTTGATCCTGAAATGTTCCACTTTTCCTTAGAACGCCCCTATTTTCATTGGAGAAATGTTGGAGGGTATGGAGTTCTCCAAACACCAAGCCGTCTGAAGGCAATCCTGTATAGGGAAGTTTTTTTAAAAAACGTTTAATGTTTTATTATGTTTTTATATATGTTGGGAGCTGCCCAGAGTGGGTGGGGCAACCCAATAATATGGGTGGGGTATAAATAGTAAAACTATCATTATGGTATGGGACATCCCTATTTTCATTGGAGAAATGTTGGAGGGTATGTGATCAAGAAGAGTTCCAGGACACATTCCAGCCAGGCAAAAACACTTGAGGAAGATGCAAGGAAGGGCTGGGAAGAGTCCCAAAGGCCAGTCAAAGAGGCCTGGAGGGCCACATCCAGCCCATGGGTCTGAGACAGATCATTGCCAAAAGGTTTGCTGTAGGACAGGGGTCGGCAAACTAAGGCCCAGGGGCTGAATGCAGCCCCCCAGTCTCGTAAATCCAGCCCACGGGCCTTGCCACCCACTCGGTCAGTCCCCACGAGCTGCAGACGCCTCATCACATGGGGGCTGACTTCCGTGACGCTGGCATGGCTTTAGATTGGCTGGAGGAAGCTCCTGCAGCCAATCTGAAGCGCGGACGCCTCTGGCTGGGCGCCGACGCTAGCACGGCTTTGGATTGGCTGCAGGACACTCCTGTAGCCAATCCAAAGCCTTGCCACCCGAGTGCTGAGGTAAACCTGGCACGGCCATGGACGGAGAGGCTGGCGGGCGGACAGCAGGTCTGGGCCGCACCATGGGCATCATGACGGGTGCGTCACAGGGCTTCAGCTGGAGCTTGGCGCAGGCCTGGCACCCAGCGCTGCTGCTGGTGGCACGCTTGGTGGCCGCACTGGAGCAGCTGAAGGGCAAGCTGTGTGCTGCCTACCCGGCACTCCACGTGCGCCGCCTGCCCGCTATCCTGGCCTTGGACGACAGGCCACAGCGTGTGGTGCACGCCATGTGGGAGCTCCACGGGGACGGGTCGATGGAGCAGCTGCTGCTCGCCAACAATGCCGGTGAACGGGGGGCACTGAGACACACTACTGAGCACGTGCAGAGTGCGTTCCTCCTCCAGGTCCGGAGGCAGCTGCAGGACTGGCTTGGACGGTATTTATATTTTTCAAAATATAGTCTGGCCCCCCACAAGGTCTGAGGGACAGTGGACTGGCTCCCTGATGAGAAAGTTTGATGACTCCTGCTCTAGGAACTGTTGCCTTTGGACAGAGCCATTTGCTCAGTGCCTGCCCTGCTCTCATGTGCTAAGGGAGTGAGCCCAGAAACCTCACCTTGGCCATGTTCTCATTAGGTGGCTTTCAGAAAGCCACATTCTTCCCCAGCCTCAGCTCCGTCATTTGCCCTCTTTGTTTATTTTATAGGCTTGTATAGATATATATACAGGTGGCAACCATTTTGCGCAGGGCTTCCGTTCCTGACACCTGCACGCATTTGCAGAGCGCGTATAAGCCCATCCCACCCTGTTCCACCCCTGCCCCTGGTTGTGCCCCGCTTTCGAGCCAGTTTTGGGTAGGCAGCAACCAACATGTGCATGATCAAGCATCAATTGGATGTGCATAAAATGGCCGCTGCCTGTACAGTGATACCTCAGGTTACATACGCTTCAGGATACAGACTCCGCTAACCTAGCAATATTACCTCGGGTTAAGAACTTTGCTTCAGGATGAGAACAGAAATCGTGCAGCGGTGGCGCAGCGGGAGGCCCCATTAGCTAAAGTGGTGCTTCAGGTTAAGAACAGTTTCAGGTTAAGAACAGACCTCCAGAACGAATTAAGTTCTTAACCCGAGGTACCACTGTATAGCGCAATGAAGAAAGTATCTAGGCAGGGAAGAATCACACTCGAGAATGGTGTGAAGCAAGGCTGGAGAGGGATGCAGAAAATTCTGGGGGCCGGATCAAGCGGCGTGGGGGCCACTGCTGCATTATACACACACCCCTCGTAATGTGCAACTGTAACCCGTGAAAGCTTCCAGGGTCAGGTTTCTTCTCACTGCTCTGAGCAGCTAGGAAGCCAGCTTTTGCTAAACCTCAGATCAACCTTTTGAGCCACACCTCACCCCTGATTACACAGGAGGGACGTGGCAGAGGTGCCGGGGGGGGGCTGTTCCGTGCATTGAAATTACATGAGCAAACATGAAAGATAGCTGGAAGGGGGATGCAAACACCACAGGCCACTTTCTCCCTTTCTTTTTTGCAGGTGTACGGGAAACAATACCGCCAAACAACTTGTTTGACTATTCAGCCATCTGCACTGACAGTACAAATACACTTGTTTCCCTAGATGAACTCGTAAGAGATTTAATTATATATCTATGTATATATCTATAGAAAGCACGTAGGACAAGACAAAGAGGATCCTCTTCTTTCAATTGATCCTTTACATCTCTGCCTCTTCTCTCCCAATAACCATACTCTTCTCCCCCCCCCCGCCCCCGCAAACAGGTACACCTGAAAGAGTCAAACAGGTACACCTGCTCCATGTCAAGCGAACAAGAGGATTCGGGTATCGATGATGACTGTGCCACTCCTACTGGGAACTGCATTTGCTTTGTCTCTTTCCATTTATCCTGAGGTTTGGAGCGAGGAATAAAAGCAAAGAACAAAACAAAAAACCAATCAGCTAACACTGGAACAGAGTGACATTTCATCCCATTGAAATCCCCTTCCCAGATTCAACTTGTTGAGCCTCAAAAGGCAGGGAGAGAGGAGACCTGAGACCTCGTGTTTGGGGACTCTCATAATCTCTGACCATTAAGAACATCTGGAGGGCCGCGGGTTCTCCATCCCTCTTTCAGTCAGCCCTAATAAAAACCAGCAAAGCCACTATGCAGAGACACAGCAGGGAGCCCTTTGGTCCACGGAACCATAAGGGGAGGGAAAACATAAGGGTCAGACTAAGTCCAAACCAAAGGCCAGGAGGAACAGCTCTGTCTTGCAGGCCCTGAGGAAAGATGTCAAGTCCTGCAGGGCCCTAGTCTCTTGTGACAGAGCGTTCCACCAAGTCGGGTACTGAAAAGACCCTGGCCCTAGTTGAGATCAATCTGGGACCTCCAAAATGTTGTCATTTGTGGACCTTAAGGTCCTCCGCGGGGCATACCAGGAGAGGCAGTCCCGTAGGTACGAGGGTCCTAGGCCGCACAGGGCTTTAAAGGTCAAAACCAGCACCTTAAACCTGACCCTGTACTCCACCAGGAGCCAGTGCAGCTGGTAAAGCATTGGCTGAATGTGATCCCATGGCAAGGACCCCATAAGGAGCCTCGCCGCGGCATTCTGCACCCACTGGAATTTTTGGGTCAGCTTCAAGGGCAGCCCCGCGTAGAGCGAGTTACAATAATCAAGCCTGGAGGTGACTGTCGCATGGATCACTATGGCCAGATCAGGGCAAGAAAGGTAAGGGACCAACTGCTTGATACGGCGGAGATGGAAAAATGCTACCTTTGCTGTGGTTGCAACCTGTGCCTCCATGGAAAGGGAGGCATCGAAGGTTACACCCAAGCTCTTGACAGAAGGCGCTGGCACTAATTGAGCCTCCATGAATTTGTCCAACCCTCTTTTACAGCAATCTAGGTTGGTGGCTGTCAATGCCTCCTGTGGACCTTCAATATCATGTTTCTTCTTTTGGTTACATGCAGTGCCCTGAATCGTCCAGCATTCAACTTCATTGGAACATTCATTCCCACATTCATTCTCTTTCTCCTTCTCTTTTGGGGTGAAAGGAGACCACTGACAGCCTCCTCCCTGGGGGCCTATAAAATTCCCGATGCCAAGCAAGATGAGAGCGGTGCAGATTAAATTATGCCACAGACCACCACCACAAAAAGAAGTGGTGAAAAGAGGAAGGAGGGGAAACAGAGAAACAAGCTTTGCATGGGGGATACAAATGAAGGAGGCAACAGCTGGCAGCTCATCCACTCATCAGATTTGGATATCAAATAAATAACGCCCATCCCATGCAAAGGGCACAGAAGTTGTGAGCGGCTGTTAGGGGCAAGGCTGCCTTTCCCATGGTCTGGTTACAGCTGTCATTCTCAGGACTGACAATCGACCAAACACTTTTAGAACAGCACAGGGGACGGTTCAAAACTCCCTTGGTGAACTCGGTTACCTTTTTGTCACCTCACATGAGCTCTAGAAAAGAAAATCAGTTCCGCAAATTCCGAGTATCGTTTGTTTGAACCAAGGTGAGAGAGAAAGAAACAGCAATGGAAGGTGCCTATTGACAATCACCTGCTTGCATATACTGCTGATTGTAAAAAAGCAAACTAAGCTCATAGTGTAACACGGATAAGAGGATGGACCTATAAAGTCAGGGGTGGGCTTGCTTCTGAAACCCACCTGAGATCATTTGCCGTGAGCAGTTGGCTTTCTGGCCAACACAATGGCCGGAGCAGAGCACCTGCTTGGCACGGAGAAGGGCCCAGGTTCAGTCACTGGCAGCTCTCAGGTTGAAAAGGAAAAGACCTTTCTCTGCCTGGGAAACACTGGCAGTCAGAGGAGAGAGCACTGAGCGAGACAGAACAGGGGCCCCAAAGCAGCTCTCAGTGTCTGCTTTGCTTGGGGAACTGATTGTATGGACAGATCTTCTGTAGCCAAAGCCACAGATTTGCTTTACTCATTGGAGGGAAATCAGAGTAGCTGGTTTGTGCTCTTACAAGCTATAAATCACAAATGCATCAGAAATGTGAGCAAAAAATGCTGACTTTTTCCCTCTTTGCAGTTTCTGCCCTGATCTTATACCCAGTTTCCTGGCAGTAAGCCCCATTGAACACAGTGGGTTTACCTGTGAGAAGACACATGTAGTGTTGCATTGCACTGAATATCTACACTGCACCAAGTTCGCAATAAGAACTCTGAATCCAATCCAACATTAGTCTTACTCAAAGTAGACACACTGAAATTAATAGGCATGACTAACTTAGGCCCATTAAGTTAGATATAACCTTCTATAACTAAGAACCAGTGACTGAGTTTGCCTTTTACCTCTACCCTCCCAGACTCTTTTCCTTTTGTGCCATTTCTTTAACGGCTTCTGGGCAGGAACTGTCTTATAAGTTATATTTGTAAGCTACTCTGGAAGCCTCTTTCGGCCAAAGAGTGGAGTAATAATAATAATAATAATAATAATAATAATAATAATAATAATTGCCAGGCCTGTAAACCTCATTGCAAATTTGCCCTCCTATTGAAATGACTTTGCCCTCCCGACTTCTGAAATCTGCCATGGCACCATGGCATCTTTATCAACGACTTGGATGATGGACTCAAGGGCATCCTGATCAAATTTGCAGATGACACCAAACTGGGAGGGGTGGCTAACACCCCAGAGGACAGGATCACACTTCAAAACGACCTTGACAGATTAGAGAACTGGGCCAAAACAAACAAGATGAACTTTAACACGGAGAAATGTAAAGTATTGCACTTGGGCAAAAAAAATGAGAGGCACAAATACAAGATGGGTGACACCTGGCTTGAGAGCAGTACATGTGAAAAGGATCTAGGAGTCTTGGTTGACCACAAACTTGACATGAGCCAACAGTGTGACGCAGCAGCTAAAAAAGCCAATGCAATTCTGGGCTGCATCAATAGGAGTATAGCATCTAGATCAAGGGAAGTAATAGTGCCACTGTATTCTGCTCTGGTCAGACCTCACCTGGAGTACTGTGTTCAGTTCTGGGCACCACAGTTCAAGAAGGACACTGACAAACTGGAACGTGTCCAGAGGAGGGCAACCAAAATGGTCAAAGGCCTGGAAACGATGCCTTATGAGGAACGGCTAAGGGAGCTGGGCATGTTTAGCCTGGAGAAGAGGAGGTTAAGGGGTGATATGATAGCCATGTTCAAATATATAAAAGGATGTCATATAGAGGAGGGAGAAAGGTTGTTTTCTGCTGCTCCAGAGAAGCGGACACGGAGCAATGGATCCAAACTACAAGAAAGGAGATTCCACCTAAACATTAGGAAGAACTTCCTGACAGTAAGAGCTGTTCGACAGTGGAATTTGCTGCCAAGGAGTGTGGTGGAGTCTCCTACTTTGGAGGTCTTTAAGCAGAGGCTTGACAACCATATGTCAGGAGTGCTCTGATGGTGTTTCCTGCTTGGCAGGGGGTTGGACTCGATGGCCCTTGTGGTCTCTTCCAACTCTATGATTCTATGATTCTACCACAACTCTCCGTAAATTGAGCCTGCCATGGTTCCCTGGGATAGGTTGAGAAGGAAAGTTTTATATAAATTCCATCCAAGTCGGCAACTCTGCATTCCTGGGATACTTCCCCTGTTGTCTGCAAGAAAGGCTGTCTCCCACGGCCGGCAAACAGTTAACTGTGCCAGTTCTCCCATGCTCACCCCTCTGGAGACAATGTTCAGAAACCCGCAGGCCCCTCTCAGCCTCCTTAGCAACACAGCTTTTGTGTCTGAGATTTCACCTGAGGTAATTGGCCTCCTCAGGAAAAAAAGGGGGGGAACCCTCAGGTGTGGTTGTGTGCCTCTGAGGCTGGAGGAAAATAACTCTTGTGTACAACAGTGCATGTGTTAATTTCCATTTCATTTCTCCCTTTCTTTACCACCACCGCCCACGCAGCCAGTCCTGACTTCTTCTTTATAAACCTCTAGAACGGAGTCAAAGCTCTTCCATCATCTGACAAAAAACAGCTTTCGTTTTTTGAAAGCAGCAGATGGGAGCGCCTGCTCCTTCCCCCGTAGCCTTGGCTGCCAGGCAGATGCCTCAGTGCGCCTTGCGTGGGCCGGATGTGAAAAACTGCCATCAGCATTGCCTTGGGGTCCCAGGCATTCATGTTCGTTATTTTGGATCAGAAACCGGCCTGAGATGAAGCCGACAGAAGCTCAGAAGGAGCGTGTCTGAGGACAATGCTAGTCCTACTCAAAGTAGCATACCCTTCAACTATCCCAAACAGGAACATCCAGCGTTTTCATGTGAGACCACAGCACCCATTTTGGGTGCCACGATCTCACACACACCCAAGTGCTTTTTTCAAGGCTGCAATCTTGTACTGCTCCCCCAAACATGTGTTTTTGTGTGCCGTGCTCTCGTGCAAGAGCATGGCCCTGAAAAAATGCATCTTTGGGGGCTGTGATCTTGCACGGGTCACGTGACTCACAAAGGAGTGTGGCCCTGAAAGACATGTACTTGGGTTTCTCACGCGTTCCAGTTGGAGGGAATGGAGCGGACCCACTGAAGTTGATAGACAAAGGGTTGAAGCCAACCAAGTCCTACTCATCTCAGACCAGTTGAAATTCATGGATCTTGATCAGTCATGTCCATTAAATTCAATTCTGAGTAGGAATGGGCAGAATCTTCCTAGCTCCGTGGTAGGAGGCAGTGATGCTTCTGAATACCAGTTGCTGAAAACTGCAGGAGCGAGGAGTGCTGTTGCTCCTAGGAAGCTTGCGGGCTTCCTGGGGGCATCTGGTTGGCCATTGTGAGAACAGGACGTTGGCCTGATCCAGCAGGGCTCTTTCTTTGTCGTCTTGGTTGGCTCCTGCACTAGCTTCTGGTCACAGATTGCTAGCACCAGAACCAATTACAGTGGTACCTCGGGATGCGAACGAGATCTGTTCCGTGATGTCATTTTGAGCGTCTGCGCATGTGCGAGTGGCGAAATCCGGAAGTAATGCGCTCCGTTACTTCCGGGTTGCCGCGGAGCGCAACCCAAAAGCGCTCAACCTGAAGCACATTCAACCCGAGGTATGACTGTAGTCATAGTATCTTTGCAGAGCCTCCAAGCAAAGAGGCAAATGTATCGCCTTCATAAATGTACTTTCAGGCCTCTGAGAATCGTATGTTTGGTCCCGGTTTCGAAAACGGATCTGGCGCTGGAGATTTGTGAAGGTCTCACACAAGCTTTCCACAATATTTTTTTAAACGGCTCTGATTTTTGCAGTGGTGAGCCTAGCCTGGCTCAGTGAATCGAGGCCGCGCACCAGGCAGTCATGATGCACTGAGTTAGCTCTCCAAAAGGGCAACACCCACCCGGTTGATCTGAGGCGTGGGTTGGCATGACTCAGGTTGCCTTGCACACCTCAGCAAAGCAATCAAGGGGAGTCACGCGGACAGAAAGGGGCCTCCAGAACAGCCCTTTGGGGGTTGAGAGGAAGTAGGAATAAAATAATCTGTCAACTTCAGTTTCTTTCAGTTTCTCATTTTTACCCACTTTAAATTAAGTTCTCTGCATTTATTTGTGTGTTGTTGTTGTTGTTTTAAAAAATCAAATAATGAAAATGCACCAGCATTTTAGTGTGAATTTCTTCCAAAACATTTGTCTTTGGATGTGGTTTTGACTAACAAGTACGTTTCTGCCAGCAATTTTCCATAATGGAATGCAACTTTTGCTGTTATTTTCACGAATACAGTGGTACCTCGTGTGACGTACTTAATCCATTCTGGAGGTCCATTCATAAGAGGAAACCGCTCATAAAATGAGGCGTGCTTTCTCTAATGGCACTTCCTGCTGCCGCTCACATCCTGGAGCAAAGGTGGCAACAAGGGGCATCTACTTCCAGGTTAGCAGAGCGCATAACCCGCAGCATTCGTAAGGGGGACGGTACATAACCTGAGGTACCACTGTATAGGCCTTTACACGTGCACTTTACCTCCAGTATATGCATTGTTGTAAGAAGGGCCTGCTGGATCAAGCCAATGAGCCATCTGGCCCAGTATCTCTGCTCTCACTATGTTCAGCCAGATGCCTCAATGGGAAAAACCAGAGGCAGGGTCCAATCACAAGAGCCCTCTCCTCTCCTGTGATTTCCAGCAACTGATGCCTCTGGACCATGGATGCTGAGCACCACCGTCATGGCTAGTCTCACATCTCCCACACTGTGGATTTTTAAGCAGGTATTTACTGAGTCTTTTTTGCAGGAGCCACAGGAAGTGCTGGCAGGTGCCGGTGGGCACCGGGTTGGCAATCCCCATGGTAGAACCTGAGTGGTGTTGCTGTGGCTGGGATGGCTGCCTTGGCAAGACTCTGTAGGTCAACTAGACCTAGAAAGAAGCAACGGGCACGCATTGTTCCCAAGGCTGATGGTCACTCTTTCTATCTACTGAGAATGACAAAAAGCAAGGGGGTTAAATCAGGGTCTGGGAGCCCACTGCCCTCCAGATTCTGCCTGGCCAAGCTGCATTTATTAAGTGATCCAGAATAGTTATAAAATCAAATTCTTTGTAACCAAATAAAATAAGCATTCCAAATTTTGTTCTTTAAGTGTTTAAAGGATTTCATGTCTGGGAGTTTAATCTGTTACAGGTCTACTTAAAAGGAAGCCCCACTTAGTTCAAGGGAAGTTACTCCCTGGTAAACCAGCACAAGAAATCCATATGCCATTAGTCTTCTTCATATACTATCAATCAATTTTATCCACTTCAGCAGTCTCTAAAGCCTTGAGCAATTATCCCTTTGTAGGCGGTATAATTATTTTAGCCAGGTATTGGAAAACTTACAATCTTAGCAGCAATTAAAGGATTAATAATAAGCAGTTTTAAAGGAAGCTGAATTCTGTTGTCCCAGATATGGAATGAAGGAAGAGAGAAGTGCAGATAAAAGTTCTCTACCCTGCAGTTTGATCCAATATGCTCAAGATCTGTGACTGAGAACCCCAAACTCAAAATTACAACCCCACTGAAGATGCTTGAAATCAACACGACCTGAGAGTATCAGTGCTGATGGCTCTATTTGCAGCACAGTAACTGCCTGTCACCTCACTCTGGCCCAGAGAACCACATCTCCGGCTTTACAGAAAAGAACCCTGTGTTTATTGAGTCTTTTATGGCAGGAATAGGAAGCCTCAGGAATGCGGGGCAGCCAACTCAGTGGTAGAGCTCAGAGGTAGAGAATCTGTTCTGCATGCAGAAGCCCTTGGTGGTGGCGGTGGTGGTTGTTATATCCCACTCATCTGGCTGGGTTTCCCCAGCCACTCTGGGCGGCTTACAGAATATATAGAACATAATAAAGCACCGAACATTAAAAACTTCCCAATACAGGGCTGCCTTCAGATGTCTTCTAAAAGTTGTTTACAGTGGTACCTCGGTTTATGAACTTAATCCATTCCGAAAGTCCATTCTTAAACCAAATCCGTTCTTAAACTGAGGCACGCTTTCCCTAATGAGGCCTCCCACCGCTGGTGCCTTTCTACTATTCGGTTTCCGTTTGTAGACCGAGGTAAAGTTCACAAACCGGGACACTGCTTCTGGTTTTGCGGAGTTCGTAAACCAAATCGTTCATAAACAGGGCTGTTCTTGAACCGAGGTACCACTATAGTGCTTTAATCCCCAGCATCTCCAAGTAGGACTGAGAAAGACCCCTGTCCAGAATCCTGGAGAGCCACTACCAGTCAGTGCAGACATTACTGAGCTGCAGACCAGTTGACTCACCAGGTATAATGAGGATTCCTATGGTGATCCCCTGCTAGAGCAATCCCTGTAAAAGCACAAGGTCCCAGGTTTAATCCATGCAAATTCCTGGTAGGACTGGGAGAGACCTCTGCCTGAGACCATGGGGATGTGCTGCTGTACTAGATGCAGCAACGATCTGACTTTGTATAAAGCCCTTCCTACGTTCTATAGTTCAAATGTGGCCCTTTGGGACTCTTTTTTCTGGCCCTTGGGCCTTTCCCCAGCTGATGCACCTCCCCCCCTCCATATCCCTTCCTCGTGGGGTGCTTTTCTCTGCCTGGAATGTGCCCTTGACCTCTGATCATGCCTCTTGCTTGCCTGGATGGAGGCTAGAGAGGGATGTGTGAATGTGTGCAGAAACCAGCCTACTGTACAAAGGTGAGAACACGAGAAGAACCCTGATGGATCTGAACAATGGCCCATGCAGCCAAGCATCCTCTTCTCCCACTGGCCAACCAGAAGGCCCAATGGGAAGCCCTCAGGCAGGCCCTGAGCACAACAGCAACTCTCCCCTCCTGTGTCGGAATTCGGAAGTGCTACTGCCTCCAGATTCCCATTGTTTCTCTGCTCCCTTTTGCCTGGAGCCCCACACCAAGGCCCCTGAGTCAAAGATGGCAACCTGAGACTGACTGATGTTCCTGAGATTCAAACTTGCCACCCTGAGTCATTGGGGGGGGGGAGGGGAGTCTGAAGCCAGAGCTCTAGGAAGCTACGTTGCATAGCAGAGCCGGACTGCCCATGAGGCGGGTTGAAGCACCTGCCTCAGGCTACGGAAGCGCAAGAGGTGGCACCCGGGCCCAGCTCTTGCCTAGTTTCGTGAGAGCCGGGGTGTTCCACTGCCGGCAGAAATGGCGCATGGTGCGGCAGCGGAGGTTTTCGGGGTGTGGCGCAGTGAGGGGGCAATAGAAGGCCGCTCCTGTTTCACCTCAGGTGGCGAAACGGAATGGGCCGCCCGTTGCACAGTCTGAACGGTAAGAGAGGCAAACGCTTTTGGCAGCAAAGATCTGATCAGGGCAACATGGCTGTCAGTGAAAGGTCAGAGTGGGGAAAGTTACTACGCTCAAGGCAGGAAGTGATCAGAGCATAAAGGAGTGGTTTATTTGATTTAGGGGACAGAGCTGATTCTGTGCAATGCTGTCGAGGGGAAAGCAAAGGGAAGACACTCTGCATGTGCTCAGAGGCACTTAGCCTCTGGTGCCGGTATTTTTGCAAGCACAAAATGATGGACTCAGGGGCAGCATGAACTTTTGCTTCATCTGGGAGGCTGGGGTTCAAATCATCTGGGTGACCTGGGGCCAGTCGCTGCATCTCAGCCTAATCAACCTTTTCCCGCCTGGCTTGGGAGAGCAGGGTCCTGACTATCTCCAGCTGCAAAGGCGGAGGCTGAAGAGACCAGAGACCATCTTGGCTGTGAGTCCTGGAAGACCTCCTCCTTGCCTTGCAGGCCTTTCCCCACCTGGCCCGGGAGAGGGGGGCCCAGACAGACTCCAACTACAAAAGCTGAGGCTGCTGAACAGACTCTTGGGCTGGAGTATTGTTTAGAGGGTTTTGGTAGGGTTGCCATATGTCCAGAAAAACTTGGATGTGTCACCTTCTGGGGGGTCAACATGCTCATCCAGGTGGATTTTTACATTTTAAAGGAAATGTCTGGGGTTTGGGGGCTCCATCTCTGACGGCTTGGGTGGCCCTCTGCACCTGTTTCCCAGCTTGGGCTGGCAGCGGCTTGGGCTGTCCTCCTTTTTTGCTCTTCAAGATGTGGTGACCCTCTTGAGGGGGTGGTTTCTGCTAAGTTTTTGTATCTTTAGTTTAGATTTTGTTACAATTTATATGGCAATTACTCTGTCTGGTTTTGCATTTTTTTAATGTTTAATTTATTGTTTAGGACAGCTTCTGTTCTGCTGTACAGTGGTACCTCGGGTTACATACGCTTCAGGTTACATACGCTTCAGGTTACAGACTCCGCTAACCCAGAAATAGTACCTCAGGTTAAGAACTTTGCTTCAGGATGAGAACAGAAACCATGGTGCGGCGGCACGGCGGCAGCAGGAGGTCCCATTAGCTAAAGTGGTACCTCAGGTTAAGAACGGTTTCAGGTTAAGAACGGACCTCCAGAACGAATTAAGTACTTAACCAGAGGTACCACTGTATTTATGTATTTTTTCATGTTCTAAGCCGCCTTGAGCATGGTTTGAACTGTGGAGAGGCGGCATTCAAATAAAATTATGTATGTTTGTTTGTGTGTACCTCACAGGGATTCCTTGAGGATAAGACATAGAAAGGGGAGCACCCACTGACTGTCTTGGAGGAAAGGCAAGTTACTGATGTAAGGATCAATAAATATTTGCCAGTATTTGGCCAGAAGGAATTGTTTTCAAGTGTTACCCCTATAAGGTCCCTACTGTTGCTTGAAGGGGATGATTTGACCCCAGAAGTCCACTGTTTGCATGTACATATCAGAAGAAAGACCCGTTTGACAGCCATTTCTTGTTCAGGAGCGATGGGGAAGACGATATCAGCAGAGACACCCCCTGGGGGAATTGATGTTCTCATCTCGGGCTGGGAAGGGGGAGGCGTTTGCTGTGAGCCCAATTAAAAGACCTCCTCTGAGGCACTGTCTCCGCAGCAGGTGATCCAACTCCAAAACAACAAGCAGAGCAATAAGTTTTTTTTTTAAAAAAAACAGAACAGAAATATGCCCTTGGTGGCATGTCGGCAAGAACAAGGAAGATGGGGGAGGAACAGCTCAGCATCCCAATACCCAACCAGCCATCAACCCAATATATCCGCTGACAACTTGGATTTTGATGGACAGGTGTAATCAAGTTTTGGGGGGGACACAGTGCACCTGAGCTTTCTGTTGCTGCATCAGACAGATGCGGTATTCTCTGTACGGAAGCAGCTGCAAGCTATTTCTGAAAAAAAGAGGGCATCATTTGCAGAGGACTGCGGGAGATCGGTAGTCCCTCTTGCATCTTCAGATCGCGTGAGGTTTCATTGCAAAGGGCTCAATGGCTCAGAGGCAGAGAGGAAGGTTCCCCAGGGGGGCATCCCTGCCACCACCAATTAAAACAAATACTAGAGAGGCATATTTGTTTTCCATTGCTCTGAAAAAGCAGGATCTGGACCAGAGGGGTTCAAATGTTTCAGATTTTTTTCCGATGGCATTGTACAGTTTGACAGTAGGACGCATTACCTCAGAAAGGTGGTGGATTCACCTGTTTGCAAGAGGGGTTTTAACAGGGGCTGACACGTGGTCACCTATCAGGGATCCCTGTAGCAGTGAATTTCCTGCATCAGCAGGGGCTTAGACTAGATTACCTCAGGCAACAGAGCCTGGAAAAGCCCTTGGCTGAGATTTTGGATCAGAGTCACTGTCAAATAGCATAGCCAGAGTTGGGCTCAAAGGACCCCAGTAGTTTTAAAGCACCTCCGTATGTCTAGACTGCATTTTATTAGGAAAGAGGTGTCACAGTTTGGTGGGAGGAAATGTGTTTTGAATGCAGGAGGTTTCAGGCTTGAGAGCTCTTGCCCTGATTAGGCTATAATGGGCCAAAGATCCAATTCTATATATGGCAGTCTCAAATGTTCCCAGGAGAGAATCCGGAACACAAACGGTTTAGAGGCATGACACAGTAGCAGAATGCTACATCCTCTGCCCTTTGCCTCCTTGTTGATTTGCTCCCTGATAGTTTACCTGGGTGTTATACATGATTACATCATACTGTTTGGCAGCTGTACCAAAGAGGTAAATGCTATGTTTATCCAGGGCTGAAGTGCAAAAAAAAAGCTAACTTTTTCATTTAAAAGAAGGCACATCATGACATCACCCCATCAGTTAACAAGACAAAAACACCATCCCATTCACAAGTGATCCCTGACTGGGTGGGCTCACCGATGGCAACTAATTCAAGAAGCATAAAGAAGCAGGAGGAAGAGTGCTGAGAGCCAAATGCTTGCACAGAATGTGCTTTATAGGAAGAATTCCTGCCTCGCTGGTATCAGCTCGATACAAGACTCAAATATTCAGCGCAGTCCTAATTATCATGATGTTTGATTTCATAGACAAAGATGCCCATGGAGGAGGTGAACGGCAAGAAGGTGTGAAAAAAGAGGTTGATGAATACGATTAAAGTGCCTAAAATGATTAAATTGTTAGGGGCAGCAACTGCAAACTCTTCCATACCCAAAAGGCACCTACAAAGTGTTTTAAGGCAATGTCTGTGTTAGTTTTGCAATGCACAAACCAATTGTAAAGATAATATTCCATGTCAGTTTTCCACACGTTCACACATACAGTTCTTATTTAAGATACACATTTAGTATGTGGCTTGAAATATGCATTTTTTAAATGCTTTTATGTGTATTTTCCATTTATTTGGAAAGCTGCATTGCAAAACTGGGTAAAAGTGCACACTCCAATTTCTATATGCATCCAAGAACTGTGAATTAAGTTGGTTTGTTTTAAAAGTCGAAGAAAACCAAATTCTCCCCCATTCTCAATTCCTGCTGTCCACATGGGAAGAGGGATGGAGGACAGATTTGATTTGGTTTGCATTTAAAGGTAACTCTATCAAACCAGCGCTTTCCGAAACAATACTCCAACTGAAACACAGCCATCCTTCAAAATTCACACCTATCCAGATTTTGTGATGCGGTTCCCCAACCAACACCATTCACCAAAAATGCATTATTACTTGTCTGAAAATAACAATACAAAAATGAATTGCATTACGAGAAAGTGCTTGCAAAAATGAGTACACTGGTCAAAACTGCAAACACAAATGGTGTTTGTTAGGAGAAATTTGCACTATTTGCATGAATTGTATGAGGAATTTTTTAAGTTCACAAATTGCTTCATAAATGTGGAGAAGTCTGCACACCTTATCTGGTGGGCTGTGTTGCAGCCAGACCACAGGCCCTGCAATGATCCAGTGAGGGGGCCGGGGACTTGACTGACCACCTGTGTGTGACTGGCCTGAGCTGGCAGGTCTTCGGTGGGCTTTCCCTGGGGGGTGGGCCCGGGCCAGCCAATCAGTGCTGCCTGGGCCCATTGCCATGGGGATAAATTGCAGCCCAGCCTGGCAGTCCCTTCCTCTGACCTTCTCTCGCCAGATCATCTTCATTTATTAAATTTGTGTACCGCCCTTCATCCACAGATCTCGGGGTGGTTCCCATGATAACATACATGTTGGGTATCCATTGCCATTAAATCCATTAGTTTCAGTGGGTCTGCTCTTGGTCTATATAGCTATATATAAGATTTATCTACACATAGCTAAATGAAAAAAATAGCTATGGAAGCAAATGATAGGGAAGTGGCAACATATATATTTTCCTTATGAGTGAAACTGGGCCACATTTCTATTCCTTTATCATAACCATTCCTTAATTAAAATTGGTAGCAGATAAAACTGCTACATGGCTGGAATTTTGCAGGCTCACAGTTGCTGACCCTTGTCTGATTTGAAGATGCCCATTCTTCCCTATGACTCAGAGGGTGTGCGGATGGCTGAAGGGGCTGTTGTCTTTGAAATCTATCAGAAACTCTCCAGGTACCATTGACTTTCTCGTGCTCTGCCTAGTGCTCCCCTCCTCCACCTCACCCTTGCCACCATGATTTCATCATCTCTCTTTCCTGCCTTCCATCTATAATTTGTTTTTCTGTTCACTTGTCCTCTGAGGAGCCTCATCTCCTAGGAATGAAATGTTTTCAGCTAATGCCTGTGGGGCCTCCTGCTGATTTGCTTTGCCCCCCGCCCGGAGCATTTTGCCAGCTGGTTTCAAAGAAAACATGGAAATTCCAGCCCCCTGGCCCCCTTTTTGCCTAGGTAGTTGGATCAGTGAGTCGAAAACATTTCTGTGTGTGTGTGTGTGTAGCTTGGCATCCTATCCTTCTGTTGAAAGCATGGCAACCTGTACAATGAGTCACCAAGTAGGGGTTGGCGCATGTGACCTGGTGGATGAAAACCCCTCTGTGATATGGTAGCCGCTGCAAAGTGAGATGGCTCTTTATCTAGGCTTCCAGTAAACAGCTGGAAGATGTTTTTGGCCACTGTTGATGACTGGCGGCTACTAGATGTGGCTATGATGCATCACCTGCTCAATTTGGGGGTAGGGAAAAGAGGGGGGAGGCAGGCTTTGGTGTTCTTCCAGTGTATGCTTGAGGTGTGCATTGCATGGATGGTTAGAAATAAATTACTTTGGAGCTAGATTGGAATTGGCAAAGGCCTGCAGCTGGTTGTCAAGAAACTCTCTCTGTGGGTGAAGAGACCTCTGAGACATGATGTTTGCTTTGTGGGGACCTGATACTGTTTTTAAGACTAATGCTGATTCTCTGGAGTGTAAATTTCAGTCTTATCTGCTGTGTGTGTGTGTGTGTGTGTAAGCAGATATCTCACTGTTGTTGTTGTTGTTGTTGTTATTTCATTTATAGCCTGTCTTTTCCCCACACTGGGACTTAAGGCAGTTTACACAAGCCAGATAAAATACAAAAAGCTAAAAAGATCTCAAAGGTTATCCTTAAAATGTACAGAATTAAAACAATACCCCCCCCAAAAAAATCTATTCAAATACAGATAATAAAAATAATAGAATACAACAGTCTTCAGCTGGTGGAAGGACTACAAGGATGGAGCCAGTCTAGTTTCTCTAGGAAGGGAGCCACCACCGAGAAGGCCCTCTCCCATGTCCCTCCCAAGTGTACCTGGGAGGGTGTTGGGACTGAGAGAAGGGCCTCCCTCAAAGACCTCAGATCCTGGGCAGGTTCATGTGGGAGAATACGGTCCCACAGAGAGCCTGGACCTAAGCCGTACAGTGGTACCTCGGGTTACGTACGCTTCAGGTTACATACGCTTCAGGTTACAGACTCCGCTAACCCAGAAATAGTGCTTCAGGTTAAGAACTTTGCTTCAGGATGAGAACAGAAATCGGGCTCTGGCGGCGCGGCAGCAGCTGGAGGCCCCATTAGCTAAAGTGGTGCTTCAGGTTAAGAACAGTTTCAGGTTAAGTACGGACCTCCAGAACGAATTAAGTACTTAACCTGAGGTACCACGATATAAAACTTTGCAGCCAGCACTTTGAATTGTGTCCAGAAACTGACCGGCAAACAGTGGAGCTGTTGTAACAAGGGAGTCATGCGCGCGCACAGAAATGTGCTATATAATACACAAGCATGCTATGATGTGACTTTCCAGGTCGCTTTCCTCACGAGGTAACATATGCTGTTGAAGCCTGTAGCTTCCCCCGGCTCCTATTTCCTTTCACTGGGGGAAGCAGGGATCTGACTTGTGAGCTTGGAAGACTGCCTGTCTACATAATCCCACTGTCTCAGAAAAACATAAGTGGCTGAGGCAATGGTTAACTCTTACCAGGGAATGAGAGAATATTCCCACCCACTCCACTCGTTTCTGGTGCATGATTAACTTCCCCCAATTATCTCCATCACACTGCTTGGCAGACCTAGTTAACCTTTTTGTTTTAGATCCGTTTCACTCAGAAGTTGCTCATTCTAGCTTAGAAAAAAGAAAATCCACCCCTCCCCCCCACACACACACTCGGTCATCCCGCTGTTTCTGAAATTCCACAGTGGCAGGCAGCTGAAACACTCAAGTTATGTGGTGAGAGCACATTTGATTGTCTTCGTTTCTCATTATCTTCCTTGCATCTTCTTCTGGAAGTCTGTCTCTGTCTCAAAGGCAGCTTCCTATAGTCCTGGGTCTGAGGGGAAGGGCTGTGGCTCAGTGAAAGAGCACCTGCTTTGAACGCAGAAGGCCCAGGGTTCAAGCCTCGGCATCTGGGAAAGCTTCTTGCCTGGAAACCTGGGGAGGCTGCTGCCAGCCAGTGTAGGCAATACTGAGCAAGAAGGATAAATGAGTCTCAGTATAAGGCAGCTTCCTGGGCTCCCACATCCTAAGGGAAGGACTGTAGCACAGTGGTTAGAGCAGCTGCTTTGCATGCAGAAGGTCCCAGGTTCAATCCCTGGAGGCAGCATACAAGATCCTTCCCCCTCCATAAAGGCATTTTGTCATCACAACTCTGTGAGGGGGGTTCAAGTTGAGAAAGAGAGAGTAACTGCCTCAAGGCTGCCCAGCAAGCTTCATGGTGGATAACATAAGGAGAGCCCTGCTGGATAAAGTCAATGGACCATTGCATCCCAGCATCCTGTCTTCACAGTGGCCAACCAGATGCCACAATGGAAATCCCCAGAGAAGGACCTGAGTGAGCCCAAACAGCCACTGTGGAATTCAGAGGCATACTGCCTCCAACAATGGGGGCATTGAATTCAGGTCCCCCTGAGTGTCAGGGGATGGACTGAGGAGGAATGATGGGGACCGCTCTCCCCTTCTCCTGAATCTTCCTGAGAACAGGAGAACAGTATAGATTTAGAACAGTGGTTTGCAAAAGGGCATAGTTCAGAGGCTGCAGAAGGGAAAAGCTGGGAAATATTGGAAGAGGAACAGCAGGCAGAAGAAGCAGCACCAGGGGAGAGACAGCTGACAGACTCAGTGTCCTTGGAAAGCGTTCCTGATCCCACCCCCCTCTCCCAGGACCAGGCGTGCATTGCAGGTAGTAGAACAGAGAGCTCAGAGGTAGGAAGCTCAGATTAGCTGACGCATGGGTGACGCAGAATAGGGACAACATGGGGGGGACTTTACTTGGAGCAACGTCATTAGAGAGAGAGAGAGAGAGACCACATTCCTTTGTCTCTTGCTAGGATTATTGAACAAACTAATTGGTAAGAACTCTTCTTTGTTTTTCTCTGCTTCTTTGCTGCCACCGTGGAAGGGATAGGATTCTCCGAAGCCTGACCCTGAGCCTGTTCCAACCCTAACCACTAGAAACTCTTTCCTCCCTTAGCGTTTTCTTTTTCTCTCCATATTTTTTAAAAAATCAGGGCAGGATCCTTCTCCACAGAGCAAAAGCAGAATCATGATACCTGCCAACCATTGCACTTTAGCCCATGGCATCCTAAGCTGTATCACTTACTATCTTGTCCCAGGGGGTGGTGGGGTTGGGGGGTGTTTACTTCCACCTACTGATCTGGACGTTTCACTACAATCAAGTGGTGTATAAATGTTGTTAAGTGAAAATGGATAAATACATGGACCAATCATATCACAGTAAGGCGGCCTCCTTAGTATTTACTTAATGCATTTGTCTCTCACCTTCTTTCCTTCAAGGAAATCGAGGTTTTGCAGAAGACTTAGATCAAAGATCATAGAACCATAGAGTTGGAAGGGACCCTGAGGGTCATCTAGACCTACCCCCTGCAATGCAGCTGTCCCATACAGGTGGCATACATAGTTCTCCTCATCTCTGCTTGATCCGCACAACAACCCTGTGAGAGAGGTTAGGCTGAGAGTGAGGGACTGACCCAAGGTCACCCAGAGAGAGCTTCGCAGCCAAGAGGGGATCTGAACCCTGGCCTTTAACCACTACACTGCACTGCCTTTCATGTGAGTCACCTGGATCGCATCTCCACAGAGGGAGGACATGGGGAGGGGGGAGGGGGTGTCTGCCGCTCCCCCTTCCTGACAGAATGTGGGAGCCAAGGACAAGGCTAAGAGTTTGCCATGGCAACTGTGTGCCCCAAAGGCATCTGAGCAGGAGGCAACCTAAAGGGAATCACACAAAATAATGCGATTGCATTGTTCTGTGAAGCCATGTGGCAAGCTTTAATGTAGGTTTGTGTGTGTGTGTGTGTGTGTTGGTGTGTGTGTTGGTGTGTTTCTGGAAGAGATTTTGCACATCTAGCCAGACTGTGGGTGGAGAGATAAGGCAAAACAAAACACTCAAAGCCGGGCTTTCGGAAGATGAGGGAAGAAATGGGGGCAGCTGAACTTAAGGTGGGTTATTTTTAAAAGAGGAAGGGGAGGAGGGTGAGAAAAGGAAGAAGAAACAAAATACATGGGCAGGTGAATTCTCTACCACGCAAAAATGGAGTCAAGGTAAGGCACATGAGAAGAGCCTGCTGGATCAGGCCAAAGGCTTATCCAGCCCCCAAATGTCTCCAGGGGTTCACTCCCTGTCCCCCAGTTTCGTTCACACCATTCTTCAAATTGGGCTGAAATGTGGTGACATTTGGCCCAGCTCTGACCTTATCGTGTTTCAGAGCAGCTCAGCAGAAATCTGCTTTGCGTGCAGGAGGTCCCAGATTCCATCGATGGCATAACCAGGTAGAGGTGGAAATGCCTCTTGATCTGAAATCCTGGAGAGTTGCTGCCAGTCAGTGTGGACAATATTGAGCTGGATGGACCAGTGGTCTAACTTGATAAGGCAGCTTCCCATGCTCCTATGAGAGGCAGCAGCATCACACATTTTAATATCTCAGGTGGTGCACCCACTTAAGAAAACTGAACAACACCTGCTAATGGATGACAACTCACCCACATGTGCAGCTGGATATTCTCCTGAACAACAGGTCCTGTTATTGCATTATTTTTACCCTTGTGTGAGTTACTCCCTTGCTGAATGTCACCTCTCAACCCTGTCTCTTTTTGCCCCTTAGATGTGTAAGCAGCAAGAGAGCGAGAGGCATAGACTGCCAAGCAAAGGGTTAACACACTCCAGGGATCTTTTTCCAGGTCCAGCCTCTAAGCTGGTAGTGGATCCGGTTCCAGAGCTCAGTTAGGTTCCTGTTCAAGCCTGGGTTGAACAGGAAAAACCTGTAAGCTGGTTGCTTTTGGAATCCTGGATTTTTTTGCGGGGGGGGGAGGGGAGGGAAGGGCTCGCTCAGGTAGCCCAGCACTTCAAGTTTCTGCTTTGCTTCCCAAAGCCTCTAAATGAGGAAAGAGAAAGCTCAGATATCCAGGCAAGGAAGAAAAAGAAAATATCTCCAGCATTTGCTCACTGCATTGCTGCGTTGGCGTGAAGTTGTTTCGGTGCTGCTGTTAATTGAACAAAGCAACTTAACTGGAACGGTTTGGGAGTTTCATCTCTTTCTGAAACTGCCAAACTTCTGCCCAGCTTTTTTGGCACATTGTCTGGGATCAATTGCGGTTCTGTTTGACGATTCCAAAGATCTGAACAGAGCTCGCTTCATTTCCAAAGGAGGGCCTGCTTTCTTTCCAAAAAGATCTTGTTGCCTGGTACAGAGTGGCCTCTTTTCTTCCAGTATCAGCCTACTGTTTGAACAAGATGATTCACATAAATGGGTACCAATCCAAGGCAAATAGAAGGCGGTGGCTTTCTACGGCTTGTTAACTCCTTAATCGGCCATGCTAGGCCGCACAGATTGGTAATTTCCCCTCTTCCCATTAGAGGCAGGAGAGGAAATATGGAGGCCATATCCAGCCCCCCAGCTGAACACCAGAAGAGCTTCTGATCACAAGAGCATGTACACTTCATCCACTTCTAAGCTGAGCAATATTGGCAAAGGGCTCTTTTCTCTCCTGAAGTCTGTACAGAAAGGGAGGCCTTGGCAGAGCCCCTTGCCCTGTTATGAATCTTGGTCGCTTTCTTCCATACTGAGGTGGACAAAGGGCCCTTTTAAGTCATTTCCCCCGATGTAGATTTGAGTGAGGCTCTGGCAGAGTCCCTTTTCCAACTGGTTCCAAGCAAAGGACTCTTTAACCCCTTTTCTCCTGTGATATGAATAGCAAAAGATTGGGGGGGGGCTCCACTATCTTATTAAGTGTTTTGCTCCCACAAGCAAGCCAAAATACAACGGACATGGAAGCAAGGCTAGGCAAATCTCTCAATTCCACTTCCTCTCAGTTTCTGGTTTTTTTTAACCTTCTAATATATGAAGTTCAAATTTCCATATTTGCACATCAGTTGGGGGGCGGGGATCTCAAGCCCCAATGAATGAAAGGTTTCATAAACACAGATGGATACAGGAAAAGATTACCTTTGTTTTCAGAATGTTTACTGAAATACTGTCTGCACAATGGCTTCCTACATACAACGTAGCCAATCAGTTGCTTTCAGTTGTGTTGTTGTTCGTTATTGTCAGTGTTATGAAAACAAATTTGCCCTAAAATGGTGGTGAATTTTCATGATTACTCCCCCCCCCATCACAAATGTGAATTAAAGATTGAAAAAATGAGAAATCCAGAGAAACCAAAAACGAACCATTGACCTGTTCTTATGCCCCATATGTTTGCATGCCCATTTGTCTGCCCAACTTTCCATTCTGGGATCCCTTTGTCATTGCAGGCAGAGGAAGCTAACACCTGAAAACTGAAGGAGGGAAGGGCATCTAAAAGAGGATGCTTAGAGAACTTGCAACCAGTACCCCCTTCCCCCAAGGAATAGAACAGGGGACTAGCACTGCTTTCCCTTGAGACATTTCCCTCTTGTGACATCAGCAGCTAATTCTCCAATCCCCACCCTCCTCTCAGATCTATTTGCATGCCAAGCAGCAGAACACTGTCTTGTGCTGAGGACAAGGGTCAAAGGCTGCTCTGCAGTAAAAGGTCCGGATGCAAAGAGTGGGAAATGAATGCAACTGTTGCACTGTGCAAAATATGAGCAAGCCGGGGCTGAACTGATATTACCCTTGCTGATACCTTTCCCGGGAAAATCAGAGGCTCGCTATGTCAGGTTCCTATTGGAAGACCAGACAAACGCTAGAACATTAGCAGTGGCCAAGTTTTGATCGGTGGTTGCAAGAACCAATGATCCCTATATTCTGCACAAAATGCTTGTTTAACCTGGAGGTAGGCTGTATGAACTGTGTATTGCTTTGTAGCGATTTCTTGGGTCTCTGGACCGTAATAAAGGTTGATGGTGATGAATGCAACTGTACAGAGAATGAGAAAAGGAAAAAGAAGCCAGTCTTGTTTGGAGACTCAACAGAGGCTCATTCTGCATGGAGTTCCACAATTCTCTCCCCCAGTGGTGTCGTGGGTTAGGTTGAGTTTTTTAAAAACCTGGGCATAAGCATCTGAACTAGAGAAAGTTGCAGAAGAGGCCACTTATTTCTTTTTGCCTGTGACCCATATTTTATTTCCACCACTTCAAAACCACCCCAAGCGGCTTTTTTTTTAACCTACTAGCAGGTGTTGGAGGGAGTTGAAAGGAAGATGGGAGATCCACAGTCACTGTCGCCCCTTCACTAGTCGTAAGGGGAGCAGCTTGGGTGGGTCAATTTTGAGATGCAAAATGACCCAAGAGGAAAGGGTTACGTAGCCGCTCCCTGCCTGATGCAGCCTGCCCTAGGGCTGCTTTGGGTGAAAGGGGGAATGGAGGGAGGGAGGGGGAACAAGGGAATGAATCACACAACTCTGTGCAAAGTCAGGCTTCGGGCTGCATGACAGGGCAAGAAAGAGAAACAGATTCTTCTGAGTTTGCGCAGTAGGGGAAAGAACATGGCCAAACCCACCAGTACAAAGCTCTTCACAAGCTGCTTTATACCACAGCAGACTAATGATCCATCAAGCCCACTACTGCCCACTCAGACTGGCAGCAGCTTCTCAGGGTTTAGGGAGAGAAGGGTCTTTCCCCATTGCCTGACCTGTATAACTAAAGGTGCCAGAAACTGAACATGTACCATCGGAAGTGAGCCTCATGTTGAGGCAGATTATTGGTCCATCTAGGTTGGTATTGTCCTCTCTGAAAGGCAGTGACGGTCCAGGGTTCCAGGTAGGAGACATTCCCAGCCCTACTTAGGGATGTCAGGGATTGAACCTTGGACCTTCTGCATTCAAAGCATATAAATATTGTATTATTTATAGCCACTCTGAGCCTGGCTCCGACCGGGGAGGGCGGGGTACAAATAAAAATTTAACATCATCATCATCATTATTATTATTATTATTATTATTATTTTCTGCCACTTAGCTATGGCTCTTCTTCACAGTTCCACCACTGAGCTGTGGCCTTTCACAGAGTTCACTTCCCCAATGTATCTGGGGGGGATATATTGTCAGGTTAAAATAATGCCCTTCACTGGGGCAGGGACTGAAAAACAAAAGCGCAAAATCCCACGCTGATGACCAAAATGTCCCAGGAGGCGGTGGGTAATGTGTGGCCTCCTCCAGCAGTTCAATCTCCTCTGCATCCGAATTCTTCTGCCCACAAATCATTACATTTTATGGCATGAGCTTTCAGATCCACTGGCTTTAGTATCAACTGTTGTGAAGCTGTTGTTGAAATATTATGACTGTGTTGCCTCTGAAACCCTGGGGTGGGGTGGAGAACACAGGCAAATTCATAGAGGTCCCCATGAATGACTTTTAAATACAGGGAAACTTCACTTTCAGGGCCAGTATACCTCTATATCACAAAGGGTGGGAGCGAATGACAGGGGAGACCTGTTGCCTTCATGCACTGTTCCCTATAAATTACTGGATTGGATGGGCATGATCCAGTAAGGGGTTAAAAAAACGTCCCACAGAAACATCAGCTCCCATCCTGCTCCTGGATTTCATAACCAAAACCAATACTTTGAATACAGTTGATTTGAATCACTGCACTCTCTTCTTCCTTCTCTGATTTCCATTGCAAATTATGACATATGTTTCCGTCCCACCCCTACCCCAAAAAATCTGTTTATTTCCAAGCTGTCCTTTTCACTCCGGTGAGCCTCTCACCTTCTGAGCCCTCCTGGCTAGCATTGCAGTGCCAGGAACCTTTAGATTGGTGGGGGATCTAGAACAGGGCCAACTCTGTGGTGGCTCCGGTGCTCTGCGCTTCAGCAGATACAGTGGAAGGATCCAGGCTTGAGTGCTAGAGAAACCTGGGGTTGTTGGGTGGGGGGCATGGCAGAAAGACAGTCTTCTGCTATCATGCAGAGGTAGGCGTGGCTGGGCACATGCCAAAGCCCACCCTCCCTGCAGGGGTCCCGGTCAACTCCTGGCCTTGCCACCATGGCCACTGATCCCCCTTATTGCTGAGGCTGCCTGCTCAACTGCCTTCTCTGAGCGTGAAATCATTTCCCCTGCAACTGCCTGGACTCTCCTTCTGCACCATGGTGTGGAGAAAAAGGATGGGGATAATATATTCTCTCCCCAACCCCCGCTCCCATAATACTAGAAATCGGGAGTAATGTGGTGAAGCTGAATTTTGGAAGATTCAGGACAGGCAAAATGAAAGGAATAAACAAGCCTACGAGAATTACTGGATTTCCTCATCCTCTCCCAATTCCCCAACTGCTCAGATTGCTATAAAAGGCATCTGAAGGAAGCCAGCATCTGTGGTGCTGTGCTCATTCCAAACGAATGCAAAATTGGTCTCCAATTGAGACGTCAAACTGGACGGAGCACTTTGCTGGCTTGAGTGAGATGCTGAAAGGAGATCAGGAGGCGTCGTTAGAAAGGCAGGGGAGTCTCCAGGTCATTGAGATAACTGGCTCCTTGTGTATACTGGTATTTTGCTTGTGGCTTCCCAGATGCTTTTGAAGGAGGAAGCGGGAAGCAGTCTCTGCTCCCCTGTTCTCCCTTGTGCAATGCCACCATCAAGGAGGCTGCCAAGCAGGGGCGGTGAGGGGTGTGGCCTGGCAGAGGGTGTGTGGCCTGGGGAGAGTCCCAAGGGCCAGTCTGAGAGACTTGGAGGGCCACATTCATCTTCCAGGCCTAAAGCTCCTCACTGAATGGCCCATCATCTTCCCTGACAAGTAAACTCCCATTATCCAATTGCCCTTTAACCAATTCATTAGGGTGGAGACAAAAAGGGTGCCCTTGCCTTTTGCTGATAGGACAGAGTGTGTCAGCTGATACACCAAGACTCCACCCATAATAGCTTCCAGGATCAGGCTTGTGGAGCTAGAGAGTGGTGGCTGATGCCCATTGGGACTGGTAGGACGGAAGACAGGGAGACCAACAGTAGGTGGCGCCACAGTCAATGACAGAAGGAAGCTGTCGTCCAGCGCCACCTGCTAGGCTAGTTGTAAGAAAGACAGGTGGGGACAAGCTGAGGGCAGAGTGAGGTTGCTGGGGCACTGCCCCATTTGCCCTAATGGACCAGCTTCCACAGGAACTTGACATCTCCTGGCATTCAACAGATCTCTGGCCTTCTCCTGGCTTCCCAGCTCTGCTTTTTGGCCTCGCCCTGTCCTTGACTGCACAGGAGTCGGCTCTGGCACCATCTGGTATTAGCTAAGCCTGGCTTGTGTAAACTCCTAGCTCCCAAAAAGAATCACAAGCCCTCCCTTTCCAGGAACTCTCTGGAATTCATCCTCCAGGGTAGGCGGGATGGTAGGAATTTTAGATCCCGCAAGCAGATTGCTCTGTTTGTTTTTTATAGGTGTGTCCACGGAGGGAGGAGATAGAACGACCAAAGCTGTGTAATGACTGGGCTGCTGAGAGGCTTGTAAAGGGTATAGATAACAGAGAGAGAGAAATCTCTCTGCATAGATAGGTAGATAGATGGATAGACAGATAGATATAGAGTTGCTCAGCCATGGGGAAAAATCACATGATGATGATTTCAATTATTAAGATTTCTTAACCACCCTTCACCATGAGGTCCCAGAGCATGTTACAACAATTTAATGATACAATGCTAAAATAGGTTCCTAAGATGCATCAACAGGACAGGGTAAAGATGTGCCTCTTCAGCATATGATGAAAAATACATAATGTCCAGATACAGCTCTGTGGAAGGGAATCCCATTTTAGGATGCAGGGATAAGGAACCTGTGGCCCTTTATCAATGTGTAATAAAGGGCCACAGCTCCCATGAACCCCAGCTAGCAGGACCAATGACCAGCTATGATAGGAGCTGAAGTCCAACAACATCTGGAGGACCAGAGGTTCCTCATCCCTGGGTTAGGGTGTCAGGTTAGGACCAGGAAGACCTGGGCTCAAATCCCCACTCAGCCATGAAGCTCAGGAGGTGACCTTAGGCCAGTCACCATCTCTCGGCCTTACCTCCTAGCCTCCCAGCGTTGTTGGGAGGATAAAACAGTGGGTGTGGAAATCATACATCCTTTCCTGAGCCACTCAGAAGAAGGGTGGGATTTTTAAAAAATGGATCAATACTTTAAAGAATGCAGAAGCAACATTTGGGGCTGCAGGATTGGCAGAGACCACATCTTCCTGGCACAGAGATGGGCTTCATATCAGGTTGCCACTTCTTTCTTTTTTAAAAATTGGCCTTGCTCCTGTGCCTTATAAAAGCAGCTTTAAAAGGCAGAAAAGGCAATTCCATCAATATTAAAGAAAGAAGGGAAAGAGAAGAGGCAGAGCAGGTGAAACATCTTGGCACAACCCAGAGTTGATCTATGGAACTCGCTTCCACAGGATGTAGTGATGGCCACCAACGTGGATGGTTTAAAAAGAGGACTAGACATATTTGTGGAGGAGAAGTCTATTGGTAGCTACTAGTCTTGATGGCTATGCCCCGTCTCCACAGTTGAAGGCAGTAATGCTCCTAAACCCCATTTGCGGGAATCTGTAGGACGAGAGAGTTGCTGTTGAGCTCAAGTTCTGCTTCTGGGCTTCTAGTTGGCCACTGTGAGACTAGGATGTTGGATTAGATGGGTCATTGGCCTGATCCAGCAGGGCTCTTCTTAAATTCTGATGCCTTCACCTTGAGAATAGCTTTGGTGGGTCAACGTGCCAACGTTCTCAACCAGCCCACCCACCTGACTGTTTCATAGCAGCTAGATGGTGGCAACACACATCATGCATCTGCTTGCTGAGAATAGATCCTGCTGCTACATTTCTGAGCTGCTCCCCACTTCACCTCAAAGAGAGGCACCATTTGCCTGGGGAGCTTGTAGCCAGGGCTGCTGCAACAAACAGCCACACAAGACTTTGGGAAACAGAGACAAGAGAGAGCACCAGAGGAGGGAGGGAAGGAAAGAGGGACAGAGGCCAGTGTTGCCCACGGCACCCCTGACCATCGTTCAAGGCACCCCAGGGTGCCACGGCACACTGGTTGAAAACCACTGGCTTAAGGCATACAAGCAAGTCCAATTGGCAACCTCAGCAGTGGAATGTCTGTGCTCTTAAAGGAGCAGGAGTAGTGTAGAATTGTGACTTCTGCTGGCTACAGCTGGGGGCTCTCTAAGCAGGGTGTCACGAAATCTAATCTGCTCTGCAACAAACGGAGAACAGGAGACTTGACTAGCAAAGGGATGCCTGGCAGTGGAAGAAGGTAAATGCTTTAATTGGGGGGTTAGGATTCTCCCAAGTGATAAGATAACCAGTCCGAGTTCTGCTGATGAACCACACGATGTGCCAGAAAAAGAAAGAGAGGGATTTTTCTTAACATATGCTTTGAAGCATGTTGTAAATCCTCCGGTCTAATCTTAGCGGCAGGTCAGATCAGAGATGTGGGTTGGGGTTCTTTTTTAACAGATCTTCTTTGGACATGTTCCAAGTATTAGATTGTTTCCATGCCAGGCTGATGTGGGCAAAGGTTTTCTCTATCCTCCTGCCAGGAGGAAATAAGAGGCCATCCTGCCCTAACAGCGAAGGGCTGAGCCCCCAGTTTGATTCACATCTTCATGCGAACCTATGAACTTTACACTTGCTGAAAAAATGCACAAACCGAAACACAGCTATGCACGTCTCTCCAACTTTTACACTCCAGCTGGAAATATGTGTAGAAAATGCCTATATTACAGGCAAGTGTGCCTAACTACTATAAGACACAAGGATGCGTTACACTAGGCAAAAATGGTTGCAAAAATAAATATGTGTAGGGGTAGAAAAGCACACTAAAATGCTGGCGGTGTTTGGGGATTAAATGTTTTTTAATCACAAACTGATGGAGAAACATAGAGCACGGGACCTTAAAGTGGGAAAATGTCAGCATGGCACCAGCAGTTTGCAGCTAAAAAAAAGGCACTTATTCATGCAGTGCATGGTTAAAGGATGGAAGTCTCTGCTGCAACAGACCCTCCAAGTGTCCCTATTTTCCAGGGACAGTTGCGGATTTACAGAAGCTGTCCCGGCTTCTGATTTGATCCCGGGATGTCCCGCTTTTCCTTAGGACGTCCCTTATTTTCATCAGAGAAATGTTGAAGGATATGGTGTTATGTGACCCCCAAACCAAGGAGATACAACCTTTAGAAGACATCTGAAGGCAGCCCTGTATAGGGAAGTTTTTAAAATGTTTGATCTTTTATCATGTTTTTATATACAGCGGTACCTCGGGTTACATATGCTTCAGGTTACATACGCTTCAGGTTAAAGACTCCGCTAACCCAGAAATAGTACCTCGGGTTAAGAACTTTGCTTCAGGATGAGAACAGAAATCATGCTTTGGGGGTGCGGCAGCAGCAGGAGGCCGCATTAGCTAAAGTGGTGCTTCAGGTTAAGAACAGTTTCAGGTTAAGTACGGACCTCCGGAACAAATTAAGTACTTAACCCAAGGTACCACTGTATGTTGGATGCCACCCAGAGTGGCTGGGGCAACCTAGTCAGATGGGCGGGGTGGTGGTGTTGTTGTTGTTGTTGTTGAATAGGGTGTCCCTATTTTCCCTGGAGAAATGTTGGAGGGTATGCTGCAGGAGGAAAAGTGATGGCCACCAACCTAGGTGGATTTAAAAGAGAATTAAACAAATTCATGGAGGATGAAGCTATCAAGGGCCGCTAGCCACTATGGTTCCACTGTTAAGAGGCAATAGCATTTTTGAATACCAGTTTCTGGAAACCGCAGGAGGAAAGAGTGCTCTTGTGCTCAGGGCCTGCTTGGCGGTTTCCCACAGGCATCTGGTTGGCTGCTGTGAGAATAGGAGGCTGGACTAGATGGCCATTGGTCTGATCCAGCGCTCCTCTTTGTATGTTATTATGATCCCTATTAGTTGCAAGACTTTTGAAGTGAGCTGTGAATTTGTCTGGGCCCTGGGTGAGAGCCAGGAGGCTGGAAGTGGAGGTGTGTTAGAAGAATGAATAATAGTCTATATTTATTCATAATTTCTACGGATATAATATTTGCATTCATAACCTCATGCCTATTTGTTTTTTTATATATATATTGAATTTTTATAACCTCATGCCTATTTGTAACGTTGAGGCTGTCGCTGCTTTAGTTTTCTGTACACTGCTGAAGAGATATTTTTATACGTTAAGCAATATGCAGATGGCCTAAATAAAGACATGCATAAATAAATGTACCGGTGGGAAACTGAGAGAAACAGAAATCGACACGTCTCTGCCTCCCTATTCTCACTCCAATCAGAGTCACATGACCTCAGTGGTCCTTACTCCTTAGTTAGATTCTGTCAAGTCTTTCACCTGCCACCTGCAGTGATGGGGCTGCCATAACCTTTCCCCCTTTTGACTCATGCATCTTTTAGATTGCAAGAAGCCTGCTGGCAGGGACTGTCTTGCTTGTCCTTTGCTTTTATTGATTTTATGTAAGCTACTCTGGGAGCTCCTTTTGGAGGAGCAGCGGGAAGGGGGTGCGGGGGAGAGATGCTACTGTATTTAGTTTTGTGGTTTTCATTGTGTGCTTTTATGTTTGGATATTGATTTTGTAAACCGCTTTGCAGCTTATCACTGATACAGAGGCAAGAAGATATATACCTCATGCTTCAAAGGAAGCTCTAAGCAGGATGCAATGATAAAAAATATCACAAATAAACGCAAGAAAGATTTTGCATTTTAAAGCGGTGCCGAACAGATTATTTGCAGCACTCTCTATCATATGCCCATTCAGAAGGGACTCAATTTCCATGGGGCTTACTCCCAGGTAAATGCCTATAGCATTACTGCATGGCAGTACAATCCTAATTGTGTACTCACAAGCTAACCCTACTGAATTCAGCAGGTTGCAGAACGTTATTCCAACTCAGGGTAGACCCATTGAGCTGTATCCAATTAAGACATAGCTGTCTACCTTCCCTTTTTTTGCAGGAAATTCCCTTATTTCAGCACCGTTTCCCGCTGCTTCCCGCTGCTATCCCGGATTGTTAGATATCCCGTAGACTGTTTCCGGGACAGCTATGCTGCTGATCCCTTATTTTCAAATCTGAAAGTTGACAGATATGAATTAAGACCTACTCCGAAGAGTCATATTTTAATTAACAGGTCTGAGCTAGTCATGTCCATGAGCTAGTCAAAACCCGTGTTGGACATTCGGGTTCCAAAGAACGTTTGCAAACCGGAACACTCACTTCCAGGTTTGCGGCATTCAGGAGCCAAAATGCTTGACTCACAAGGCGTTCAACTTCCAAGGTACGACTGTATACCAGGAGTACACTGTTAAACACTGAAAGTATTTAGATTTTTTAAAAGAAGGTGGTTATTAAAAATTAACAATAATTACGTAATGGTTTTCAGTCAAGCGACCAATATAAATATCTGTACGCATGCACACGGGTTCAAAGAGAAGAGCCTGGAGGAGAGTGAAGACAATTATGAGGTGATGCAAGAACGCTGAGAGATTAAGCGTGTGTGTCACATTACTATTCACAGCACACATGGAAACAAGATCGAACACAAAAGAAGACAAGATCCAGTCGGGCTAGGTGTGTCTTTGACTCTCCAAGATGATAAATTGGCAAAACAAGATGGATGTTGTAGATCCAACACCTAAGTAGGACAAGGACTTTCTGTAGCCAACAAGGCACTCCTAGTCCCTGTGGAGCCCAAGTCTGATGACATCAAATCTTTTGCAGGTTCTTTCCAACTCTGGGTGGAGTCTCCCTTTCTGTTGACGCAGGGCAAGTTTTGAAGCTGTAACAGAACGTCCAAGAAGACGGACTACCGTTTTCCATGATACTTGGGGGGGGCACTTATGTTTCACTGTAATTGTACTTATTTATTTATAAAGATATTTATATACTGCTATTTCATGAAAAAAAAATATGTCAAAGTGGTATACAACAGTACATAAAGCCATACCATAAATATATATATAAGAAGTTAAAATGAAACACCAATAAACTATTGCGGAAATACATATTCTTAACTGCCTGTCTGAGCCTGAAGGAACAGAAATGTTTTCAGCAGGCAATTAAAAGTTGTTGTACACCATGTTGATGTTTTATGTGATGGCAACATATAAATCCTTCCATTAAATAAAAAATAAAAACTTAAGCCTCTGCAAAACTAATGTAAACTGACTTAGAGTTGGTGGATGAACCCTAATTAGTAATGTCTATTATTTTCAATGATCTACTCTGAGTAAAAACAGAATTGGCTACAACCCTTGATATTTTGTGTGTTTCATTGTATTTGGTGTTTTATTTACTCTACCACAAGCCACCACACTATACACACACACAAAAAACACCCACAACAACAACACACAAACCAGGATTGTTGTGATGGAAAAAGGGGAGGGGGAGACGAGTCAAACTTTTTTGGGGGAAAGGTGGGATATAAATGTAATGATTAAATAAATATATAATGCATATATTACCCAAAACTACAATACATTATATTAGGGCAAATACATTATATTAGGGCAAACTGCATGAAGAAATGTGCATAGCATGGCAGGCAAAACCGCATACCAAAATGTGCATATTAGAAGAAATCTGTACTAAAACGTTGTCAGATCTTCATGAGAGCTTTTTAAAGAGCAAACGGATGTGGACATGTGACAGACTGAATATTGGAACCAAAGAGGAATAGCGATAAACTGAAATTGGCATTCCTAGCCAGCAGTTGTTATTTTCTTGTCTCTTTTTGAGTAGGGCTTGTGAATCACAGAATCATGGAATTCTAGGGTTGGAAGGGATCCCAATGGCAATCTAGCCCAGTGAAATATACTCGGAGTTGAGAGTGGATTTCATGCTCTTTATTCAGCTCATAGTGGTGAGGAGGAAAGTTCCCCCAGAATGTCTGCCTTATATACATTATTTACACAATGGACCCCCACGTGATTGGCTAATTCCGGGATTCTCCTGTAGGCCAATCAGGTTGCGGATTCACTTCCACCTGGAGCTGGATTGGGTGGCTCCTGTGGACCAATCAGACTGCTGCATTCTGGATCCTATTGTTCTAGGACCAATCAGACTGCTGCCTTTTGGATCCTACTCAACTCAGTACATAACAGCCAGCTATAGAATCCCTGGCAGATGGCCACTGAACTTCTGTTTAAAAACATCCAAGCAGAGACCACCACCTTCTGAGGCAGCCTGTTCCACTGCTGAACAGCTCTCACTGCCACAAAGTTCTTCCTATGTTTAGATGGAAACTCCTTTCTTGCTATTTGAATCCATGGGTTCAGGTCCTACCCTCCTGAACCTCCAAAAGTCAGAAATGTGCTAGGAACTGCTGTGAATGAATTGGGGATGACTCTGCTTGCCTGAAATCTCTGGCTCAGGAGGAGAGAAGGTCTCTGTGTGTTTGTGTGTGTGTTATTTATTACCTCCATGGAGCTCGCAACAACCCTGTGAGGTCAGTTAGGCTGAGAGCTTCGGAGCCACATTGAGAGTTGAACCTTGAGCTCCCTAGACCTAGTCTGACACTGAAATTATAAAACGATGGTTGGCATCCTTCTGACTCGGGAGACAACGGAGGAGCGTGGCTAAAATGACAGTGGTACCTCGGGTTAAGAACTTAATTCGTTCTGGAGGTCCGTTCTTAACCTGGAATTGTTCTTAACCTGAGGTACCACTTTAACTAATGGGGCCTCCCACTGCTGCTGCACGATTTCTGTTCTCATCCTGAGGTAAAGTTCTTAACCCGAGGTAGTATTTCTGGGTTGGCGGAGTCTGTAACCTGAAGCATCTGTAACCTGAAGCGTCTGTAACCCAAGGTACCACTGTATAATATATAAAATTAGCAACCTTTTTTCTTTTCCGCCTTCACCTGCAAGCAAAGGCCTTCCACCTTTCCAAGCAAAAGAAAGAAAGAAAGAAAGAAAGAAAGAAAGAAAGAAAGAAAGAGAAAAAGCCATCCTCATTAAGATCTTGCAACAAGGTGGAGCCTTCCAAATGCAGACAGCTGTTTTTGGGGCGCTGCAGTTGATCAAGCCTCTCTCACACGCTATCAAGGTTTCGGCTCGCCAGCGATTCCAGAAAGGAACACGTGTAATTTCTTTTGTTAGGGAAGGCTGCGTTGCAAGGCAGGGGTGTGTGGGTTTTTCAAAAGAGCAGAGAGTGCCCCACCTGGCCTACATACCTGGCATAGGCCAGAGACAGGTGTTGGGTTTCAAACCGACACAAGTGCTGACTCAGAGCTGACACGCACTGGCTTCCCATTGGCTGCTTAGCGGGCCAAGGTGCTGGGGTGGGGGGAAGCGACGCACCCACATGCCCCAGCAGGCCGCTCTCAAGAAGGAAATGCTAAGGGAGAGAGGAGGACTGGCTTCCGGACAGGGCTTTGTTAACCCCCTGCAGGCCAGGCAAATGGCAAGAACTGTGCTCATATAGACTGGGGGGGGGCATACAATGATCTCACCCAGGGCTGGCCTGATCCTGAGCTGCTAGAAGAACTCATCAGTGACCCTTTTAAACCATGCACAGAGAAGCATCCCCACCAGCTAAATAGAGTGCCTTCAGATCAAGACACGGTGAAACGTGGTAGCAAAAGAGACAGAGATGGCGATGATGATGATGATGATGATGATGATAATAGTAATAATAATAATTTTTTATTTATACCTCGCCCTCCCCAGCCAAGACCGGGCTCAGGGCGGCTAACAACCAATAATAAAAACAAGTTGATTAAAATACAATTTAAAAGATTAAGATACAACATTAAAACATTAGGGTGCAATCTCTTCATAGGAGGAGAAAGGAAAAAGAAAGAGGGGGAGGGAATCAAACTGATTCTAAGCCAAAGGCCAGGCAGAACAACTCTGTCTTACAGGCCCTGCGGAAAGAAATCAGATCCTGCAGGGCCCTGCAGGTCTCATGAGGCAGAGCATTCCACCAGGCCGGAGCCAGTGTTGAGAAGGCCCTGGCTCTGGCTGAGGCTAATCTAACTTCCTTAGGGCCCGGGACCTCTAGGGTATTGCTATATATGGACCTTAAGGTCCTCCGTGGGGCATACCAGGAGAGGCGGTCCCGTAGGTACGAGGGTCCTGGGCCGTGAAGGGCTTTAAAGGTCAAAACCAGCACCTTAAATCTGACCCTGTACTCCACCGGGAGCCAATGCAGCTGGAAATATGCTCCCATGGCAGAGACACTGTGAGGAGCCTTGCTGCAGCGTTCTGCACCCGCTGGAGTTTCTGGGACAGCTTCAAGGGCAGCCCCGCGTAGAGCGAATTACAGTAGTCAAGCCTGACTTGGTGCTGATAGCGCCACGGTTGGAGGTTTGATCCCCGTAAGGGATAGCTGCACATTCCTGCCTTACATGGGGGTTGAGCTAGATGATCCTCAGGGTTCCTTCCAACTCCTCACCCACCTAATGACTGATGGTTAAACTGCTGATTTCTGATCCCTAGTAAACCACAGCCTTTGGGATCTTTTTCACCTCGAGAGGGATGCAACATCACCAACTAGCGATGAGAGAACCTGCCAATTTCACTCTGTCGGTTCCCCGTTTTTCCAGTCTTAAATTGAGGGTTTCCCAGAGGAATCTGGTTGGCCACTGTGAGAATAAGGTGCCATTGGCCTCATTTAGCAGGATCTTCTTATGTTTTTCCCGTGGATGTCTCCTAGCAAGCATATTTGTACATAAAGTGGTACCTCGGGTTTAGAAATTAATTGGTTCCGGAGGTCCGTTCTTAACCTGAAACTGTTCTTAACCTGAAGCACCACTTTAGCTAAAGGGGCCTCCTGCTGCTGCCGCCGCATCGCCGGAGCACAATTTCTGTTCTCATCCTAAGGCAACGTTCTTAACCTGAGGTACTATTTCTGGGTTAGCGGAGTCTGTAACCTGAAGTGTATATAACCTGAAGCATATGTAACCCGAGGTACCACTGCACAGTAGTACCTCAGTTTACGAACTTAATCCGTTCCGGAAGTCCGTTCTTAAACCGAAACCGTTCTTAAACTGAGGTGCACTTTCCCTAATGCAGCCTCCTGCCGCCAGTGCCCTTCCACCATTTGGATTCAGTTCTTAGACCGAGGTAAAGTTCGCAAACCGGGACACTATTTCCGGTTTTGCGGAGTTCGTAAACCGAATCATTCTTAAACCGGACTGTTCTTAAACCGAGGTACCACTGTACAGTTTTTACACCTAAACCTATTTTTGCCAGCCGCTTCTCCTACTAGCAGGCATTTGTATATGTTATTTTCACTAACGTATTCCTTTCCATGCACATATTTACCTAACACATGCATTTTTGTAAGCACCAGTTGGTTCGAGAACTACATTGCAAATTTCGGGTGCGTGCGAATTCTGAAGTATGGCTGCGTTTCGGTTCAAATATTGTTTGGGAAAGCACAAAATCAATCCACGGCATGGAATACAAAGTGAATAGAAGTTCTCCCCCTCACCCCATCCTTATGATCAGAAAGCAAAATGAGAATTCTTAAGTGTCTAGAAGAACAAGAAATCTTTAAGGAGAAAAAAAATCCAGATGAGGACTGAACATGCTCAGTGGGTACAGAAAGCTAAGTGAATAATAATAATAAATTTTTATTTATACCCTGCCCTCCCCAGCCAGAGCTGGGCTCAGGGCGGCTCACACCAATAAAATTACAATAAAACATAATTGGGGGGGACAAACAAAACAAAAAGCAAAAACCAGTTTATGAAAATACGGGTTAAAATACAATTTAAAATGCAGCCTCATTTTAATAGTAGCCCATAAATCAAAACCATAAGGGGAGGGAAACATAAGGGTCAGACTGAGTCCAAACCAAAGGCCAGGTGGAACAGCTCTGTCTTGCAGGCCCTGCAGAAAGATGTCAAATCCCGCAGGGCCCTAGTCTCTTGTGGCAGAGCATTCCACCAAGTCGGGGCCAGTACTGAAAAGGCCCTGGCTCTAGTTGAGACCAATCTAAGCACCTTGCGGAGTGAAGTGACTGCTGGAGTGAAGGGAATGGGGGGGGGACAAAATGACATATCCCAGAATATGGCATGGGTGCAATCAGCCCAGTTCTGTGGCATGCTCTGCCAATAGAGCCGCTCCAACTTTTAAATGCCTCCTAAAAGCTTCATAGACTCATAGAATTGTAGAGCTGCAAGGGATCCCAGAGGTCCCTTTTCTGTTCTGTAAGGTTTATACAGGCAGTTGAAAATACAGCATTCCACAATGGTGATCTGACTTCTGATTTTGATTTTTTATATGGCTTTTTATGTAAAGTTGTTGTGAACTGCTTTGGTATTTTCTTTATGAATTAATGAGCATTTTCAGAAATGAAATAATTCAATGCTGCTGCAATATTTTTGTCACAGAGTCTGAGTTTGGAGTGCTGTACACTTCACCTGCCAGGAGTCAGTCGTATTGAGCTCAACCTGAGTAGACATGCATAAGTTTACGCCGCAATGGCTGGGAAAGTAGGTGGTTGGATGGGCCAGCACTCTGACTCAGCAGCGCTTTTTCTTCATTTGATTCCAGTTCCCTTTTTACAAAAAGCCAGACTCACCCAAAGCCACTTCGTTGAGACAAGAAGGGTGGGGTGAGGGCAGGAGGAGACAGAAAACTATTGTGGGAACAAATTGTGTTTGGTAAATCATTAACAGCACTTTGCAGCAAGACAGAAATGTGGCGATAACCTCTGTCAGGGGATGATTAGCTGCTTGTGCTTAAAATAGTGCCCCTTCAGAGTTTGTGCGACCCCACAAACCTCTGTGTGTGACAGAGCTCCTCAGACATGTCTGCTCTAGTCACTTGTAGAGTCCGACAGTGGCTGTCTGCGGAAGCGCTTCCAGCAAAGAAGTTCCTTAACGGAAACGCGTCTCCTGGACTCACGACGTGACAGCTTCCGGCGAAGCATAGGTCTCCCTGCAGTTGCTTCTGACACCTCCCCGCTATTTTCGCTCGAAGTGTCTCTCCCCCCTTTCTCTCCCCTTCTGCTTCCTGCCTGGGCTGCTGCATCTCTCTCAGCATTACTGAGATCCTCCTCCAGAGACCCCGCGCTCCCCCTACTGGTCCCTGCTTTAGCTGTTGACTCTCTCCCAGTCTCTGGGACCCCTACCACTTCCCTTTCCTCCGATGTCAGTTCCCTGACATCCACCTCCCCTCCAGGGCCCCCCTCTCCCCCGCCCCTTCTCTCTCCTCTGGGCGGTGAGGAGCTGAAACCCCTAAAAGAATCCTCCTCATCTTCCGACGTCTCGAACATTTCCCTCCATCGGTCTTCGTTCCGACTCGCTGAATCCTCCTCCACCTCGGAATCAGCGAACCCCTCCAACTCTTCTTCTTCGTCGGTGGTGGCGAAGTATTCCCTCCGGAACCTCGCCACTGGCTGGGGTTTCCGAGGGAATCTCTGATGAAAAGTTTCAATCAAAACCTCGTCATCTACATCCTCTGCCCTGACCCAGGTGTTTTCCGACTCCGGCTCCCCTTCCCACATTACCAAATACTCTACTTGCTCTCCCCTCCACCTGGAATCGAGAATCTCCGCTACATGGTAGCTGTGTTCTTTTTCCTCCATAGCTGGTCCCCTATTGACCCTCCCCTCTCTGTCCCCTATATACGGTGACAGCAATGATCTGTGGAACACTGGGTGCAACTTCATGTGGTTAGGTAACCGGAGTCTGAAAGCCACTGGGTTGACCTGTTGCGTGACTTCAAATGGGCCCAGTCTTTTGGGTCTTAACTTCTTACAACCTCCTTTAAATGGTAACCCTTGGGTGGACAACCACACCTGATCCCCCACCCTAATGCTTTCTCCTTCCCTTCTGGTTTTGTCTGCCTGCCTCTTATATTCCTCCTTCGCCCTGTTTAAATTAAGTTGGAGCTGGCGATGGATCGCTTCCATTTCTTCAACGAACTGTTCTGCGGCTGGAACGCTCCAGTTCTCCCCCTCCCCCCCTGGGAAGGCTCGGGGATGACACCCGTGATTGGCCAAAAAAGGGCTCATTCCCGTGGACACGTTCTCCGCATTGTTATAGGCAAATTCTGCCAACGCCAGCTTCTCCACCCAATCATTCTCTCTGTCATTCACATAACACCTCAAATATTGCTGGAGGACACCATTAGCTCTTTCCGCCTGCCCGTTGGTTTCTGGATGACGGGCAGTTGAGAAATTCACCTCTACATGCAATAAGCTCATGAGCTTCCTCCAGAACCTGGAAGTAAATTGTTTCCCTCGGTCCGAAACCACCCTCAAGGGGGCACCATGCAATCTAAACACATTTTCCACAAACAATTTAGCGGTTTCTTCTGCTGTGACCGCATGTGAGCAGGCTATAAAGTGGGCCATCTTGGTTAACAGGTCTACCACAACCATAATGGCTGTCTTCCCTTTGGACCTGGGCAGATCAGTCATGAAATCTATTGCCACTGCCTCCCATGGTCTTTCCGGCGTGGGTAGTGGTTCTAATAAACCTGCCGGTGCCCGCCTCTCCCCCTTGGCTCGTTGACATCGGTCACACCCTCTCACATACTCCCGCACATCTTCCCTGACCTTGGGCCACCAGAATTCCCTGGTAACCAGCCACATGGTTTTGTGTTGCCCAAAATGCCCTGCTGTGGGGCTATCGTGCAGTTGCTTGAGTACCTTTTCCCTCAATTCTCCTTCAGGTACGTATAACGCTCCCTTGTAGTACAACGCCCCGTTTCTCTCCTCAAAACCCCCGGGTTTGTCTCCCTCCCTCCTGAGACCCCTGAGTTTGTCCTGGGCATATTCATCCTGCACCGTTCCCTCTATCAGTTCCCTTAGCCCCACCAGTGCCGCCCCACACACCCAGCGATCCTCGGGAATGACATGGGTCTCTTCGGGTGCACCCTCTCCCTCCAAATATTCAGGTTTGCGTGATAGAGCGTCCGCCCTAACGTTCTCCTGGCCTGGTACGTAACAAATCTCAAAGTTAAATTTGGAGAACTCCTGGGCCCATCTCAACTGCCGTTGGTTGAGCACTCGCGCAGTTCTCCAATACTCTAGATTCTTATGGTCCGTGCGTACTTGCACCTTCTGTTGTGCACCAATTAGTAGGTGCCTCCATCTCCGGAAGGCCTCATAAATCGCAAGAAGTTCCCGGTCATACACCGTGTAGTTTCTCTCCGATTTGTTCAGCTTTCGCGAAAAGAAGGCACACGGTCGCCACTCGGACCCCTCCTTCCCTGGCTGCAGAAGAAGCACCGCCCCTATGGCTCTGTCAGAAGCGTCTGTTTCGACCCTCAGCTTTTTTTGTAAATCCACATGTAGAAGTTGTTCGTCAGAGGCGAAGGCCTTTTTCAGTTCCTCAAACGCTCGCTCCGCCTCCCCCGTCCAAACAAATTTCTTTTTGCTGCTGAGACAGTCCGTGATGGGCGCCGTCAGGTGAGCGAAGTTTCGGATGAACTTACGATAAAAGTTTCCAAACCCTAGGAACCTCTGCACATCCTTCTTAGTCTTGGGGGTTTTCCATTCCAGCACCGCTTGAACCTTGCCGGGGTCCATGGCCAACCCCTTGTCTGACAAGCGGTACCCCAGGAATTCCACCTCCTTGGTATGAAACTGACACTTCTCCAGTTTCACCCACAGTCTGTTGGCATGCAGCCTGCTCAACACTTCTCTGACGTCTCTCACATGTTGCTCCTCATTCTCCGAATACACCAACACGTCATCTAAGAAGGCCACGCAATTCTTGTAGAGCAAAGGCCCCAGTACATGATTCATAAAGGCTTGAAAACACGCGGAGCCTGCTTGTAATCCAAAAGGCATAACGAGATATTCAAATGCCCCCAAAGGGGTGAACATGGTGGTCTTCCATTCATCCCCTTTCCTTATACGTATCAGGTTGTACGCCCCCCTTAGGTCCAGCTTTGTAAAAATCTTTCCTTTTCGTACCCTGGTCAAAATATCATCAATCCTGGGCATAGGAAAAGCCACCGGCTCTGTCACTGCATTTAGGGCCCGAAAGTCACATACCAGTCTCGGCTTGTCCGTGTTCTTTTTATCCACAAAAAACACTGGGCTACCCCCCGCTGCCTTGGACTCTCTGATGAAGCCTCTCTTCAGGTTCTTGTCAATGAACGCTCGCAACTCCTGCATCTCCCTGTCTGACATGGCATACAACCTGTCTACAGGAAGCTGTGCTCCAGGGAGTAAATTGATCTGGCAATCAAAGGGCCTATGCGGGGGTAGTTGGTCAGCTTCCTTCTCGCTGAACACGTCGCTGAGATCAGCATACTGTGATGGCACCTTCCCCTTCTCCATCACTTCCGTCCCTGCTAGGGTGGCTTGGGCCCCTGCTGACCCCTTTTCCCCCCTGCAGTGTTCTAAGCAATGTGCGGAACCGAAGGAAACCACTCTTTGATGCCAGCCCACCAGCGGATCATGTAGGGCTAGCCAGCTCATTCCCAAAATAATGGGAGCGCCTCCCAAGGTGGCCACATTAAACGCTATCAGTTCTGTGTGCCTTGCCACCCTCATTATCATTGGGATGGTCTGCAAGCTGACGCCTCCTCCCAACAGTTCTCTGCCATCGATCGTGGTCACCTGCAGGGGGTTGCTTAAGGGGATAGTCTGTATCTGGTGTTCAGCCGCAAACTCCTTGCTCATGAAATTGCAGGAGCTGCCTGAGTCTAACAGCGCCTTTATTTTTAGGGGGTGTCCATTTTGCAACTCTAGCGACACTTCAATCACTAGAGCAGGTCGAGGAGCTTCTGGCACTGGCACTTGGGAAAGGGGCACTTTCACTGCTCTTTGGCCTGGCTGCAGTGCCCTGCTGGCAACCAGGCGTTGGCTTTTACCTGCTCCGTTTCTCCCTGCTCTTCCCCCTCAACAGTTCCCACCATCCCTTGCCATTCCTTCCTCTGGGGGCAGACTCTGGCAAAGTGGCCTGGCTGTTGGCAGAGATAGCATTTCCGGGGTCCCTTTCCCTCCTTCTTCGCCCCCTCACTGGGCTTTGAAACTGCGCGCGCGCGGGCTGTTCCGATTTCCATCGGCTCTGCCGGCGGGAAAGCTGGCTCAGGAATGTCTGGAATGCGTAACTCCTTCCAACGTTCCCCTCTCCCTTCCCGCCTCTCCAAGGCTCTTGCCTCCTGGCGCGCTCCAATGGTCAGCGCAGATTTGGTCAGCTGATCCATAGACACCGCCCTGGGGCTCCTGGCCAGCTCGTCTTTCACAGCTGAAGAAAGACCTTCTTCAAATAGCATCTGAATGGGTGCTGCCGATAAATCCCACCCCAATCTGTGAATCAGCATGGTAAATTCAGTCCAGTACTCACGGACAGATCTGCTTCCCTGCTTGCAAGCCATTAGCTGTCTGCGCACTCCCCCCTCCTCAATATCGCTGGAGAACATGATATCCATTGCACGAAAGAATTTCATAGCGTCCTTCAGGATATCGTTGTGCGTTGCCATCAGGGGTCGAACCCAGTCCCACGCCCCCTTCTCAAGATGCCCAATTACGAAAGCAACTCGGGATTCCTCATCAGGGAACTCATCAAACTGCACATTCAGGGCATATTGCATTTCAGTCCTGAAGGCATGGTAATCCTTGGGGTCCCCCCCAAACTTCTGCACTAATCCTGGTACCTTTCTGGGGAACTGAGTGGTTCTCCCCTTCTTGTCTGCATCTTGAGCCCTCCTCTCCTCGAGCCTCGCCGTCTGCAGCGCAAGTTGGACTTCCAATGCTCGGTATCTGTCTTCCAAGCTTGGACCAGCTCCACCCCCTGCGGCTCCGGCTCCTGCTGGGTCGCTCATGATGCCTTCTCCTGCACAGGCAGCGTACAGAGACTGTCGGACTGCTGTCAGGGGATGATTAGCTGCTTGTGCTTAAAATAGTGCCCCTTCAGAGTTTGTGCGACCCCACAAACCTCTGTGTGTGACAGAGCTCCTCAGACATGTCTGCTCTAGTCACTTGTAGAGTCCGACAGTGGCTGTCTGCGGAAGCGCTTCCAGCAAAGAAGTTCCTTAACGGAAACGCGTCTCCTGGACTCACGACGTGACAGCTTCCGGCGAAGCATAGGTCTCCCTGCAGTTGCTTCTGACACCTCCCCGCTATTTTCGCTCGAAGTGTCTCTCCCCCCTTTCTCTCCCCTTCTGCTTCCTGCCTGGGCTGCTGCATCTCTCTCAGCATTACTGAGATCCTCCTCCAGAGACCCCGCGCTCCCCCTACTGGTCCCTGCTTTAGCTGTTGACTCTCTCCCAGTCTCTGGGACCCCTACCACTTCCCTTTCCTCCGATGTCAGTTCCCTGACAACCTCATATAGTCCTCCCTCTCATATTTTTTTTAACATTAACCCATGAATGATCCAAAATAAACACAGCATTCCAGTGTTGAAGAAGCATTTGTATTGGTGCTGCTGTTTATCAGGTCTCACATTTTGGCTGCAATCCTCTGAGCACATTTCCCCAGGAGAAAGACCCTCGCTGGGACTTCCTTCTGAGTAAACATGCATGGGATTTGGCCACATCACTATCTGACCCTCTCACCACAGTAACCTCAGGATGCAGACTTAGGTCGCAACCACACCATGACTTATATCACTTTAACAGCCATGGTTTCCCCCAAGGAATCCTGGGAAGTGTAGTTTCCTTGCCACAGAGCTAACATGCCCAGCAGTCTTAGCAAACACAGACCCCATGATTCTTTGGGGGGAAACCACGACTATTAAAGTGATATGAATACTTGAGGGCCTTCAATGGGTGGTGTGGCTATTACCCTAGACTAGACATGCCTCTAGCTTTACAGGGTACAATCCTCTATTGAGAAGGCCATGTGGTCCAAGTCAAAAAATATTTTAAAAACCCTAAGAAAGGGAGATCAGGAGAGACCTTGGAGTTGACCATCAACAGGTCACAACACCCGGGCAGCAGACTAAGCAGGCAAGTAGGTCACAAGGCCACAGCCTCCCCCATTATGGTAAGATGTACAGTGGTACCTCAGGTTACAGGCGCTTTAGGTTACAGACGCTTCAGGTTACAGACTTCGCTAACTCAGAAATAGTACCTTGGGTTAAGAACTTTGCTTCAGGATGAGAACATAAATCGTGCTCCAGCGGCGTGGCAGCAGCAGGAGACCCCATTAGCTAAAGTGGTGCTTCAGGTTAAGAACAGTTCCAGGTTAAGAACGGACCTCCAGAAAGAATTAAGTTCTTAACCCGAGGTACCACTGTACAGCATTAAATTATTGCAATCCTAAATGTGCATCTATCCATATAAATTAGCAGTTTCTTTTTTCTTTGTCTTCTTTTGCCCTCTGCTTTCGTGATCCATTTCATAGGGGGTTTCTGTCGTGTCCAGGGGGTTCATGATGTCTAAGTGGGGGGGGGGTGTTGATTTTGTTTGCATTTTAATGAAACACAGCCTAATTCACACCTCTCCAACGAACATGCAGACTGAAACATGAATAGCTACTGAAATTCACCCGTCTCCAAATTTTGCAATGCAGTTCTCCAACTGGTCAATATGCACAAAAGCACATAAGCTAGGGGGACGTTTGCTCAAAACTGTATTTTTCGTGAAAGTAGCATAAAAATCATAGCAGAGGAAACTGCTTTCAACAATATCTAGGGTATTAGTTAAAATGACCCATGAAAAGGTGTTTATTAAGAGAAAATTGCACTAAAATGCTGGTGAATTTTCATGAGGATTTAACCAAAACAAAAAAGCAAAAATGCAAATTGCTGCAGCAATACAGAGAACTGAATTTTAGACTGGAAGAAAATGAGAAACTGAGAGAAGCCAAAACTGAGAGAGCTGCACAGCCTTGTGCATAAGTGGCTGTGCTAGATAGGTCACTCTGGAGCTGTGTGCTCTGCACATCTGCAATTACATGAACCTAAGAAAAGCCTAGGGACACGGGTGGCACTGTGGGTTAAACCACAGAGCCTAGGACTTGCTGATCAGAAGGTCGGTGGTTCGAATCCCCGCGACGGGGTGAGCTCCCGTTGCTCAGTCCCAGCTCCTGCCAACCTAGCAGTTCGAAAGCATGTCAAAGTGCAAGTAGATAAATAGGTACCGCTCTGGCGGGAAGGTAAACGGCGTTTCCGTGTGCTGCTCTGGTTCGCCAGAAGCGGCTTAGTCATGCTGGCCACATGACCCGGAAACTGTATGCCGGCTCCCTCAGCCAATAAAGTGAGATGAGCGCTGCAACCCCAGAGTCGGTCACAACTGGACCTTTTCAGGGGTCCCTTTACCTTTACCTTTAAGAAAAGCCTGGCTGTTGGTTCAGGCCGAAGACCCATCTAGTTCAGCATCCTCAAACCAGATGTCCCATTGAGAAGCCTGTAGGCAGGAGCTGACTATTACAATGTTCTCCCCACTTGTGATTCTCAGCAATGGTTATCCAGAGGCAGACTGCCTCCAACAGCCATCTTCAGCGCAACTTTAAAGATCTCCACTTCCAGATTCATGCTGAAATTTGCTCACAAACAGGCAGAAGCCAGCCAATCGGCTAGTGCCTCAAATTCTCTCTGTGTGTATACAGTGGTACCTCGGGATAAATACGCTTCAGGTTACATACATTTCAGGTTACAGACTCCGCTAACCCAGAAATAGTACCTCGGCTTAAGAACTTTGCTTCAGGATGAGAACAGAAATCGTGCTTGGGCGGTGCGGCGGCAGCAGGAGGCCCCATTAGCTAAAGTGGTGCTTCAGGTTAAGAACATTTTCAGGTTAAGAACGGACCTCCAGAACGAATTAAGTACTTAACCCGAGGTACCACTGTATATAAAAAAACCTCATCAGTAAGTTACACTGCTATGAAATATTGTAGTTACACAGAGACAGAGAGTTCTTGCTGGGTCTTACACAGTTCTTTTGTGGAGCATACTTCTGTATCTATAATAAATGGCCCTGGTCTTTGCCAGAGGCACAGACCCACAGAGTTTGGGGTGACCAGATAGGAGAGAGGACAGGCAACCCGCATCTTTAAATGGTTGTGCTGAAGAGGGCGTTTTCAGCAGGTGGAGCTACTCCAAGTCTCTATCCGCTATGCCACACTACTTCTCAGTTTGTGTGGTTTTAATAACAGCAGGGATTACAAAAATACCAGTACCAAACTCAGCATGCATTCTGCTCCCGTTCCCCTCGCACCACTTTCCTTCCTTCCTTCCCTCCATTGCCTTCCTGACCGCCAGTATCAAATTTTAGATTGTGAGGTCATTGGGAAAGAGTGCTGTTTTGCTGTAAAGCACATCATATGGGCAGCAACTACGACGGCAAGGTTATTGATTGCCAAAAATTGGAAAAGCAGCAGCGTCCAAGCTAAAACAGACTGGTTATCTAAAATGATGGAATACTTCCATATTGCTGAACTAACAGGGAGGATAAGAGAAGATACGGTACAAAAAGTGAATAAGGAGTGGGCTATCTTTAAGGAATACATCAAAAATTATGTGGAAAAAGTAGAATTTCTGACAGATATTGAGTAAATCCAGAAAATGATTAGAGTGAAAGGAGAGTAAAGTTAAGAAAGAAGAAGAGATTAAAGAAATAATGAAATGCGTTTAAGCTTGTTGGAAAAATAAAGTAGCGTAACAAGAACGGCTGGAAGTCAAGTCACTTGGTGGGTGTCTGTGTGGGGTAGGTGTGTAGGTATGTTGATATGTATAGTATAGGTAGGTATTATATAGAGTAATTTAGCTAAGTTTTATGTTATGAAAATAAGGTAGTGTGTTGTGTACGTGTATTGTGTAAATGTATATGTATGTGTTTTATATGTTAATAAAATAAAAAAATATTTTTATTTTTTAAAAAAAGTTTTGCTCAGAGCTGACCCATGGAAATTAATGGACCTATGTTAGTCATATTCATTTCAATGGGCCGACTCTTTAACCAAGGACTCCCATTGGTTAAAACAAACACCTTTCTTGGTCACCTGCATACCAGGATGAATGTTGCTTGTCATATAACAACCTCACAAACAAATCGGAATGAATTATACTGGCTGTTGTTGTTGCTGTTTTATTACCCACCCTTCACCCTAAAGTCCCAGGGCGGGTTGCAGCAATTTAAAACACAGCAATAAAAATAGGTGTTTTTTTTAAAAAAAAAAAACTTCCAATCACAATCACAAAAAAATACATAATTAAAGAAAACAAGAATAGCTAATAAAAGTAACAGAAGTTCATAAATTCCTTATATGATATTTAGATTTCCAATATTTCAGCATTATAAATATTCAAGGCCATTTTCTTAAAAGACATTGCTTTCCCCATGCCATGGGATGCATCCAGTCAGACACCCTCACAAAGTGTTTTAAAGACTAACTAAATAATAATAATAATATATAATGGTTTCCCCAGCCACTCTGGGTGGCTTCCAACAAAGATTAAGAATACATTAAAATGTCACACATTAAAAACTTCCCTAAAGTCTCATGGTGTAAAGGGATACCACATCCCCATTTTTGCAAACCTCTTTGAGGGAGTTGTTATTTTTCTACAATCAAGCGGTGAATATATGTTATGGAAAAAATCACAAAATGCATGCTAGGTTTAAGCCAATAAAGAGCATGCCTTGTATCACCACGATACAGGCTTTATGCTAAAGAAACCCCAAGGTGAATGACTATGGTCCTACAACATCCCTCCAAACAAATCAGAACGGATAAAGAGCCAGCCTTGTATAACCTGCATGCAAGCTTTGTGCAAAGTAGATCAGGATGAACGCTCCAGAAACAGGAGCTCTTTGAGCTTTCTGCTTTTAAAGTCACATTGCAGGCCCAGTTTAGACCAAACGGCAAACAAAAAAGCCTCAAACGACAATCACAAATTACTTCAACACTATGTTCCACGGTAGCACCCTCCCCTTTGCCATTTAAGAGGGGCCCCCCATGAGATAACTGACAAATGCAATCTCATGCCATGCCATGAGTGAAGAGCAGATGAGCCACAGTTAAGGTTGAGGATCTCCTAGAGAAACAGACACATGTTCTAGTGACTGTTCCCAATACTTGCGCCAGATCAGTCCAACTTTTAAGCAGTGCTTGCCTTCCAAAACTGCTGAGCTCCCTTCCTCCCCTACCTTGGCTGCATCACCCAGGAGAACCACCGTGATCCTCGACCCTTTGCAGGAGCCGTCCAACAATCCCAAGAGACACTTCTGGCTCCCTAGCGCCATCCTTTTAAACACCCCAAATGACGCGCCGACCAGAGGGGAAACTGCACCGTTCGTTTCATCGCCAGGTGATTTGTCTTAAGACGAAGGGCAGGAAAAACAACAAACAGCCCAAGAGGTCCTGGGAATTCGGGTCCATTGGGGGGGGCGCCTGGAGGATCCGGCATCAGTTCCCATGTTGCTCCTCCACATGCTTCCCCAGTTTCCCAAACTCACAAGGAATGAAACAATGCAAAGTTCCCTGGCTCGTGAAAAGCAGCCTTGCTTAAAAAATAATCAATCTACTACTTACTTAGCCTTTGAAGTGAGGCTTGTTCCGTGAACCGATGGGAGGGGGCAAAGAAAAAAAATCAGCAATGGTTTTTCTTTAGTTAATTGCATCTTTAAAAGTCTTTTTTGCCAAATATTCACCTTGCAGGCTGGGTAATATCTTATGAAGCAAAGGCGGAGAGAGGGGTGGGGTGGAGGACAAAGGTATAAGATGAGTTGCCTTGATGAAGCCTTGGAAAGGGGAGATTTATTCCCACCAAGTGCATTTAAGTGTCTTATCTCAGCCTTGGCTATGCAAGAGAACACTGGTGAAAATCTTTGCCTGGTACTGTTTCACAGGCCAGGAATTTTGCATTGAATAATTTTTAACTTCTACTGTCTAGCAGAGGGAGAAAACAGGGCTCTCAGGGTACTATTGGCTTAGAGAGTTTCTGCAAAAAAAGGGAGAAAGAGGGAAAAGTGTGTGTGTGTGTGTGTGTGTGTGTGTGTGTGTGTGTGTGTGTGATTAGAAAATAGGGGGTTTTTTTAAACCAAAGAGTATAAAGAAGCACACCTACATACCCACATGGAAAAGAAGTGATTGCCAAAATATTCATTTGATGGGGAAATATGTTTGAGATGTTAGGACACAAGGCTTTAAGGAAGTCTAAGTTGTACTGTAGGGACGCGGGTGGCGGGTGGCGCTGTGGGTTAAACCACAGAGCCTAGGACTTGCCGATCAGAAGGTCGGCAGTTCGAATCCCCATGACGGGGTGAGCTCCCGTTGCTCGGTCCCTGCTCCTGCCAACCTAGCAGCTCAAAAGCACGTCAAAGTGCAAGCAGATAAATAGGTACCGCTGCAGCGGGAAGGTAAACGGTGTTTCCATGCACTGCTCTGGTTCGTCAGAAGCGACTTAGTCATGCTGGCCACATGACCCGGAAGCTGTACGCCGGCTCCCTCGGCCAGTAAAGCGAGATGAGCACCGCAACCCCAGAGTCAGTCAGACTGGATCTAATGGTCAGGGGTCCCTTTACCTTTACCTAAGTTGTACTGTGTTATAACAGCCATCAATAGCCAGGGATGAGTTAAGAGCTTTGATGCAAAAAGGGGGAGCTTTGGGGAGCCCGAAGTGTTCTCCAACCCCTCAAAAGAACATTGCCATCTAGACACTGTCCATCTAGAATAGGTGTGGGGGACCTTTGGCCCTCCACGTTGCTGAACTACAACTACCATCACTCCTGGCCATTGGGAGTTGCAGTGGCTGATGGGAGTAATAGCCTAGCAACATTGGAGGGTCATAATATCCCCACACCTGATGTAGGAAGTGATTTTGGTGCATTTTTAAAAGAGAGGGGTTCCATTTCATACTGGTGACATGATACACCAGTAGCCAGATTAATGCTGTTTCAGGGTGCACAGGGCAGAAATTCCCTTCAGTTCACATTTCCAGGTGGAGCTAGCTAATCTGCACCTTTTGAAACAATAAGTGAACCAAAACATAGCCATCCCTTGAAACTGGCACCTCTCCAGAATTTGCAATGTCGATGGCCCCTAGCATCTCCAGCCTGGATATTCTGGATATTCACCACCATCCAGTGTAGACAAGAAGTAGCGAATCTTTTCCAGACACATCTGGGGAACCATCCAGGGGACACATAATGGAGGCAGGGTGGGACCACAAGCCAAAGTGGGTGGAGCAATGAGTTTAAATTTCACCCTTCACACAGTATGCTAGTTTCTAGACACACTCACCCACCCTCTCTATTTTTCATCCAAGCAAGCCAGTCATTATCACAGTTTGAGGACCCATCCCAACCAGGCCAAAATCGGAACGGTCTGGTGTAGGGTCTGGGTATGGCCTGGGGAGAGTCCTGAGGAGCAGAAAGAGTCACCTGGGGATGCTGCAATGGACCCCAAGGCCAGAGGACCCCCAATGCTGAGAGAGATGGACCTTGGTCCATCATAGCACAAAGGGAGCTTTCTACATTCTGATGAAAACTTTGTGTTCACAGGCACTGAATGCCAATGCATTGTAGGGCTTGGGTACTGAGCATGGCAAGCAGGGGCCTCAACTCAATTCCACGCCCCATGAAGCTCACTGGATGAGCTTCAGCCAGTCACTATCTCTGAGCGTAACCTTCCTCGCAAGGCCATTGTGAGGATAAAGTGGGTAGAAGGACCATAGATGCTGTCTTGAGCTACGCATGAGTGGGTTGGTGTGCAAGCAACAAGGAAGGGCTGTGGCCATCACTCACGTCTTGTGGACTTCCCAGATGCATCGGGCTGGCCACTGATAGAAAGAGGATACTGGCCTGCAGTAGACCACTCAGTTTGGGTTGGGTTGTGTTAATTGTGTTAATTAAGTTGTGTCAGCAATTGCGTATAGTATATAAAGAGCAGCACCTAGCTCTCTCAGTACCCTGGTGGTTGGGTCGGTAGATGGGTCATGCTTATTGATATATTTAGTGTAAAAGGAGTTTTTGGTTTTGTTATTAAAACCTTGCTACAGTTATTTTATGTTCCTTGTAATGTGTGGTCTCCCCAGCAAGCTCTCTGCAGTGCAACTAATCTGCAAATAGCCAACAGTTCCTACATTCCTACATTTCCAGAATAGTGATAGAGGCTGACTTTTCCAGCACCTCCCTTTAGTGTCTCCTCTCATAATCCCTGAACAAAATGCAACTATTTACATTCAAAACAAGCTTTGGAAAGGGTTGGGATGCCCAGTTTTGCAATATCTCTGACAATCCAAAGACTATTCTCAGGTGGGCCCTGAGGCAACGCCCTGGGACGTTCTACTTCCTTGAGGTCACAGTGGAGCTGGCTTTGCTCCCACATGGAAAGCTTAAGGCCTTACGTTGAAAGCAAGGGCTTCAGCAGTGACAATGCAAGCTCTGTTTACTTGTTTCTCTACGGGGGCATTGTGGATATAACATTGTTCAGGCAATTAGCAAAAATCCAGAAATGAGGGCTCTTGCTTATTCCAAGAACCCACATGCATTAATGTACACAGGTTAATGCAGATCTCCCCCTTTGCCATCACCCACCTATGGCAAGAGCCCATCTCTCCTCACTAAACATATTGGCATTATTTAATCCTCAACAAACAAGCTTCCCGAACTGCTAGTTCCTGTCGTCTGTTAGAATTTGCATCAGATGAAAATTCATGCTTGGCAGAGGGGGAAGAGAGCCATCCTGTTTGGCTGGTAGATCAACATTGTTAGTTAAAGACGGAGGGGGAAAGATGAGGAAACTTAGCAAAAAAACAAAAAAACAAGACCCATGGTGGCTGACCTGGTTTTGGGTAAAAAATGAATCATACTAGTTTATTTGATTGGATTTGCAGCTCCATCCACCCCCAGGTCCCACTCAGAAGTGTAGCTAACAGAGGGGGAATGGGGTCGGCAGCTTCAGTGAACTAAGAACATAGGAATGTAAGAAGAGTCCAGCAACTGGATTAGGCAAAGGAGCGCCCATCATAGTCCAACATTCTGTTCTCATGGTGGCGATCCTGATACCCAGATCTCACAGTGACTAAACAGGTGGTCTGAGAAGCCCACAAACATGGCATAAAGGCAGGAGCCCCTCTCCAACTCTGAAGCTGGAACAGGCCCCTCTCATACAATGTGCAAAGAGATCTACAGGTATTCCCAATGAACAAGGCTTCTAGAATAGCCCCTTGGCTTCTCCATTAATGGCCTGGTCATGTCTTGCCAAGGGAGAACATCATCATATTGCCCAACATGGCAGAATGATTCACAACATTACTATCTTCCAGTCTAACCTACAGGGATGAAGCCACACTGAATCAGATGAGAAGTTGTGGGACATAGAAAATTGCTGTTGAAATGATTCATCTCTGCAATATTGTTCTGGATGCCTGTGGGCTGTGCACGAGCTATTAAGTCTACCCATGTCCTACCGCTGCGGAGCTGTATCAGATCATAGCCGGGGAAAGTATCAGAGGGTGTGAAAGTTATAAACGGTGTCTGGAGGACCTGGGATATTTCAGTAGAGATGAGGAGAGTCCTCCATCACACGCTCACTCCCCCTCCAGAAACACCAGCCAGGAAAGGGCTCTCTCAAAGAAAAGAAAAGGGTAGTTGTGACTAAGGATGTCAGAAATGAAGCAGGAAAAGAAATGTGAGTAGAAATTCCCACTATTCGCACGCTTGTCAGAGGTTGGGAGCGGAAACCAGGCAAACCATCACAAGCAGGATTTGCTGTTGCTTGTTGCTGCAAATATTACATCAATAATTATGTCTCTTATTAAGTTGCTTTTGACATTTCCCTCCCATTTGAATTAATTATGTAATTAGGTAAGTTTCATCCATAGCAGATAGTGAGGCAAATAATGTAGGTCAGGGGTCAGCAAACTTTTTCAGCAGGGGGCCGGTCCACTGTCCCTCAGACCTTGTGGGGGGCCGGACTATATTTTGGGAGGGAAATTAAACAAATTCCTATGCCCCACAAATAACCCAGAGATGCATTTTAAATAAAAGCACACATTCTACTCATGTAAAAACAAGCTGATTCCTGGACCATCCGCAGGCCAGATTTAGAAGGTGATTGGGCCAGATCTGACCCCCGGGCCTTAGTTTGCCTACCCATGATGTAGGTGTTAGCTGAAGCCAAACTGCATCAGAAGGGAAACAGCACTGATTGAGGCAAACCCATGGCAGGATGGAAATAAATTCTCAAGACAGATAAAAGGAAGTCCTTCATGTATCACAAGCACGTCCAACAGGTAGATAACTGGATGTCTGTGGTAGATCACTGGTTCCCCCCAAAGAAGCTCAACATTCTAGCCCTGCAGCCCATAAAAACTGTGCTGTCCTCCTCCCTAAAAAAAGCTCAACCACTGCCAGTTCTTAACTCTGTGAGTAGATCGCAGTTTCTTGGGAGTTGGCCACCCCTGATGTAGCGCCTAGTTGAATTTGCTTGCACAGGAGGCAGAGATGGCCACTGACTTGGATGGCTTTAAAGGAGGATGAGACAAATTCATGGAGGAGAAAGCTATCAGGGGCTATTAGCCATGACAGCTATGACTTGCTTCCACAAACAGTCAGTAATGATTCTGAATAGCAGTTGCTGAAAACTGCAGCAGGAGAGAGTGCCCTTCTGCTCAGGAGTTCTGCTTGAGGGTTTCCCACAGACACCCGGCTGGCCATTGTGAGAACAGGATACTGGTCTAGACGCTTGAGCCAGCAGAGCTCCTCTTATGTTTTTATCTTTGTACAGTTGGCTTTTTATACACATTCACACCCACCCCTCTCTGTCCTCCATGCAGTCAAGCAAGAGACATTATCAGAGGATGCTGGACTAAAGTGGTCATTGGTCTGATCCTGCAGGTTCATCTTATGACTGCTGCCCTCTTTCAACCCTAGCTGTGACATCAGCGGTCAAAAGATGAAATGTTTCATTCTGCCCCCCCCCACGTGCACCTCTGGAAACCCCAAGTGCTAGAATACCCATGCTGTAGATTTTAGACACACACACACCCCGCCATTTGGGGAGCATTTTGCTAGGAATAACTATTATTCGCTCGCTAGAAAGATCAAAGGAAGAGCTCCAGATCATTGTGCTAGAGAAAGAGGCATTTTCTTTTCTTCTTGCTCTTTGACTCTTGAAAAGTGTTTGGCTTCCCATAAAACGAAGCAGACAAACAGAAGTTGATTATGTGTTTAGCACTGCTATTGTCACATTCCAATAACACAATGCAGACCCTTTTCTCTATTTTTTAATGTACAGGGTGAAATGCTCAAAGTAGGGGAAGCACAGAGTGCAATCAGAGAGTGGCTATTTTTTTTCAAAGCTGCATGGTGGGAGTTTCCATCCCCTAGTGGGGGGAAAGTGAAAATTCAGCAGAAGGCAAGTGTTTCTTGGGGAGAGAAAGGTGGGTTAGGAGATTCCTTAGCATCGCACCTTCCAAATTAGACACAAAAGTACCTCTGGACCCAGTTAGGTATTGCAAAGCAGACCTATTTACATTAAGATTACCAGATTATTATTTTTTTCAAAGAATCAGTGACACTTTTTTTCTTTTGAAAAGAGAAAAAAAAGTTATTTTTTAAAAAGTTTTTTTTTTAAAGTAACATTTTCTCTTCTGTGGTCTCCTCTGTCACACGGCCTTCCTCTGGGCCCCAGCCTGCTCTCTTGGAGTGCTATCCACCGTGGAGTAGGCTCGGGTCGGTCCTCGGCTCAGCCGCATGTCCTTGCCCTCCTGGTGCTCTCCTATCCTCCTCAGCGGCAGCGGCACAGCAAGTTTGGAGCTGCCCTCTTTTTTCTCCTTCCTCTTTCTCTCTCTTCCTTCTCCTTCTCCCTGCGTCGGCTCTGGGGTTTTCCTGGCCCTGGAGCGCTGCTGGGCAGTTGGCCAGGTGGCCAGGCACTCTCACTCCTGGCTCGATTTGGGTCGCAGGGGTGGTCAGCGGTTCCCCCAGTTGATCTGCCAGGTGTCCCCGGTTCCCCCTCAGCAGTGGCGGTGGCAGCAGCAGTCTCAGCAGCCCAGAGCCAGCCTGGTAGCACAGTTGGTTCTGGCAGTCTTCAGGAGCTGCTCACTGCCGTGGCGCCCGCCATTTTGCCTTGCCAGAAGTCTCCATATTATGTGTCTTGTGCCGTTGAACCAATCACGCAACATTCATTCCCTACTAATAAATCTACAACACTTAAAATACAAATCCGGGGACATTCCAGGGATGGATTTTGTCCAGGGACAGATTTGTAAATCCGGGGACTGTCCCCGGGAAATGGGGACGTCTGGTAACCATAATGTACATAAATGAGTCTCAGTTAGTCATGTCCATTCATTTCAATGTGTCTACTTAGATTAGGACTAGCATTGGCTACCGCCTAAGAATGGCCTTCTGCCAGATCTGGGATTTGGAGTTGCAATATGCCCCAGTGAAAGCCACTACTGCACAGTGGGTAAGAGTGTCGGACTAGGACCTGGGAGACCAGAGTTGAAATCCACACTCAGGCATGCAAAGCCCACTGGGTCACCTCGCACCAGTCTCTCAGCCTAACCTACCTCACAGAGATGTTTAGAAGATTGAGTGGAGGGGCAGGAGAAGCATGTACAGCACCAAGAGGTCCTTGTAGGAAAGATGGGATACAAAAGGAAGAAATGAATGAATGAGGACACCACCACCCATGTTCCGTGGATTCAGGCCATTACTGAAGCGAGACAATAATCCAACACATCAAGTGCCACACCAGCAGATGTAATGGATTGTTGTGTGTCATCAGTATATTTTATATTACATGGGTCAATATTAGCAGCATCTCACAATCCAGTTTCCTAGGGCAGAGGTTTTCAACCTTTTCGAGTCCATGGCTCCCTTAACCAACTACATTCTTCCTGCGGCAACGCTGTGGGGCTCAGGACCCCAGTTATGTCACCCCTTGCCTGCAGAGCTGGCAGCCCCTCACCCCTTTTCAAACACCCTCCCTTGTGCAGTGTTGCCTCAGCCTCCTCTCCTTGAGAGTCCTCTGGGCAGCCGCTGCTGCTGCCCCTGGTCTCTGAGCTGCCCCAAAGAGAGATGCCTCCTCACACTGCCCCACAGGGGCCTGGGACCTATCTGTCCAGTCGTAAAAGCAAGGACTAGTGGACTGGGTGGCTGGGCTCCTTCACCCACTTGCTTGCTTACTCCAAGGCCGCCTCAGCTCCTGGCAACCAGCACCCCCTGGCCAGCCCCAGAGGCACCATTCACCTGGGGAGCTTGTAGCCAGGGCTGCTGCAAGAAACAGCTATATAAGCCTTTGGGAGGCAGGAGGAGGGAGGGAAGGAAAGAGGGACAGAGGCCTGTGTTGCCCGCAGCACCCCTGAACATCATTCAAGGCACCCCCGGGTGTCATGGAACACTGGTTGAAAACCACTGTCCTAGGGCCTGAATGAGAACTAGTGGAGCTAGTAAATTCCCTTAAGGATTACACTATAACCACATCCTATATCAGTGGTGGTGCACCTATGGCATGCGTGCTAGAGGGGGCACTCAGAGCCCTCTCTGTGGGCGTGCATGCCATCGCCCCAGCACAGGGCTGGCAGAAGGTGAGGGCAGCGTGTTGAGTCCTCGACTCAACTTGTGTCCGAGTAGAAGCGCCTCGGATGAGGCGTCGGGGTGTGTGTGTGTGTGTGTGTGCAAAACGGAGCCACAACCTCCATGGCACATGTTTTCCCTTGGGGAGCCTCCGCTGTGGGTGGGGAGGGCACAGCGCTATGCACACGCTCAGAAGCGCGCTGCCGCCTTGGTGGGCCGCTGAGAGTTCTGAGCAGCCGCCTTCCTCCTGCTGCTGCTGCGAAGTTGAGGCTTTACACACCCTCCAGCCAGGGCCAATGGGAGTGGAGTCAGAAGTGGAGTGGAGGCTTCGCGTGCCCCAGCTGAGCTGCCCAATCTCACTCCTACTTGCATGCAAGCATTTCCAGGTTTGAAGTGTTCGGGTTCCAAGTAGTTTGAAAACCGAGGTAACACTGTATTGCTCCACATGGATGCGCCAACCTCCCCTTCTAAACTAAAACCTCAGTATTTAGGTCAAATTGCCGTGTTGGCACTTTGCAATAAATAAGTGGGTTTTGGGTTGCAGTTTGGGCACTCGGTCTCTAAAAGGTTCGCCATCACTGTCCCATATTGTTATTATTATTTCTTAGAATTCCTGGGCAGCAGTGAGTACAAGGCTGGTGGTGTTTTATAACCCCTAATGCCCACATGTTGGGCTTATCTTGCTTCTGATAAGATAGAAGACAGTGAGAAAATATCGTTAAATGTAGAGATTGACGTGTGTGCCATTAACGAATCTGCCCTTCATAGGACGGTTAGCAAATAGAGGAAGCCATAATGAGCTGGCAACTGAGATCTGTGACCTTTGGCCTTTCTTGGTCCCAACTGTTAAAGACTTCTTTTTTTTAAGGAAAAAATCTATTTTATTTTTGCAGTGCATCTATATGTGCTGAACTAGCCTTGTGGCTGGTGTGATGTACATGAGGGATTGTTAACACTTTTGAATTGATGACAAAGTGCTGTCAGAATCAACCAAGACTTGAAAAAGTCTTTCTGGATTAGACCAGAAAGTTTCAATTTTTGCCCTCCTTAAAAGTAGCTCTGGGGCAAAGGAGCCCCAGGCTCAAGCAGGCTCCTCCCCTGTCTTGTCGGGCACTATCTTCTGCTCCAATCAGGGATCAGTAGGCTATTAGTCCCACCCCCTGATCACTAGGCACCACCCCTTGGCTCCCAGGCTCCACCCCCAACTGCTCAAGGTCTGAGCTTCAGGATTGCTAGCCCTCTTAACCACATGCAGTTGGAGACTGGCCTCCCTGGTGCTGAGCTCATACCCTCCAACATTTCTCTGATGAAAATAGGGACATCCTAAGGAAAAACGGGACATCCCGGGATCAAAGCAGAAACTGGGACAGCTTTGCTAAATCAGGGACATCCCTGGAAAATAGGGACACTTGGAGGGTCTGTGAGCTCTTCACAGGAAGCAGTGCTGTCTGCTTCAGTTGCTAGTGCATTGGCATCTTTAGACAGCCCAGATATTCTCCTTAATATACACTAGCTATTAGGGAGAAGCTGGAACTGTCAATTTTCCTCAGAGCTTGTTCTTTGTTTTATCCTCAAAGCAACACTGTGAGGTGGAGTTAAAAAATAAATAAATACATGCATTTTTATCCCACTCTGCTTTAAAAGGCAGTGGGCTTCTAGAGTGGTTGATGTATGATGGAGAAAAAAGAAACCAGTCTGTGCCTGCAAACTTACCGATGTAAGACACTAAAGGAAAAGGTGGTGAGGAGGAAAGAGGAAAATGAGGAAAAGGGACATTAGAAACCTGCATGATCTATCTAAAGGAAAAAGAAAGTCTTCCGCTGTCTTAATCCACTGAAACGGACTGCCAAATAAGATATTAGGGCACTGAACTGTCTTTAGAAACTTGTGGGAAAGTTACATGGTTGAAGTTTTGCTTGATACAAAGTTTTGGGACTCTATTGTTACAGTATACTGGAGTGTGTTGAAAGAGTATCTACAGGAAAAAAGTGTTGCAGTTTATATATTCAAGCCTCCTGATATACTTGTTTTTAACTTCTTTGTTTCCCTCACTTGGACATTTTGTTTTGCTCCCCCTAGAGGGCTGAAAGTACTAGTTGCAACGGCTTAAGACAGTGGGATTTTCCATCAGGGAATTGTTTTTGTGGGAACGTCCTTGGGACATGAGTGGCCCGGCAGAAGAGATAACTACCAGAGCTAAAGCTAAACAGCAACAACTGCAACAAAAGAAAAGAGGCTCAATTTCAAGTCTAACTCCTACAGGAGCAGCTGGGCAAGAAAAAGTGACAGCTGCCTCCATGGAGTCAGTGACACAGGCATTACTTAAGATAAACCAATCTTTGGAGACTTTGACAAAGCAGAGCACAGAAAACTCACAAAAATTAACAGAACTAACAGTGAGATTGGACTTGAACACGAAAAGCGTGACATCCAATACAGAATCTATAAACAAGTTGGTTGAAGAAAACTCGGCAACATGTAAAATTGCAGAGGACGCTAGAAAAATTGCTGGAGAGACACAGGAGAAGTTAGAACCGATTGCTAAGAAGGTATATGAGCATGATGCGACCCTGTCTTTGATGGAATTACAGAGAAAGGAGAGAAATCTGAAATTGAGATTAATTCCTGAGAGTGAAAGGGACAGCCTCGTGGAGTTCCTAACACAAGCATTTGCTGATTTTTGGCAGGAGGATTTGGAGGAGGAAGAATTTAAGATAACAACAGCATTTAGATTGGGCAGGAGACAGAACAGAAAGACCCCGAGGGATTGTCTGATTACTCTCAGATCCACGGAAGAAAGAGACAAAATATTAAAACTACATTACCAAAAGGCCTTGGAAATTGAAAATTCACCTATACAAATTTTTAAAGACATCCCTAAATATATCTTGGAGGTGAGAACCTTCTATAAGGATTTGGTCTACCTGCTGAAGAAGAACAACATCCTCTTTAGATGGGAGTTTCCACAAGGACTGTCCTTTAACTACAAGGGAAAGAAGGTGAAAATAAAGACAATCCAAGATAAAGAGAAGTTCCTGGAGAGAAACAACGAGGACTTACAGAAGGGAACGGTGGACCCAATTCTAGAACAAAGGAGAGCGTTAGATATTTTGAACCTATCGTTTGGACTTAAACCATCGCCATCAGAGGAAGAGCAACAACTTGGAGCAGTAGGAGGAGTAACGGAGAAATAATAAGATGGCCCTGCAATTCCTTAGTTGGAATTGCAATGGGCTGAACATGCCTTTGAAGAGACGACAGGTGTTTCATATTTTGAAAAAAGAACAACTGGACTTGATTTGCCTACAAGAAACTCATGTAACCAGGGCACACAGGAAACTACTTATAAATAAAAGATTAGGACAAGAATTCATCTCATCGGACAAAGTCAAGAAAAGAGGAGTTGTGATTTATGTAAAAGAGAAATGGACCCCAAAAATGATGTTTAAAGATGAACAAGGAAGATACCTGGCAGTTGAAACAAGTACAAGGAGAAAAACTTTTAATAGTTGGAGTTTATGCACCAAATGAAGGCAAGGCGGAATTCTTTAAGAAACTTCACGAAACTCTGATGGACTATTTGAATTACAATGTAATAATTATGGGAGATATGAATGGTGTGGTTTCTACAAATATGGACAAGGCACAAAGACTGACAATCTCCAAGGAAGGGAGACTTCCGAAGACCTTCTTTGAAATGACTGAAAGTATGGATTTAATAGACATATGGAGAACGAGGAACCCTCTCTCGAGAGAGGGAACTTTTTTCTCTCAAGCAATGATGACCTGGACCAGAATCGATCAAATTTGGATTACTAGTGGGATGGCTCCAAAGATTAAGAAAATAGAAATCTGCCCAAAGACCTGCTCCGACCATAACGCCGTGAAGATGGAAATGAAACCTACAACTGGTCAATTTAGATGGAGGATGAATGACACCCTGTTTCGAGATGAGGAGATCCACAGAAAGGCCCAAAAAACCTTAAAGGACTACTTTGAAATAAATCTAAAGGCTGATGTGGAAAAAAGTGTGATCTGGGACGCAAGTAAAGCCGTGATGCGAGGATTTTTGATTCAACAAAATTCAATAAAAAAGAGAAAGCAGAATGAGAAGAAGGAAAAGATATTGGAAAAGATAAAAGAAGGAGAGAAAAAATTAAGATCAAAACCAAAGTCCCAGGAGATCCTGAGAGAGATTAAGTTATACCAAACACAATATATGGAATTGATGAATCAAGAGATTGAGTGGAAGATAAAGCAAATGAGACAGAAGACATTCGAATCTGCAGATAAATGCGGTAAGCTTCTGGCTTGGCAATTGAAGAAAAAACTAAAGTTTTGGGGAAAAATTTAACAGTTATGGAGAGGGAGAAATTCCAGAATGAAACAGGCTTGACAGTGGTTAAGAAGGTGAAATACCTAGGGGTTTATTTGACATCTAAAAATCTGAATCTCTATAAAGATAATTATGAAAAATGCTGGTCAGAAATTAAAAAAGATCTAGAAATATGGTCAAATTTGAAACTGTCAATGTTAGGCCGAATTGCAGTTATTAAAATGAATGTATTGCCTAGAATGTTATTTTTGTTTCAAACTTTGCAGATTCTTGACAAGATGGACTGTTTCAAGAGGTGGCAGAAAGACATTTCGAAATTTGTCTGGCAGGGCAAAAAGCCCAGAATAAAATTTAAAATACTAACTGATGCAAAAGAAAGAGGGGGGTTTGCCCTGCCGGACTTAAGGTTATATTACGAAGCTGCAACTTTCTGCTGGATGAAAGATTGGTTTTTACTAGAAAACGCTGATGTCCTAGATCTGGAAGGGTTTAACAATACATTTGGTTGGCATGCATATCTATGGTATGATAAAATTAAAGTGCATAGGGCCTTTAAAAATCATATTGTCAGAAAAGCATTGTTTAATGTTTGGACAAGATACAAAGACTTGTTGGAAAATAAAACCCCTAGATGGGTGTCACCTTTGGAGGCTAAGGCATTGAAAAAACTCAATATGGAGGCCGGATGGCCAAAGTATTGGGAAATCTTGGAACAAGAAGGAGATAAACTGAAGTTACAGAGTCATGAGAAATTGAAACCCAATGTACGAGATTGGCTCCATTATTGTCAAATAATGGAGGTATATAAACAAGACAGGAAAATTGGCTTTCAGGTGGAGAAATCAAAATTAGAAACTGAACTGTTAGAACCCAATACTAAGAATTTGTCAAGAATGTATGATTTGCTGCTGAAGTGGAATACACAGGATGAAACGGTTAAATCAGCAATGATTAAGTGGGCACAGGACATTGGTCATAACATTATGTTTGCTGACTGGGAATGGTTGTTGTCAGGGAACTGACATCGGAGGAAAGGGAAGTGGCAGGGCTCCCAGAGACTGGGAGAGAGTCAACAGCTAAAGCAGGGACCAGTAGGGGGAGCGCGGGGTCTCTGGAGGAGGATCTCAGTAATGCTGAGAGTGACGCAGCAGCCCAGGCAGGAAGCAGAAGGGGAGAGAAAGGGGTGAGAGCTAAGACCAGACCATGTCATTACAGAGGAGGCAGGTTTAGTCGTTGTCTGAGGACTATCCCTGCCTCCGGGTCTGGTCCTGACCGGATGGATACTAGAATCAGCAAGGGATACCCACATGACCTGAAGGTGCTGCTGTGCAATGCCAGGTCAATGATTCATAAGACCACTGCCATCCATGACTTGATCATGGATGGAGGATTTGACCTGGCATGTGTAACAGAGACTTGGCTGGATGAAGCAGATGGGCCTGTCCTTGCCGCTGCTTGTCCACCAGGTTTCTCTTACGCACAGCAACCCAGGTCATGTGGGCGGGGAGGGGGGGTTGCAGTGATTTTTAGGAAGTCATTAGTTTGCACCAGGCGTCCTATTGGGAAGACCCAGTTTTCTGAGTGCATGTTCTGGAAATTGGGCAATAGGGGCAGTACAGGATTCCTTTTGGTGTACCGACCTCCCCGCTGCGCCAAGGATTCCCTGCCCGAGCTGCTTCAGGTCGTGGCGGATGTTCTCCTGGAGACACCTAGCTTGGTCGTCCTGGGGGATTTTAACATCCATGCCGACACGACCTTACAAGGGGCCGCTCGGGACTTCGTGGAAAGCATGGCCTCCATGGGGCTGTCCCTGAATAAGTCTGGCCCAACCCATAGCCGTGGACATGCCTTGGACCTGGTGTTTACCTCTATGGATGTTGGTGATCTGACACTAAGTAAAAGCGAAACGAAAGAAGTGCCATGGTCAGATCACTTCCTAGTGCAACTGGACTTCTCTGCGACCCATCCCCTCTGCAGGGAGGTGGGACCAATTCGGATGGTCCGCCCCCGCCACTTAATGGATCCAAATGGTTTCCAGAGAGTGGTAGGGGATGCTTTATCCCATGTTGATGGCCTTTCAGCTGATTCCCTGGTGGCCCGCTGGAATGTGGAGTTAACCAGGGCTATTGACTGTTTGCCTCCGAAGCGCCCTCTCCGATTGCATGGAGCCCGGACAGCCCCGTGGTTTTCCACGGATCTGAGGGCAATGAAACAATCGTTGAGACGGCTAGAGCGCCGGTGGCGGATAACTCATTCCGAATCTGACCGGACACAGGTTAGAGCTCAACGTCGAGCCTACCAAGTGGCGATAGCGACGGCGAAGAAGAATTTCTTCACCGCCTCTATTGCATCTGCAGAAAACAGCAGCAGGAGACTTTTTCAGGTGGTTCACAATTTAGCGGAACCACCTGCAACATCGGGGCCCAGTACGGGCCACATGTTCTCCTGCAATGATTTCGCAAAGTTCTTTGCAGATAAAATCGCTCAGATTCGGGAAGAAGTAGACTCCACCGTGGGAGCAGGGCCGGGGCGGGAGAGTGCAAGAGTTCTGTCTAGTCAAGTTGAGTGGGATCAATTCCAATCTGTTACCTCCGAGGATGTGGACAGGCTGCTTGGACGAGTGAAACCAACCACCTGTCTCCTGGATCCTTGCCCATCCTGGCTTATAAAAGCTAGCCGGGAAGGACTGGGCGATGGGCTTCGTGGGGTGGTGAATGCTTCCCTCCGTGAGGGAGCCTTCCCAGACCCGCTGAAAGAGGCGGTTATTAAACCGCTTCTTAAAAAACCATCTTTAGATGCGGCCACGATGGCCAATTATCGCCCAGTCTCAAATCTTCCATTCTTGGGCAAGGTGATTGAGCGAGCGGTTGCCGAACAACTCCAGGCACGCCTGGAAGAAGCGGACCATTTGGATCCCTTCCAGTCGGGATTCAGGCCTCATCATGGGACTGAAACTGCCTTGGTCGCACTGGTTGATGATCTCCGGCGGGCTAGGGACAAAGGTGAGAGCTGTTTCCTAGTTCTGCTGGATCTCTCAGCGGCGTTCGATACCATCGACCATAGCATCCTTCTGGACCGTCTTGGGGGGCTGGGAGCTGGGGGCACTGTTATACAGTGGTTCCGCTCCTTCCTCCTAGGCCGTGTTCAGAAAGTGGTGGTGGGGGATGAGTGTTCAGACCCCTGGGCTCTCACTTGTGGGGTGCCTCAGGGTTCTGTCCTCTCCCCCATGCTTTTCAACATCTACATGCGGCCGCTGGGAGAGATCATCAGGAGGTTTGGGCTGGGTGTTCATCAGTATGCGGATGATACCCAGCTCTACCTCTCTTTTAAATCAGAACCAGTGAAGGCGGTGAAGGTCCTGTGTGAGTGTCTGGAGGCGGTTGGAGGATGGATGGCGGCTAACAGATTGAGGTTGAATCCTGACAAGACAGAAGTACTGTTTTTGGGGGACAGGAGGCGGGCAGGTGTGGAGGATTCCCTGGTCCTGAATGGGGTAACTGTGCCCCTGAAGGACCAGGTGCGCAGCCTGGGAGTCATTTTGGACTCACAGCTGTCCATGGAGGCACAGGTCAAATCTGTGTCCAGGGCAGCTGTTTACCAGCTCCATCTGGTACGTAGGCTGAGACCCTATCTGCCTGCGGACTGTCTCGCCAGAGTGGTGCATGCTCTGGTTATCTCCCGCTTGGACTACTGCAATGCACTCTACGTGGGGCTACCTTTGAAGGTGACTCGGAAACTACAACTAATCCAGAATGCGGCAGCTAGACTGGTGACTGGGAGCGGCCGCCGAGACCATATAACTCCGGTCTTGAAAGACCTGCATTGGCTCCCAGTACGTTTCCGAGCACAATTCAAAGTGTTGGTGCTGACCTTTAAAGCCCTAAACGGCCTCGGTCCAGTATACCTGAAGGAGCGTCTCCACCCCCATCAGTCTGCCCGGACGCTGAGGTCCAGCGCCGAGGGCCTTCTGGCGGTTCCCTCACTGCGAGAAGCAAAGCTACAGGGAACCAGGCAGAGGGCCTTCTCGGTAGTGGCGCCCGCCCTGTGGAACACCCTTCCAGCAGATGTCAAGGCGATAAACAACTACCTGACATTCAGGAGACATCTTAAGGCAGCCCTGTTCAGGGAAGTTTTTAACGTGTGATATTTTATTGTATTTTTGGTTTTTATGGAAGCCGCCCAGAGTGGCTGGGGAGGCCCAGCCAGATGGGCGGGGTATAAATAATAAATTATTATTATTATTATTATGAGAGACACTTCGAGCGAAAATAGCGGGGAGGTGTCAGAAGCAACTGCAGGGAGACCTATGCTTCGCCGGAAGCTGTCACGTCGTGAGTCCAGGAGACGCGTTTCCGTTAAGGAACTTCTTTGCTGGAAGCGCTTCCGCAGACAGCCACTGTCGGACTCTACAAGTGACTAGAGCAGACATGTCTGAGGAGCTCTGTCACACACAGAGGTTTGTGGGGTCGCACAAACTCTGAAGGGGCACTATTTTAAGCACAAGCAGCTAATCATCCCTTGACAGCAGTCCGACAGTCTCTGTACGCTGCCTGTGCAGGAGAAGGCATCATGAGCGACCCAGCAGGAGCCGGAGCCGCAGGGGGTGGAGCTGGTCCAAGCTTGGAAGACAGATACCGAGCATTGGAGGTCCAACTTGCGCTGCAGACGGCGAGGCTCGAGGAGAGGAGGGCTCAAGATGCAGACAAGAAGGGGAGAACCACTCAGTTCCCCAGAAAGGTACCAGGATTAGTGCAGAAGTTTGGGGGGGACCCCAAGGATTACCATGCCTTTAGGACTGAAATGCAATATGCCCTGAATGTGCAGTTTGATGAGTTCCCTGATGAGGAATCCCGAGTTGCTTTCGTAATTGGGCATCTTGAGAAGGGGGCGCGGGACTGGGTTCGACCCCTGATGGCAACGCACAACGATATCCTGAAGGACGCTATGAAATTCTTTCGGGCAATGGATATCATGTTCTCCAGCGATATTGAGGAGGGGGGAGTGCGCAGACAGCTAATGGCTTGCAAGCAGGGAAGCAGATCTGTCCGTGAGTACTGGACTGAATTTACCATGCTGATTCACAGATTGGGGTGGGATTTATCGGCAGCACCCATTCAGATGCTATTTGAAGAAGGTCTTTCTTCAGCTGTGAAAGACGAGCTGGCCAGGAGCCCCAGGGCGGTGTCTATGGATCAGCTGACCAAATCTGCGCTGACCATTGGAGCGCGCCAGGAGGCAAGAGCCTTGGAGAGGCGGGAAGGGAGAGGGGAACGTTGGAAGGAGTTACGCATTCCAGACATTCCTGAGCCAGCTTTCCCGCCGGCAGAGCCGATGGAAATCGGAACAGCCCGCGCGCGCGCAGTTTCAAAGCCCAGTGAGGGGGCGAAGAAGGAGGGAAAGGGACCCCGGAAATGCTATCTCTGCCAACAGCCAGGCCACTTTGCCAGAGTCTGCCCCCAGAGGAAGGAATGGCAAGGGATGGTGGGAACTGTTGAGGGGGAAGAGCAGGGAGAAACGGAGCAGGTAAAAGCCAACGCCTGGTTGCCAGCAGGGCACTGCAGCCAGGCCAAAGAGCAGTGAAAGTGCCCCTTTCCCAAGTGCCAGTGCCAGAAGCTCCTCGACCTGCTCTAGTGATTGAAGTGTCGCTAGAGTTGCAAAATGGACACCCCCTAAAAATAAAGGCGCTGTTGGACTCAGGCAGCTCCTGCAATTTCATGAGCAAGGAGTTTGCGGCTGAACACCAGATACAGACTATCCCCTTAAGCAACCCCCTGCAGGTGACCACGATCGATGGCAGAGAACTGTTGGGAGGAGGCGTCAGCTTGCAGACCATCCCAATGATAATGAGGGTGGCAAGGCACACAGAACTGATAGCGTTTAATGTGGCCACCTTGGGAGGCGCTCCCATTATTTTGGGAATGAGCTGGCTAGCCCTACATGATCCGCTGGTGGGCTGGCATCAAAGAGTGGTTTCCTTCGGTTCCGCACATTGCTTAGAACACTGCAGGGGGGAAAAGGGGTCAGCAGGGGCCCAAGCCACCCTAGCAGGGACGGAAGTGATGGAGAAGGGGAAGGTGCCATCACAGTATGCTGATCTCAGCGACGTGTTCAGCGAGAAGGAAGCTGACCAACTACCCCCGCATAGGCCCTTTGATTGCCAGATCAATTTACTCCCTGGAGCACAGCTTCCTGTAGGCAGGTTGTATGCCATGTCAGACAGGGAGATGCAGGAGTTGCGAGCGTTCATTGACAAGAACCTGAAGAGAGGCTTCATCAGAGAGTCCAAGGCAGCGGGGGGTAGCCCAGTGTTTTTTGTGGATAAAAAGAACACGGACAAGCCGAGACTGGTATGTGACTTTCGGGCCCTAAATGCAGTGACAGAGCCGGTGGCTTTTCCTATGCCCAGGATTGATGATATTTTGACCAGGGTGCGAAAAGGAAAGATTTTTACAAAGCTGGACCTAAGGGGGGCGTACAACCTGATACGTATAAGGAAAGGGGATGAATGGAAGACCACCATGTTCACCCCTTTGGGGGCATTTGAATATCTCGTTATGCCTTTTGGATTACAAGCAGGCTCCGCGTGTTTTCAAGCCTATATGAACCATGTACTGGGGCCTTTGCTCTACAAGAATTGCGTGGCCTTCTTAGATGACGTGTTGGTGTATTCGGAGAATGAGGAGCAACATGTGAGAGACGTCAGAGAAGTGTTGAGCAGGCTGCATGCCAACAGACTGTGGGTGAAACTGGAGAAGTGTCAGTTTCATACCAAGGAGGTGGAATTCCTGGGGTACCGCTTGTCAGACAAGGGGTTGGCCATGGACCCCGGCAAGGTTCAGGCGGTGCTGGAATGGAAAACCCCCAAGACTAAGAAGGATGTGCAGAGGTTCCTAGGGTTTGGAAACTTTTATCGTAAGTTCATCCGAAACTTCGCTCACCTGACGGCGCCCATCACGGACTGTCTCAGCAGCAAAAAGAAGTTTGTTTGGACGGGGGAGGCGGAGCGAGCGTTTGAGGAACTGAAAAAGGCCTTCGCCTCTGACGAACAACTTCTACATGTGGATTTACAAAAAAAGCTGAGGGTCGAAACAGACGCTTCTGACAGAGCCATAGGGGCGGTGCTTCTTCTGCAGCCAGGGAAGGAGGGGTCCGAGTGGCGACCGTGTGCCTTCTTTTCGCGAAAGCTGAACAAATCGGAGAGAAACTACACGGTGTATGACCGGGAACTTCTTGCGATTTATGAGGCCTTCCGGAGATGGAGGCACCTACTAATTGGGGCACAACAGAAGGTGCAAGTACGCACGGACCATAAGAATCTAGAGTATTGGAGAACTGCGCGAGTGCTCAACCAACGGCAGTTGAGATGGGCCCAGGAGTTCTCCAAATTTAACTTTGAGATTTGTTACGTACCAGGCCAGGAGAACGTTAGGGCGGACGCTCTATCACGCAAACCTGAATATTTGGAGGGAGAGGGTGCACCCGAAGAGACCCATGTCATTCCCGAGGATCGCTGGGTGTGTGGGGCGGCACTGGTGGGGCTAAGGGAACTGATAGAGGGAACGGTGCAGGATGAATATGCCCAGGACAAACTCAGGGGTCTCAGGAGGGAGGGAGACAAACCCGGGGGTTTTGAGGAGAGAAACGGGGCGTTGTACTACAAGGGAGCGTTATACGTACCTGAAGGAGAATTGAGGGAAAAGGTACTCAAGCAACTGCACGATAGCCCCACAGCAGGGCATTTTGGGCAACACAAAACCATGTGGCTGGTTACCAGGGAATTCTGGTGGCCCAAGGTCAGGGAAGATGTGCGGGAGTATGTGAGAGGGTGTGACCGATGTCAACGAGCCAAGGGGGAGAGGCGGGCACCGGCAGGTTTATTAGAACCACTACCCACGCCGGAAAGACCATGGGAGGCAGTGGCAATAGATTTTATGACTGATCTGCCCAGGTCCAAAGGGAAGACAGCCATCATGGTTGTGGTAGACCTGTTAACCAAGATGGCCCACTTTATAGCCTGCTCACATGCGGTCACAGCAGAAGAAACCGCTAAATTGTTTGTGGAAAATGTGTGTAGATTGCATGGTGCCCCCTTGAGGGTGGTTTCGGACCGAGGGAAACAATTTACTTCCAGGTTCTGGAGGAAGCTCATGAGCTTATTGCATGTAGAGGTGAATTTCTCAACTGCCCGTCATCCAGAAACCAACGGGCAGGCGGAAAGAGCTAATGGTGTCCTCCAGCAATATTTGAGGTGTTATGTGAATGACAGAGAGAACGATTGGGTGGAGAAGCTGGCGTTGGCAGAATTTGCCTATAACAATGCGGAGAACGTGTCCACGGGAATGAGCCCTTTTTTGGCCAATCACGGGTGTCATCCCCGAGCCTTCCCAGGGGGGGAGGGGGAGAACTGGAGCGTTCCAGCCGCAGAACAGTTCGTGGAAGAAATGGAAGCGATCCATCGCCAGCTCCAACTTAATTTAAACAGGGCTAAGGAGGAATATAAGAGGCAGGCAGACAAAACCAGAAGGGAAGGAGAAAGCATTAGGGTGGGGGATCAGGTGTGGTTGTCCACCCAAGGGTTACCATTTAAAGGAGGTTGTAAGAAGTTAAGACCCAAAAGACTGGGCCCATTTGAAGTCACGCAACAGGTCAACCCAGTGGCTTTCAGACTCCGGTTACCTAACCACATGAAGTTGCACCCAGTGTTCCACAGATCATTGCTGTCACCGTATATAGGGGACAGAGAGGGGAGGGTCAATAGGGGACCAGCTATGGAGGAAAAAGAACACAGCTACCATGTAGCGGAGATTCTCGATTCCAGGTGGAGGGGAGAGCAAGTAGAGTATTTGGTAATGTGGGAAGGGGAGCCGGAGTCGGAAAACACCTGGGTCAGGGCAGAGGATGTAGATGACGAGGTTTTGATTGAAACTTTTCATCAGAGATTCCCTCGGAAACCCCAGCCAGTGGCGAGGTTCCGGAGGGAATACTTCGCCACCACCGACGAAGAAGAAGAGTTGGAGGGGTTCGCTGATTCCGAGGTGGAGGAGGATTCAGCGAGTCGGAACGAAGACCGATGGAGGGAAATGTTCGAGACGTCGGAAGATGAGGAGGATTCTTTTAGGGGTTTCAGCTCCTCACCGCCCAGAGGAGAGAGTAGGGGCGGGGGAGAGGGGGGCCCTGGAGGGGAGGTGGATGTCAGGGAACTGACATCGGAGGAAAGGGAAGTGGCAGGGCTCCCAGAGACTGGGAGAGAGTCAACAGCTAAAGCAGGGACCAGTAGGGGGAGCGCGGGGTCTCTGGAGGAGGATCTCAGTAATGCTGAGAGTGACGCAGCAGCCCAGGCAGGAAGCAGAAGGGGAGAGAAAGGGGTGAGAGACACTTCGAGCGAAAATAGCGGGGAGGTGTCAGAAGCAACTGCAGGGAGACCTATGCTTCGCCGGAAGCTGTCACGTCGTGAGTCCAGGAGACGCGTTTCCGTTAAGGAACTTCTTTGCTGGAAGCGCTTCCGCAGACAGCCACTGTCGGACTCTACAAGTGACTAGAGCAGACATGTCTGAGGAGCTCTGTCACACACAGAGGTTTGTGGGGTCGCACAAACTCTGAAGGGGCACTATTTTAAGCACAAGCAGCTAATCATCCCTTGACAGCAGTCCGACAGTCTCTGTACGCTGCCTGTGCAGGAGAAGGCATCATGAGCGACCCAGCAGGAGCCGGAGCCGCAGGGGGTGGAGCTGGTCCAAGCTTGGAAGACAGATACCGAGCATTGGAGGTCCAACTTGCGCTGCAGACGGCGAGGCTCGAGGAGAGGAGGGCTCAAGATGCAGACAAGAAGGGGAGAACCACTCAGTTCCCCAGAAAGGTACCAGGATTAGTGCAGAAGTTTGGGGGGGACCCCAAGGATTACCATGCCTTTAGGACTGAAATGCAATATGCCCTGAATGTGCAGTTTGATGAGTTCCCTGATGAGGAATCCCGAGTTGCTTTCGTAATTGGGCATCTTGAGAAGGGGGCGCGGGACTGGGTTCGACCCCTGATGGCAACGTACAACGATATCCTGAAGGACGCTATGAAATTCTTTCGGGCAATGGATATCATGTTCTCCAGCGATATTGAGGAGGGGGGAGTGCGCAGACAGCTAATGGCTTGCAAGCAGGGAAGCAGATCTGTCCGTGAGTACTGGACTGAATTTACCATGCTGATTCACAGATTGGGGTGGGATTTATCGGCAGCACCCATTCAGATGCTATTTGAAGAAGGTCTTTCTTCAGCTGTGAAAGACGAGCTGGCCAGGAGCCCCAGGGCGGTGTCTATGGATCAGCTGACCAAATCTGCGCTGACCATTGGAGCGCGCCAGGAGGCAAGAGCCTTGGAGAGGCGGGAAGGGAGAGGGGAACGTTGGAAGGAGTTACGCATTCCAGACATTCCTGAGCCAGCTTTCCCGCCGGCAGAGCCGATGGAAATCGGAACAGCCCGCGCGCGCGCAGTTTCAAAGCCCAGTGAGGGGGCGAAGAAGGAGGGAAAGGGACCCCGGAAATGCTATCTCTGCCAACAGCCAGGCCACTTTGCCAGAGTCTGCCCCCAGAGGAAGGAATGGCAAGGGATGGTGGGAACTGTTGAGGGGGAAGAGCAGGGAGAAACGGAGCAGGTAAAAGCCAACGCCTGGTTGCCAGCAGGGCACTGCAGCCAGGCCAAAGAGCAGTGAAAGTGCCCCTTTCCCAAGTGCCAGTGCCAGAAGCTCCTCGACCTGCTCTAGTGATTGAAGTGTCGCTAGAGTTGCAAAATGGACACCCCCTAAAAATAAAGGCGCTGTTGGACTCAGGCAGCTCCTGCAATTTCATGAGCAAGGAGTTTGCGGCTGAACACCAGATACAGACTATCCCCTTAAGCAACCCCCTGCAGGTGACCACGATCGATGGCAGAGAACTGTTGGGAGGAGGCGTCAGCTTGCAGACCATCCCAATGATAATGAGGGTGGCAAGGCACACAGAACTGATAGCGTTTAATGTGGCCACCTTGGGAGGCGCTCCCATTATTTTGGGAATGAGCTGGCTAGCCCTACATGATCCGCTGGTGGGCTGGCATCAAAGAGTGGTTTCCTTCGGTTCCGCACATTGCTTAGAACACTGCAGGGGGGAAAAGGGGTCAGCAGGGGCCCAAGCCACCCTAGCAGGGACGGAAGTGATGGAGAAGGGGAAGGTGCCATCACAGTATGCTGATCTCAGCGACGTGTTCAGCGAGAAGGAAGCTGACCAACTACCCCCGCATAGGCCCTTTGATTGCCAGATCAATTTACTCCCTGGAGCACAGCTTCCTGTAGGCAGGTTGTATGCCATGTCAGACAGGGAGATGCAGGAGTTGCGAGCGTTCATTGACAAGAACCTGAAGAGAGGCTTCATCAGAGAGTCCAAGGCAGCGGGGGGTAGCCCAGTGTTTTTTGTGGATAAAAAGAACACGGACAAGCCGAGACTGGTATGTGACTTTCGGGCCCTAAATGCAGTGACAGAGCCGGTGGCTTTTCCTATGCCCAGGATTGATGATATTTTGACCAGGGTGCGAAAAGGAAAGATTTTTACAAAGCTGGACCTAAGGGGGGCGTACAACCTGATACGTATAAGGAAAGGGGATGAATGGAAGACCACCATGTTCACCCCTTTGGGGGCATTTGAATATCTCGTTATGCCTTTTGGATTACAAGCAGGCTCCGCGTGTTTTCAAGCCTATATGAACCATGTACTGGGGCCTTTGCTCTACAAGAATTGCGTGGCCTTCTTAGATGACGTGTTGGTGTATTCGGAGAATGAGGAGCAACATGTGAGAGACGTCAGAGAAGTGTTGAGCAGGCTGCATGCCAACAGACTGTGGGTGAAACTGGAGAAGTGTCAGTTTCATACCAAGGAGGTGGAATTCCTGGGGTACCGCTTGTCAGACAAGGGGTTGGCCATGGACCCCGGCAAGGTTCAGGCGGTGCTGGAATGGAAAACCCCCAAGACTAAGAAGGATGTGCAGAGGTTCCTAGGGTTTGGAAACTTTTATCGTAAGTTCATCCGAAACTTCGCTCACCTGACGGCGCCCATCACGGACTGTCTCAGCAGCAAAAAGAAGTTTGTTTGGACGGGGGAGGCGGAGCGAGCGTTTGAGGAACTGAAAAAGGCCTTCGCCTCTGACGAACAACTTCTACATGTGGATTTACAAAAAAAGCTGAGGGTCGAAACAGACGCTTCTGACAGAGCCATAGGGGCGGTGCTTCTTCTGCAGCCAGGGAAGGAGGGGTCCGAGTGGCGACCGTGTGCCTTCTTTTCGCGAAAGCTGAACAAATCGGAGAGAAACTACACGGTGTATGACCGGGAACTTCTTGCGATTTATGAGGCCTTCCGGAGATGGAGGCACCTACTAATTGGTGCACAACAGAAGGTGCAAGTACGCACGGACCATAAGAATCTAGAGTATTGGAGAACTGCGCGAGTGCTCAACCAACGGCAGTTGAGATGGGCCCAGGAGTTCTCCAAATTTAACTTTGAGATTTGTTACGTACCAGGTCAGGAGAACGTTAGGGCGGACGCTCTATCACGCAAACCTGAATATTTGGAGGGAGAGGGTGCACCCGAAGAGACCCATGTCATTCCCGAGGATCGCTGGGTGTGTGGGGCGGCACTGGTGGGGCTAAGGGAACTGATAGAGGGAACGGTGCAGGATGAATATGCCCAGGACAAACTCAGGGGTCTCAGGAGGGAGGGAGACAAACCCGGGGGTTTTGAGGAGAGAAACGGGGCGTTGTACTACAAGGGAGCGTTATACGTACCTGAAGGAGAATTGAGGGAAAAGGTACTCAAGCAACTGCACGATAGCCCCACAGCAGGGCATTTTGGGCAACACAAAACCATGTGGCTGGTTACCAGGGAATTCTGGTGGCCCAAGGTCAGGGAAGATGTGCGGGAGTATGTGAGAGGGTGTGACCGATGTCAACGAGCCAAGGGGGAGAGGCGGGCACCGGCAGGTTTATTAGAACCACTACCCACGCCGGAAAGACCATGGGAGGCAGTGGCAATAGATTTTATGACTGATCTGCCCAGGTCCAAAGGGAAGACAGCCATCATGGTTGTGGTAGACCTGTTAACCAAGATGGCCCACTTTATAGCCTGCTCACATGCGGTCACAGCAGAAGAAACCGCTAAATTGTTTGTGGAAAATGTGTGTAGATTGCATGGTGCCCCCTTGAGGGTGGTTTCGGACCGAGGGAAACAATTTACTTCCAGGTTCTGGAGGAAGCTCATGAGCTTATTGCATGTAGAGGTGAATTTCTCAACTGCCCGTCATCCAGAAACCAACGGGCAGGCGGAAAGAGCTAATGGTGTCCTCCAGCAATATTTGAGGTGTTATGTGAATGACAGAGAGAACGATTGGGTGGAGAAGCTGGCGTTGGCAGAATTTGCCTATAACAATGCGGAGAACGTGTCCACGGGAATGAGCCCTTTTTTGGCCAATCACGGGTGTCATCCCCGAGCCTTCCCAGGGGGGGAGGGGGAGAACTGGAGCGTTCCAGCCGCAGAACAGTTCGTGGAAGAAATGGAAGCGATCCATCGCCAGCTCCAACTTAATTTAAACAGGGCTAAGGAGGAATATAAGAGGCAGGCAGACAAAACCAGAAGGGAAGGAGAAAGCATTAGGGTGGGGGATCAGGTGTGGTTGTCCACCCAAGGGTTACCATTTAAAGGAGGTTGTAAGAAGTTAAGACCCAAAAGACTGGGCCCATTTGAAGTCACGCAACAGGTCAACCCAGTGGCTTTCAGACTCCGGTTACCTAACCACATGAAGTTGCACCCAGTGTTCCACAGATCATTGCTGTCACCGTATATAGGGGACAGAGAGGGGAGGGTCAATAGGGGACCAGCTATGGAGGAAAAAGAACACAGCTACCATGTAGCGGAGATTCTCGATTCCAGGTGGAGGGGAGAGCAAGTAGAGTATTTGGTAATGTGGGAAGGGGAGCCGGAGTCGGAAAACACCTGGGTCAGGGCAGAGGATGTAGATGACGAGGTTTTGATTGAAACTTTTCATCAGAGATTCCCTCGGAAACCCCAGCCAGTGGCGAGGTTCCGGAGGGAATACTTCGCCACCACCGACGAAGAAGAAGAGTTGGAGGGGTTCGCTGATTCCGAGGTGGAGGAGGATTCAGCGAGTCGGAACGAAGACCGATGGAGGGAAATGTTCGAGACGTCGGAAGATGAGGAGGATTCTTTTAGGGGTTTCAGCTCCTCACCGCCCAGAGGAGAGAGTAGGGGCGGGGGAGAGGGGGGCCCTGGAGGGGAGGTGGATGTCAGGGAACTGACATCGGAGGAAAGGGAAGTGGCAGGGCTCCCAGAGACTGGGAGAGAGTCAACAGCTAAAGCAGGGACCAGTAGGGGGAGCGCGGGGTCTCTGGAGGAGGATCTCAGTAATGCTGAGAGTGACGCAGCAGCCCAGGCAGGAAGCAGAAGGGGAGAGAAAGGGGTGAGAGACACTTCGAGCGAAAATAGCGGGGAGGTGTCAGAAGCAACTGCAGGGAGACCTATGCTTCGCCGGAAGCTGTCACGTCGTGAGTCCAGGAGACGCGTTTCCGTTAAGGAACTTCTTTGCTGGAAGCGCTTCCGCAGACAGCCACTGTCGGACTCTACAAGTGACTAGAGCAGACATGTCTGAGGAGCTCTGTCACACACAGAGGTTTGTGGGGTCGCACAAACTCTGAAGGGGCACTATTTTAAGCACAAGCAGCTAATCATCCCTTGACAGTTGTGGAACACCGGGATAAAATTTACGGCATGCAATGCCTTAAAGGAAAATATTATGAAAATGATCTATAGGTGGTACATGACCCCAGTCAAGCTAGCAAAAATTTATCACCTGCCTGACAACAAGTGTTGGAAATGTAAAGAAATGGAAGGTACTTTTTATCACCTTTGGTGGACGTGCCCGAAGATCAAGGCCTTCTGGGAAATGATATATAATGAAATGAAAAAGGTACTTAAATGTACTTTTCCTAAGAAACCAGAGGCCTTCCTCTTGGGCATTGTCGGCCAATTGGTCTTAAAGAGAGATAGAAACTTTTTTATGTACGCTACTACGGCAGCAAGAATCCTCATTGCAAAGTACTGGAAGACACAAGAGTTACCCACCTTGGAAGAATGGCAGATGAAAGTGATGGACTATATGACACTGGCTGAGATGACTGGCAGAATCCGCGATCAGGGGAAGGAGACGACGGAAGAAGATTGGAAGAAATTTAAAATCTATTTGAAGGACTATTATAAACTTGATGAATGTTAAAATGTCAAGGCTTTGAGAATGAAAGGGTTACAGCGAGATAAGAATAGATTGAAGGAAATATTAGTAAGACACATCCTTGACAGAATTGTTAGAAGTTGCTGAAAAACTTTGGTCATCGAGATGCAGAAAGGAGAGGTATGGGGGAGTCTGAGAAACGAGGTTTATGAAAATTTGGTTATGAAATTATACGTGTTTGTATGTCTTTTTATATGTTTGTATTGTTCTAAAAATTCTCTGTAAAACTAATAAAAATATTTTTTTTAAAAAAAGGAACTGTCAATTTTGGTCACTCTCCACTTCTCATTTTCCAATTCCAAGTTTGGTTCTCCATGTAAACACAACTTTGTATGCAGTATTTCCCATTATACACATTTTTGGAAAGCAATTTTCCTTTTACTACATTATTTTCACTCATACATGCATTTCCCTGCTCACTATATACTGAGGGGTGCATTTTTACACACCTTACTTGTGTGGAAAGCTGGAGTGCAAAGTTCAGAGAAGTGAGAATTTTGAAAGATGGTTGTGCTTTGGTCTGTGTCCTGTTTCAGAAAGTGCAAATGAAGTAGATTCATATTTAAATACAAAGTGGGCTGACTTTTTTTCTCATCCTTTGGACTATATATTCTCACAGGTCAGGCCTGTGTGATTCCTTCCACTGTGACCTTCCCTGTCCGGCAAGTAACTATATCCTACTATTCAAACAAAATCTCCCCTTCCTGTTAATTATGTGCATTATTTACTTACTGCTTTCCTAGTCCACATTTTTGCTCCAGGAAGCTTGAGGTGGTGTACATGGCTCTTCCCCTCCTCACTTAATCCCCACAACAATCCTGTGAGGTAGGCGAGACTGAGAGCCAGTGACTGATCCAAGGTTACCGGTGAGCTTCATGGCCGAGTGGGGATTTGAACCCTTGTCACCCAGGTTCTCGGTCCAACGCTCTAACCACAACACCACAGCATATATGAAATGCTTGAGAACCCCAAATCTGCAATATAATTACAGTGGTACCTCAGGTTAAGTACTTAATTCATTCCGGAGGTCCGTACTTAACCTGAAACTGTTCTTAATCTGAAGCACCACTTTAGCTAATGGGGCCTCCTGCTGCCGCGGCGCCACCGGAGCACAATTTCTGTTCTCATCCTGAAGCAAAGTTCTTAACCTGAAGCACTATTTCTGGGTTAGCGGAGTCTGTAACTTGAAGCGTATGTAACCTGAAGCGTATGTAACCCGAGGTACCACTGTACTAAGCATTACAGTATTTATCAGGCTCTCCCTTACATTCAACTTTCTTTTCTTTTCTATTAAGGCAAATGTGCTCTGCACTCTAGCGCCCCCAAGTGTGCAGTTGTGCATCCTGAACCTCCACAGGTGAGGATGTGGAGACTATCTAAGGAAGTCATTATGGGGAGGGGGAATCGAATGGGAACCTTTGATAGCTGACCTCTGCGGAGTGTCAGGAGGGCAGCAATTGACCCGGCAACATGAAAGCACACAGGCCCTCAAGGGAATACAGGCCATGTCATGGTTCGTTGGCCTCCCCCCATCAGCTGACAAAGATAAAGCAAACGACTCTCGGAAGCGCTCGGCGTGGGATCAAATCCATCCGCCAAAGCTACGCTTGAGTGTTCCCACCGGAGGGCCATTACTGTCTAGCGGCATCAAGCTCCCTTGCAGATGATGAAGCCACAGTAAGCGAGGCGAGTGCAGGAACACAGGAAGATGGCTTAAACCATGGGTAGGCAAACTAAGGCCTGGGGGCCGGATCCGGCCCAGTCGCCTTCTCAATCCGGCCCGTGGACTGTCCGGGAATCAGCGTGTTTTTACATGAGTAGAATGTGTGCTTTTATTTAAAATGCATCTCTGGGTTATTTGTGGGGCATAGGAATTCATTCATTCCCCCCCCCAAAAAAATAGTCCGGTCCACCACATGGTCTGAGGGACGGTGGACCAGCCCATGGCTGAAAAAGTTTGCTGACCCCGGGCTTAAACAGACCACATGTCCATCTGGCTCAATATTTCGCGCACTGAGTGGCAGCAGCTCTCCTGGGTTTCAGGTGCCAGAGGTGGAATCTGGGACATTCTACTTAACCATCCAGAGGTCCTTTTTTACCTTTTACCTTTATTCTGACTGATAAAAACAGAAATAGGGAACCCATGACTCTTCTTCTTTTTATAATTTTCTATTTTTTCTTCCATATAGAAAGTCACTTTTGTTACTCAACCATTATATTCCAATTCAACAAAACTAGCGACTTCCCAGCATCAACGTCTATAAACCAAATTACAAACAATTGCACTTTAAGGTTCCGTCTTATCTAATTTCATCCTCTCTAACATGTTTCTTAATATATTCTGCTGTTTTCTTACACTTCAAACCCTGCTGTGGTCTTCGCATATGGGGAATAAATTTTTATATAACTAGAAAGGGTTTCTAGTCTTCTTTAAAAGATTCTAAATTTGTATCTGTTATTAATGTCATTAATTTTGCCATCTCTGCATATTGTAAGATTTTCATCAACCCAGTCTACCTTGGAGGGTGTTCTCTCCTCCTTCCATTTCTGAGCGTAGAGAATCCTTGCTGCTGAAGTCACATACATAAATACTGTTGAGATTGTCTTTAGGATTTTGCTGTCTAGTATCCCCAGGAAAGGTGGCGCTGTGGGTTAAACCACAGAGCCTAGGACTTGTCGATCAGAAGGTCGGCGGTTCGAATCCCCACGACGGGGTGAGCTCCCGTTGCTTGGTCCCTGTTCCTGCCAACCTAGCAGTTCGAAAGGACGTCAAAGCGCAAGTAGATAAATATGTACCGCTCTGGCGGGAAGGTAAACGGCGTTTCCGTGCGCTGCTCTGGTTCGCCAGAAGCGGCTTAGTCATGCTGGCCACATGACTGGGAAGCTGTACGCCAGCTTCCTCAGCCAATAAAGTGAGATGAGCGCCGCAACCCCAGAGTCGGCCACAACTGGACCTTTACCTTTACCTTTACCTTTATCCACAGCAAAAAGGATTCTGGCCTCTTGGGGGAAAGTCACTTAATTTTTTGTCTTAATGTCATGATTTATCATGTTCTGTGGCTCTTCTGATCTTGTTGGACTCCAAACAAATCAGGATGAATGTTCAATGAACAGGTTCCATCCTTCTATTAAGTTAGTTTCCTCCTCTCCCCCCCCCCGGCTTTTTAAGGTGGTCCGCCCCCTTTATATATACTGTAGTTTCAAAAGAAATAGAGGAGGGAGAGGAAGCAGGGAGGAGATAGTATTTTGCCTGATGGAAATAGGGAGTTTCCGCTATACTTTTCAATTTGATCTTGCAATCTTCCAGAGTCTACAGGATTGAGAGATCAAATGTGATTGAACACAGGAAATCCAGGCTTTGGGTCAGCTTAGCTTTCGTTTCCAGCACCTACTGATGTTTCCGCTTCTTTCTTCCCTTCTCTTCTCATATTTGCCTTCTCTCTCCCACACACACTTTCAACCAACTCTTGGGGGGGGGGGTCTAGCAAGTGTTGAGCAGCCAACTAGATAAGTAACTTTTCTTAGATCAATTTGCCTGAATAACCTGACAACCTGCAGCAATTAAAACCCAGAAATCTCTCTCCCTTCTTCTGGCTTTTGGCCCAATTTAGAGGGTAAATATTTGTCTCTCAGCATAAGGACATTTAGTCTCAAAGAAAGCTAACAAGGAACAGCTTTTTTTTTAAGCAAAGAATTACATGGCACTGTAAGTTATTGATAATATTTTTAATGACATTTTTAAAACAAAACAAAACACATCTGTCCTCTAAGAAGCTCAGAGCTTGTTCTTTGTTTTATCCTCAAAGCAACACTGTGAGGTGGAGTTAAAAAATAAATAAATACATGCATTTTTATCCCACTCTGCTTTAAAAGGCAGTGGGCTTCTAGAGTGGTTGATGTACGATCGAGGAAAAAGAAACCAGTCTGTGCCTGCAAACTTACCGATGTAAGACACTAAAGGAAAAGGTGGTGAGGAGGGAAGAGGAAAATGAGCACAAACAGATTTGTAACCCTGGATTTAAGGAAAGCCTACAGTGGTACCTCGGGTTAAGAACTTAATTCTTTATGGAGGTCTGTTGTTAACCTGAGACTGTTCTTAACCTGAAGCACCACTTTAGCTAATGGGGCCTCCTGCTACCGCTGCACCACCGCTGCACGATTTCTGTTCTCATCCTGAAGCAAAGTTCTTAACCTGAGGTATTATTTCTGGGTTAGCGGAGTCTGTAACCTGAAGCGTATGTAACCTGAAGCATATGTAACCCGAGGTACCACTGTACTTTGATCTTCCAGAGATGCTGTACTTGTGTCCTGCACTGTGGTACTGCATTCAACAGCAGCATTCTCCTCTTTTGCCCCCCATTGACTGGTATTCAGAGGCATGCTGCCTTGATCCCAGAGGTGGTATGTACTAATCATCAGAATATGAGCTTGCTTAATCCCCTTTTCAAACCATCACTACACATTGTGGTTGTGGATTCTCTGCCCTGTGTGAACTCCTTCCTTTTGGTTATCCTGAATCTTCCAACCTTCAGTTTCAATGGATGACCGCACTGGGTTCTAGTATTTTGAGAGAAGGAGAGAAAACCTCTCTCTGTGCACTTTCTTGACACTGCACAATTTTAGACACCTCTATCACGTCCCCCACACTATTCACCTTTTCCTCTAAATTAAAAAGCTCTCCCCGCCCCATTTCTTCTTTGCAGTTGCTCCATCTCCTTAATCATGATCACTAATGAGAAAACAGATGCCCACAATGGAGAAGCAATCAGTTTCCTGAACAGCAGCTCAAAACACTCAAAAGCTAAAGTAAAAAATAATAATAATCAGGCTGATAGAAGAAGAAATTATCTGCCAGTCCTCAGATGGTATAAACCTTCCCGAATCAACCAAATAAATAGTAGGTAATGCAGGAAATTAGGGGACGCGGGTGGTGCTGTGGGTTAAACCACAGAGCCTAGGACTTGCCGATCAGAAGGTCGGCAGTTCGAATCCCCGTGACGGGGTGAGCTCCCGTTGCTCGGTCCCTGCTCCTGCCAACCTAGCAGTTTGAAATCACGTCAAAGTGCAAGTAGATAAATAGGTACCGCTCTGGAGGGAAGGTAAACGGCATTTCCGTGCACTGCTCTGGTTCACCAGAAGCAGCTTAGTCATGCTGGCCACATGATCCGGAAGCTGTACGCCGGCTCCCTCGGCCAAAAAAGCGAGATGAGAGTCGGTCACAACTGGACCTAATGGTCAGGGGTCCCTTTACCTTTTTAATGCAGGAAATTGGAACTCTAAGTACAGTGGTACCTTGGGTTAAGTACTTAATTCGTTCCGGAGGTCCATTCTTATCCTGAAACTGTTCTTAACCTGACGCACCACTTTAGCTAATGGAGCCTCCCGCTGCTGCCGTGCAATTTCTGTTCTCGTCTTGAAGCAAAGTTCTTAATCCGAGGTACTATTTCTGGGTTAGCGGAGTCTGTAACCTGAAGCGTCTGTAACCTGAAGCATCTGTAACCTGAGGTACCACCATATAATACAAGCAATGAACTTTTGTTAATTATATTAGATGCTATTGGGGTAGAGCTAGTGGTGGTGCAGTGATTAGAGTGTCAGGCTAGGACTTTGGAGACCACAGTTCGAATCCCCACTCAGCCATGGAGCTTCCCAGGTGACCTTGGGCGAGTCACTGCCTCTCAGCCTCACCTATCTCATAAGGCTGTTGTGGGAATTAAATGAGAAGCAGGGGAGAACCATGTACACTATCTCAAGCTTCTTGGAGGAGAAAGGTGGGATATACAGTGGTACCTCAGGTTAAGTACTTAATTCATTCTGGAGGTCCATTCTTAACCTGAAACTGTTCTTAACCTGAAGCACCACTTTAGCTAATGGGGGCCTCCTGCTGCCGCTGCGCCGCTGGAGCACGAATTCTGTTCTCAACCTGAAGCAAAGTTCTTAACTCGAGGTACTATTTCTGGGTTAGTGGAGCGTCTGTACCCCAAGGTACCACTGTATGTAGCTATGCTGGAAAGGTTGGAGAGTGAGGGGGAAAGCAAGTGGGCTGTTTTGCAGCAGGAAGAAGCACAGATCCTGACAGAGGACAGCTTGGGAAATGTGAAAATGGAATAAACTGCCATGGGAATGCAGCCATAGAATGCCTGACTTCAGCAGGGTGGGAGAGAAGACTGTGGGCACCTGGGAAGGGGCTCGTGGGCACAGGAGAGCCCACGGGCACCACATTGGCAACCCACGTCGTGGAAAATTATTGAGCTATGTGGACCAGTAGCCTGACTCAGTACAGTGGTACCTCGGGTTAAGTACTTAATTCGTTCTGGAAGTCCGTTCTTAACCTGAAACTGTTCTTAACCTGAAGCTTTAGCTAATGGGGCCTCTCACTGCTGCTGCATCACAGGAGCACAATTTCTGTTCTCATCCTAAAGCAAAGTTCTTAACCTGAAGCACTATTTCTGGGTTAGCGGACTCTGTAACCTGAAGCGTATATAACCTGAGGTACCACTGTACTCTAAATGTAAAAATGTATTAAATGTGATTTTTGTGATATTTATTTTTGTAATTGCAAGTTTTAAAATGATTTCTTTAATGTATTTTAAATGGGTGTGACCCTCCCTGGGACCTTAGGGGGAAGGGCAGGCAGTTCATCACCCTCATCCTCCTCATAATCACAGAATTGTAAAAAAGGGAACACGTCGGTCGTCTAGTCTTACCCCCGGCAATGCAGGACTCTTTTTGCCCAGCGTGACCCTGAAATTAAGAGTCTCGTGCTTTACAGACTGAGCATCATCATCATCATCATTTGGGTTGTCCTTTTCTGAACCTTTTCCATGTTTTTGAGGTGTAATAACCAGAATTGTACGCAGCATTCTAAGGGTGGTTGAACCATAAATGACAATTGGGGGAAGGGGGCCGCAAATATCTTCAAATCTGTTTCTCAACATGTTTTCAAGACGCATACTTGTGTGGTTAGGTGTTGGGTTTTGATGGGATCTCTTCACATCCTGTTACCCTGCAGCATCCCCAGCAAAGTCCTGCCTTTCTCAACCTTTGCCTTCCAGAAAGAACTCGGTGAACTACTGTTTTGGCTGGAATTCAAGAGAACTCTCATGTCAGGCGGAAGAGTGCAAAGGGTGTGTGCTGGCAGGCCTCAATCTTCAGTTGCCAAGAACCAGCTGGGGGCAGAAGGAAAAATTAGTCATTCAACGGGGATCAAAAGTGAGGTGCAAATACTGTGATTAAGAAAGCAGAGATTTAATTTTGGCTGCAAAATGTTTCCTAATCTGCCTTTGTCAGATGGTCTGGTGGCAGATGCAGAGTTTTGAGGGTGGGGTGTTCAGAAAGGTCTCATTTGCTGAAGCCATGTGGCATTAATGTGTTCAGGGTGTACATCCAGAAGCTCTCCCTCTTTGCACTTCTACTGCAGTGACTGATAAGTCTGCCAAGTTGTGGTTCTCAGAACTGAAATGCTCAGTACCGTATTTTTCGTCCTATAAGGCGCACCGGCCCATAGGACGCACCTCATTTTGGGGGGGGGAAATGAATTTTAAAAAATTATTTCCCCCCCAGCCCTGGCTGCCGCCCCAAGCCTTGCGCTCACCTGCCAGAAGCAGGGGAAGCCCTCCGGAGGGCTCCCCGTGCTTCGGGCGACAAGCTGCCGCCCCAAGCCTCGCGCACCCGGTGGGACCTCCTGCCGGGCACGGGAGGCTTGCAGACACTCGCCCGAAGCAGGGGGAGCCCTCCGGAGGGCTCCCCGTGCTTTGGGCGACAGGCTGCCGCCCCAAGCCTCGCGCACCCGGTGGGACCTCCTGCCGGGCGCGGGAGGCTTGCAGACACTCGCCCGAAGCAGGGGGAGCCCTCCAGAGGGCTCCCCGTGCTTCGGGCGAGTGTCTGCCGCCCCAAGCCTCACGCACCCGGTGGGACCTCCTGCCGGGCGCGCAAGGCTTGCGGACACTCGCGGGGGCTGCAGGCTGCTGCCCGCAAGCCTTGTGAGCCCGCGGGTACTCCCACTGGGCTTGCAAGGCTTGCGGATAGCTTCCTGAAGCCTGGAGAGCGAGAGGGGTCGGTGCGCACCGATGCCTCTCGCTCTCCAGGCTTCAGCGAAAGCCTGCATTCACCCCATAGGACGCACACACATTTCCCCTGCATTTTTGGAGGGGAAAAAGTGCGTCCTATGGGGCGAAAAATACGGTAACTGGTCGCTCCTCATTTTGCAGATATCCTAAATCCTGTGCGTAGGTCACTTGCTGTTTTACCTACATATGGCATCCTGGTTGTTTGCACATACAGTGGTACCTCAGGTTACATACGCTTCAGGTTACAGACTCCACTAACCCAGAAATAGTACCTCGGGTTAAGAACTTTGCTTCAGGATGAGAACAAAAATCGTGTGGCAGCGGCGCAGCAACAGCAGGAGGCCCCATTGGCTAAAGTGGTGTCTCAGGTTAAGAACAGTTTCAGGTTAAGAACAGACCTCCAGAATGAATTAAGTTCTTAACCTGAGGTACCACTGTATATATTATATGCTTATATGCTAATTAGACTGCAGTCTTAAACCTACCGTACTTATTTGTGGGAACAAGACCTGCTGGACACCTTAGTACTTACTTTTGAGTAAACATAAATAGCAATGTGCTCTCTCTCTCTCTCTTTTAAAAAGAATTATTTTAAAGATTCAGATGCCATCCTTAGAAGGCAGCTTATGAAAGAAAGATCAAAGCCAAGATAAAAAAAAGCAGAAGAAATTGTAGCACTGTTTATAAAGCGCCATCAGTGTGCAGGATGCTCTAACAAAGTTACAGTGGTACTTTGGTTGTTGAATTTAATCCATTCCGGGAGTCCATTAAAATCCCAGAACCAATTGAAAACCAAGGCGCAGCTTCTAATTGGCTGCAGGAGCTTCCTACATTCAAGCGGAAGCCGCATTGGACGTTGGGTTTCCAAAAAAGCATTCGCAAACCGGCACTGACTTCCGGGTTTGTGGCATTCGAGAGGCAAGCCGTTCAACTATGAAGGTACCACTGTACGAGGAGATAGGTCCCTCCAGAAATGACTTCAATATACAGGCAGGCTGAAATGGAAAGGAGTGGGTGTAGGTTATGGAAGTGGCCTCCAGTTTGCAAAAAGGGTGAAGCAGCAGAGAGGGGTGGTGGCGGCTGTTGCTTTGGCAAACTGGTTATGGTTTCAGAAGGTCGAGCTATCTAGCAACTCACATTTAGCAGAGCCACTGCCAAATCACAACCCAAAAGAGCCTGGGTTTTGCAAAGCTTGCAGAGGAGCAGGCTCCTTGTGCTCTTTACTAGAATGTAGCAAGTTTATCTGTTGTGAAACTGTTACTTGCCTGGCCTGAAGAACCTGCATAGCCAAAGACTGCTTGGGTGAATGAGCCCTACCTCCTTCCCAGTTGGAGGCAGTGTTGTCACAGGGCTTTGCAGATCGGAAGTGGTAAAGCTCATTTGCCCACTCAGTTCATTGCTACCCAGTAAGGACCTGGCACTAAGACTATCAGAAACTCCAAGGTGAGGACTTGAAAGTCCATGGATCTGTGTGCTGCTGCCTTGGACGGTGGCTAGAAGAAGTAAGAGTTTTCACTAGCGTTCCTGAGATATTCTGCGCGCACAAGCTGGCTAGTAGTTCCTTGACCAGGAACTGGGGACGTTGCAGAAATCTAATGGAAACGGAAGAGGAAATTGCTGCAGTTTGCATGTTCATCTGCAGTCAGGAATCGGAACCAGTCAGGCGCTCATGACTGGTAGTCGTTCACATTACTGCTGTGGATATTTTTTAAGTCCTAAAACAATACGTAATTAGTTACCTTTGTTTACATTGTTTTGACATTTCCTTTGCATGTTGTGTAACTCACACAACTATTTACATAAGTTATGGAACATAGTTAGAAACGCTACATCACTAAGGTTAAACAGTGGACAGCGACATGGATAGCATGCTATTTGGTGGAAACTGAACTGCAGCAAAATGGAAACAGCACTGGTTGTGATGAATACAAGTTGGAAGGGAAACAGTTGCCTTCTTACAAGCCCTTCCAGGAACATAAGAATGTAAGGAAAGCCTTGCTGGATTCAATCAAAGGCTCATCTAACCTAGGGCATCCCTCCCCTTTTTTCTTTTTCCTTTTTTGCATTTCGGGGTGTCATGGTTTTTACTTTTTTAAGCCAATCAGATGCCTCTGGGAAGCCCACAAGCAGGACCTGAATCCAACAGAAACTCTCCCTACCTGTGATTCCCAGGTATTCAAAGGCATACTGCCTCCAACAGTGGAGATGAAGTAGTAGTCACATGGGTAGTAGTCACTGATAGCCTAATCCTCCATGAATGCATCTAAATCTTCTTTCAAAACCATCCAAGCCAAGGCAGTGGCCATCGCACCATCTTGTGCTAGTGTAGTCCATTGTTTAGCTATGCACTGTGTGGCCCATTTTACATGATGAGTTGCTTGCATATACATTTCCTCTTCAACAGACTCAATGACCTTTATAGGAGGGAACATAGAAAGACCCTGGCTGGATTAGGCCTAAGGCCCACCACGTCCAGCATCCCATTCTCACAGTGGCCAAGCAGATATCTGCGAGAAGCCCCAGACAGGACCTGAGCACAAGAGCACTATCTTCACTTGGGTTTCTAAGCAACTGCTATCCAGCGGCATCCTGCCTCCAACAGTGGAGGGAGGAAGCAGAAAACCAACGAAAGAAAGTGGGGTTGGACCACTGAGAAGTAGGGTGTGCAAACTCCAGGTGCAAAAAATGTGGTTTAATTCTACGTCCAATCATTTTTTGGGGGGAGGATCCTTCCTTGGGGGCGTGTTTTTAGCAACAATTCTCAGCTGCAAGGGACCCCACAGTCACTACAGCATCCCTCTGTGGTTGAAAATTGATGCTAGAGAAATATGCCCCTGAGAAAGAATTTCCTGCAAAAATGTGTCAGGCCTGATATAAACCATGTGTGCTTCCAGATGGAGGCTTTAATATTTTAAGTGGGTCATTAAGATATCACAAGCGGGTTGTTGGACACAGTTTTTTTGCTTTTTGCGGAACTGATTTTTTTTTTCTCTTGCAGAAAGGGTATTTCTGAATGTACATGCATGGTGGATGTGTGTCAAGATATGGGTACTCTGGCATCAAGTTTTCAATGAAATGGGAAAAAATCTATCAGGAAGACACCACAGAGCTTGCTCTGCTAAATTTATTTAAAGTTGATAACATAGACTTGATTGAGAAATATCCTGGTAGGGTATTTATGGAGAGCTGTGCAGATGACTACTGTCATTTTGGAAGGATCTTAAAGGAACTCATTTAACAGCACAGTAGCAGAAAAGCATGCATGTAAACCAAGAACAGCTAGGGGAAATAAACACAGAGGCACGTTTGTGGGAAACTGTTGGAGCTTTATTGCTTACACAAATATTTCAGACAACAAAAGAAAAGTCCCTAGGGCGCATTCAAATATATGGATTTGTTAAGTGTTTTGCTTCCGCTCTTGATTAAATTAAATACTGTATATCTCTGCATTCATTAGATTTTTTTCTGCAGGGTCTGCACACAGAAGCCTCTTGGTATTTTTGTTTGTTTGTTTCTGATTTCATTCAGTTGGTTAACCTCTAGATTTTGTACTGTTCTTTCCTCCTCTGTTTCTCCTTGATGAGAAAGATAAAAGGAAGATTCCTTTTCAGATTAGAGGTTCTGCCTGGTCAACAGCAACACAATTTTTGGCAGGATCATGACCACAGCTTGTGATTTCCAAGCTAGAGCAGTGCAGCGGGGGAGAGAAAGAGACATTGCCGCCAGGGTGTTGCTGAATGAATTTAGTAACTAGTCTCCAAGCAATCATGCATTTCTCAAGCGTTGTTCCATTCTTCTAGGTGAAATGCTGGGGTGGGAGATTTAGTCAGCGGCTTCGCCAGGAGCAAAGCCAGGGCTTTGCAACAGGGCGAGAAAGATTGCATCATTGAGTCTGACTTCACACACCTGGGGGTCGGAGAGACAGGGGAAAACAGGCCAAGATCAGGAGCAGGGATGGGGCAGGGGCAGCCCTGGAACAGAGGAAGCTGCCTTAGACCAAGTCAGTGCTTGGCAGCTGCTTGGCAGCTTAGGAAGGAATCTATTCCCCAGCCCTACCTGCAGCTGCCTGGGACTGAACCCAGGACCATCTGTGTGCAAATCACTGAGCTACACCTCTTCCCTTAAGTCATAGGAAGCTGCCCTATACTGTCAAGCCATTAGTCTATCTAGCTCAACTGCAGTTCTGCAGTTCAGGCAGAAATCCTTTACCCAATCGCATCTCAAGAGGTCAGGGATTGAACCTGGGAGCTTCCACAAGCAAAGCAGGTGCTCAAACCTATGAGCTATGAGCTGATTGCCGAAGAATGGATGCTTTTGAATTCTGGTGCTGGAGGAGACTCTTGAGACCCTGGACTGCAAGAAGATCAAACCTCTCCATTCTGAAGGAAATCAGCCCTGAGTCCTCACTGGAAGGACAGATCGTGAAGCTGAGGCTCCAATACTTTGGCCACCTCATGAGAAGAGAAGACCCCCTGGAAAAGACCCTGATGTTGGGAAAGATGGAGGACACAAGGAGAAGGGGACGACAGAGGACGAGGTGGTTGGACAGTGTTCTCGAAGCTACCAGCATGAGTTTGACCAAACTGTGGGAGGCAGTGGAAGACAGGAGTGCCTGGTGTGCTCTGGTCCATGGGGTCACGAAGAGTCGGACACGACTAAACGACTAAACAACAACAACAACAATGGCCCTTCCCTGAAGATACATGGGGAGCTGCCTTCTACTGATCCAGGCCACTGGTATATCTAGCTCAGTATTGTCAACACTGACTGGAAGCAGCACTCCAGAGTTCCCGGCAGGGGAGTTTTCCAGCCCTGCCTGGAGATGACGTTGGGGATTGACCCTGGGACCGTCTTCATGCAAAGCAGATGCCCTACTGCTGAGCTATAAACCTTCCCCCAGCTGGTTTTGTTTTTGTTTTGCTGTCCTGACAACTGGCATCTTTTATTTTTCACCGCCAAGGAGCTTGCATTAGGAGTCATGGCGCTACACCAGCGAGGATATTTATTCCAGGAGGCCCGAATGAAGCAGAACCCCCTCACAAAAAAAGAGAAATCAAAAGCATCTCCGAAATGAGGAAACATTGGGGCTTTTAAATTTATAAATATATGACAGCAGTGCATAAAATTATTCAGGGTGTAGAGGAAGTCGAAAAGGAGAAGCTTTTCACCCTCTCTAATAATCCTAATATGGGACGCGGGTGGCGCTGTGGGCTAAAGCCTCAGCGCCTAGGGCTTGCCGATCGAAAGGTCGGCGGTTCGAATCCCCGCGGCGGGGTGCGCTCCCGCTGCTCGGTCCCAGCGCCTGCCCACCTAGCAGTTCGAAAGCACCCCCGGGGGCAAGTAGATAAATAGGTACCGCTTACCAGCGGGAAGGTAAACGGCGTTCCGTATGCTGCGCTGGCTCGCCAGATGCAGCTTTGTCACGCTGGCCACGTGACCCGGAAGTGTCTTCGGACAGCGCTGGCCCCCGGCCAATAGATGTGAGATGGGCGCACAAACCCCAGAGTCTGTCAAGACTGGCCCGTTCGGGCAGGGGTACCTTTACCTTTACCTTTAATAATCCTAATACCCAGGATCACAAAATGAACCCTAGCATATCTGAACAAATATAGCACAAAGAGACAAACAGAATTTTGCCGAACCTTTAGAAAAAAAACTCTTTCTTGATTTGTCCCTGACCTAGACATATTTTATTTGTTTTATATGAAAGGCGTGCTTAAATTGTGATCATGCCTTTTGCTTAGATGGATGCATGGATGGGATGTGTGGGCAGAATTCGTCAACTTTTGCATGCACTGCCTGCTAAACAGAGATAAAGAGTCAGATCTGTTGCTCTGCCCACTTCTACCTCTGGCCCTGCCCACCACTGGTAGGCAGGCCCCAGAAGGCTGTCCACAAAAGCAGACGTCACCCTTGAGCCGGGAAAGGTTCCCCTTCCGTGACTTAGAGGGACCTTGAGTTTGATCAAGTCTTCTTAACACAAGGTTCTTTAATCTGAACTCTTGAAAAGGGAATGCTATCCAAATGGGCTCATGCTGAGTGTCAGCAATCAGCAGCACATGTCTGTTGTCCAGGGGAAAGATGGCTGCCACCTGCGTTTTCACTCTTCTCCTTTGCATATTGACCCCTTCTGCATTTTCCTTTATGAAGCCAACCAGCTCAGATAAAGGATATTGTACCTCCCCACTCCTGCAAAAAAAAAAATAGCCCTCGGTGCATGATCAGATGGTGGGAGAATGGAGCCTGAGATGCAAAATATGTTTACACCCAACTTGATATGCAGGGAAGGCATGATTTGATCTTCGCCCAGAGGTTACAAAATGTAAACATGATAATTAAGGCGCTCGTTCTTAATTGCAGGCTGCTAATTGCGCCGGATGATGCCTGGTTTTGCCGCCTCTGCCCCTCCCCTGAGCCAGAAATCTGAAGCCCCAAAGTCATCACAAGAGCTTATTTGAGAAGTGCTCAGGTATCCCCTCACCTGTTCATTAACTGGTCTTCTAGGAGCTTCCAGCACAATGGATTTGTTTTCCATAAGCCTTTTTGAGAGCCGTGGACCTTTGCTGGGTCTCTGATTTCATAAGTTTCCAGTCCCCAGCGTCTTCTGCAGCTGCGGCTCAGGAGAGCTCCCTGTTGCGTGGTGAGAAGGGAAAAGGCTTTTCCCCATGGGTGCAGCCATGACACCTGTCTTTCAGGGCTTCGGAACATCAAGGCTAGACAACTGCAGAGTCCTTTCACGTAGGGCTGCCCTCAAACTAGAGTTTCCCCTATGTGCTGTGCTGCTTTGTGAAAACCCTGACGCAGCTGCAGCAGCTGGAGGGGGAACTGTTTTGTGCTAGAGACTGTCAGGAAATAAAGCTGCTAATATCCTAATGCCTTTTATGCAAATCTATGGCGAGATCACACTCAGAACGCCATGTTCAGATGCTGCATCTCGAAAAAGATATTGTAGCGCTGGGAGGGGGCAGAAAAGAGCAGTCAAAAGAACGAGGGGGCTGAAGCAAATCCCTAATGAGGAAACATTTGGGGCTTTTTAATTTAGGGCAGGCATGGCCAAACTTGGCCCTCCAGCTGTTTTGGGACTACAACTCCCATCACCCCTAGCTAACAGGACCAGTGGTCAGGGATGATGGGAATTGTAGTTCCAAAACAGCGGGAGGGCCAAGTTTGGCTATGCCTGATTTAGGGAGAAGGGAAAGTAAGGATGATGGATGTATATGAAGTTACAAGAGCAGCACCTAGTATTATGTAGGGTATGGAGGAAGTGGCTGGGGAGAAGCTTTTCTCCCTCTCCAATGATCCTAGAACCCAGGGTCACACGCTGAACCTGGATGGCTGAAGATTCTGGGTAGAACAAGGGAGAAACTTCATACTGAGCTAGGGGTGGTGAGAGATAAATAGGACCCTGTCTGAACAGAAAGGCAAACCTTCCTCCATTTGCACTTCCTGGAAAAAACCACACAAGAGCCAAAACACAGCCATCCTTCAAAACTCATGGTTCTCCAACTAAGGAATGTGTGCAAAAAGAATGCATGCACTGAAGAGAAACACATATATTTGTGAAAATAATGTGCAAAGGGGGGGAAAGGCACATAGTTAAAATGATGGCATTTGCTTCCTTGCAGTATGGTGATGGCCAACCTGAATGGCTTTAAAAGGGCAACAGACAGGTTCATGGAGGAAATTGCAAGGAGGAAATATGGATGCTCTCGTTCCATAAGTGCCTTTCCTTAACAATATTATATGCTATCAAGATCTTAAAGGCTGTAGAACTGAAGCACCGTAGCCTATATTTCAACATGCTCACATTTTGAAGCTTTCGTTGATCACAGCCTATGAAGTTTCATCTCTCCAGAGAGCTCTGTGAACAAGACAAGCTGAATGCTAATTTTGAAATAAAGATCTCTCCCCCCACCACCACAAAAAAAATCTATGATATATTATTGAATATAGAAAATACAGAAAGTTCCCCTCTACCGGGTCAATAAATTTGTCCAGCAATGAGTCTCCAGGATCTAAGGTAAGGATGAAGGAGAAATTCATTCAGTGGTCATCTTAATGCAAATCTATCTAATTCACCCTGCCCTGAAGAATATACAAGCTGTTAACAATCATAATTTTTATACACGCATTCCCAAAATCGTTATAGTTAGTCATATGCAGCCTGTGCATAAAAGCAACCCGTTCGTATGTTGCAAAAGTTATATCTTCTATCCATTGATCAAAGGGAGCCATAATATTCCAAGGAATCAATATCAATCTTTGCCGTGGCGAAGGGGTTTGAATAACTCAGAGAAGCTATGAACTATGTCAAGCAGGGCACCCAAGATGGACAGGTCATAGTGGAGAGTTTTAACCTGGAGAGTGATCCACCTGGAGGAGGAACCGGCAATCCACTCCAGTATCCCTGCCAAGAAAACTCCATGGACAAAGACAACAGGCACAGAGGACAAGATTGTTGGATAGTGTTCTCGAAGCTACCAGCATGAGTTTGACCAAACTGCGGGAGGCAGTGGAAGACAGGAGTGCCTGGCGTGCTCTGTCCATGGGGTCACGAAGAGTCGGACATGACTAAACGACTAAACAACAAAAGTGCAAAGAGTTCATCTATGTCAGTGTTTTCCAACCTTTGGTCTCCAGCTGTTTTTAGAATACAGTTCCCATCATCCCTGACCCCTGGACTTGCCAGCTAAGGATGATGGGAGTTGTCCAAAAACAGCTGGAGACCCAAGTTTAGGAAACACTGATCTACGTAGGCCAGCTGTCAGCCCCATATCATTGGTATGTGGTTTAGGATAACTGTGTACTCATTGGAATAACAGCATGATTTGTACATCTATATATTGTATTTTAGAGTTCCATGCACTTCTTTTTCTTTTTCTTTCTTTCTTTTGTTTCATTTCCTTCACGTTATTTGTACACTGTACATCTTCAATGAAATATAAAAAGAATAAAAAAGAATATGCAAGCTGGAACAAGGTTAGTCTTCAGAATTTAGGTAAAGGTAAAGGGACCCCTGACCATTAGGTCCAGTTGTGACCGACTCTGGGGTTACGGCGCTCATCTCGCTCTATAGGCCATGGGAGCCGGCGTTTGTCTGCAGACAACTTCTGGTCATGAGGCCAGCATGACTAAGCCGCTTCTGGAGAACCAGAGCAGCGCACAGAAACGCCGTTTACCTTCCCACCGGAGCGGTACCTATTTATCTACTTGCACTTTGACGTGCTTTCGAACTGCTAGGTTGGCAGGAGCTGAGACCAAGCAACGGGAGCTCACCCGGTTGCGGGGATTCGAACCGCCGACCTTCTGATCAGCAAGTCCTAGGCTCTGTGGTTTAACCCACAGCACCACCCACGTCCCTTCAGAATTTGCACTTCTCCAAATTTTGTGATGCAGTTCTCTAACCGTAAAACTTAAGGAGAGCTCTGCTGGATCAGACTGATGGACCATCTAGTCTAGCATTCTTTCCCAACCAGATGACCTTAAGCTGGACTTGAGTGTAACATCAACTCTCCCCACTTGCAATTCACAGCAACTGGTGTGCAGAACCATACTGCCTCCAACAATAGAAGGAGAAATTAGCCGTTGTGGTGATGAGCCGTTGATAGGCTTATCCTCCATTAATTAGTCTAATTCTCTTTTAAAGCCATCCAGCTTTGTTGCCAACAAAAAAAAAAGGCATACAAAAGGGTGTCTATTAGGAGGAAATGCATGCAAAAAAATGCTTATTTTTTGAGAAAGTAATGTACAAAAATGCATTATATTAGGGGAAACAGCTTTAGAAAAACATATATATTAGGCTAAATTGCGTGCAAATTGTGTATATTAATTGCAATGCACACAAAATGTGTGTGGATTTTTATTGAGGGATGTTAAAAAGAAAGCTTATACAGTGATATAGGGAGATCTAAACGGAACTGGGAGAAACGAGAAACTTAGAGGAACTGAAATTTGCCCATCTCTAGTTCCAGGCAGTCTAAATTCATTACTGAAATGATTTTAAATCACTATTGAAAGTTTAGCCCAGACTTAAGAGGAGCAGGGGCAAAAATGGGGAGAAACCACTTCTCCTCTTTCACATTTTATGAGGGGTGAATTGGTAGCTGCCCTCTGGAATACCTTTTGGACCAGGGCATTTTGGGATGCGGAATATATGGCAGCTGACCAAAGCTGCAAGGCAGTACTGGCAACTCCCCTGCCTGGGAATTGCAAACTGCTGCCCCCCAAAATTGCCGCATTCTCCCCAATTTCATAGCCTGAAAACGGGGCGATGAAATGAAGGGTTTTGTGAGGAATTTAAATTGTTCTAAGCTGCTCTGGGAGCAAATTCTGGGCCGATAAAGCACGCTATAAATAGAAGAAGATAACAAACTACTCATCCTGGCCTTAGGTGCATCCCTAAAATTAATAATAATAATAATAATAATAATAATAATAATAATAATAATAATAATAATTCCAATGAAATCAACCCTCGGGCGAAAAGCCTGATGTAGCTGTTCACCGCCAAGAGAAATGTCTGCATCTGACAGGGACGCACGTGCTTTGAAAACTGCATTCTGCAGGCTGAGAGACACCATTAAAGAATGACATTAAACATTCACTCTCTCATAAAAATGTAATTACTTCAGGCCCTGCATACGGAGAACTAATTTCAAGTCTATCTGTGTTTTGTACAGCTTCGGCGGCGACATTGTCAGTTTTATGTTTTCCTCAGCCCGGCGGTCGGCGTTTGAAGAGCAGGAAACTTTACTAGCCATTAACCAAATGGTTCTCTAATCTCAATTTAGCCTGCTCAATAACTCTGCGCCCTGTTTCTCAATTCAGAGCGGAAGACGCCGTCGTGCGGAGGAAGGTCACGGTGTAGCGAAGGCTCTGGCGCTGTGGAGAAAGGCAACCCATCAGAGCAGCGTGGATCCCACGACGCTGCTCTTGGCATTCCAAACAAATATATCAGCCCTCATCACGTGTTAGCCAAGCGAAGGGAAAACACGTAGGGATGTTGGAAAATTTGAACACAAAACAGAAACTAGAGCGTAAATTGCTGGTGTTCGCTTATTTGTCTTGTGTCCCAAATGGAATTCAATCCAGGAAATAAAATAATCATTCACTACTGTTGTTTTCATTCTGGAAACGATAGGTAACGATATAAAATGGATTGCTTTCCCTCCAGTTTCTGTTTTCTTTGCATTGGACGGTGTGGGATAACATAATTCTAACACGGTGAATCATGTAAAATTTTGCCACAGCAGACAGTGAAATGGATAGCATCGTTTTTGTCGGAAGCCGAACTGCAGCAGAACAGAAACAGTGCTGCATACGATTAACACACATTGGAAGGGAAACTGATACCTTGTTACATCTTACTAGCATGTGGATAACCAGGGAGTAGGGCTGAGCTTCTAGCCTATGGGTAGGCAAACTAAGGCCCGGGGGCCGGATCCGTCCCAATGGCCTTCTAAATCTGGCTTGTAGACGGTCCAGGAATCAGCATGTTTTTACATAAGTAGAATGCATCCTTTTATTAAAAATACATCTCTGGGTTATTTGTAGGGCATAGGAATTCGTTCATATATTTTTTTCAAAATATAGTCCAGCCCCCCACAAGGCCTGCTGAAAAAGTTTGCTGACCACTGTTCTAGCCCAACTCTTGAAATTATGCCCAACTGCCTAGCTCCACCCCAGGAGCTATACGTGTTGGTTGAAGGTCTGGAAGTGAAGCTAGCTCCTTTCATGTATGTTCTTCCACATGATCAGGCCTCAACACCACATGGAATACAGCTGGTACCCCTGTCAGACCTTCTCTTAATGCACAGGCGGTGGTGGTGTTGCTGTTGTTTGTTTGTTTGTTTGTTTGTTTATACCCCACCTTTTCCCCTGACATAACTCAAGGCAACTTACAGATAAAAATAAGAACAGCTAAAAAGAGGTGTTGGGAGTGGAGTCCGGCTGGTGCATGACTCAATCCCTCTATGCATCAACCCTTTCTTGGAGAGCAAATGGCTGAAAGGAGGCTAAAGAATACTGAGTACAGTGGTACCTTGGGTTACATATGCTTCAGGTTACAGACGCTTCAGGTTACAGACTCCGCTAACCCAGAAATAGTACCTCGGGTTAAGAACTATGTTTCAGGATGAGAACAGAAATCGCGGCGCAGTGGCAGCAGGAGGCCCCATTAGCTAAAGTGGTGCTTCAGGTTAAGAGCAGTTTCAGGTTAAGAACGGACATCTGGAATGAATTAAGTACATAACCTGAGGTACCACTGTACCAGTAAGACAACTGGTGGTGTGAACTGGTTCTGTGCCACCAAAGTCAGGTTTCTACCACCAGCTTTGCAGACCAAACCACATTCCTCAAGGGTGCAATTGAAGGTCACACCGATGCCATGCATTCAAGAGGAGAAGGAAGAGGAGGAGGAGGAGGAGGAGTTTGGACTTCACTCTCCTTAAGGAGCCTTAAAGTGGCTAACAATCTCCTTTCCCTTCCTCCCCCACAACAAATACTCTGTGAGGTGAATGAGGCTGAAAGATTTCAGAGAAGTGTGACTAGCCCAAGGTTACCCAGCAGCTGCATGTGGAGGAGCGGGGAAGCGAACAAGGTTCACCAGATTACGAGCCCATTGCTCGTAACCACTACACCACGCTGGCTCTCAAAGCATATGGTTTCCCTAAAAGAATTCTGAGAAATGTAGCTTGTCAAGGGAGCTGGGAATTTTAGATATGTGACAAGTAAACTACAGTTCCCCTGATCCTTTGGGGCAGCTGTAGTTGTTGAAGCAGTATAAATGTGCTTTAAATGTAGGATGTGGATGTGACCCGGGAGGCTGCGGTACCAGTTCAGTAGACTGGAATTTTCACAATTTTGGTCTGTTTTTTAATACAAATTGCTTCAGAAATGTGGAGGTCTGAATTTAAGACTGAAGAAAAGAAAAACTGAAAGGAGCAAAACTGATAGGTTTCTGCGTCCTTGCACCTAAATATTCACATGCCAGAAGGTAACGAGAAGAGAATTTAGGGGAGTGAAGGGGGTCTCTTTCTTTGGAGAGACGTAGGCATCAGTCGCCAGTTTATGTTCGCCCCTGGCGAACTGATGACTCTGTTTGGGAAGCCCTGGTTAGTTGCTTGCTTTGAGGTAAGAGGAAGCTGCTATTTTCATTAACTCTGCTCCGACATGGAAGGAAAGAACCCCACCTCCTATTCTCAGCAAACCATCTTCACAAGAGCTGGTCTGGAGAAACGAGGAGGGAGGGAAGAAAAAAATACGAGAAGCATACACAGTGAAGGATTTCCTGGGCCACAGAAGTTCACTGACATTTTCCCTTTCATTGAGGGCGATCAGAAGAATGCAGCTTCTCATACTGGCTCTGGAGCGGAAATGTGGATAATGCAGGAAATTACATGCACCATTCATCTTCATTGCGCCGCACCTATGAAAAGGGTATTTACCTGTGGCACTAGATTATCTCTGACTGCGTTATCGGAGGACAGCAGGTGCATTCAATTAGATTCTCAAATAATATTCCAACCCCCTCCCCTCTGCGCGCGCGCGCACACACACACACACACACACCCTCTTTATCCCTTCCCGAAACAGAATTTAGGACTGAAAGCCGGAGTTAATTGCAGCATGAGATCTATTCCTCTTCTGGCTCCCCATTATTCTAATACAAGACCCAGCTCCCATCAATGCTGTGGATAATAGGTTTCTATTTATGACATTTGTGATCACCCGGAAATAAATTCCCTTTGCTAAGATTGCATTGTTGGGGTGGGGGGCGAAGGAGACCATCTGCAAGGAGTTCCAAGGGGTGTTTGTGACTGTGTATTGGGGGGGGAGTAGACAGATGATAGCAAAGCTTGCTTATTTGTTACATCTGGGGGCTTGCATATTAGAATTATTCAGAAACCTAGCCAATTAACATTTCAAATGCTTGCTCGTGCCGAATTAATTCTTGATCAGCTAAAAAAAACAACCCGGCAGTTGCAGGCACCTAATCAAAAGGCTGGGTCCTCTACCCCCAATACATTTTGATGGCTGATACCTTGCATGTTCATGCTGTCTGCACTGCGGGGTGCAAAGGGACCCTGGTTCAGAAAGGAATATTTATCGAAAGCATCTCACGTATCAAAAGAGCTTGATTTGCCTGCTCGGTTGTGTTTTTTTTAACATATATATGCTTGACATTCTATGAGCTTCATTCTTTGTGATGCACAGTGGCACAAAAGGAATAGATGGCAACTTCACTGCTACACACACACACACACACACACACACACACACACACTTCCCCCATTCTTCATCACACGCACAAAAATCAATTTGAATGGGAGGTATTTATTCCAGAATTCAAGTTGTAGGGGGAGGAGAAGGACTCAGTCGCACCAAACATCCAGAAGCTTTAAAGGAATTTCTCAGATGAGAAATCAGGACTTGACTGGGGTTGTCAATCAAAAGCTGGGCCACTAGATGGCACTCTGTCACTGTCCCCCTGCTCTGGAGCCTCTGCAGAATGAATCATTACATAGCTATAAGTTATAGGACAAAGTTTTGACTGCCTAACAGAGGTTTTATGCAGAGGTAAGTCCAAGTGAGTTCAGTGGGGCTTACTCCCAAGCAACCATGTGCTCCACTACAGCCTAAGAATATGCGGTGCACTGCTATTTTTTTTTTAATTCTGAGCACGCCTGATGCTGGAATGCACACTATAAAAGCCACAAGAATGGCTGTTGGCCTATATCAAGGTTTCCAAAATACTCATTAACCCCCCTTGGCGAGCTCATAAAACTGTCATCGGCCCCAACCCAAATTCTTAGGAAGGTACTATAGAACCATAGAATTGTTGTCACCATTACTAGCAATCTGAAAAGAAAAGAAGGGCGGATATTGTTGTCCAGTGGAATTGTCTTATTAAATGCAGAAGTTCCGCATTGACAAGGAAGGTGCACTCTGTACATGCCCTTTCTTTCGGAGGCTCGTAGTTTCCCAATTGATTTTCTCACACTTTACTGCATAAACCTTTTTCCTGCCCCTCGCCCTTTCTAAACCCCCTTTCAACCCCCTAGCTCTTCATTCGCTCCCTGTACATTCCTACCAACCCCAGGGGAGGGGGTCAGTATCAACCACTTTGCAAAACTGTAGCCTGTCTTATGCGGTGGTCCCATTGAGACTGAGAGTGGGGAGGCAAGGAGCCCAACAGTAGGCGGAGCCAGAGCTGGTGATTGGCAGAGCCGGAGCCAATGACAAGCAGTGCCAATGCATTCTAGGTGTGCCTTCCTCCTCCCTGCCAAGTTCTACAAGGGGCAGCACTGAGACAAAAGAGGAGGAAGGGCCACCGCTGCCACCTCTTGCATTGGTGGTAAGTAGGAAGGAAGACATGCAAGTGCCAAGTGGGAACAAACTGAGGTTGGTTGGGAAATGCCCCATTTGCCCAACCAGGTAGAAACAATGATGAGAATCAGGAGGAGTCTGGATGTCTTCTAGCCTAACCCTTTTGGACTTGTGTCAGGGGTCACCAGGCAGCCCCAGAATCTCCTTTCCATGCTAGGGAACATGCAGAATGAGGTTATGTTAGGCTGAGAGTGAGTGACTGATCCAAGGTCACCCAAGTTGTTTCATGGCTGAGTGGGGATTTGAACCCGGGTCTCCCAGGTTCTCGTCTGACACTCTAACTGTTAGAATTCCTGCTCCGTGTCTGCAGTCATGGGATTTTTGTCTATCACATGACGGTGTGTGTTTTGACTCCACAAAGTAGGAAGTGACAGAGACAGGATGCTTGTGTTACTGTGTTCCATGAAGTGGGACTATTGTCCTTTGTTCCTTCTCTTTGCTGTCTGATGCTAGAGAGAGAGGGAACCATGCTGCAGAGCTCCATGAGTGTTTATATCTAAATAAAGTAGATTAGCCAAAATGCTGAGTTGCTGAGGTCTGTTACGAAAGCTGCGAAGACTCTGCGGATCCCTAAGTGTGCCAATGTCTGCTGGCATCGGTCGCTGTGATGTTCGGTCGATCCCAAACGATCAACCAGAAGGGAGAGAACATGCCAGTCGGGCATGTGTCTCTGCCAGGGTCCTACTCAAGTGTAGGACGAGCTCCTGACACTAACCACTACTCCACACTGTCTGTGTTTCCGTACAGATATGGAACTTGTTGCCTCTTCCGCTTGAAAACAAACCATGGAGAAGATTCCCGTGTGTGTCCTCTAGTATACAGTGTTGGCCTCTTGCCAAGTCTGGACCATGGGCAGCAAGGTGAGCCGGGAGGCCAGCCAGTAGTCAGGACCTGAGAGCCAACCAGATCAAGAAGCAAGCTGTAAGTTGGGACTGGAGCAGAAATCAAGGATAAGGACATAAGAAGAGCCCTGCTGGACCATGTCAAAAGGCCAATCTAGCCCAGAATTGTGTTCTCGCAGTGGCCAGTCAGATCCCTCTTCTGGGAAGGCCACCTGCAGGACCTGAGTGCTGCAGCGCTCCCTCCATTTCGGATACTTGGCAACTGGTGCTCAGAGTCACGCTGCCTCTGACAGAGGAGGGAGAGCATGCAGGGACATGCCAGACCTCAGGAAGACATTGTCAGCTGAACAACACTCAACTGGAGCTGCAAGCCCCTTTCTATATCCTAGGGAGTCCAATGGCCAACCTGGGTTGACAGGCCTGAAGGTGCTTCACTGAGAAGGATGCCTCTTGCAGTTCAGAGGTCTACTGTATGGGAGCGTTGCATTGCAACCTGGCAGATCCTGATGCTCATTTTGCATGGGCCACCCAACAAAGAGAGAAAGTGGGGAAATACTCGAGTTTGCATGCCCTGAATCTTCTAGCTTAACAGGCCCTGCTGAAATTTCCTTGCCTCAAAATCCAGGCACTCAACTGGAGTCTATGCAAAACTTAGCTACAGGTGTTTTCTTCCATTTGCAGCATGTTTCAGAGCCGAAGGTAACCTGGTGCCAAGGATAATCAGACTGTCTCGCCGCGAGAAAGTAGGGCGCCAGAACAACTCGACCTGGCCAGCCATTGTTTTCTAAAAGGCCCATTGTTAGTGGAAAACAGAGCAAGTTGTGGGAAACAATGTGGTGGTGAGTTCGAGATGTGCTCCACTGCGGCTTGTCAGAAGCAATGTATGCAAAGGGTTAAAGCTGGCCAAAAGAAATGACCGTCCTTTCATGGGGAAATGTTCTCCTTTACAATAAACACTCTTCACCCGTGAGGATTGTCTTCCCAGAGGAAGCTGGAGAGGCTCGCTCTCTGAATTGCCTGCTATTGTGTGCCATGGGGCAAAGCGTTCCAGGAACTGCTTAGCTGGAGAGAGTTTTATTTTATTTTCTGGAGATGAAGGTGTTTTGAAAGAGAACGCACTTGATGCAACTGTGGAACAAGAGCCTGGAATTCAAAGCCGGAAGCCAGTCTGCTGAAGTCGGAAGCTGGTTGCTGCCCAGGAAGCCACACACAGTAGATAATGTTAAAACAATAAAAGGGAGTGTCTAATCTATTGAAGTTCATGGACATTACTAACATGCCCCATTCATTTCAGTGAGTGTAGGACTTACGTAGTTGAAAATGACCCAGTGAGCTTTGTGCAGCATCTGAAAGACTTGCAGATTTATCAGGGCATCAGCTTTCGTGAATGTGAGACCACTTCTCTTCCCCACGAAATCATCTCTGCCAAGGAAAGACGGTGCTGTTTCCACAACAGTCTTGGGCCAGCACACAGCATCCATTTTTCAAGCCCCACGACTTTGTCACAATGGGGAAATGGCTGCATCTCGTTGTTGTTTTGCTCTCAATCCCTTAGATTACTTTAAACACACACATAGACTCGCATTCTTCTTTCTTTCCCTTTTCTTCACATCGTTGCCCCGAGTCCCTGCCTGCAGAGACGCTGGATGGGCCAGAAATCCTGCAAGTATATAGCGGACTCTGGCATTTTTACGGGCTGCGATATACAGTGGGAGTATTTTTGTTTTGTGGCCCTCCCATTTCTGAAATACCACTTGAGCCGGTCTTCAGTTGGCCAGAAGAGGGTGGAAGCTATTTCATGGGTGACGTTTTGGGTTACTGCCGGCACATAACTCAAGCAAATCCACTCCTCTGCCTTCCAGTAATTATGCCTGCACAACCCTCCATTCGACTTCCTTTATTGTCCAGTATTCCATTTACAGGCAGATAATGCTGCTTATGGCTTGGGCTGGTTCTGCCAGGGGCTTGTTTTATGCCCCTTGCTTTCTGGAGCTGTGCAAAGTTTTGGTAGGAAAGGGAGGGAAAGCCTTCTAAAGATTCTCTTTCCTGAAGCACTTGAGAGTTAAGGAGTCAATATTTATTTGCAGACATATACCGGTATGTTATGCAAGAGGGTGGCAGGCAAGCATATATTCCTGCTCCCTCCAAAAAAATCCACACAATGTCATATCTGGGTTCCTTCTTGCTAGCAAACCTTTCTCTCCTACATCGCAACAGCCTACCCTATTTTTTTGTCTTCAGCTAGGGTTGCAATATTTCAAAAAGTGAAAACCTGAAAACAAAAGTTGTTGAGCTTCCGATATGGGCTGACATACACCCGGGTTTTCCGGACATTTTAGCCACTTCCTGAAAATTCCACCTGGATGCCTTTTGTGATGGAGGAATCCTGGTTATGCTCAGGAAATTCCGGACATATGGCAGCCCTACTTCAGCCCATATTCATGGAAGCAGGGGGTGTCCGCTAGCAAGCAGCCACCAGACATCAAAAGCCATCAAAACAAGCACTTCCTTAGCCTAGCCTGGACACAACATAGAACAGGCATAGGCAAACTCAGCCCTCCAGAGGTTCTGGGACTACAATTCCCATCATCCCTGACCACTGGTCCTGTTAGCTAGGGATCATGGGACTTATAGTCCCAAAAGATCTGGAGGGTCAAGTTTGTCTATGCCTGGCATAGAAAAATCTTTCATGGCCAGCTAAGAAGAAGCCTAGAGGTGGTTTATCTCTCTTCACTTACTTATTTGTTTCACATTTATTACATTTATATCCCGCTCTTCCTCCCAAATTAGTCCATGTTATGTACTGAAGTTCTCACCCTGGGCCAGCAGGGGGATACTGTAGATAGTTCAGGTCCACATATGCAAATAAGGGATTGAAAGTGACGTTCAGTGATTGGATAGTTACAGAAAGTTGTTACTGTTGCATTCTAGTGGAGCTCTATATAAGCAGGCTGGCTGAACCCTTCAGTTCTGTTCTGTTCTGGCCTGTGAATAAACAAGAGCTGTTTGAAGAATCGCTGTGTCGTCTGATATGTTCACCCACAACTTAACAGTCCAGGGCGGCAAATGCACAAATGATACAACATCTAAGTGCATCTTTAAAATATTTCTAATACAGATGAAGATGGGGGAAAGATCTCTGCTGAAAAGGCTTGTTGGAAGAGAAGTGTCTTCAGCAGGTGTTGGAAACCCAACAGAGGTGGTGCCTGCCTAATACTCAAGGGGAAGGAATTCCAAAGAGTAGGTACCACAACACTGGGATGTGATACCTACATTGTGCAGAACAAAGGTATCTGCAGGAGCCCCTCACCTGCAGAGCATAGTGATTGGTTGGGCATATAAGGGGTGAGACAATCTTGCAGGTATCCTGGTCCCAGGTTGTTCAAGGGCTTTATACACTAAAACCAGCACATTTCATGCAGCCCAATAGTGCTCCTGTTGCAGCGGTGGAGAAAACATTGGAGATATGTATGTGCGTGCAGTGGCAAGCTTTGCCTCCATTTCCCAGATTTTTGCCTGAGTGACAGAAAATCACAGCATCCTAATCTAGGCTCATCATAAACATATTAAGGGCCTCAGCACGATAAATTCTGCTCCAACGAGATGCTGGGGGGGGGGGATTTATAGAACCAAGCAATCAATGGTGGCACAAGGGTAAGATGTCCTTGGGTGCATGTCAGCTAATTTACTGCCATTACTCAGATATGTAGCTATAAAAAGGACATCAGGATGCTTTTCTATGCCTTCATAAAAGCTTAATTTATAACTTCATCTCCAGAGTCAGGATCTGCCCGCAAACGGTTTCTGACACACGGATCTCTTTCGGAAGGAAGGCTCGCCCAGGTGCTGACAATCATCCGTTCAGTTAATGAGACAAAGGGAGAGGAATTGCCTGCAGTGACAGCAGCGTCATCTACTCCCACCCTCCCACCCTTCTGCAAATTTATTAGGCTACTTGGGATTATTAGGGTAACTAAGTATTTTGTGGCTGTGAACACAGGAAGCTGCCTTAGGCTGAGTTCGTCTAGACCAGTGGTGTCTTCTCTGACAGGCAGCAGCCCTCCGGGGTCTCAGGACCTAGCGCAGAACAGCTTGCAGCCATGTCAGGCATTTTTGTACCTTCCATCTTAAACATAGGTGGAGATTTCCACGGAGGTTGCAGCACGCAGAGAAGGGAACGGTAAACATTCCCCTGCCTTGATCCTGATGAAAGAAGCCTCCACTCACTGTCACACATAAATGAGCTAAAATTTATGATGGAGGGGAAAGCTCCCATTGATTGATCCCTGCAAGCAATGGCTACTAGCCATGATGGCTATGTTCTCCACTGCCAAAGGCAGTAAATGCTTCTGAATGCCAGTATCTTGGAACTGGAAGTCAGGAAAGAGCTGTTGCACTCAGGTCCTGCTTATGGGCTTCCCATTGCAGAATCTGGTTGGCCACTGTGAGAACAGGGTGCTGGAGCATATTCTTTGGTTCTTATGTTCTTAGCAGGGATTCCGATGTCAAGGAGCGGATTATAAAAGGATTCCTTCTAACAAGGAAATTTCTCTTTCTTCCTCTGTTTAAAGTATCATCATTGTCAGTTTTTCCCTGCAAGTTCCTGGGAGCTTGACCCCCGTGGGAGCGAGTTCCTTAAGTTAACTATGCGCTGCGTGAAGAAGTCTTTCCTTTTCTCTGTCCTGAATCTTCCAACATTGAGCTTCCCAGGATTTCCGCGAGTTCTAGTGTTAAACCACAACGGGGCAGTTTGTCAACCTACGGAGTCCTCCAGCTCCAAACCTTCTCTGGGAAAAAGAAACAGGAACTGCACGCCAAGCAGGCAAATCGTGTGTGTGTTTATGCAAAGGCATTTTCCCACCCCCTGCACGCACGCACACGCGCACGCATTTGATTATTTATTCCATGCAAATTTGCATGCAAAATTCCAAATGCCTTTCTTCCTTCAGAAGCATTATGCACTTCTTAATTGCAAGAGAAATGAAGTTGGCTTCTCCCTTCTGCCTTCGCAAGATGCGGAGCTCGTCGTCGGTACTCAATAAATAATCAAGGTTTGTTTTTTCTTCAAAACCTTCCTTGCCACTTTTGCTAATGATCCATGATGTTTGCGATAAACAAGCCATTTCCCTCCGAGAAGCTTCAATCAGCTTCTTGTCTCCTGGGAGCCCTTCTCTCTCTCTCTCTCTCTCTCTCTCTCTCCTTCTGTTTCTCTTATCGCCAACCATGGTGTCTTATCAGTTCCTAGTGCTGTGTGCAGACTAAGCCAAGCTTAGCTCAGCCTCTTCTGGAAAAATGAGTACTGCACATGGGCAGGTGTTGATGGAGACTCAACTTGGAAGTATGTTAGGCATCTGATGGGAGCAGCAGAAAGTGGTGGGGAGTCTGTAAGCATCAGAGGAGAACTTAAGGAGAATTCTTGTGGGTTTGGGCCACCAAAAAGGTTGAGAGAAAGGGAGGAAATGAGAATCATTGGGTTGTGTTCAACTGTGTTCTACACAGATCAGACCCATTGACATTAACAGACATCACTTATTCATAGGCAACAGTCTACTCAAAGTATGGTTACAGAACTTTAGAGTTGGACAGGATCTTGGGCGTCAGCAGGTCCAACCTGTCTGTTCAAATTGGTGGGCGGGTGGGTGTTCCTGCATCCATCTTTGTTGCTGGAGGCCCAGGTAGCCTTAGTGGCTAGGAGTGCCTTTTACCAGCTGTGGCTGGTATGCCTATAGCAGTCCTGGTAAGTCTGACCATAGTGAGCCATGCATTGGTAACCTCAAGATTTGCAACACGCTCTATGTTGAACTCCCCTTTGGGCCTGGTTTGGAGGCTCCAGCTGCTGCAAAATACAGTGGTACCTCGGGTTAAGGACTTAATTCGTTCTGGAGGTCCATTCTTAACCTGAAACTGTTCTTAATCTGAAGCACCGCTTTAGCTAATGGGGCCTCCCACTGCCGTCACGCCGCTGCTGCATGATTTCTGTTCTCATCCTGAAGCAAAGTTCTTAACCCGAGGTACTATTTCTGGGTTAGTGGAGTCTGTAACCTGAAGCGTCTGTAACCTGAGGTGCCACTGTACTGTGAATACAGTGTTGATGGGGACAGACTATTGGTAGCTGGTGCTCAAAAGCTTGCACTGTGTACCCATATGCTACCAGGTCAGGGTCAAGGTTATTGTAATAATTTGCAAGGCCCTTAAGTTGTTAGGTCAAGGAGACCTCAGCTACCGCCTGAACCTTTAAATCCTTGCCCAATCATTGAAGTCACTCTGGCTTGGATGCACAGCTCATATTCACCAGGAGCTGTGTGTTCAGTGTTGTGAGCCCGGTTTTATGGAACTCCCAGTTGAGGTCAGACAGACCCTCTTCCTGTTGACCTTCCAGGACCTACAGAAGACTTCTTTATTCCTGCAGGCATTTCAAATGAATTCTGGTTTCCTGGTTTTAACTAACTGCACTGAGTTTCTTTGCACACCGCCTAGAGACATTTGTAATTAAGCACTTAGAAATTGCTGAAATCAATCTTGAACGAAGAAATATTGAAACTACAAAATGTTGTAATATACAGCTACTGACTCACGCCTGTGTGCATGAACCCTGAATTGCCCATGGGGGTGGAGCTTTGCAGACTTCCTGCAACATTTTAGTTTCCTGCTATTCTCCTTTTTTTCCTATGCTTCCCAGAGCAAGGAGACATGTGGTCAATGGCTCCCAGTAGCAAAAAACAAAACAAAAACCCAAGTGAACTGAATCTCTCCAAAATGGAGATTTTAAACCCTGCACCTTTGCTAACCCAGAGATTGCGTGGTCCTTTTTGTAAGGAAACCAAGTTCTTTTCCTTTTAAGTCATTTAAACCTTTTTCATCTTCATTTTACTGCCAATGGAGACTTGCTTACTGTAACTTCTGGAAAATCCGTGAATAAAACATTCACTTATTTGCAAAGTTAAGAGTCTGTGATTTCTTCTAGCCTAAGTATTTTTGTAGGCAACATTTGTTAAAGGATAGATGAAGGCAGATGCAAATCTAAGCCCGCCCACCAGTATTGCACATAACAAAAATTATTATTTTAGTTGCCTTTGTGGCAAAAAAAATAAAATAGCCCCCCCCTTCCAAATCTCCTTCCTTGATATCTTTCTGCCTTGTCAGCTTTGGTAATTGAGAATTCAACAGCAAAAAGCAATGTAACGAGCCTTCAGTTTTTACTGTCAGCCTGGCTGTCCACATATTTCAACTTTATGAGGCATATTCTTGCAGCGAGACAAATTGTATACAAGGTCCTCATTCCGCCAATATTTCCTCGGCTTGACATTTCATCTTCTCCACGGGAGTGGGAGCCGAGTCACGATGCCAAGCTGAGGACGAGGCCCAGATGAAAGGAGGAGGAGGAGGCTTCTGCTGGACCACATCTGGGAAGGACAAAAGAGCAAGGGAAGCAGACCCGGCTTGATGTTGGAGCACCTGATTGGCATGCAGAAGGCCTCAGGTTCTTCAGGAAAAGCTGCTGGAGACTCCCTATGTCCCTGTGTCTTAAGAGGAGGGCCACAGCTCAGTGGTAGAGCATCTGCTTTGCATGCAGAAGGCCATAGGTTCATTCCCCATCATCTCTGGTTAGGGCTGGGGCAGATCCCCTGCCTGAAACCCTGGAGAGCCACAACCAGTGTACTGAGCCAGAGGGACCATCTAAGGTAGTATCCTATGTTCCTATCAGCCCAAGGCAGCATGAACAGCCATTATGGGGGATGGAGGTGGTAGTCTATTATCATCTGGAGGGCCACAGTTTCCCCTTCCTCTGCTCTAGGAAAACTAGGTGCTGAACAAGGATCCATGGTCTGACTCAGTGTAAGGCAGCTTCCTATGTTCCTATATAACCTCCCTTCAAACTGGGTGATCCAAGTCAGAAGTTGAGATCAAAAGGTGCAAAAAAACGCAATGTGTCTGACTGCAACTCCCATCTTCCCCAGTCACCTTAGCCAAGGTTCAGGGATCATGGGAGTTGTAGTCCAGCAACATCTGGGGACCCAAGGGGGTGTATTCTTATTAGGACTGCTTTGTGTGCAGAAGGCCCAGGTTGAATCCCTGGCATCGCCAGGTTAGGGCTAGGAGAGACCCCTGTCTGAAACCCTGGAGAGCCGTTGCCACTCAGTGTAGACAGTCCTGAGCTAAATGGACCAATGGTCTGGGCTCAGCAGACGGCAGCTTCCGGTGCAATGTTGGCGAGGATGGTACAGGAGTAGTTGGGAAACAAGAAAATGTAAGAAAACTGAAGTAACTGAACAAGACTGTGCTACGGCAACAACAAAAAAAGAGATCACAAGCTGTTTTCCAACAGCCTGGATTTCACGCTGAGAGATGTAGTTAAACGGGGCCGCTTTCCCTATCGGTGGGCGATGCTGTGTGCCCGCCTTAAGAGTACAAGGCATGGATCAGAGATAAGAAAATGTGCTCAGTGGGAGGTAACCGGCTTCTGCTGGGCATCCTAAATCCATTTAGGCCTTTAGGTGGGACCGTGATATTAGTGTAATCTCTCTGGTTTCCCTGCAAACGGCCTCCTGACACGGCACTTTGGTCTCTACTTAATGAAACGAGAAAGGCAACCCAACTGTGCCCCCCTTTCGCAGAAAGCACCAGGCTCCCCACCGTTACCACCTTACAAAAGGCACCGTAGTTTTCTGGCAAATTAACCACAGCCCAGAAATAATTAACCCCACTGCGGTGAGGATTTTTACAATGGCTATATATCAAGCTCAGCTAACTTAGGCCCCCTCGGATAATTGCTTCGATCTCAATTGTTTCCCCCTACAAACGCAGAGAGCCCCCCCCTTCTTTCTACCAACCGTTGTAAAATCAGCTGTTGTTTATGTGCCACGCAGGGTGACTTTAGAAGATGTATGTTGAATGCCGCATCTCAGTACGCCGTCCCTTTAGGGAGGGACAGCTGCTCAGTGGTAAAGCACATGCATTGCATACAGAAGGGCCCGAGTTTGATTCACGGCATCTTCAAAAGGACCAGGAAGCGGATGATGGAGTCCCTATTTCTGCCTGAGAGCCTAAAGTACTGCTGTCAGGCACAGGAAGCAATACTGGGCTAGATAGGGACAGCTAAAGGGTGCTCACATTTCCGATTTAGAGTGCAGTGAAGTCATATGGGCTTGTTCCAGTGCGTTAACAGCTTTCTCCCCAGCTGTTCACATCCACAGGACTTCATTAGTGTCAGATTCATTTCTGTTTGTGTATGCACAGGGCAGCCATGTCTTTACTCTTATGCAAGAGTGTTTGCACCTTGGCAGGAGACAAAATAGGAATAGCTGGAGGACTCCAACTGGTGTGAAGCTGGTTTGAGAAACAAAGCATCCAACAGCAGTATTTTAAAGCAACGCACAGGCTACATAAGCATTTGGGAGAATGTCGTGCGGACACGGGTTAAAAACCCAGAAATGGAAACTCTGCGAGTGTGAACACTGCCCAAGCCTGCCTTGGTATAAAGTGGCTCCCTGTGTTCTTTCAGCATGAGGGTGGGGCTTTTCCAGGCAAATTAATAGGTGCTGTCACATTTCACAGACACTTCCCAGCCAGACAAAAGCACTCAAGGAAGCAGAGCAGAGGGGAAGGAGTGTGGCCTGGGGAGAATGCCAAGGGCCAGGTAGAGAGGTCCATAGGGCCACATTTGTTCCCAGGGCCTGAGGTTCCTTACTCACGTGCTAACATTTAGGAGGCTTGAATGAAGAAGGCGTGCATCAGTCTAGCCATAGGGAGCTACTAGGAATTGTGTGTTCAAGTCATTTCAGTGGATCTACTCTGAACAGGAAGGGACGCGGGTGGCGCTGTGGGTTAAACCACAGAGCCTAGAACTTGCCGATCAGAAGGTCTGCGGTTCGAATCCCCGCGATGGGGTGAGCTCCCGTTTCTCAGTCCCTGCTCCTGCCAACCTAGCAGTTCGAAAGCATGTCAAAGTGCAAGCAGATAAATAGGTACCACTCCGGCGGGAAGGTAAACAGCGTTTCCATGCGCTGCTCTGGTTCGCCAGAAGTGGCTTAGTCATGCTGGCCACATGACCTGGAAGCTGTACACCGGCTCCCTCAGCCAATAAAGCGAGATGAGCGCCGCAACCCCAGAGTCGGCCACGACTGGACCTAATGGTCAGGGGTCCCTTTACCTTTACCTTACTCTGAACAGAACTTAGTTGGAGACAACCTTCTGCGGTTTCCTTGGGCCTGCCTCCCCAGTTACATTCCCCGCCTGTCTCGCTGCTGAGTTGCCCTTCCCTTCCTGCCGACAGGCTCTTATATGGCCACAGCGAGGGGATAGGCACATACCGCAGCCAGCTTCCACTGCATCTCTCTAAACCTCTACGCTCCAGTGTTTACTTCCAGCTGAGCCAAGGCTGGAGAAATGCAAGGACGTGCCACACCCTTGCTGCCTTCCTGTTTCTAAGCTAAGGCTGGGTGACCAGCTATCTGGATGCTGACGCAACAGGGTTTGGGGTTTGTTTGCTTTTGCACTGTTATGTACTGAGTTGAAGAGGATCCAAATTTCAGCAGTCTGATTGGTTCTAGAACAATAGGATTCAGAATGAAATAGTCTGATTGGTCCTAGAACAATAGGATCCAGAATGCAGTAATCTGATTGGTCCACAGGAGCCACCCAATCCAACTCCAGGTGGAAGTGAAGCCACAACCTGATTGGCCTACAGGAGAATCCCAGAATTAGCCAACCACGTGGCTCCCATTGTGTAAATAATGTATATAAAGCAGACATTTCGGGGGAACTTGCATTCCTCACCACTATGAGCTGAATAAAGAGAATGAAATCCACACTCGACTCCAAGTATATTTCATGTACTATGGGGGCAGGGTTAGACTACATGACCACCAAGTTCCCTTCTAATGCTGCAGTTCAATGCTATAAGGCCTTTAAAAGTTTGAGCTTTTGAAACTGAGCCTTTAAAAATTTGCTGGATTAGCCATCTATCTGCTGTCCCTGAAAGGTCTCTGCAACTTGCTGTAGATCTTCCCCTTCTACTGATTATATCCCGCTTTCCACTGCCAGATCTCTCCTCAAAACCCATCCCATCCCATCAATAGTGTCTTAGTTTGCACTGCACTGCCCCACTTTACCTTCCTAATCCACTATGCAGCTACGGGTTGCAACTGAAGCCATCAAATGCGGGGCATGGCCGAAACAGTTAAAATTGCTTTTAAGCAAAAATTAAAACCAAATGCCACAAAGGAAAAACTAATATAGGAATAATCTTCATCAGACTTAATTAGCAATTCGGGCTGTTACCAAGACACACAATTAAATCTATAGGTAAAACGAAAACCCAATACAATTTGTGCACAGAGCTTTAATCTGCAAGCGGGTGCACAAATCTATAAGGAGGAAAAACAATCATTAATTTTAATAATGCCTAGAATTACTATGTGCCGAGATGAGTTTTCAGCATCAAGACAACAGCTTCACCTCTTGGGAGGCATCAAAGAAGAATTAAACTTTCTTTCCTTAAATATGAATGGGGAGAGCCAGCTTGTCTGGATCCTTAAAATGCAGTGGATGTTCGCACCAGGTAACGGAATATCGTAAACACTGGCAGCAATGTCTCTCTCAGTGGACTAAACTGGTTATTTCCATATCCATCTTTTCAATCTGTGTCCGGTTGCACAACACCATTTGGGGCTTAAGATAAACCTGTTTAGATTTTCTTCTTCTTCTTCTTCTAACGGATGCTTTGCATCAAGGGATGCTTTTGTTCCTGGAAGTTTATGGCTGTCTAAAACTTTGTAAGCTGAGAAACGGGGCCAGGGTCTCCAGAAGAGTTGTCAGTGAATCGATTTCTATGCACTTTCAAAATATGTAGTGTTATGATTTGGGGGGGGGGACGCCAATCTGTCTGGATGGAACCCTGGGTTCCCTTCCAAACCTTCAACCTATACCTCTGGGGGCAGAATATGTAAGAGGAAGCCTGCCAAACCAGTCCTTTTGTCAAGGAAGTGGCAAAGAAAGGGGAGGGGAAACATTTCACCCCATTGTGCTCACCCGGCTAGAGGCCATGCAATCCTAGGTAGGGAAAAGAACAATATCCAGAGTTGGTGGTCGTGTGTGTGTGTGTGTGTGAGAGAGAGAGAGAGAGAGAGAGAGAGAGAGATGAAAAGCTACCGTAAATGCTAGAAACTGCAGAGAGCAATGTTTTTTGCTCCGTGCTGGATCTGTTGAGGTATTAAGACTGAGAACCCCTCCCCCCAATGCTCAGCTTGTATACCTCAGCTTACAGATGCTTTGGGTTGCGCAATTTCGGGTTGCGCACCACGCCAAACCCAGAAGTACCGGAATGGGTTACTTCTGGGTTTCGGCACTTGCGCATGCGCAGAAGCGCTGAATCACAACCGCACGTGCACAGACGCGGTGCTGTGGGTTGTGAACATGCTTCCCTCATGGATCACGTTCACTACCTGAGCGTCCACTGTATGTGGAAATAAAGTCATAGGCCCTAAAGACACCACACCTTCTGCTAACTTGCATTTCAAGGAAACCAAACCCTGGGTGATGCGCTTGAGATCCCTTGCGCCTCTCACTGCTTGGAGGGTGGGGTGGCATGTAACAGTATATTTCAGGAATCCCTCTCCATGGCACCCACCACAGACGCCACACCACACTGAGGTCCAGCGCCGAGGGCCTTCTGGCAGTTCCCTTGCTGCGAGAAGCCAAGTTACAGGGAACCAGGCAGAGGGCCTTCTTGGTAGTGGCACCCGCCCTGTGGAACACCCTCCCACCAGATGTCAAAGAGAACAACAACTACCAGACTTTTAGAAGACATCTAAAGGCAGCCCTGTTTAGGGAAGCTTTTAATGTTTAATAGGTTATTGTATTTTAGTGTTTTGTTGGTAGTATTATCCACCTTAATGGACCAGCCTCCACTGGGTCAGAGACGCCTCTTCCTGCAAGGCTGTTCCTGCGGTCCTGCTCAAATGCTGACACCCACCCAATATGAGCAAGTCAGAAGTGTTGGAGGCAGGGTGGGCACACCAGGTGAGCAGGGAAGGAGGGCACTCTCTTGCTTCCTGCTATGCATTTTTAAAACTAATATCATTGATTTTTATTGCACTAGTTTTATTTTTAAAAATGGGGGGAGGAAAAATAACCCTCAGCTTACATTGACAATACATTTAAACATCAACACATCCATCTTAGTTTACACATATAGATCAATATATACCATCTAAATGTCCAATTATGTATCCAAGAGTTGGGGTGTTTATATAAAACATGCTCAATTGTAACAAGAGTGTTAATGTCATCAAACCATTGCAAAAGAAATAGCAGATATTTATCCTTTCAGGCTCAAATAATAAGTCTCTTAGTGATCAGTAGGGCCCACAGCATCCGTTCTTCTTGTCCCACCATTAATCTCCATGTGAGAAATACGATTTAAAACTACACAAACATCTGAAAATTTCAAGGATCTTGCCAATACAAAATTGATACGGATGACAACTTCTGATGAAAATGAAATATCACTGGACATGCTCAAATCCTGTGTCTCAGAGAGGTATTTACAGTTTTACACCTCCAGCACCTACCTGAATTGGACAGGGCTTAGATCTAAGTAAAATGTAACATCTGATCCAGCAAACCAGCCCATAGATAAAGAAGAACTCCACCATTTTATGTATCAACTGCCGTGCTGTCTACAGCACTTGAAAAGCATTTTAATAAAAACTAATTTAATAAATAATAAAACCAATAATTTGATAAAGCCTACTTAAAAACAATATACAGTGGTACCTCAGTTTTCAAATGTCTCGGAAGTCAAACGTTTCGGTTTTTGAACACCAAAAACCAGGAAGTAAATGCTACCGTTTTCAAACGCGCCTCAGAAGTTGAACAGCTTCCGCTGAGTGTTTCTCAATTAAATTTTCAGACCGCCCTTTGAACCTCAGTTTTCAAACATTTCAAAAGTCGAACAGTCTTCTGGAACTGATTACGTTTGTAAACCAAGGTACCACTGTACGTCTCTAATAATGTCCAAAGCCAAAAGGCCCCACACTGAGTTCCAACAGATAAAACACAGGAATAATAATAATAATAATAATAATAATAATAATAATAATAATAATATGGTCTCTACATGGTTTTAAGTTTGGTAATAAGTTGCATTATTGCATTATTGAATTATGGTGCTGGAGGAGACTCTTGAGAGTCCCATGGACTGCAAAAAGATCAAACCTATCCATTCTGAAGGAAATCAGCCCTGAGTGCTCAATGGAAGGACAGATCCTGAAGCTGAGGCTCCAATACTTTGGCCACCTCATGAGAAGAGAAGACTCCCTGGAAAAGACCCTGATGTTGGGAAAGATGGAGGGTGCAAGGAGAAGGGGACGACAGAGGACGAAATGGTTGGATAGTGTTCTTGAAGCTACCAGCATGAGTTTGACTAAACTGCGGGAGGCAGTGGAAGACAGGAGTGCCTAGCGTGCTCTGGTCCATGGGGTCACGAAGAGTCGGACACGACTAAACAACTAAACAGCAACAATAAGTTGCAATTTGGTCTGAATAGAGACATTGGATTCTTATCTCATTATACATGATATAGCTATTTTTAGCCATCCCACCCCTTGCTTTTTCCTGTAAGACCAATTGCAGTCGTTAATAGTCGTCAACAGGTTTACCACACCTATTAGCCAATCACCCATTCCCATCACCCTTCTGAGTAATACCCCTCCCCACCCTCTCACTATATATAAGGGTCTGGTGACTTCTGTTTCAGTGTATCTGAAGAAGTGTGGATGCACACGAAAGCTCATACCAATAACAAACTTAGTTGGTCTCTAAGGTGCTACTGGAAGGATTTTATTTTTTGTTTGTTTCGACTATGGCAGACCAACACGGCTACCTACCTGTAACTAGAATGATGTTATTCATTTATGCATAAAATCTTAACACACCGTTCCTCCAAAAGGATCCCAGGGTAGCAAACACATAAATGATAAGACAATGCAATTAAAACATTAAAGAACGAATTTTATACATAAAAACAATTGCACAGCAGATGAAAATTGGGATAAAGATCTCTCCCCAAAAGATTTGTCACAAGAGGAAGGTCTTCTAATAGAGCTTCTGAAACGACAAAAGGGCCAGTATCTCTCTAATATATAACATGAGAGCATTCTATAGGGCAGTTGCCAGCATGCTGAAGACCTAATCCCTACATTGTATGGAATGAAAGTCTTGACAAGCTGGTATCTGCAGGAGGCCCTCTCCTGCAGAGCGCAGTGATCAGTTGGGCATAAAATGCATGAGACAATCTTTTACTCTAATTTGCATATGATTGTTTTCCAGAAAACCCACATCACTGCCTTCACTTAGGGCTTTCGAAACCAGCACTTTGAATTGCGATCAGAAATAACCAAGCCATCATTGCAGCTGCTACAAAGGTGGTGATGAGGGAGAAGAGACGTATGAGCCCTATAATCTCACCTCTGTAAGAAGTGTGGCTGCAGCATTCAGAAGCGACTGAAGTTTCTGAATGGTCTTTAGAGGCAACACACATATAGCGCATTACAATAATTGAGAAAGGAATGAGGCACAGATCACTGTAACCAGGTAGGAAGGTTACACTGTTTTGACCTCGTCTGCTAATATCAAACATTAACGGGTGAGCATTTGTTGCTTTCTGATGCCTAGCAGAAAGCCAGCAACGTTCCGACAACTGATCTCAATGCCTTTGTGGAAGCCACAACACTGTTCACCCTTACCTGCCGCCGTCTTCTGAACTTCTCAAAAGCCTCCTGCATGCTCTCAGTATCTGTTCTTTTCTCCTTCTCTTCATCATCAGATCCCTCAAGAGTTACTGTGAAAGCACAGTAATTGTTCTTCCTTCCCGATGCCATCATTCTTTCGTACCTTCCGTACAAAGAAGTTCAAATGGTCATTTGCCAGAAATTCACATTTTAATTCCACTGCAACCAAGTTTTGGAAGACTACTTCCTAGTGTGGTCCACCTCATAAGGAAACAAGAACATAGGAAGGGCTCTCTGGATCAAACCAAAGGCCCATCGAAACCTGTTTCATAATGTCAACCAGATGTTTATGGGAAGCTCACAAGCAGGTCCTGAGAGCAAGAGCATTCTCCCCACCTGCCATTCCCAGTGACTAATATTCAGAGATATACAAGCAACCCCCAATTTGCAGGGGGGTTGCATTCCAGGTCATTGCAACCCCACAATGGTGGAGCGTGTATAAGCTTGCTCTGCACAGTTACGCCCCCTTTTTATGCCTTTTTCTTTGATGTGTTGAAATAAAAAATGAACTTCTAAGTTTTTCCACTGAGAAATTACTCTGCCTGTAATTTAAGTGAGATATTCACCTCTAAATGCCAACTTTCCCTACATCATTTTGTCCAGTGGGACCAATGTTGGATGTATGAATTAGTGTACATGTTTAGGTGGACAAAGACTACTGCATTGGATTCTGTGTATTTAAGTATTAGGCACCATCTTTTTCACCTGGATATGAAAGGCAGTCAAGACCCTAATGATCTTTAAAGCATCTGTGGGTTTTAATGAAATCACTTACTACATAGTGTAGTAATTCAATAACTATGTAACTATGATGTATTACAGTATTTTAATATTTTTTTGGAAGCCTCCGAGAATGGCAAGGGAAGCCCAGCCAGACGGGCGAGGTATAAATAATTTATTATTATTATTATTATTATTATTATTATTATTATTATTATACTTCTGGGTTCATGACAATGCACACATGCACAGCCGTGGGTGCTTTGAACGTGCACAGAATG